>NW_026020129.1:10979348-11721283 GCF_900185275.1 Solanum verrucosum
TAAATTCACATTTTGTCAACGGATCTGTTTAGATATTGTGGTATCGAGTTAATGTATTGCCTGTCTGAAGTTGGGACGTCACACATTTGACATTTGTAACCTGGGGGTTGTGAAAGTCTAAATTGCAGTCCTTTTACTAGGCTGAAGCTGCATATGATAATTTCCCCTTATGCAGGCATAACTTACTTTTTCTAAAGACAGTGCCTGCCCCTTTTACCGAATGTGAAGTTTAAGATTAGCTCACTTACTCGACCTGATATTCAAATTATATATATTGACTTGTAAAAATCAGCTTGGCAAAGAACGTGTACTAACTTCAGAATGCAGAAAGTGCAGGCTTAGCCCCATTTGATTGCTGGCTTTGTTTAAGAAGGATTATAATGATGGTGTCGTGTGTAGAAAAGCAATAGGTATTAAATTTTGCTTGCATTTTAGTCTTCGGTGTTGTTATTACTTGCTAGATCCATTTTGTTTACCGTAGCTGTGAGAGTGACTTGATTGTCGATTCTTTTTGGTTGCACCATGAACAACGTCTAGCTCTCAAGAGGTTGGTTGACATAAGTTAATCCTCTCTCAGAGCAATTGACTAAGCCATTACCCAATGTCATGGTTTTGGTTAGTCGGAAGGAATTGTCTGGTGGTGCCCACAATCTCCTTCCAGAAGGTGTGATAATTGTATTCATTCTGTAGGTTCTTTGAATTGATTATCGTTCAAAGGTTTGGTAATCATGCTAGACCTGGAAACCTCCTTCCAGATACATAATTGGTCGTCTGTGTGTGGCAATGAATCACAAGACGAGTTGGAAATCCTACTTGTCTTGGAGCTTCCAGTAAGACGAGTTGGAAATCCTACTCATCTTGTGGTGATGAATCACAAGATGGGTTTGAATTAAGAAATTCAACACAGAAATCTTCAACTGTGGGCGAGGACAAACAAGTACCTTTATAAATCTATGACTTCCTTCTGTTTCAAAAAAAATAAATATGTGACTTTCTTTAATACTTTGTAGGGGTCGTTTGGTTGGAAACAAGTTATCCCAGGATAAGTTATCCTGGGATAACTTATCCCACCATGTATATGGGATAACTTATTCCATCACTATGATATAAATGGTGGGATAAGTTATCCCAAACATGGCAACCAAACAACATAATTTTTTTTTATCCCATCACTATTATTTTTAATCTCTCACACCAAACGAGCTTAGAGCTCCATTCGTCCTGTATTAATTTCTTAAAGTCCGTGTATCCAATGACTTTTTATAATATATTTGCTCCCTATTTAAGAATTTTCTTGCCACCTTTTTCTTTTTGCTTGATCGAAAGCTTGAATTCGGAGTTTTTGTTTCCTCACATTTATACTTTTTACTGGTGAGTGCTTGTCTGATAAATCATAATATTCAAAGTTGTATAATAAATGGACATTGTGTGTTTCCACAAGATGGCAAGAAAATGCACAAAAAATTGCTCCTTGAGTGAAGATGGTCAACTGTGCTGGTTTTCCCGGCCATCCTGACAGATATTTTCACTATTCAAAGGTATGTTAAACCTACTTTTAGTATTCTTGGTTTACCTTTAATTTCCATTGGCATTTGACATTCCATGCTGGTGTTTTCAGGATCAGAATTGAGTTCTCTGACCGGGTCATGTAGTTGAGGTCACCAAATACTTCAACATTTCAGTCAGTTTTGGTGAGTATACTCTAATCCTCTTAATCCAATATTAAAGATCAAATATCATCAATCTCATTTCTGGTCCCGAATGTTGCACGAAGTGTCAAGTCACTCATAAGTCTGCTATGTTTCATGTCCCATGCGGCTATACCTGTTGCAGTACGTGAGGCTAGAGATCTTACTGAGGATGCATGTAGTTCAAATTTCTGTTGGAATTGAAGACATAAATGATTTATAGATGACCTAAACGCTGCGCTTAGAACTATATATAGATCGTCACCTGCCAGACGTCTAAACAAGGATAATTGGCTCAAGGTCACGCAAAGATAGCTGCCAAGAATATCAGCTTGTTAAGGAAGGGGAGCAGAAGATCAAGAATATAAAAACCATCACATTGTTAAAGAGGAACCTGGGCTACAACATGATATCAGTTTAGTTGTCTTCAATTTGATAGTTCTTGTATTAAGTGAGTTTCATGATTCTGGTAAGAATTTTCCAACCGTATGTTCAAACACGTTACACATTCATTAGTTAGATGTAAACATTCGATACATACAGATTTTAACCATATTTGAAGTGTTTGCAAATTGCAAGATTGCTCGAATACTATTATATAAGAACAAGATATTGGATGTGTTATAGGAGACCCTATTAAATTTGTTAATACTAAAATATAGTTAGTACTTTCACTATCCATTTTTACTTGTTTATTATATTAAAAATAATGTCCTTTTTATTTGTTCAGTTTAGAAATTAAGAAATAACTTATTATTTAGTTCTTAATTTATCTTTATTATAACCTATAATCATTTCCTAATGCATTTTCCAAAATATTGTATATTTTTAAGGTATAGTGATATAATAAAATTGTCATTTTATTTATATTTTGTAAGAGCGTGTCAAGTAAATATTAGCCAAGTATAAATAGACGGATGAATAGTACATCAATTTATTGATTCCAATTAGTGGGGTTAAGATTAGGTATATAATTATGTTGTTCATAATTAAAAGGAAGTCAAAAGGGTCTTCACAACCAGACACTCTTTTATCTTCTCACCTTATTAAATTTTGAAGACTATTTTTGAAAGTGAAATAAATCCTCTTTTTTTAACAAATTCTTTTTAATGAAACCGTGTAATTATTTAATCTAAATTGTTTTTAAAAAAAAACATTAAATTTCCTTCTAGCATAGTTTCATATTTCAATGTACAAAATTGATGATAATAGACTGACGTCATGATTATGTCATAGATTTATGATAAAATGATTTTAAGATAAGCTAATTTAATTTGCATATCCCATCAATAATATACGTTAGCCGTAAATGCTTATCCATATTTTGTCATGACGTTATACAATAAAATTAAATTAGAGCCATGCACAACTTGTTTAGGATCATATCATAGATGCTCATTTAATTAAGGGAAGAAACATAAAGAAAAAATAATTCAATACACTAAGTTTATATTATAAGCTGATTCTATAAAAAAGGATCGGATTGTATTAGCTCTATCATATGAAAGTATGTAATCTTACTGTATATTTATGTAAAAAGATATATTGCAAAAGTATTTCTTATGTAAATGAGAAGAAAATATATAAAAGACATTAAAATTAAGAACGACGTTTAATTAATTAATTACCTACTTGAAGATGACCCCTATGTAAAATTAATGAATTCGGTAGATCTCAAGCTATTAAATACTTCCTCCGTCTATTTTTACTCGTCCAATATTGATTTGACACACTCGTCAAGAAACAATGAATAGAATGACAATTTTACGTAATAAATTATCTCTTAAAATTTTAAATTGAACAAGTAAAAATAAACGGTGGAGTAAATAAATGTAGAGGTCACAATTCAAAAACTTAAAAATATGCTATTTTCATCAAATGTTCACATTATATGTTGAACTCAAAAAGTCTTCTAAGCTGCAGTAATTTGGAACCATATATTAAATGTCACTTGCAAACCAACTATATAATATGTTGTACTGGATTTAATAACTACCATACAAATAATTGAAAAACTACCATACAAATAATTGAAAACATTATAAGTAGTGTTTTTAGTATTTCTGGTTGGGAGATGGTAAGACTTTATTTTATTTTTGTAATAGAAATAATATGAGGTCTTCATCAAATGTTTCATAAGTTTTGTTTAGTCTATAAAAGGAATGAAATTTATATGGTACTTAATACTTATTGCGACCTTTACTATAACGATATTATTTATAAATTAAATTAATTCGTGGATTGGATGTATATGTCAACTTAATATCATGTGAATTATTTACTAATTTTTAACGGTATATATTTACATCGAATCAATAGATGCATATAACATGTGTTTGCATATATACTTCCTCTCACTTAACCAATATTTATTTAATCATCGTGAGTTGATCGATATGATCAGTAGCGGAGTCAGAATTTTTATTAAGACTTTTAAACTATGAAGAAGTCGAAGGAACTTCAACATTTACAATTTATACATAAAAATTGATTTGTAGGTCATGTATAAATACTGTATCTTTTGGAGAAGGGTATTCGAATGAACCACCTGGATCCCTCCTACTAGCTCCGCCCCGAATATGATATGTTTTTAAACTAGATTATAAAGATTATGATTTTCACCTAATAATTAAGGACTATATATATATATAGCTAAATCATAACCATGTGCCTTGTATCATATTGGACCACATTAATTAACAAATTAGCCACTAGGTTTGCATATATAGACAGTGACATGAATCTGTCTATTTTCACAAACTTACAAATAATAATTGAAAAATACTGTAGTAATGTTAAAAAAACAAAAACTCAAGAAAAAACAAGTAATCTATTTTCAAGGTAAACTTAATAAAATGTTCTCTTTAGTGAACCATAGAAACCAGACATAAAAATTCAAGAGAGAAGAATTAGTCACCAAACTGTAATTCATGTACAAGAATGTTACATCTGTATTTTCTTATCATATCCCGCTAGTACGTGATATTGTCTGTTTTAGGCCTAGACTTTACTTATATACTCAACATATTTCATGTATTTTATCGATGTGAGACTTTTTATCTTAAGCTGGAATGACACATTTTTAATAATCGATTGATCAGAAATTTTTAAATACATTTTCTCTAGAAAATTAAATGTGTATACCCCATAATTAATATAGTAAAATGATTTCATATAAGCTAATTTAATTTGCATTATAAGTGTGGTCAGAATTTATAGTAAACGTGAGGTCCTCATGAAATGTTTCATTGGACTTGTAAGTTTTGACTTGCCGATGCATTTGCGGCTATTCAATCTCAAACACATATAATTTAATTTTTTTTAATCAATTCGACATTCAAAATTCACTGACTTAATTAATTTAAGTTGTTGAATTTTGAATTTTGGAACAATGACTACATATGCTAATAATAAAATTATTCAAATTTTGTTGTGTATATACTATGAACATAAGTTATTAGATTCGATTGAATTCATATCTGAACTTCTAACTTTGCCTCTTATGAAAACCAAAGTGAGTAGCAACACCCTACTAATCTAATGTGTTGGTGGGTGACTGGCCGGTTCACTGTTTATTAAACTGTCGCTTATATTACTAGACTATAAACCTGGTGATTTTACTTTAATTGGTCTAGTTAGTATAACAATAAAAAAAATTAATTTAATTAACCTAGACTTTTAAGCACTATATCTAACTAAATCATAGCCTTGAATTGCGCAAAAAAGCCACAATATGTGTCTTATACTTGCATATGACTACGCCAGCTACCTTAGCAATACATCCCATATGGTAAAAAATTATTAATTTACATCAAATTATATTAAAGTATTATAATTAAATAATTAAATAAAATAAAAATATATTTAATTAACTACTCTATATATTAAGTGAAAAAATTCTACATATAAACACATATTATATGTTTTTATTGATTTGAGATGAACGATTATCCATAGTGCCAAATAGTATTTTTACCAAAATGTTTCATCATTTACTATATATAAATAAGAAGAATTCAACCTTATAGATATAAAATGTGATTTTCCGAGATTCAGATGAATCCCTTCCGCTTTTGTCGATGAAAATATGTTTATCGAGGCATATATGGACAATGACGTATATCAAGTGGTGGAGCCAGAACTTCAAGTAATTAAGGGGTGTCAAAATATATATAAAAAAAAAGTAAAATCGCATAAAAGTCAATGAGTGTCAATATGTAAAATATATACATGAGAAAATAGTTTTATCTAGCTACAATGTAATTTTTCGATAAAGAATGTCGGTCAACAATCCTCAAATATATATGGCTCTACCACTGCATGTATCTATCTTTTTGCATAAAATACAACATATATAATATATAATTTTACGAGTGGAGTGTGAGGAAAATAAAGTATATGTAGGCTTTATCTTTACTTTTGGAGGTAAAGAAATTGTTTCATATAGATTCTCGACTTTAAAGAAAAACATTTTAAAAAAATAATAATAACGAAAATGAAGCAACATTTTCAAAGGCTATTTAACAAAATATTGACTCTTTAGAGTCTAGAGAAAGGCAGAATTACCAGACAACCTACAAGAATTTAAGAGAGAAAGAATTAGTCAGCAAATTAATTAGTCATAAAACCAATCCACGTACAAATATTTTACATCTGTCCATGCATAATAAATAAAACAATTAATTAAAGAGCATTTTCCTAACGATATTTTGTCATCTTGTATTAAAATTTTAGTGCATAGTCATCATAATATATATTTAAAATCTTTTTGTGCTCTAGCCTAACAATTCCAAATGGAATTTCATCTTTTGACCATTGTTAGGCAGGAAATTGGGAAACAGAATCAAAAAAATCTTTAATTGATTATAAAGTATATAATTATTTAAATTAAAGTTTGTATAACTACTTGTCTTCCTAATTTCTATGATGAATTGGTCAAAAGGTGAAGTTAAAAAAAAGTTTAATTTTCAAGGAGAAAAAAAAGGTCATAATTAAAGTCAGTTTACTTTGTATAAGACTATAAGTGGTCATGTTAATTACTTTGATAAAGAAGACAAATCATAGTTGTGCTTTAAGCATATTATATCTTATAAAATGAAGTGTATTCATTCCGGCAACTATGACAGAATCAAAATTTTCATAAAAGAGCTTCAAAATATTAAAAAAAGGTATGAAAAAATTAAAGAGATCTGACCTTATATATACAATATACTTTTTCTAACGAAGAGGATTCAAATTTTCGTCCCTAGCTAACTAGTGATTCGAGTTGTTTTCGTTTAAATTAAAATATAAGTAGAATATAAGTGGTCTAAATTATTACCAGAAGATTTTTGACAAAAGATTCTACCTTTTATTTTTCTAATTTTCAGAGTTAAAGGTTAAAAGTTTTTCAAACGTATCAAAGAAAAAATCTTGATTTCACATGACTAAATGTAAGTATGTGATTAGCTGTCAAATGAAATAGTATAAAAATAACAAGACGTTAGGAAATAAAAGTCAGTAACAAAAGAAAGAACAAAAAGCCAAGTAATATATATGTTTAAAATTTTCGTGGACAGAGCTATTCAGTAACAGAAAGTAACATGTAATCAAAGTCAAAATTTGAATATTATTACGAATTCTAAATTTTTGACGATATCAAATGTTAATAGTAATTGGGTTCTGATGTCGACATAAATATAGGGTTTGCATAGCTCCGTTCTTAATTGTGTATATTCAATCAGATAATTAAGGTGCGTGTAAGTTGATCGGTATAATATAGCTATAAGGGAAAATGGCACTTAAAGACGCTCCAATCCAATTTGTTAGGGTTATATATATCATAATTATATGGGGTCACTCACATGCAACATTGAAAGATGTCTTCTTGTGAGTTATAATGATAAATCTTTTGCCTTTTTTTCACAAAATGTCAACAATAATATCTTACTGTTTATTTAATTTAATGAATAATATATTTAACTATGGCAAATTGTGACCTTTATAACCTAAAATGTTAAAAAATCAAAAGAAGGCAAATAAACAATATTTATGGTTTAACTTTAACCCCACTTGCTACATCTATAAAAAGACTAATTGGACTACCTTCCAATTTACAAGATGAGGTAAATTGTTATATTAGTTCAACAATCATATTTTTACCTAACAACGTTAAGTATGACAGAATTCTTCAATACGATAATTTGAAAAGTCCCATTAAAGATGACTTTCATACAATTTTAACAAAAGCTAAAAAAGGCGTCTCTACAAGTGAATAACCGCATTCATATAACTGGTTGCAATGTTTCATTTCCTTCAAATGATCGATGTTACAGTTACAATTTTTCTATTTCTTTCAGGATTAGTCGTCATGTGTTATTACGATACGTTGTTAGAGAATGTATTATTATAAGCATCTTATATTAGTAAGTTATTTTTCTAACAATTGAAATGTGAATATTGAAAGAATAATAGAATCTTGGATTGGTAATACACTCTTTCCAAGAAATTCAAAACCAACATTTTCAAAATTCTTTTCAACCAAATATATATTTGACAAAAAAAAATACGAATCATACACGAAATGCTAGTTGTAATCAAACTGTAATCTATTTTCTACTAATTAAAAAACCTGTAAGTCACGGGTTTGTTTAGCTTAAATGCTATTTAACAAGAGAATGATTAATTTAAATAAATAAAAAGACAAAGACACGTCTACATATTCCAAAATTAAAATAAATCTTCTTCCAAGGAAACTTCTTAAATCAAGTAAACTTTCTCGTGATCAAAGAGAATAAATACAAAACATTGCTCTAACTTTGTTAATAATATTAGCTTAAGTGATTTATTATTTTAAGTAAAAATTAACCTTATAATATATAATAGGGAAAAAGGACAAATATAACCCAAAACTATCGTAAACGGTATGTCCATACCCTCTGTCATACTTTTGGGACATTGATGCCGCTGCTATCCAAAAACTAGAGTATATATGTCCTTCATTCTAACGGAAGACTAAATAGGGGCATGTGACGCAATCTTATCCATTGATTTGATATTTCATAAATGTCGGATCTGTGGATAAGATTATAACACGTGTCCTTAGTTAGTCTTCCGTTAGTATGAAGATATATATGCTCTAGTTTTTGGATGGCAGGGGCACCAATGTCCCAAAAGTATAACGGAGGGTATTTGCATACCATTTACGATATAGTTTGATTTAAGACAAAAAAAATATTCGGATGAAGCCCTTATATCAAATAAGTTTTTAAATATACAAATACTTGTAGTCAAACAACAACAATAACATATCCCATCATAAAATAGGGTCTAAAGAGGGTACACAAATCTCTCGTAAAGGTGAAAAGATTGTTTTCGAAAGATCCTTAGCTAATGTGCAAATTCGTTAATCGACAAAGGTACAAAAAATCCAAATAATTTTTTTTTTTAAAAAAAAAACACGTAGAAAATTAACGAATCCAATTTTATTTTATTATTTTAATTAATTAATTCGAGATCTATAAAAACTCTCTCTACCCACTCTCACAAGCAACTCTACTCAACACTTCTCTCTACTTTCTCTCTCTAAATTATCAATTTTCCTTCTTCTCAAATCCCTCTTTTTTTCCTTCACATTTCACAAACAACAACCAGAAAAACTTCAAAAAAATCATGGGAAATTGTGTAGAAACATGTTTACAAAGAGAAAACACAGAGGAATCACAGATTCGTGAAGATGAAAAAACAGTCAAATTTCATAAGGAAGAGGGAAAAACAAATATGAGATTGAAAGTAGTTTTGACTAAAGAGGAATTGGAATGGCTACTTCTTCAATTGAAATTCAGAGAAGGTAAAAATTTAGAGGAATTTTTGGGGGAAATTGAAAAAAACAGAGGAAAAATTTGTTCAGGATGGAAACCAAGTTTAGAAAGTATTACAGAGAGTCCTGAAGTTCCAGAAATGATGGATAGATGACTTTTTATGAGAATGCACTTTTGTTTTTTTTGTCGGTCGGATTAATTCAGATTTGTATCGCATAGGTATAAGAAGATCTGTTTTTTTTTTTTCAAGGCTTTAACTCGAGACTTCTGGTTTTTTTGTTTTACTTCTTCTTCCTCCTTATTGTATATTTGAGTTTCTCTTTCTTTTTGTATGGATGTAGTTGAAATCCATGCTTGTAAATTTTCTTGGTGTTTTATTCCCTTTAATAGAATGGGTATTTAAAGTATGGATCGGATTGATTTGAATTTGTGTTGCGTAAAATGAATTAAAGGAGAAGTACTTGTTACAATTAGAAGATCTATATTTTCGAAGCTTGAACTTGAGATGTAGGCTTTTTGATTTCTATTTTTTGTATATTTGAGTTTTTTACTTAATGAAACCTTATATATGTGTTAAAAATTCAGTTACTAATGTTTGAAGTTACGGTCCTAAAATTAAATATTTGTAAAATTTAAATTTGGAATTCGGCGTTTTTTAAATATATGTTTTATTTGCACCATTATTTAAACTCATGATAAATGTTATTTTACATTATGATGTTTTTAAATTTTCACCATCTCCGAGTTTAAAGTTATCTACTTAGCTTAATATATTGTCTCTAGTTCATTTTCACTTGTTTATTAATTCTCGATGCCATAATATTGTATTATTAGATTTGATTTCACTAATTTTAGGGAAATGAAAAGATGTTTTACAAAGAAAGAAACGGAAAGCCAAGCTTAAAATACAACAATAATAATATATTCAGTATAATTTTATAAGTAAAATCTACGAGAAAATTTTATGTATGCAAATCCTTTCTCTACCTTGGGAGGTAGATAGGTTGTTTTCGAGTAATTCTCGACTCAAGAAAAAACATAACAAAACAGTTCGGGTAAGAGAAAAAGACATGGTAAAATACAAGGCAAGCATAAGTGGAAAGGTAGAATATGAGTTGGAAGATTAACTTTTTTTATTATTCGATGTCCAATATCCGCATTAAAGTTCAATTATTCTGAATTCGCGTTGCATAAGGCCACTCTCTTTTTTTTTTTCTTTTGGATTCCAGAAAAAACTTAGGAAAATTACACATTTCTAAGCTTTTCTCTCCACCTAATCCAAAAAATAATAATTTCTTTTACCATTTTCCTAAGTTCCAAATTAAGGGAAAGTTTTTTAAGCAATAGGTAGGAATTATTTGAATCTCTTTATTATCACCATATCGTATTGAATATTAATAATAATCTTATTAATACTATTTTATTTTATTTTTATTAAACAATTCACTTGATGCCATTATATTGTATTATTTTAAATCTCTATTTCATTTTCACTTGTTTATTAATTCTTGATCCCATTATAGTGTATTATTAGATTTGATTTCACTAATTTTAGGAAAATAAAAAGATGCAAGTAAACAAGGAAAGGAAAAAAACGGAAAGCCAAACATAAAACACGTAAAATATGAGTACGAAGATGATTTTTTTTTTGTTTTCCCATTTAGTATTCAATATCTACATTGAACTCTGACTATCCCCAATTCGCGCTACGTAAAATTCATTCTCCTTTTTTTTTTTTTGGATTCCAAAAAAGACCAAGGAAAACTACATATTTCTAAACTTTTTTCTCCACCTAATCCAAAAATAATAATAATTTCTTTTACCATTTTCCTAAGTTCCAAATTAAGGGAAAGTTTTTTTAAGCAATAGGTGGGAATTATTTAAATCTCTTTATTAAATATTAATAATAATGTTATTAATATTTATTTTATTTTTTAAATTAAACATTTTACTTGATGATAGAACAACAATTTTGGGGAAATTGTTACAATGAGGCCCAAAAAGGAAAAGATTGAAGGCCCATTTACAATGAAGCCCAAAATTCTTTAACCCATATACAAAGCCCAAGTTTTATATATATATATATGAAATAAATCAGAAGAAAACAAATAGAGTAATTAAAACTACGTAAGACGTTACGACTAATGAGGCTGGCCATTAATATCCATTATATTTCGTTCTTGAAAAGGTAAATATTAACATAATATGTGAAATTTGTAACACACAAAATAATACAAACAACCTATTACATAACTATGACATGCTATGTAACACAAATAGTGTAATTTTTTTACGCTATCAATATATTATAGTTGAATCGAGAAATTGAACCCTACAAGGCTCTAACATTCTTCAGGTATAGTCTCGAGTGAACAAACATAACATTCATGAATATTGTGACTAGGAGAAGAAATAACCCTAACACAATTAGAAGGAATTTGAACTAGCTCTTGGGCAACATCCTTAAATTCGAGTACCCCTCCTTCTCTACACTTCAACAGAAGTCTTACAGCGTCTTCTTTTCTCATCAAGATTTTCACTTTAACCCCGTTACTATTTGCATGATCATTATCATCACCATCGCCACCACTAACTTTATATTTCTCCAAAGAAGTACCACTACTTTTGTTCAACTCCAAAAGGGTACTTGTTTCTTCTTCTTGTTGGGATTTAGGTTCTAAATCAAATTTCACTTGTTTTTTGATTTTGGGCTTTTTCTTATCCAACTCATCTCTACAAACATAAGTAAAATTAGTAGTACTATCAACCTTATTATAATTTTTGGAGTTGATTTTCCAACCAAAAAATATTTCCTTTAGTAAAGAACTAGCAAATCCCATAGTTATCACCATTTGGATATTTCTAGATAGAAAAAAAAAGTAGGAATATGAAGTTTTTTATTAGAGAAAGTAGGATAATTAGAAGAGATAAATTGAACAAGTGTTTAAATAGAAAAGTGATGAATAATTAATATGTGGAAGGAGTCAAAATGAGTAAAATTAGGTGCAAATTATAGTGACATGATCAGTCAAAGTTAAAATGAAATAACTTTCTCATTGACCCAGCGACATGTTACATGCAGTTTATTCCACATTCTATATACAAAAAAAAAATACCGTGATTTTACAAGTTGAGTGCGAAAAGTGTAAGCTTTATGATTTTATTTCAATCTTTATGAGGATATATAGAGTGTTTTTGATAGACTCTCGACTCAACAATAATAAAATAAATTTGGGTATAATATTAGTTAGAGGCCTAGTTCTAGCTAGAGGTGAAAGGGGTCATCCATATCTCTTTTGTCAGAAAATTACATTTATATACAAGATTAAAATTATTGTTTAATGTATTTATAGTAAATAATGAATCTTTTTGGCTTCTGAGACTAGTTAAAAAAAATTTATGTTTAAAATTTCTTAGTGAAAACTATGACGTTATCATTAATATCGGCACCACAATTTTATATCGCCAAGACACCAACCAAACACTATAAGTTAATTATGTCGAAATTACTAGTAGTATTTTTTATGCCACTAATCAAATATTATATTACTTTTGTGGAGTTCGATCTACGTTGGGACACAGTGGCGGAGCCACCTAGAGTTAGGGTCCATGTGGCGAAAAATTATATTATTTATATATGATAAAATAATTTTTTTGGTATAGATAGTAGATGTTGAACTCTCTTCGACTACTTCTTGTGTCTATTTTATCAAATTTTGAACCCCCTTATTAAAAATCCTGGCTCCGCAACTGGTTGGAATTATATATTTTAGTTGATACAATCTAACCAAATTACCCCTTAATTAGTGTTAGTTAATTGCTCAAGTTAATGTAATGTTTTGCTTTTATTAGCCGAAACATATGGTTTTAAATTTTTAGGTAACTGATGAGTAGAAAGTTGAAAACTTTGCAATCTTTTGGTTTAGGAAATAATCTTTAATCAAAACACGTCAAGTACGTAATTGGACCTTTTATTCTTGACCCGAGCGCACGAAGTAAATCTGTTTTTATGCAATAGCTTGTAAATCACATACGATATGTAAATTGCATTATGCAAGCTCAGCCCAGGGGGTTGAATTGAGAAGATATTGATAAGTGAAATCGATCTCTAGCCTAATTCCCTTATGGAATATCACTTGTTGCACCAATTCAGTCACTCTTACGAATACGTAGTTAGACTTTACTTATGAATATTGTTTATGACAAGTAAAAATTAATGGAGGAAGTATTTTATTAAGAGCTTTCAACATTTAATAAAGTTTGAATTTTCTTTTCAAACTTATCACTCGAATTTTAGTCATTAACTAGTCCAAGAACCTTAAAACAAGTCTACTAGTTGGATTTTGACACTTTTGAATTGACATATGATATCTCAATAGCACTGTTAATCAAAGAAATTTCTTCTTTTTGCCTGTTATGAGAATTTTCTTTCTATTTCTTTTTGAATTTAAATATACAGAAAGTTCATAGAAAAGTCTTCGACCTTATTTAGAATTGAGATGTAATTATAGTTATATCTTGTGGGGGAGGTAGGGATCATTGGAGCGATTCATCTAAATCTAATACAATCTTTTATGCAGGGAAATTCAATATTTGTTTATGAGTACATGAGTTGGTTCTTTTGTGTTACTTGATTTTTAACTAATGATTTATATATACTAAATGATTTTTCATAAGATTAACATAAAATTTAGATCAAAATTACTCGATTTTATCAAATTCATACCCTAAACTATAAACTGTATATCGATTCGTCTCTAGTAAAATGAGTCTCGTGCTAAACACGTTAAATATTGAATTTGTTAAATTTAAATTTTGAATCCGTCAATAAAAATCGCCTCGACCGTGAGGTGTTGGGATGGAGACACCACAAGGCTAGTAGCCATTGGACTGGGGAACGTTACTTCTGCGACATGTCAAATAAAATTTGTCCTAATAAGAGAAAAAATGAACGTAGAATTAATGTAACCAAGCGTGTTATATTTTGTTTCCACGTCTTCTTCTTTTTTTGTTCGTTTGAGAACAATATTAGTTCTTACTTCTTCTGTTTCATTTTATACGATATATATTATTCATATAAATTAATTATAATCAAGTTAACTAATTATAATTATCCACAAATTTTGACAGATTGTCATGATATTCTTAGTATTTTTATGACGATAAATTATCTTATTAAAGGTCAAATTATAAGCTGAAAATTAAATTATTTTTAAATATAAAAAGATATCCTTATTTTCGAATTAACTTATAATAGAATATTATACATTACATGAATTAAAATAAAGTATTTTATTTTTTTAGAAAAGAAAATTTTCGATTGAGTATTAGACCAATAATGCATTGTTTAATATACCAAGTTACCTTTATTAAAATAATTTTTTGTCTTTATAAGTTATCTTCTTCTTATATTCCATTAGTCAAAGTTAGATTCTTGACACCATTTCTAGGCCAAAAAACTATCAACTTTTACAAATGTCTTGCATTAATTAAAATTTTATTTTTCTCTTTATTTTAACCAAGAGACAAAAAGAATTCAAAAGCTAAATTAAACTTGTCACGTAGAAGTTTTATTATTTATTTATTTTCTATATTTATCTTCTCACCCCACTTCTACTACATTTAATTTCTTCAGAACTTCGCATCTTTTATTCGTTGTAATTTTAATAAATTTTTGTTTCATATAAAAAATATAGAGTTTAGATGAATTTAATGTTGCAATGTTACATCTGTCTCTTCACCTGACTATCCTAGTAAGAGGTAAAAGAGATGGTGTTTTTAGTATGTCCAAGAATAATTATTTGATTTAATTAACTTACATTATCGTGATAATTTTTATAAGTTATCAACAAAATTTAACATGATATAACAAGTTATTTATCCTTTATTCTAAAATTATCAATCAATGTTATTACATAAAGTTAGGTACAAAATAAACTCAAGTATACCTCCTAGAGGCTTGAGTAAAAAATAAATCATATACAAAATTCTCTAACCCATATACAAAGCCCAAGTTTTATATATACAACTATGAAATAAATCATAAGAAAACAAATAAAGTAATTAAAACTACGTAAGACGTTACGACTAATGAGGCTGGCCATTAATATCCATTATACTTCGTTCTTGAAAAGGTAAATATTAACATAATATGTGAAATTTGTAACACATAAAATAATACAAACAACCTATTATATAACTAGGACATGCTATGTAACATAAATAGTGTAATTTTTTTACGCTATAAATATATTATAATTGAATCGAGAAATTGAACCCTACAAGGCTCTAACGTTCTTCATGTATAGTCTTGAGTGAACAATCATGAGATTCATGAATATTGCAACTAGGAGAAGAAATAACCCTAACACAATTAGAAGGAATTTGAACTAGCTCTTGGGCAACATCCTTAAATTCGAGTACCCCTCCTTCTCTACACTTCAACAGAAGTCTTATAGCGTCTTCTTTTCTCATCAAGATTTTCACTTTAACCCCGTCACTATTTGCATGATCATTATCATCACCGCCACCGCTAACTTTATATTTCTCCAAAGAAGTACCACTATTTTTGTTCAACTCCAAAAGGGTACTTGTTTCTTCTTCTTGTTGGCATTTAGGTTCTAAATCAAATTTCACTTGTTTTTTGATTTTGGGCTTTTTCTTATCCAACTCATCTCTACTAACATAAGTAAAATTAGTAGTATTATCAACCTTACTATAATTTTTGGAGTTGATTTTCCTACCAAAAAATATTTCCTTTAGTAAAGAACTAGGAAATCCCATAGTTATCACCATTTGGATATTTCTAGATAGAAAAAAAAAGTAGGAATATGAAGGTTTTTATTAGAGAAAGTAGGATAATTAGAAGAGATAAATTGAACAAGTGTTTAAATAGAAAAGTGATGAATAATTAATATGTGGAAGGAGTCAAAATGAGTAAAATTAGGGGCAAACTATAGTGACATGATCAGTCACAACTCAAGAATATAATTTTGTTTCTTAATTAAAGAAAAAATTGAAGTATTTGAAACTTCTATTTAATTATTGTTTAAGTAATCAATTAAGGAGAAGAATGAACAAGAAAAATAAGTAAAAGACTTTTTCAAAGTTAAAATGAAATAACTTTCTCATTGACCCAGCGACACGTAGTTTATTCCACATTCTATATATTAAAATAACAACACTTTTTTAATGTAATTTTATGATTAGAGTCATGAGAGGGTAAGATGTATGACCTTATTCCTATCTTTGTGAGGATACAGAGGATGTTTCTGATAGGCTCTCGAGTCTCGACTCAACAATAATAAAATAAATTTAGGTATAGTTTTAGCTAGGGGCTGAGTTCTAGCTAGCTATTGATATTAGCATCACAATATTTTATATCGCTACCAACTCAATCACTCTTACGAATACGTAGTTAAACTTTACTTATATATAGTTTATGACAAGTAAAAATTAATGGAGAAAGTATTTTATTATCAATCAATGTTATTACATAAAGTTAGGTACAAAATAAACTCAAGCATATATACCTCCTAGAGGCTTGAGTAAAAAAATATTCATGAATAATCATAGGGAAAAAAAAACCTCAAGGGCTCTTAATAACAAAGCGGGTTGAAAATTATGAACAGTAAAACTGACTCACTATACATTCTTCTCGCCCCGCTCCACTGCCACCCCTAACTATTGACTAAGAGAAGAAATTAAAGAACTTTAACACTACTAGAAGGAACTTGTACAAGTTGTTGAGCAACATCCATAAACTCAAGAGCCCCTCCATTTCTATACTTTATCAGAAGTCTCGCAGCGTCTTCTTTTTTCATTAAAATTTTCACTTTTATAACCCCATCATAATTTGCAATATTAACACCTTCTTGTACTTTTGTTTCCTCCTCTTGAGTAATTGTATTTTTCTCGAAAGTATTATTCTTTTCGTTTTCCTCTTCTTCTTTTGATGGATGATATTTTGGTTCTAAATCAAATTTCACTTGTTTCTTGATTTTAGGCTTCTTTTTATCTAACTCATCTCTACATACATAAGTAGTAGTAGTGATATTACTACTTTCAACAATTTTGGTTTTTCTTGATTTACTTTTTTCACCAAAGTGAATTCCCTTAAGAAAAGACCTCCCAAATCCCATATTTAATTATTTTTTAAAAAATATTGAACTATATGGAGATTTAGGAGGAGTAATAAGGGGTTATGGCTATATTGTTGTAGAGAGGATGAAAAAAAAGAGATGATGAATTAAGTGTTTAAATAGATGAGTTAAGTTTTGAAAGAGTCAATTGGATTGTAAGTTGGGGCAGCCACATAAGTCATGATTGTGACAGTGAAAAAATAAAATATTCTTGTTGTTTACTTAAATAATTGAAATATTTAATCATAACAATAACATATTCAGTATTAATAGATGGTTTTCGCTATAAATTATTTATTTTTACTTTTGTTCAAAATAAAGAAAAATCCACATAGTAAACAGGTGTCCACAAAATAAAATGAAAACTACAAGCATATAATGCACACGTATATTATGTATATTAATCAATAAATATAAATATTTTTGATCGAGCAATCAAATATATAATTATCATTTTAATTAATGTATATAATAAGAAGAAATGATGAAGATTCCTAATAACTAAGTAGATGACTCCTTAAATGAATTCTTCTATTGTGGTCCTCATAGAGATTTTGTAGCATTAATTTCTTCCTACTTTACAAGCATATTACTTTTTCCTCAAACATTAATATTCTCTGGATTTAATTTTTATATGCAGAATAATTTACACATTTTTAATGGTAAAGTTTACGTTATATTGATATGTTGTTGTTGACTAGAGTTATAAATTGGTGTTCGTGAAAATAGGTACGTAAAAAATATTATTAACTAAGACAAAATTTTCAAATAAAAAATTATAATATTTATTCATTATTTACATCAATTCACTAAATAACATATTGTCTTGATTTATATATACTTGTATAAATCATGTTAATCATAAAAAAATATAATTTTAATTACTGACGTAATTATGATGAATTAATAATATTGAAGTATCGATTGATATAAATATCGGATGCAAATAATTTTGTTCAGAGGCATGAGGAAGACTAAAGAGGTCCTCAATAGTCTATTCTAACACTATTTTAATTTACTATTGTAGTAAGTAACATTAGACTAAGTCTTGGGAAATTGAAAGTGACATGCTTCTTAATATTAATGAATTGGATTAAAAAGACAGTTCGATGTATAAAATATCTCATATTTAAGAGTCACACTTCAAAAAAATGTAATATAATCAGTCTATTCTAATGCAAATAGTAATAAATATTTTTAAAATCGAATTTGTAACGTATAAATGATATGAAGAACAATACTGTATTGTTTCTTCGACTCCCCTTCCATTAATATTGAATAAAATGTAAGTCTAAATTTCTAGTAAAACGCGTTTTTATTTGTATGGTTTTGTTAATGTTATTATTATTAATCAACTGGTCAAGTTAAAGTGCTAATACTCATATTTTCTATGTTGAATATACCTACCAATAATCTTGTCATTATATGTCTTTTAGACAAGTTTATATATTATTTTTTATTTATGTTAGTTCTAGACCAAGATTCTTTTAAAGCAACCACTTTTCCCATGTGAACTTGAACGTGGAATTGTAGTACGTACGTACTATTAGATTTTATTATAAGAGAGTTTCTAATTTTAGACTATGATATAAGTTATATATGTAATTTTTTAATAATGTCAAGTTCTAGATCAAGATTATATTAAATTAACCTCTTTTTCCAATGTAACCTTGAATTGAACGTGGAATTGCAGTACGTAGTAGTAGTATTAGGTTTTATTATAAGAGTTTTTTCATAAAATTTACATTTAGACTATGATATAATTATATATATATGTCAAGTTCTAGTCTTCTAGACCAAGATTGTCTTAAATTAACCTCCTTTTCCCATGTAATATATACTACTATTAGTGCTAATTATTATAAGAGAGTCTTTTTATTACATCTAATGTTGACTGTGATATAAGTTATACATGTATAACTAGGATTACATACCATGTATTTCAAAGCCTTTGAACATAGTCTTTTTATTTGTTGTCATTTTTAAATTACACTATGTTTGAATCATTGTTACCCATTGTAATGTATTGTATTGTTATCATACATATAATGTTTGTTTTTATTGTTACTTAAAATGTATTGTTAAATTTCGTTGTTACGTAATAATGAAAACCCTCATTTTATGGAACAACCGATTTGGTGTGTTCCCATTATTACTTAATTTATTTTTCTAATTATATCCTTACGTAATAATTCATAATACTATTTTATCCTTTACCCTATATTATTTAATCCCATTCAAACCTCCCGCCCTACAATAATTAAGGTCATTTTAATAAATTTATAAATTACAAACAATAAAAATATTACTAAACATCAGCAAACAATACAGTCTATCCAAACATTATATCTATCATACAATACAATACAGTACATTACGATACAATACATTACGAAATAATGAATAACAATGATCCAAACAGAGTGTAATCACATCCATGATAGTAATTTGTAACTACTTTTAACTTATTTATGTGTTTGGACTTTGGTGAATGTCTATGCCGGTGCTTATAAATTAAAAAAAAAAAAAATCAGTTAAAAGCTATAAGTTAATCATTCTCAACTTATTGCTTTTTATAATTATAAGCACTCTTGATTTAAACATCAATCTCCTATCCGTTTTCGATGTTTGTTCTTCTCCTTGTACAAATACCTTTCAATTTATAAATTTTGGAAAATAATTTCAATGACATATTGGTCATTCAAAAAAATATGCTTATCAACATTCTTTCACCAAACATATCATCACTTTATTATTTATTTCAACACTTCAATCGAAACATATAACTATTTTTTAATTATAAAATTTATTTTAGCGCCAAAAAATTACTTGTCAACTATTTTCAATCACTTAATGCAAAGATGAGAAGAAGGTTTTAGGTAAATACTTGAATCATGCAACACTTGAGTATTATTATTAGACTATAACAACTCTAAGTTTTTCAAAGTAATTAAACATGAAACTCAAAAATCTAACAAAATATATTATAGTATATAAACCAAAAATAATATTATTACACCCTCAAAGGCACTAACATTATTCAGGAATAGCCTTGAGGGAACCATAATTACAACTATTATGAATAGGAGAAGAAATAACCCTAACATTACTAGAAGAAACAAGTTCATGAGCCACATCCATAAATTCAAGTACTCCTCCTTCACTACACTTCAACAAAAGTCTTGCAGCATCTTCTTTTCTCATCAGTATTTTCACTTTAACTCCGCGATTATTGATCACATTATCATGATCAGCAACACCTTCCGTTATACATTTCTTTGGTTCTTCATCATTACTAATTTCTTCTTCTTGTACTTGATGTTGGTATTTAGGTTCCAAATCAAATTTCACTTGTTTCTTGATTTTTGGCTTCTTCTTATCTAACTCATCTCTACAAACATAAGTAGTAGTGTTAGTATTACTACTTTCAACTTTATTGGTTTTTTTGGAGTTGCTTTTTTTTCCCTTTAGGAAAAAATTAGCAAATCCCATAATTATTTTTCACTAATATTTTTAATATATTGTATAAGGAGAAAGGTAGAGGAAATTAAAGTTGAAGGAGGATGAAGAAAAAGATCTAATGAATTAAGTGTTTAAATAGATGAATTAAGGTTTGAAGGAGTCAATTATATTGGATTATAATTTGGGGCAATATATGCATAGTCTCACTGTCACAATCAAGAAATAATTTAATTTGTTTAATGATAAAAAAAAGACATGAGAGAGACTTTAATTTAATTTGTTTATTTTTCAATTGAAATTCTTTTGATCAGAAAAGATTGTGTCTTTCGTAGTATTTTGAAGAAATAATTCATCGAAATAATGAGTCATCATTAATATCAACACATCTAATTAAGATCACCAAATGCTCGAAATCGTTCTTCTATTCCATCTTTTTCCCTCTTGGAGCACATATATCATATACGCTCCCAAAATAAAGAATCTTGAATATATAGTAGGAGAAAAGCACCTATGACGATTCAAAAAAATGTGGTAAGGAACCTGATAAAATTGGTTTTATATATATAACTAAGTAGTTAATTAGACGTGATTTTTTTTTAATTTATAAAGTAAACTACTAGAAATTAATCAATTTTCATTGGACGTGTCTATAAGAAATAATCCATTGAAAAATTGGAATCTCCAATAAAAAAAAATCTATCAGAAATGCTATTAAATTATGATGGATTTTTTAATAGGGCGGTCTATTGAAAATTTACTGATTTCTAGTAATAATATTAAAAGTTGGATCTTTGCTGAAATAGATAGTTGTAATTAGTTTATTAAGCAAGATTGTGTTTCCATTGCCTCATAATTAAATTAGACTACTTCTAGACAGATTGAAAAGTAACATGCTTCTTAATCATTGATTCGAATACATAATTCTAATACGTGTTTTTGCATTGTTTTATTAATGTTACTATTAATCATTATTATTATTATATCAATCGGTCAAGTAATCCACTAATACTCATATTTTACATTGAATAATAGTATCTTCAAAATCTTGTTTATGTACGGGATTAGGTACGAGTTGGCTCAGACAAATTCATTAACTTTCGCTTAAATTCTGTATATTTATTAAAAACACTATTATTTATGTATATATGTTGAATTATGAATTCAGAAACTAAACAAGATATTAGTTCGGGGGGAAATTTAGAATCTAAAATATTGAAATATTAGTTCTTTATATTAATTAAAATATTGAGCAGTCACTATTTTAAATTAAGTCTAGCTTTATTAACAATAACATATATCTAGTGTAGTCCCATAAATTGGGATGCGTGGAGGATAGAATGTATGCAGATCGTACTTCTACCTCAAAGTAGAGAAGTTATTTTCGATAGAATCTCGACTCAAGAAAAAAAAATCGTAACAGAAATAGCTCAAAGCAATTTTTTATTAAAAAAAATCAAAATACATAAAATAACAAAAACAAAAGGGTCTTTTCCTACAGTTAATTATTGTACTTCAATCACATCATTGTTAGTCTCCAAAACTTATCAAGAGTCTTTTTCTATCGAACAAAAACAAAAGGGTCTTTCTTTTCTCTATGACCAAGTAAACGAATGAATAACTTCAATTTTGTCACACTTATTTGATTATTCATGGAATAAATTGGAAATACGATAAAGAACGATAAGCACTTCTTTCTCTTTTTAGGCATTCGAAAAAAAACTTGTGAATAATTGAACTTTTGACTCGTTCGTCACAACTTAAAAAGTCTATTTTTGCACAAGTTTCTTGATTGTGAAAATTGAAATTCTATAATAATGACTATTTTATAAATATCCCTCTGATATGGCTATTTGTGAAATATATCCTCACATTTCCACCTTCTTCGGCCCAACCCAAATCCTTATTGGGCTTTGCTTTAATTTAGGACTATGTGTAGGGGCCTATTTCTCTAATTCTCTCCATGTGTGGGCCTTTTAAGAATAAGCCTTTTTAACCTGGTTCAGGTAAGTATGTTGGCCCGTGAGACTTGAACGAGGTGGGCCAGATCGGGTTGTCTGGTGAGTCTAATGGAAAATAAGAAAGGAGAAATTACATAATTAGATATATTTCACTATATATATATATTATTAATTAAAAAAATATGTATATTATTATTATTATTACTAGCACTTTCAAAATATTACTTGTCTTATCGTTAATTAAGGTTTTCATACCATAATCGAGGAAGATACACGTAGATACATGTATTTTTGCTACTAGATACACTAAATTATGGAGAGAGGCCAGTGAATTAGGGAGGGAGGCGAGCCAAATAGGGAGTGAGATTTGTTATGTATCCCAAATACATGTGAATATGTGGTATTATTCGCACGTATCTAGGTGATGAGCGAGGGTTGTTATGTATCCCATATACATGTGAATATGTGGTATTATTCGCACGTATCTAGGTGATGAGCGAGGGTTGTTATGTATCCCAAATACATGTGAATTCACATAGATACAATATATCTAAAATAAATTACACCTAATTTTGACTATATATATATATATATATATATATATATATATATAGAGAGAGAGAGAGAGAGAGACGTATCTGGATGCATCAAAATCTGGTAACATACGTAATATTGCAAAATAGAGTGTATTTAAGCAAGCTCTTAAACTAGTGAAATTTATGTAAGTTTCAATAAAAAAAACAGATTATAGGTAGACTTAACCATTATCTCGTGTAGGTAGAACCACGATTTCTTAAAGACCCTATGCTCAAGTGATTTAATTTAGTGCAATTACAATTTTAAAATAGAGTAATAATTCAAAAATTACAATTTTGAAAATTCAACTTTTCAAGTTTCTAACTTTTTATAATATAACTAGATAATGTTGCCCGTGCTATGCACGGGCCCAATAATATAAATGATATATTTTGGGGCTAATAACCGAGTTTTTGAAGCGATTGTTTGCGTGGATAAAGGAATAAGCTTTTTTATCACAAACCTGTACTTTCTTTGACGCTATTTATGGCATAATAAGACTACCCACATATAACATTTTTGAAATATTTTATGTTGTCAATTATCATGATTTATAGTATTTTTACGATAGATTCACTTCAAGAATCAGTGGATTTTTTTGTATTTTTTTTCAAAACATATTTTATGTTGTCAATTATCATGATTTATAGTATTTTTACGCAATTTTTAAATATACAAAAATTAAATTAAATTAAAATGGACCCAATATATGTTATTTTTGTTGTCTCAATTTATGTGACACAAATGAAATTTGGAGAATCATCCAAATTTTCATTTTTTTTTTAAATGTTTGAAGTTATTAATTATTGTGATTTATAATATTTTTATGTAACTTTGAAATAATGTACATTACTGGTCACTTTGTTTTAATTTATGTGATATGGATAAAATTACAAAATTAACCCTTTTAAAATGTCTTTAAGATATTTTAAGTTGTTAATTATTATTATTTATAATACTTTTTTGGTAATATTAAAATGATATGTGTTATTTTTTCTGTCCCAATATATGTGAGCTTGATAGAATTCTGAGAGTCAACATATGTTATTATATAGCTTTTAAATATTTTAAATTGATAATTATTGTAATTTTTAATGCTTTTAAGTCAATTGTAAATGATATATGTTGCTTTGTTGGTTGATACTTTTCCATTTGTGAGATATATATATATATATACATATCGTGCTATGCACGGGCCCAATAATATAAATTGTATGTTTTGGGGCTAATAATCGAGTTTTTGAAGCGATTGTTTGCGTGGATAAAAAAGTAAGTTTTTTTATCACAAACTTTTACTTTCTTTGATGCTATTTAAGGTATAATAAGACTACCACATACAACATTTTTGAAATATTTTATGTTGTCAATTATCATGATTTATAGTATTTTTACTATAGATTCACTTCAAGAATCAGTGGAATTTTTTGTATTTTTTTTCAAAACATATTTTATGTTGTCAATTATCATGATTTATAGTATTTTTACACAATTTTTAAATATAAAAAAATTAAAAAAATAAAATTAAAATGGACCCAATATATGTTATTTTTGTTGTCTCAATTTATGTGATACAAATGAAATTTGGAGAATCATCCAAATTTTCATTTTTTTTAAAAAAAATGTTTGAAGTTATTTGTAACACCCCGACTTTTCAAAACGTCTAAATTAACTCGTATATTCGTGGAAAGACAAGGAGGGTGAGTAATAAATTAAGAATGATGTGGTATGTCCTATTTTAAGTGTTCAGGTGTTGCATCTCAAGTTAGGTAAGTGGCAAAATAAAAGTTGGCAGAAGTTATCGTAATTTCCTTCTTAAAGATTTCTCTGAAATTTGGGTCAAATGTCTTGGAGGTTTTCTCCCAATCTATAAAGAGTTATGGGGCCCACAAACTATTGAATCGAAGGTCTACGAGTCTAGTTTCCAACGCATCAAACCGTTCATTCATACGACTTCAGAATAGAGAGATATTCGCATTTTCATGGGACTGCGCAAGCAGGCGCGTGAGGTGGGGCCCTAGGTCGGTGGAAAGTGTATATATCTTCTTCTTCGCGTTTTTTCTTCATTTTTAAGCTAATTATACAGAGAAAACATAGAAACCCATTTTTAAGATCAAGTAAAATATCGATTTTCTCGACGTAAGTTCTTGACGAAAGTTGTTCTACGCGTTGGGCTCATCATCGTGGTATAATTTGTTTTATCGATTGCGTAGCATATCACATTTTAATGTTGGGACAGCAGGGGTTTGAATATATTTAAAGGTTTTGAGGTGAATTACGAAGCTAAGATCGAGGTAAGACCCTTCTTTCATCGACTCTAGCTTTTATAAGCACCAAATAGCAATTTGCGACGGAAACACATATCTTTTATTGTATTGTCATGGTATCTTTTATTTTATGTGTTGATTACGGTCCTACCTTGTTGTAGTATCGAGGGAGTTACGAGTTAAAGTCTTTAGGCGACGTGAATTTAGCGAAAAAGGTATGTTAAGGCTATTCTCTTCCTATGGCATGTTCCTTAAAGCTTAGGAGCAATGTAATTGAGATGTTATCGTTGTTATACTTGTGGCCATCATTGTTGATTATTGGTTGCTCTAGTGCGTATAATCCTCTCTTATCGGGATTCTTATTCAGTAGTAACATTCGTATGTTGGACACGACTTAGAGGCTAATTGTATAAGTTGCCTATAACTAAATTGCTCACTTTTAGCTGTTGGATTGTTATTGTTGCCTTTGGGCTATTGTTGTTAACTGCAGGAATGTGATCTATGCCTAGCATGGTTATATTCTGCCTACAGGGCTGTATGGATGCCTAAAAGGGCTATGAGTTGCCTACGGGGCTATATTGATGCCTAGAAGGGCTATGAGTTGCCTACGGGGCTATATTGATGCCTAGAAGGGTTATGAGTTGCCTACGGGGCTATATTGATGCCTAGAAGGGTTATGAGTTGCCTACAAGGATATATATTGAAGCCTAAGAAGGTTATGTACTCCCTACATAGCCATGTTGTTGCCTAAGAGGGCTATGAGATGTCTATAAGCTATGTTGATGCCTAAGAGGGCTATGTGACTGCCTGCGGGGCTAGGAGACTACCGACAGGGGTATACAGGCTGATTGGCACCTTCCGGGCTTATGGGGGCCTGAGTAGGTGGTCTTGTGTGCTGTTTGTACCTACCGAGCTTATGGGGGCTTGGTTAGGTTGTTGTTTTATTATTTTTGATAAATTTAGATTTAGAAGCAGGTCAGTATAATTATCTTATCCTTAATTTATTTATCAGATTATTCCAGTATATCAGGATACCTCATCATAGTCTATTGCCTTTCATACTCTGTACATTATTTTGTATTGACGCCCCATTGCCTTGGGGCGCTGCATTCATGCATGCAGGTCCTGACAGACGACCGAGTAGACCTCGTTATCAGCAGGATTGACTTTTATCCGGTTGGTCAGCCCCTTTCCTCCGGAGCTGCCAGAGTTGGGAGGTTTGTTAACTTTTGTTGTATATATTCTCATGGGTAGGCTGGGGCCCTGTCCTACCAATCTTTACTACTCTTAGAGGCTTGCAGACTAGTGTGTGGGGTTTATAGCTACGTTATGGCCATGCTGGCCTATGTTGTTGGTTTGCTGAAGCTTGTGAGCTGTTTGATGTATTGTACTGATATTTACCTATTTTTAGTTTTGGTATAGATATCATGGTGGCCTCGACGGCCCAATCAGGACTTATGTGCTAGTTGGATATTTCTTTATATGAACTCTTGGGAGTAGTTGGTTCTTTTGTAGATCTGTTGACAGGGGCCTTGCCGGCCGAGGGCTTAGTTTTAAGCCGAGATATACTTGTTTGTTTTCTTAATTGCATGTGACTGCCATGCGCTAATAGCAAATGGTTCAGCAGGGTCGGCTCGGGCCTGAGTTTTGGCTTTAGGAGTCAGTTGCGCCCTTTGAGTTTGGGGCGTGACATTATTAATTATTGTGATTTATAATATTTTTATGTAACTTTGAAATAATGTACATTACTGGTCACTTTGTCCTAATTTATGTGATATGGATAAAATTACAAAATTAACCCTTTTAAAATGTCTTTAAGATATTTTAAGTTGTTATTTATTATTATTTATAATACTTTTTTGGTAATATTAAAATGATATGTGTTATTTTTTCTATCATAATATATGTGAGCCTGATAGAATTCTGAGAGTCAACCTATTTTATTATATAGTTTTTAAATATTTTAAAGTTTTTTTAAGTCATTTGTAAATGATATATGTTGCTTTCTTGATTGAGACTTTTCCATTTGTGATATATATACATATATATATATATATACATATATATATATATATATATATATATATATATATATATATATATATATATATATATTCTATATTATTTTAAAAGAAAGTTTATGCCCAAGTTATACTATATAATAAATATAATATATAATATTCAAGAAAGTCCCAATTTTAAATATTATATATTATACTTGAAACTAAACTCTCTTTTATAATATAGTAGAATATATTCAATGGGTACATATCCTTATTTTGTTTTACTTAAGTTGATATTGATAATATATTTCCCTATTTTGTTCTTTGAAGTTTTTGTTCTTCACAAAGACCCAATTTTTAGACCTTTTTTTCCAGTTTTTGGAGACGAAACAATGGCTGGAGCAGCAGCACATATCATGAAGAGAATCCCACGCATCAAATTTCCTCAACGACACTCAAAAATTTCTTCTGGTATTCCCTGTTTGTTTTTTCTCCTTCTGGGTGTTCCTAATTTTCTTTTTATCTATGTATTTATTGACTTGTTTGATCTTCTTGAAATATGCTTTTTTTTCGCGTATTTTTTTGTTTATAGTTGTGAGATATAGTGTTAGAAAGCACTAATTTGTTGTAAAGATGAAGTCTTGGAAAGAAATAGGTCCAAATTGAGCTAAATGGATATAAAGAATCCATATTGTAGCTGATACCAGCTAGATTGATTCTGATTTACTGTTATAGAACTACTGGTTTATTGTTAAGGAGAAAGAATGGGGTGAAGCATGTCTAAATGGAGCAGGGTTTATATAGAGGATTCAGATAGCCGACTTCAACTAGTTTGGGTTGCCAGTGGCGGAGTCAGAAATTTGGGCAAGGGATTTGAAGAATATATGAGGACACACTTGAGATTTTAACTTATGATTTCAAGTAATTTTTGAACACCCTTTACCCCTAAGTTCTCTTATGTGAAGGGGATTCAATTGAATACGCAACGGATGATAAGTACTCGGAAATAAACATATCATAGATAAGATTTTCATGCCTCGACTCTCCCTCGGTTCGTTTGGAAATCATGGAAGGTTTTTACAATAGCAACATGTCTAGTGTGATCTCACAAGTGGGGTTTGGGGAGGGTGGGGTGTATGCAAACCTTACCCCTACCTTGTGTGAGATAGAGAGGTTGTTCACGATAGACTCTTGTCTCAAGGAAAGCATTTTCGAAAATAGATTTGAAAATCATGGTAGTCTTTTCATAAAGATTATTGGGAACGGATATACCATTTTCTTCTCTTCCACTTTGGCCAATATGAGTTGACCTGGTACTAGCAGCTTTATCGGTGTATTTCTCATCTTAGTAAGAGATTCCCAAAGAATAAGCTTAGTAGCCACATTAGCAGCGCTTTCCCTTCCCATAGGTGGCTCTGCCCTATTTGAGGAACAGTACTAATAGATTTATGTTATTTTTTTAATCTTACTGAAGTGTTCTGTGCCCATCAATTTGTCTTTATGTGAAGAAGCTATTGACAAGGTGGTTCGATATGGGGAGAGGGGCATGGTCCACATCTTCCTTTTTCGGCTTTTACTATATTTGTTCGTCATGGTAAATGTCTGCATTTAGGAAAAAGCTTGAGATTGTCTGATTGAAAATAGTAGAAGTTTTGAGTAATTGTGTTTGCTTGCTTAATTCATTTAGAAATTGAACTATTCTGAGAAGATATCTTAAGTTCTTTTCAATTAGTTGATAGGTACTAGTAAAGATTGTTAACTCCCAGTCTCAAACTCTCTCAACCTTCTTAGAATGTAGGATGTTCTGACCAAGGAAGAAAAGGAAGAAAGGTGTTTATAATGAGGGTAAAATCCCCGTTTTTACAATTTGCAATAAATGGTTAAAATCATTTTATCAATATGAGTATCCTATATCGATAAAATATTTATTTTGAAATCACTTCTATATTAACATTTCAAAGATTGCTCCTCTTAAGCAACAAACATGACTTGCTCAAGTGAAAAAAATTCAATCCAAAATGCATGTTCCATCCCATTCACCTCAATCAGGCACTGGTTTCCTTTTGCATCAAGATCAAAGTGCATACGCAAAAGTTTCTAGTTTAGAAGTCTATGGTGCAACTAGATGCATAAACAATAGCTTCTAATCTCTAACCTTCTTGATGCAGCAAGTTAATATCTTACTATTCCAATTCCTTGGATTTATCCCTATCGTATTCCTATTCTTCTGAGTGTGTGATGCCTAGGGTCGTTATTATGTTCTAGGACATCTTCTTTTGAAATTCAGTCAGTAAACAGAAAAGGTGGGAGGCTGGAGTTGGAGCAGGTGCTGATAGAGGATCTTGCTTGTTTAACATGGAGTCCTGTCTGGCATGCAATTCTATGATTTACTACTTGCGCTTAGCTTATAGCGTGATTGATTGTTTGCAGATTTTCCATATTCTTTATTCAGAAGTTTCTTGCTCTGCAGGTTCCACGCAGCAGAACTCACAACATATGAAAACTTCCGCAACTGATAATGTTCCTCAAACATTCTTCTCAAGATCCCCATCTAGCATGTCTGTTGCAGGGAAGGCTTCTGACCAACCTAAAAGAACACCGGTGTCTCAGGAGGAAATTGAGTCCATTTTGGTATGTATAAACTGCTCCCTTACGTACACTATTTCCTTACTAGTCCATTCCAAAAAGTATGACACCTTTCTGAATTTGGGAATAATTTAACTTCAAATTTTTTGTTTTACCCTCAGTACATACTTGTATTTCTATGAAGTCTCATGCATTTTTTACATCACAAGCTTCAAAGTCTTTCTTTCTTTCTTATACTATGTCACATAATTGAAATGGAGGGAGTATTAACTAGTCAGCACTTCACATGGTAGGAACAAAAAAAAAGAAGAAAAAAGCTTATCATTTACTTGGGAAAGTCTTAGTGAATATAGGAACCTTTAATAAGATAATCTAGTTATAAATCATTAAGGTTGTTGTTTTCTTCTGTTTTGTGCCAAGTGAACTCGAACTTTATTATAAGGAATACCCTATATATTTCTTTATATAGTGTGGGCTATATCATATATTTCTTTATATTGTTGAGTGCTTTGCTTTCCCATTCATGGAGTATTAGTATTAGTCTTGTATTTTCGCATTCTTAGATTTCTATTTCTATTGGATAATTCTTTAGCTCTGATTATTGTATTTTCTTGTTGTTATTGTCGGCTTTTTCATCTGTTTTGAGCCATGGGTCTATCGGAAACAACCTCTCTAAGGTAGGGGTAAGGTTTGTGTACACGCTACCCTCCCTAGACCCCACTTGTGGGATTACATAGATAGGAGCTACTGAAATTAAAGGGTTTCATCTAAAGGTTCTTTGTATGGGCAACAGTCAACACAATCTTTCTCTCTTAGTCTAATTGAGATACTGTCTAAACAAAAGCAAATTCGTAATTGGAAGAGCAGTGAAAGAATGTACAGGGCCTCAATCAATATGTCCATGCCTTACTGTGTTAATTATATAATTTTCATTTCCATCCTTTCACATTGTGCAATCTGCATGTAAGATGTAAACACAAACATATAGATACTGACCTGGGAACACAAAGATTCACGATGCCATATTTGATAAAGTTCAAGCCAAACAATTTTTTCTAGAGATAGTTCTATGCAAATCTGCCAATAACCGCCCTTAAAATATTTTTCCACTTTTACAGTTGGGTGGCTGCAACTAATTTTGACGCGAAGATGTGCAGACAGAGGACATAGTTTTCGACATCTGGCTTACATTTGGGTGATTTCTTTTGCATGTATGGTGTAACTGACACAGTTTTCTGGAATTATAAGTGTATTTTGCAAATGACGTCTTTAATTAATGATCATTAGACAGTGGAGGTTAATGTGTGGATTGGCTTACTACCCCATTCCATTGTTAAGCATTATTGAATTTGAACCCTTTGATACTGAATGTAAACATTTGCAGACTATGCATGAAAAAAGTTTGGTCCATCTGTTTGAGAATCTATCAAGATCTTGCAGTTTGCACCAATTGTATACTCTCTCTCAGGCTAGCTAGCATTATTGAACTTATCTACATCGATATCGACCTGCTGTCAAATTGGATGGAGTCTAAAATCCACCATATCATATGGTCCATATGTGGCGTCAGAGTTTCCTTATGCTTGTGAAAACTAAGAATTGTTTTATTACACACTGTTAAATACTGTATGTCATTACTTCTGCTAGACTTTCTTTTCGTTGTTGAATCTCTTTTGATCAAGTGTGATATTTGAGATCCTCATTGCTAATGGAATCTAATGATCTGTGAATTGATCAGAAGAACATTACAATTGGCTAGGATCCATTACTTGAACGAAGCTAGATCTTGTGCAATCATATTGAATACTTGACTAAACAATCTGTACGTTGTTTGAAACTCTCTGGACAATGAACCCACCCCTCTACCAATCTGAATTATCTGATTCTTATTTTTTTTGTTGTTTTTGTTAAGAGTTCTTTCGAGAGTTGAACTTCTCAGTCGGAACAGATTCTTCCCGCACAAAAGCATTCTGCATATCTTATTATGCCATTGCCATTACAAAACTTACAGCTTGTATGTACAACAACCCAAAAGACAAAAGAACAAACAATCTACTCAATAAAAAGTGAAGCAATTCAAGCTTCAGAGCTGTTTTCTACCATCTTCTCAAGTATCACAGACTTCAGATTCACCATTGGTGGTCCTTTTTCTCTACGTTCGAGTTCTTCGAGCCTGAAAGATATCAACCTATCCCAATTCCCACCTTCAAAAAGCACAGCAGCTTTCCCATCAGTAATCCTCTGCACAATCCCACAATACATATAATATGGATTATTAGAATTCTTGACAATAGCAATCATCCCAGGTAACAAAAGTGGTAATTCAGGTGGTTTTGGTTTCTTCACAAGACTTTGATTAAAACCAGAAACCATACTTGATTCTGTTTTCTTGGGTGGTGGTGGATTTTTCTCTATGAATTTCTTTAGACCCTTTTCACCTCCCGGAAATCCGCCAGTAAACCCCATCATTTCTTTCTCAAATCCGTCCTCCGGTATCTCCCCAGTCTCCTTGTTTTCTTGATTATTATCGTCACTAGCTGCTGCTGCTGATCCTGCTGCCTTTTGTTCTTCGGAAATCGACTTTTTTAGCTCTTTCTCTATACCCTCTTCTCCATTACAGAGACCTCTACCTCCAAGAATCTCATAAAGATTGAATTTTGCTATTGGTGTAACTGAGTTTGAAGATGATTTCATAGTTGATTTGGTATGAACACTACTACTGAGGTTGAGATTGACAGATTGACCAAGAAAGTTTGATTTTTTAAGAGGTGGGGTTTGAATTTGAAGGCTTGAGAGTTGAAAGGAAGAAGCAGAAGCCATGGTTTTGATTTTTTCAAGAACTTGGATTTGGGAAAGATGATGGTGGAGGATGAGAAGAGAAGAAGTAGTGTTTTGTAGAAATGGGAAACTGTAACTTGTCCTTTTAAATTCTGACCACCAATCTGTTTTTGTTTTGATATCTTCAATTGACAAATGAAACACATGAATGGTGTTACAGTTTGAGATAGTACATTATCTTTTTAACTTTTGTCTATCTTCCTTGGAAAAAGATTTACTTGCACTTATGTTTACACCATACTTGTAAAAGAATCAGGACCACACGTGAGGGATCGCGTTAAAGGTACATCACAATTTTTATATTTATTTGTAGAATTACATTGAATATGTTGTGTTTTCTTTATTAGTTTAAGCTTTTAGAAGAGATGATTATATGCTTTAACATGATGATCAGAGTAGATAAAGGTATTAGGTTCGTGCTATGTTGCTACCTGTTATCAAAAGGAATTTCTAAAAGTCAGGACCACACATGTGAGAGGGGTCTTGTAGAAGATATAGTTAATTAAATAAAAGTGTGCATTTTTAAAAATGTTTAATATATATGATTAAACACAATTAGAGATAAAAAAAAAAAGTATTGACAAAAGTTGTATATCATGTGTTAATTAATCTAAGTGTAAACATTGAATCTGCATAAATTTGGGCATAAATTGTTCCTATCAATAGCCAAAATCCGGACGAAATGAATTTTTTTCTCTATACGATTCATTAAATATTTGACAGTAAATTCAATTATTAAAATATAATATTATAGATACTCGTAGATTTCACATCTTACATTTACTTATATAAATAAATAGTGTCGTACATTGAACACTTGTAGGATGTACTCGTTGAGAATCATGACTTATAACAATAACATACGCAAGCGGCGTCTGAAAATGGTGGGTACATGCCTTATTTATATCTTTGTGAGGTAGACAAATTATTTTTGATAACTCCTCAATTTTTTTTACGTGGTTTGAAAGAAATAAAGAATCGTGACTCGTAGATGGAATTATAATTACAAATTAGTTAACGACATTTTTTATGAAGTTTGTCTTTGTAGTTAGTTTTACTAATTTCTTATGAGGTTAAATTCACCTAAATTCAATTGTTAATGACTCTTAAAGCAACATTTGCTCCATCTCTATGCTAATTTTTACTATTATGTGTATCTAATATATGCTTTGAAGTTTCACATATGAAGAGAGAAGGTCAATTATATTAGACGCTCCAATGTCTCTAAAAGTATTAATGTCTCGCTTCTTGACTAATTTTCAAAGCTTGAAACAAGTTGCTTGTAGAACGAGAGCAATTATTTTCTACTTAATACGTAAAAGGAGAGGAAAACAAAGTTTAGCGAGCTTTATAAGGTCGACTATTGCATAAGCTATTAGCGGAAAAAGCTCGAGAAAATTCTAGTTAAATTTGATATCATTAAATTTACGAATAAGATGAAATCTAAACTCCTAAAAATTCAATCGAACTTGAGCTCGCTTTAGAACCAAACTAAACTTGGAGATTTATAAACATATCTAATTCAACTTGTTTACATTTTTTCATGTTGTTCATGATTATTTTTTTTGTTATTCATGAATTATAATCCAAATAATAAGTAGATTTTCCTTAAATTTATATTATTTTTTTTGTGTAATTTTCAAAAGACTAAAAGAACAATATAAACAAATTAAAAAAGAGTAAGTGCTACTACTATATAGAAGGGTTTACACGTAGACACTTCTTCAATGAAAATATAAAAAAATCATAAGTACTCATTGGTTAGAAGTAGACATGTCGGCGAAGATGGGTCAAACTTTTCTAGAGAGTAGTAAAGTAGAAATTTCATTAATACCCTTGACTAGAAGCAAACACGTCGATGAAGAGCAATCAATTCTAGAAGCACAAGCACCTCATTGGAGAAATTATAGAAATTTCATAAATACCCTTCGGCAAGAAATAGACACGTTGACAAGACGCAGTTACTTCTAACTTTTCTATACAAAAGTAAATAGTGTAGAAATTTCATAAATACCCTCGACTAGAAGCAGCAATGTCAACGAAAACCTACATGCTTCTAAAAGCAAGCACCTCTTCGGAAAAAGTATAGAAATTACATAAATATCTCTTGGCTAGAAGCAAACACGTCAACAAAGAGGCTCTTGCTTCTAGACTCTTCTAGATGGAAGTAAAGTATACAAATTTTATAAATACCCCCGGCTAGAAGCTGACACTTCAACGCAGAGGCGCCTGCTTCTAGACTCTCCTAGATAGTAATAAAAAGTATAGAATTTTCATAAATGCCCCTCGGCTAGTAGACACATAGATAAATAGGTTTTTGCTTCTAGATTCTTCTAGACAGTAAGTAGTAAGAAGTAAATTTTTTTTATAAATACTCCTCGGATAGAAGTAGACACACCGGCAAAGAGGTGACTGCTTCTAGACTCTTCTAAATAATAGTAAGAAGTATTGAAATTTCATATATACCCTCGGCTAGAAGTAGACATGTCGGAGCCTACTTCTAAACTCTTATAGACAGTAGTAAAATAGAAATTTCATAAATACCCCCGGATAGAAGTAGACACATCGGTAAAAAGATAGTTGTATCTAGACTTTCTTCTAGATAGTAGTAAGAAGTGTTGAGATCTTATATATACCCTCGGTTAGAAGTAGACACGCCGACGGAGAGGCACCTGCTTCGAGACTCTTCTACACAATAGTAAAATAAAGAAATTTCATAAATACCCTTGACTAAAAACAGTTCGATATTTAATCGAGTACTTATAGAGGGTATATATAGTAGGTGTCAGCCCTAACTCTATGGTAAAAACAAACAATCATCAAGGTTATTTTCGACATAACATCCCATTATCTGTGATACCCCAATTCGAATCCACATTTCAATTTTTAGCAGCCAACATACCCATCGCCTCCGATCTTCTCTCTCAATAAATTTCCCCAATTTCTCTTCTCTCTCTATAAATTCTCTCTCTATACGTATCTATATACGTATACTGTACACTATATTGTTGTATTCTATATCGAAAACAGATTCGAAGAATTAAGGTCAAGAGCCTTCTGGAAGTTTCCGGCGAGTTTTCCGGCAGATTCGAATCGGTTGCATTCCGGCGGTGGGGGATTCTGATGGAATCTGTTTAATTGCTGTTCTGTTGTTGTTGTTGTTGTGGAACTGGAAGGGAGTTAGGGTTTGTGGAAGTTTGTGTCATTTTACTGATTGGGGGAACCGGCGGTTGATTGTTAGATTTGAATTGGGTTTAGAGTGTTGGAGAGTGAATTAGGGTTTCGGAGGTTAAGGGATTGAAAAAAGAGGTTTAGGTTTAGGTTTTGGGATATTTACAGTCATGCCTCGGAGTTCAAAGCATAAATCGCATAAGCAGAGTAAGCATAGTCCGAAGGAGGGTAGGGATTATTCGTACTCGGATTCGGATGAGGAAATGAAAACCAAGGAGAAAGAGAAGGAGAAAGAGAGGAGTAGTAAGGAGGATAGTCTGGCTAGGGTTTCTAAGGATTCAATCCATTCAGGTTCTGGTGAGAAGAGAAAACATTCTTCCCAATCTAAGGAAGGTAAGGATGGTAAAGATCTAAGTGGGTATGGAAATGGTGATGCTTCGGAGGAGTATGTTTCTTCCAAGCGTCGGAAAGAGAAGGTAGAGGCGGGTAGTGGTGGTGCTGATAGATGGAATGGTGCTGCTGATAGTGCATTGAAGGGAGAAAGTTTGAAAATTGATGCAGATAAGGGTTCTAAGGGGAAGGAAACAAAGAGCTCAAGTGATTCCAAAAGTAAAAGCAGTAAGAAAGAAGGTAATGTTGCCTCATTGGTGGAAAAAGAAGAGAGTAAGAGTGGAAGAGTGGAGTCAAAGAGGAAATCTGAGAAGGATTCTGGTCGAAAAGACGGCAAGGATTCCAAGGAGGTGAAGGAAAAGGAGAGAGGGTCAGACAGGGAAAAGAAGGGTCATGAGAGTAAGCGCGATGATGTTGACAATGTGAAGAAACAAGGGTCTCAATCTGGTGATGTTAGTGAAGAAAAGCAGAACAAAAAAGGTAGAGAAACTGCTGGTAAGGTAACTTATTTGAGTGGTATTTGCTTTATTGGAATGTTTAATTTGGTTATAGGAAGACTTGATCATGCTCATTGCTTACTGTCTTAGGTTTTAGTGAGTTGTTGTTACTACCTTCTAGGAATATCCCAACATAATTTTAATAGAAAACGATAATTGATATCATAACTTGTTCAAGTTCTAACATTTCCGAGACTAAAACGATAATTGAAATCTTAACATGTTCAAGTTCTAACATTTCCAAGATTAAAAATGGGTATAATATTCTGGTCCAATGTGACTCCAGGAAAGTAAATTCTGTACCCTTCTTTTGTTCAAGCATCTAAGTAGGTATGGTTGCATAATGAATTTTCAGTGGAGATGCACATGTCAAATTGTTTTTCCTTTTGGTGGGGGAAGCTCTCTCTATGTCTGGTATAAGAGTAGCAGGATCCCGTTGTGAATTTTGTCCAGATTTTAGATGATTCTTTTTTGCGTTAATTGAGTTGGGTACACAGTGGGAAACTGTTTTAAACTCTAAACTAGGAGCCCTTCATGGAAATAAGGCAAAAAGAGATCCCTCCCTCACTCTCGTTGGTCTGGTAGATGTGGAGGACACGGTCAAAGGAAATGGAGATTGTCTCTATCATTTATGACATGAGTGATCTTGTTCCTGATGGTGAATTGTGAGAGGAACTGCTGTAGTTACGTTTGTATTGCATTCATTTGGTCTCGTCTTATTTAAGAAAATGTGTATATTTGGGTGTTTGTTTGTGGAATTTCCTCTATGCTTCCATGTAGTGAACATGATATTTTTTGTAACTGGATGTTAGAGCTGTAAAGATTGGTGTTAGAGGATTATCTTACTCTCCCCTCTGAGTTGTGGGTTTTAGCTTGGCTTTGAAGTTGAATTTTTCTAGTCAATGAAATTGCTTTGCATGAACATTTTATTGCATCACTATTCATTTTTTCTTTTAAGTGTGCAAGTGTTCCTTGGATATACTAAGCCAAGCTGTAGTAATGTCATGGCAAAGAAGGATTATTTGTTGGATCATATAGTCTATGTAATGTGGGGGACCTGTAAAGATTGGTGTTAGAGGTTATCCAGTAAAAATAATTATGGTATCAAGATACTTTTTGGTATTGTTATTTTTATTGCTTCATTGCTCTAATCGCTACTATGTTGGTTAATGTGATTCCTATTCATTAAAGGGGTAATTGCTAAGTGTTTAACCTTTATCTTGTAAATTCTCTTTGACCTTTATAGAGTGGACTATCCAAAATGAGGTACCAAATATTGACTTGGACAAAGATGCTGAGAAAAGGGCACGGAAGAGAAGAGAAATCCCTGGTGATCGGGATAAATATGATGATGACATAAATGAGAGCGATGACAGACGGTTATCTTCGAGGTCTGAACGTACTAAAGGTGAAAAACAGCGACATGAGAAACATAAAGAGCACAAGGAAGATGTCGATAAAGATGATAAGCACAAGGATGATAGGTATCGCGAGGATGTTGATAAGGACAGAAAACGGCGTGATGATAAATATCGAGAAGATAGTGATAGAGATAATAGACGTAGAGATGACAAGTACCTGGAAGATGTTGACAGAGATAGCAGACGCCGGGATGACAAATATCGTGATGATGGTGACAGGGATAATAGGCGCAAGGATGGTAGATATCGAGAAGATGGTGAAAGAGATAGTCGTCGTAGGGATGACAAATATCGTGAAGATGGTGACAATGATAACAGGCATGGGGATGATAAGTATCGAGAGTATGGGGAGAAAGATGGTCATCATGATGAAGATAGATATCATGAAGAGGGTGAAAGAGATGATAGGCAGAGGGACATCAAGTATAGAGAAGACAGTGAAAGAGATAGAAGGCGCAAGGATGAGAAGCACCGGGACGATTTTGAAAGACATGGCAGATGCAAGGATGGTAGTGAAGCAGATGAAAGTGATAAAAAGAGGAGACTCAATGATGCCAAGTACGGGGATGAACGTGCTCCGAGAGACCATTCAGGTGACCGGTCTGATGCGAAGCGTTCTAGGGATGAGGGTCATGCTTCTGATTTGCATTTGAGGAAGTCAGGTATGCATGAAGGTAACCCTGGTTATGATCGTGCAAGGTATAAAGATGAGCCAGGAAGAAGGAGAGTGCTTGATAAAGAGGACCTTGGAGATATTAGATCTCGAAGCAGTAAAGATCAGCGATCTGAAGCAGAGAAGAGATCCATAAGCAGTGCTAGAGTAGAGTCTGTCACTGATCGTGGAAGGTCTACCTCGAGGAATGCTGATGCAGAAGTTACTCCACAAAAAAGCAGGTGGAAGACTTCGCCTAGTGCTGGACCTCATACTACAAGAGATAATTACAGGCAAGTATTTACCAATTTTCTTCTACATGCTGTTTCTTGTATGCCAATGTAGATGTGATCCATGAGCGAGAACTGAAATCATCTATTTGTTTACTTGATTTCTTGAATAATCATGCTTCGATTTCTTATTCTCCCATGTTTGTAACCTTGTAAGGTTTGAACCTCTTTTGTGCCAACGTAAGTGTGCTTTTCTTATTTTTGGCTAGTAGCTACTACAATTTGTATTGCCCCCTCAAGGCGGCTAAGTAGATGAGGTGTAGGCGATAAACCCAGAATTCTCAAGTTCTTGTTGCTGTTACAACCCTTGGTGTGAGCTCATTGTTATTCAGCACTTCCTGTTGTGTGTTGTAGCAGGTTGCATTGTAGATTAGGTCAAGGTGTGTTTAGTTGTCCCAGAGACCACATTTACTGTAATAAGATGGTGCAATGTAGGGCTGGAGAGTTTTTACCAAGGAAAATATTAGCTGGTTGATTGAATGATGAGGATGTTTGGTTGACTTCTTTAGACTGCACCAGTTTCAAATATGAGAACTAGGAACTTATTTTTTTGAACATACGCCAAAACTGAACACAATGACGTGGTGAGCACATAGTGAGTGATATGCTAAAACTCATTTTTACGTCTGATTATTTAATGTGTCGCTGATGTTTATTCCATGAGCAGAGATGAATCTATGTCTTTATATGCGGTCTGCTCAGTTTCAGTGGATTGGCAAAGCAAAGCGATGTTTTTTGGTTTATGATATGTTCTTTCCAAACTGATTAATTTGATTTTATTATGAAACAGCTACCTTGTGGGTTCTTTAAAGTGTGGATTCTGTGATTTGTAGAATAACTCACATTTATAAATGATGTACGTTGGCTTTCCTATAACTTTAGTATTATTTCTCTGGTTACTGTGATTAATAGGCTGTGATATAGTTCAAAGATGGGCTTGTTGCTCACTGAAAAATGAATGCTAGTGGTGATTAGCGAATTTGCGCATAACCTTTTCCGTGTGCATTTCAGAAGCCTTTTTCCCTGTTTTGATTGAAGGTATATTGGTGTGAGATAGGTGAAGGAAGATGGTGCCGCTACTTATGATTACAACTTTTGGTTTTAGTAGTGGTAGTCTTCGTACTGAATTTTGGCTTCAATCCCTTTTGAAATTCGAGTAACTTATCAGTTAGTTAGAATACAAATTATTCTGTTTTGTTTCCGCTCTTTTGGTTTGGTATTATTCCTTACCAAAAAATCTTGAATTGTTGATCTCCCACATAGTTTCTTAATCATAGGTTATATTGCTCATGCCTTCTCATGAACAATTTCTGTTTGTTTTAGTGCAACTTTTGGATGCTAAGTTGAGGATTGGACTTTTTGTGCTAATATTTCAAAAACAGCAGCGGTGCTATGTTTCGCTTATGGTATTACCTCACATTTTCAAAAAAGACATATTACCTTACTCAAAAAGATCTTGTGCGTCACACCAGAGGATTTAATAATTTTGCTCGATAAAACCTTCTTGATCGCAAGCGAGAGATCTAGTTGTCTTGTTGGACCTTGTGTTTTTCTGCTTAATGGGTGATGCTAATGTTGATTAATTTCCTGTTGCCAACAGTCTGTCTGTTTGCTCGATCAGTTTTAACTTTTAACAAAATCTGACATTGATATGTTCTGCCTTCTGTGCCCACCAGGCTGTCAAAACAAGAAGACTCCAAGTATCCTTATGAAGAAAGGATTCGACATGGTGGAACATCTCGAGATTATGCTAGTTCTGGTGCATCAATTGAGAGAATTTCTTCATCCCGTTCAACAGAGAAAATGATTCAGAAGGAGGACATCTTTCTTGGAGATTACTCAGCTGAACGACGGCTTAAATCAGATGTTCGCAGTTCTCCCATGCAGTTGGTGGATAGATCTCCTACTTCAGCGAGCAATGAGCGAAGACACTTGAATAGATCCGAGGTTCGCCGGAGTCTTGATGTTGAGGATTCAACACAGAGAAGTGGTGGTGGTTCCAGGGAATTTAAGGAAGGCAGAGGAAATCGTGACTTTGCTGGTGATGCATTTGCAGGTGATGAACTATCTCAAATGGATGGAGATAATGCCTCTGATTCTTCTCCTTTTATCAGAGGGAGTCACTTTTCAGGCAGTTCAAAGTCTGCTTTACCACCCCCTCCTCCATTTAGGTCTGGGGTTGACAGCCCATCAATGTTTGGCTCTTTGGACGACGACAGTAGAGGGAAGTCAACCAACCGTCATAGAAGAATTAGTGATCCTACTATAGGAAGAATGCAAGGAAATGCTTGGAAGGGGGTTCCAAATTGGCAGTCACCTCTGGCAAATGGTTTCATGCCTTTCCAGCATGGTCCACCTCCTGTTGGTTTTCATCCCGCAATGCAGCAGTTTCCCGGACCACCAATGTTCGGTGTTAGGCCTTCAATGGAATTGAGTCACCCTGGGGTTCCTTACCATATGCCAGATGCAGACCGCTTTTCTGGCCATGGGCGCCCAATGGGTTGGCGAACTCCACTAGATGATTCATGCGGTCCCCCATTGCATGGGTGGGATGCTAACAATTTTGGTGAAGACGCTCACCTTTATGGAAGGCCAGACTGGGACCAGAATAGGACTTTGTCTAACAATAGTCGGAGTTGGGAGACAATTGGTGAGGTATGGAAAGGGCCAATAAGGGGCACCAGTGTGGAGCTGCCATCTGGTTCACAGAAGGAGGTCTGTTCAATTCAGGGCCCAGATAATTCTTTTGCTGCTCAGTTGGCTCAGCAAGCTCTGGGTGAGCAAAAGAAGACAGATCAAGATACTGAAAGCAATGATATCAGTTTTCAGTCCAGCAGTGTTCCTGGAAGGAGCACTCTAGAAGATTTGAAAATTAATCATGAAGAGCTACCAATTGATGTTGAGTCATCGGGGAAAGAAGAAGCTAGTCTTATCAATGTTTACCTCAAAAAGCTTGATATCTCGGCAGATCTGACAGAGCCCGAGTTGTTTGATCAATGTACTAGTTTAATGGATGTTGAGCAGATCTTGACATCTAATAACTCAAAGATCTTGTTCTTGGAGGTAAAGCGGGTAACTGAGTTATTTCTTTGTTTATTTATATCTTTCATCACTGGAAGTTAACATTTATTCTTCTTCTAGCAGGGTGCTGTAGAATCTAATGTAACGCTGCCCAGCAAATTTTCAAGTGTTCCACTCATTGCTACTGTGGCTGATTCTGTTTTTCAGGTGTGTGCTTTGTGCAAGATGTATATGCATTTCGAGTTGGGAAGTGAAATACCGTTATCAACTATATTATTTTGTAATAATTTTGTATGTTGCTATGCTGCTTATGCTTCTGTTACCTAGGATTAGTGTCTTATATTATGTACTCTTGAAATACATGTTTGTTGGGGTTACTTACAGTTATGTCTTGTTAATATTATTCGCTCCACATATCATGTTTCACCTTTGTTTTAGGAGAAAAACAATCATACTTCCGTCTTGGTCTCCATTTCATTTATGTGCAGAAGATATTTGCTCTTTATGATGTTTTTTAGCAAGGGAGAAAATGCGGGATAGTATTTGTGTTCAATTTTTATTTGTGAGATGAGAACAGAATTTTTCATGGGTTATAGTTACCCAACCTAGTTGCCCAATTTTTAAGTGAATCAGTTTTGTCCTTTATAAACATAAATCCACGCTGTCTAATTTCTCTTATCTAATAATGTGATGATGTGTCCCTATTGCAGAAAGCCATTTCCCTTTACAAGAAGAGGAGGGAGGAAATTGAATTCACAAATGGTGGACATTTTACTTTTTCTGGTCAGCTAGGTGTGTCCTATCCTGCACCTAAATTAGAGAATTCAAGTTCAGTATATGGTAAACTTGAATGCTCCGGTCTGGCGGATGATGGGCTAGTAGAAGAGGGTGATGAGGGGACTGATCTCCCTGTTAGTTCTCTCAGTTCTGAGGAGGTTGTACTTTCACAAACCGCACTTCAGGAGCTGTGTGAGCCAATGGGTTTGAACCCAGGCGAGAAATCAAATCTCCATACTTCCATAGATGTCCCAGCCGAGAAATCAGATCACCCTACTTCCATAGATGGAGGAGCTGTCCTGACCGAGAAATCAGATCTCCCTACTTCCATAGATGAAGGAGCTGTCCCGACCGAGAAATCAGATCTCCCTACTAGCATGGATGAAGGAGCTATTCTGACTGAGAAATCAGATTTCCCTACTAGCATGGATGAAGGAGGTGTCCCAACCGAGAAATCAGATCTCCCTACTAGCATGAATGAAGGAGCTGTTCTGACCGAGAAATCAGATCTCCCTACTAGCATGGATGAAGGAGCTGATACAGTTGTGGATGTGGCTCAGGAAAGTAAATTTGCAGAAAACTCGTTGTCTGTGGAAGAGGTGGGCCAAACTGATGCCCTTGCTCCTCTTGTGTGTAAAGATTTGATGGGAGCTGATGATGACGTCAAAGAAGAGAAGTTTGTTGATGCTAAATGTGGTACTCTTCCACACACTGATGTGTCTACTGAGGTATTTGAGGCAGCAATGCCAGAGTCAATTGAGTCAGTAAATTTAAGTCGGATACAGCATTCTCCTGAAAGTACACATTGAGACAATTTATTTTTCCGAGTTTTTGAAATGCCCCCCCTTATATTCCCATCTTCTTCTGTTTTGTCTGCTTGCTGCGCTTTAGCTAATCAATAAAACTTTTGAGTTTTCTTTATGCCCTTGCCTCTTTCGTTCTTGTTTTTCTGTTCCCAGAAAGAGACCGCAATCCATTACTCTCCTACTAATGGGTTGTGGGGTTTTTTTTGTTTTCGTATTATATTTGGAATGCTGGTATATGCTATGCTATTCTCTCAAGTGCTTCTTTAGGTTGGGCAAGGATTTGGACGCGTATCTCACCATGCCATTCACTGATTTCTGGTATGGACGTCCATCTTTTTTTTTCGTTATCTTAATCATGTTCCCATTCTTCCCTACAGTTTTTTTCTAATTTGCATGCGTCTTTTGCCTTACGAAAGTATTTTTGCTTTTTTCTCTCTTTAAAATAAACTACTGGAAATGTATCGTCATTGGTTTTGCTATTTGCTATTTGCTATTTTAAGCTTCTCATGGCAAGGCTTTCGAACTGCGAACAACAAAATCAGAAAAAGCTATAATAATGGTGGTCTGGGTTTTCGTGAATCGTAAAACTTACACCATGTTCTTTCTCAACCAAACATTATTTTGAGGAAAAAAGACAAATAAAAATAATTTTATAAATGACTGCAAAATTAGTTTTTTTTTTTTTTTAATTCTTGGTTCTTCATTTGTGCGTATTTTCTTACTATGCTTTTTTGAAAAACATTTCCTTTTTCATATTTTACCCTGAACAATAATAACTATTCATTTTCCAAATAATTTTTAAGTTTATTGAGATTATATGAATATAATGGTAAAATAGATTCTTCATGTGTTTGTTTCCACTGTCAGTGACAAATTTGAAATCATAGTTGAAGAAACACAAAATGAAGTTTACCCTAGTTTGTGTGATTGATGGTATAAATTTGTCCTATAATCAAATCAAACGCAGTAAGATTTTATATGAAGCTTAAGTTTGAATATCCTTTTATTCCATCAAACTTTGGTATTGTTTTCTCCCGGAATAATTTAGGTTAACCAACAACAATTAAAAAGTTTAGTTAAGGCGTCTGGGTTTGTTCTAATACTTCATTATTTTTGCTTAAATACAATGAACGGTGCTCTATTTTTTTTAAATCATTGTATTTGACACATGTTAATGCAAAAATTTAAGAATACTCTGAACAGTATAACCGCAAATAATTTATTTATTTCTTAAAAAAAAAGGAGAATTTTTTTTCAAAACAAAATAGTACTAATTTTTTGCGAGGATGCCTTTAATAAAATAAATATAGGAATATAAAATTCAATCTGCAAATCGTTTCGTTCGTTCTTTTGCAAATGCCCGTCACCTTAATGATTTCACAACGCAAAATAAGATAATACACCACTATTTTAGTCTGTGACTCGAGGCGGATATTCACTTGGAAGGGTTGGTTCACGTGCTTTTATTAATTGCAAATATACGCACGCTTAATTTCTAGTAAGGTTTGATTAAGCCTTTCAAGTAAATAAACTTCTGTTCAGTGTTTCCAAGCTATATATCCCCATTTAATCTTAATTATTGAATAACTAAAACTTTAACAAACACAAATATTTTCAAATATACACATACTTAAAAGAAGAATCATATATTTTGTTAAGCATCTTAAACACGAGCTCGTTAATTTAGGGCATTGATCCAACACATTATAATAGTATATAAATTAACATAAATAAAGATAAATGATTCTTTATACATCAAAACTAAACATTCTAAAATAAAAAATTATGATTTAATCATAACTAATCTCAATATTATTCTTATAGAACGTCAACGTCACAAATGATAGATAACGGGGACCAAACATGATGACTTAACAACCATAACATCCATCATAGCAAGTATTCTCTTCGTCTTCGTCTCTCCATACCTTCGTTTTTGCCTAATTAATTATACAGGTTCGTTGCAATTTCTTCCATTAATTATGATTTTTCCAGTTAGGTGCAACTTGAGAATGTTGAAGAGCTGTTTCTGCTTTTGTTTCATGGAGTAATTTCGGTTAATTTAGGTAAAGACTTGAACTTTAGTACTGATTACCCTAATCGCAGAAATTATTAGCTCTGTTACATTTTTAGAACCAATTTTTGTTTCTTTTAGCTGAAATGCTTTAATTATGATGATTTGGAGAACTGATCTCAGCTAATTTGGGATCGAGAAGTAGTTAATTTAGATAAAGACTTGAACTTTACTAATAATTACCCTAATCCCAGAAATTATTAGCTCTCTTATATTTTTTGAACCAATTTTAGTTTCTTTTAGCTGAAATAGTTTAAGTATGATGATTTGTAGAGCTGAATCCAACTAATTTGGGATTGAGAAGTAGTTAATTGATTCATTGTGTTGGGGATTATGATTGACCATGTTTAATTTGTAGTTGAGTAGTGATACTAGCTTAAGGTTACAGTTCAAGTTATTTTGTGTTGCACTGATTATAACGACAACATACCCAGTGTAATCCCATTAGTGGGGGTGTGGGGAGGGTAGGATGTATGCAGAGCTTATTCCTATCTTCGTGGGGTAGCGATAGATTGTTGGCTCGAAAGAGATGTCACTGATTGTATCCTAGAAATTATAGTTATGAAAGACAGAGGTTGAGGTAAAGCGCTCAACGGTTACCTTCTTATTGAATTGGAATAGAACTCTTGATGTAGCATTGTGTCATTCTTACTGGGATGGGTAGAATGACATTACAAGCAAAAGAAAATGTTTTTATTATAATGAATCATCTGATGAGTTGTACAGCCGACTCCAACTGATTTGGGATTGAGAGGTAGTTAGTTGATTGATTGTGTTGGGGAATATGCTCGGTCATGTTTTATTCATAGTTGGGTACTAGTAATAGCTTTTAGGTTACTTTGGAGAAGTTTTATGGTTCAATGATTGTACTCTAGAAACTTTAGTTATGAAGGACAGAGGTTGAAATTAAGCTCAAAGGTGGTCTTCTTATTGAAAATGGAATAGAACTCTGGATGTAGCGTGCCGTCGGGTCATTCGTAGTGGGAGGGGTAGAACATATAGTTGACATGGATAAAATGACATAGTCTAAAGCAATATGGAGTGTGAAAGCAGTTAGTTAACTTCTTTGGCAAATGTTTTTCCGTGTGTGGTTCCTGATTTCAATGGGAAGTTGGTAGGTAGATCCACCTATTGGTCTTGCTTTTGCTTTTATATGCGGAGTTGCATAGTGGAAACTTTTTCCTCTTAATCGTCACATTAAATCCTATTGCAAGTGGATGTGATCCCTATTTATAAACTTCTTTAACTCGTCAAGGTACAGTTTAAAAAATTGATCCATAATAATTGAGCTGTTCTCCTGCTATTTAACTATTAGCGTAGTGCTAGACAGAAAATACTTTCGGGCCCATTATAATTCTTCCAAGCAAGCCAATGCTTACAAGATACTGTTCTGCACTCCAAATCTGAGGCATGTCCACTATTTACTGATTCCTGACAGCTACTATGGATTTCGGCCATGACAGGGCATGTTACTTTTTTTTTTTTTTATGACTGAAAAGTCCATTTGGGCCAACATCTTGAACCAACTGCAACTTTCAATACTCGGGGATAACAGGGCCCCCCTTCTACCCCTCTCTACTTAAATACCATGTTTAGTTCACAATTCCCTAATCCATTGCAATTTGATCTAAGCCTTGGGGCTGCTACATTGTTTGAAAGGCACTTCTATATCAATGGTAAATAGCTCTGAATCAATTGTCAGAATCAGGAAGCAAAACTTTATGTCCACAAGAAAAGGAAATCCTGTGTTGTATTCTAAAATATTTGCTGAGTCTCTTTGAAAGTATACTCTCATTGTAACACACCAATGAAAGCACTTGTAAAACTTCTAGACATGTATATGTTGTCTTCCATTTGCAGATTGCAGTTTATTACTTGGAAATGCTGATTTGCTGATAATTCTTGTTGTACTTTATCCAGTCACCGATTTGTGGGTTTGCTGGAAAATATTAACTTCATGGTGGTGTACCTCGAGCACTAGAATTTTTCTGAGAGATTATTTTCAAGCTTCAATAGTTGGTGAGAACTCTATTCAGAGACCAGAATTGTCCGTAGATTTGGATGCATTTTTTTCTTTGACATCTAACTTAAACATTCTTAAAGTGAAAAAAGTGTCATCTTAACAAAATTAATCTCACCTTTATCTCTTCGCTTCTTTCCTGTTAGAATAGATCTATTTATAGATTGACTTGAAGAAAATTGAGAAGTTCTGTATCAATGTTGAATATGTTTAGCCCCAGGAAGCTACCTTGGGTATCTGGTACAGATGACCAGAAAAAGGTACTAGCTTTTTCTTGCTTATGATCTAGCCATCTAACTTGGTATTTCCTAGTTAATTGTTCTCAAGTTCATTCGTTATCTTTGTGAATTGAAGGAACACTGAGTTTGTTGTGACTTTGCAGGTAGTTTTAACTGCTGTAGAAGTAGAATCTCTTCGATCAGAAATTGCTTCTTTGGAAGAAAGAGAAGCTCATTTAAAAGCTCAGTATGTTTTGATGCTTTAATTGTGCTCTCTCATTATGTCTTATGCTCCTCTATTTTAGTTTTTTTGAAACACATTTGTGTTTGGTGTTGTTGCCTCTTTGATATGACTGTACTTCGATTTAGCATGGAAAAAGGTTCCAAGAAATTTTGCAGCTTAATGCGGTCATATAATTCTCGTTACGATGCTTTTGTAATGTAGGGATGTCTTAAACATGGAGTAAATTACTGTAACACCTCTTGCTTAATGAAACTGAAGATCTTTTTTCATCTCTTTGGAGGTAGATTATCAGCGTAATGTGAAGTATGAACACATCCATAGATGCATATCTATCTACACTAATTACAATGTGAATTCATAGGTTACAGCAAAAGCATAAAAGCTTCGCCCAGGTTCTTTTTTTCTTTAGGTGACTTGGCCTTTAAACATGGAGTCTTTCTATCACATATATATAATGTGCAGAATGTGCTAAGGTGGACTATGACATGCACGCATAATAAAACTGCCTTATATGCCCAAACTCTCTACATATGAACTTGCTTCAGTCTTTGGTTATGTAAATCCTTTGGTAAGAGGACACATCCTGAGTGCCTCTTCACATGTGGGTACATAGAACCATCGGGGACCGTTGATTGGATAAATAAGAGACGAAAACAGAAAGCAGGAAGTTCTTGTCATCTGCCAACTTGGGAACCAAGGGTCAAAAATCCTAGCAGAGGCTACATTAGATGAATTCTTCCCACCTACCTAAGCCTTGATGGCAGAGCTACCTAGTGCCTGGCTGGTTGGAGGCAGCTGATACTTGATGGACTAGTCGAGGTGCACGCAAGTTGGCCTGGACACTGCCATTATAAAAAGAAATAAATAAAAGGAAAATTTTGGAGTAAGGAAATGTGAACACCCTTCAAGATATTGCCGTGAGAGTTCTCTTCAATGAATTAAGACACTTCCGGTCCATGCTTTTAAAACAAGAAATAACACATTGGGAAAGTGAATAATATCGTATTTCTAGGTAGTAGAAAGTTGAGATGTAACTGTAACATGGTATGACTGGCTTTCTACTTGATGAGAAAAGACCTAACAACAACTTACCCAGTGTATCCCATATGAGTTATCAATATGATGGCATCCTTTGGAACAACCTCCAGTTTCTTTTATTGAGAAATCATGGATTTGTCTAAAGCAGTACTCTTATTTGAGTTCTGATATATCTGTATATATCTTTCTCTTCACAGATTAGAACATATTAACGAAATACTGCAGTCTGCTCGCATGTCGGGTTATTTGTATCTGAGAACGGTACTGAAATACCAACATCTGTCCTTTTCTTGTTATCTCTAGGATTTATCAGACTTAAATTATGAAAATCTTATTCTTGCTTTTGATCGACAGAGATGGGAGGCTTTACCAGGAGAACCTCTTCCAATCGATGATGACACTGAAGTTGATGACTGGCTTCCTAAATTTCTTGTCCTTCAGGGATCGGGTATTTTCTTGTATTCATCATCCATAGGTAATTATACTGAAACTTTCAATTTCAAGTGTCGCGTATTTTTTTTGGTATTGCTCTATTTTGGTGCAAGTGCATTATTCCAAACTTTTAATGGTGTACCATTACTCTCTGTGTTTTGCCTCTTCCTTTTATTGGCCAATTCTGAGTTCCTCATAGGAGGCTGAATCTTCCAACTATTTATCAGGAAAGTCTAGAAATCTTAAATGATGTCTTGTAAGCTTATGCTGATTAATGGTATTCATTGTAGTATGATGGACGTCAAATTTGCTCATATAGTGTCTCTTAAATTTTGATTGACTTCTATGTGATTTTAGTTATTAGAGATGGAAATTCAAACCCTCAACCTCCCAAAGGGACACTGCCCCTCAACCTCACACACCCCTCGTGATCAGGTGGGTGAAGTTTTTGTCAACATCAAAGTTTCAAAATCAATTAAGAATAAATATGAGCAAAATGGGCGAACAAACAGGAAGAGGGTGAATGGAAACAGACACAAGAATGTCGAAGATAGTGGTGGAAGATGTGAAGACACAAGGAGGGAGGCTGCAAGATGAGTTGAAATGTTGCAGCTATCCAAAATTATGGAGTGAAATAGTTATTCGTTTTAGGTAGAGATGGTGTGTTGGTATGTCTAAATAACTTATATGATACCCTCCCCCTGCCCCACAGTCTATATGGTTTGATGAAATTCGAATAACTCATCCTCCAACTCCCCTGTTCATGTATGTAGGTCAGTAGGTGGAATAGGAAAAGCACAGATGGTAAAGGTAGAAATTGTCATCTCTATTTGGTATAGCTCACTGTTGAGTTATACCGGGATTGGCTGACCGTTTAGTTGCATATACATAATTAATCACAAGCTCCATGCATCTGATGTAGAGATTGTCATCTCTGTTTGGTATATCTCTATTAGGTTATGCTGGGATTCTAATTGCGTATCTTTTAATTCCTCATGAGCCAGTGCATCTCTATCTTCTCTTGATTTAATAGACACCCATAATATCTTTTATTTACTTGGACAATCTGATATCAACTAACACAATGAAGAATTTTCTGATATCTGTTAACACAACAAAGAGGCTATGTCATGAATACATTTGAGTATAACTACTAAACATGATGCAGATCTGAGTCCTCAAGACTCAACTCTCCTATCTGATGTTGTTGAAGTTGGAGCCATGCCTTGTCTGACACGAGACAACGGTGATATTCGATATTGCTTTTTTATTTCAACTCGTCATGGGCTGAGATATGAATGCTCTAGTGCTTCCAAAATACAGGTAATGGTTGTATCTGGATCATCTACTGCAAGTACCTAGTCATGGTATCTTCTTCCATGTGTTGATGTTTGAAGTTCATAAATGGACCTTCGAGTAAACGCGAATTCATATGCACCTCTCTGTGTATATGATCTTTTCCATTATTTCTATGCATGATTTGATGGAGTACAAACTGTCTGTTAGTAGTACACTAAAAGTGTTGCCTTGTTCTCTGGACATGAATGCTTTATCGGAATCCTGTCTTTTCGAATTAGTACCTCATGAACGATTAGATAGTTAGAAGTCCATCATTATAAGCAGATGTTACGAGTACGTCTAACAGTAACACATGTATTTATCAGGAAAGTAGTAACATAGATGTCAAAGTAGCATGTTATAATAAGCCTGTTTGTTTATTCGTGTTAGTGCTTTGCTCTCGAGAATGTTGTCTTCCCATAACTAAAATCTTCTCTATAGATTCCTTACATTCCTTTCATTATCCAGTTACATGCTATAGAAGTTTTCTTTGTTTTGCAGGTTGATTCCTGGTTGGCGTCATTACAGAATCATTCTGATCTGCAATCTAACTGCACCACGCCCGATGAGCTAACCAAGACTTGACATGTTCTTCTGTCAGTATTCAGTAGCAACAACCTGTAAATAGGCCATAAACTGAAGCAAAGACGGCATTATTGTTCACTTGGAAGTTTGATTGAACAACTTTTAGCATTTATCCATTATTCTGTACATAGCTTATTTAACTGCCATTGTCAAGTTACTACTACTATATAAATAAAATGTGTTCACAGTTTAAGTATTTCCACTACATGACATCTTTGGCAACAAATCATTATGTAGTTCAGATTGCTAGTGAAGTGTCAAAGTGAATCAGCTAGATAGTACTTCCAGCATCATCAAGAAGTGCGGCGGGATGACAGAGATTCCTCCACCTTTAATTTGGTTCAAGCTTTGATAATGGAGAATCTCTTTTGACAATAGCATGTGTGATCCCCCTTAATGAGCCTATCCGACCAGAATTTGAATTAATTGTGTCAGTATCGTTTCGAATACTAGATGTCTAAGCGCAACCCGAAAAATAGCTTATGAAAATCTACCAGTGTTTCAATGGGATGACTGAGATTCCTCCGCCTTTAATTTATGACCTTTGATAATGGAGAATCTCTTGGCAAGTGAATGTTTTATCCCCTTAATGATCCTATTCAATCTGAATTTGAATTAATAGTGTCAGTGTATTTCAGATACTTAGATGACTAAAAGCAACCACACACAAAAAAAAAAAAAAAAAGAGAATAAAAGAATATAGAATAGTACCTCCAGTCATGTAAAATAAATGTTTTTTTTGGTTGATATTGTTGATGATAAGTTTCTCATTAGCTAGTAGGGTGTGTGTTCATAAAGCTAGAACACAATAATTTCTTTTGTTTTTATACTATAATATAATGGGGTTGCTTGTGATTAGTATTAAACATGGATGATAAAAACAAGAAGTAGGCAAAGTGACAAGATAATTTTTTTTTCAGAGACAAAATATAATGATGTTAAAGAAATCACCAAATATGTCATTATAGCTTTTAAATCAACAATCATTCAAAAATGATTGCTCCTTTCAGAACCATTAGACCCCTTCAAGTAATGACAATCTAATTATACTATAAAAAAGGTGTTAAGATTAATGTTACCACTCATTGATATAATCATTTGTTAAAGAGTGTAACTCTATGAAATCAATTTCGATTTTTCTAACTAAAATTCGGGATTTGTATTTAGTGAATACTAGCATTTTCTAGCCCAATAAGAAAAAAGTTACAATGTGTGAAATCGAATCCTTACTAATAAAATAGAAGTTGAAATAGTCAATCAACTGAGTTTTTAATATTCTCCGTAAATAAACATGTAAACCACGACGTAACAATTGGGAAAGTTAACGAATCAGATTCGGTTTAACCCGTTTTGTGTTATGAATCGACTATTCAGCCCAATAAAACTTGGGCTTTAGGGTTTGGCCCAGCCCGAATCCTTAAATCTTTCTCTCTCACGCGTCCTAAATGTGGGTGTGATCACGCGCGACTTCATTGGGAACCTCACATATATAATCTATGTTAGTTTCACTCAATTTCTCACTCTCTTTCTCTCTCTATCACTTCACACATTTTTTTACTTTCTCTCTCTAAAAAGCTTAGAGATGAATTCTCAGATTTGCAGATCTGCTTCACGAGCAGCTAAGTCACTCCTTTCTGCTTCATCTAAGCAGACTTCTCGTGCTTTTTCAGGTATAATTTTCATTTTTATCACAAACTGACTCGAACACTATAGTTATACTACAAACAAATCATTTTATTTCTTCCTGATGTGAATTATATAGCTGAGATTTGTAATTGCTATAGTTTTTAATTGATGAATATTTGAGCTCAGGTTATCAAAACAAATTAATGAATGTTTGAGCTTTTTTAGCATATGATCTTTGTTACTAACACTTATGTATAGTCAAATCTCTTTATAACAATGTCATTTGTTCACGAGCAGAGTTCTCATGCTTTTTCTGGTAAATTTTTCATTACTGATGTAGATTATAAGCTGAAATTTGTTATTGTTATAGTTTTTAATTGATGAAGGTTTAGCTGGTTAATTATAAAAAAAATGTTGTGAAGTTTTGAGCTTTTAGCTTGAGACTCCATTTTGGAAAGAATAATGATTTGTAATTGCTATTGTATTTATTTTATGAAGTTTTGAGCTGGTTATAATTAAAAAAAAAGGGTGAAGTTTTGAGCTTTAAGCTTGATATTCCAATATTCTTTTAGAAAGTCCTAAAAGCATATGATTTTTGGTGTAAAACTTGTATATTTTCAGAAATTAGCTAAAAAAAGGTACCATAAATCTGATTTTTTTTGGTAAATGTTCCGTAATATTTTAAAAATGTTAAATATCTGGTAATGGAAGAATAAAGTATTTGACTTTAGAATAATAATGTGCGGTTAGTTTTGCCGTAGAGGAAGTGATTGTTTTGAAGTCTGCCTAGTAATTTATTTATGTTCGACTCATAGTAATGTTTTGATTTTCATTTTTTGGTCCCGGTGTTTGACTTTTTGGTATGTGGATTTGAATTTTTGCTTCTGTTACTGCTGCTTTGGAATTAAGGAGTCTATGAATTAGTACATGTGTTCCAAATGAATTGTGGTTACTACACATTTTGACCTTTATCTTTGTGGTTTAAGAAAGATTACCTTTTGACCTCAATGTACTGCGGTTCCAGCATTTGCACCTCAAACTTGGACTAGATTTATGTATATAAGAATTAAGTTGCATAGTTAAAGTATGTACATATTATATGTGGTGTTCCTCCAAATCATGGATTTTCTTCACACGATATGTATGACTAATGTGAGGTACTTGTTCTAGCTTTGCTCATTGAAAATAATCCGTTTTCTTATATGCTTGGTTTCTTGTTGGGAATGCCTTATGTGTCATATATGTTTAAAGATCATCTATGTTTGGTTATATTGAAAATGCTGATTTCTGAGTTCTCTTTGTTGCAGGAGGACGAGCAGCAGCTGCAGCTGCCACAGTTTCTTTGAGAGGAGTGGTGCCTTCTCTAGCCTCATATGGCAGGAGTGAATCTGGAAATGCATCTAGAGCTTGGATTTCTGGTGTCCTTGCCCTTCCTGCAGCAGGTTTGTTCAAGTTTATTTCTCATGGACTTGTTGCATGCTCCTCTCTGAAAGCCTCTTGTGGCGAAATTTGATTCTTTGAGGAAGCTTCTGCTTTGTACCTTTTCATATAGTTACTGGCATTTAGGTGTCTACATTTAAGCCTTTTACTAGGATGCTCAAAACAAGAGTTGCATTAAAACCGCATGTCCTCCTATATGAGGCGCCAGAAATACTTGCTACTACTGCCAGCTTATATTTTTCTTTTGGATGAAAGCAAAACTCGATGAATGTATGAAAGGTTAACTACCTCCACCTCTACTTAAAGAAATAGTTTTCTGTGGCTCGTATAGTTCAGTTGGTTACTGAACTTTCACCTTGTTGGTGAGGATTTGATTCTCCACCTTGAAATCCCGTCCCCCATTTCCCCTTTTCCTATACCCATCAGAGGAAGAGGAGCCTTGTCTCTTGCTTAACATTAGCATTATGGCATCCGGAACTTCTTCTATAACAAATAGTCTATGCTCTTGCATGGTATGGGGTGAAAAGGTTTGCTGTACTTGTGCTCATAATTGAGCATTTCATTCCATTTCTCTCGGACAAAAGTTATAACTTGTCCTGCCTTTGTTTCCTTGTTCAAGGAAATAGTTATTTGTATTCTAATTTCATCTTTTCCCTCTCTTTATTGTTTAGCTTACATGCTCCAGGAGCAAGAAGCACATGCTGCTGAGGTATCGTATTCTCAGCCTTCCTCTAGATTGAGATGTTATATTATCCATTTTATTATCATTTTCATTCTTTTTAATAACATATATGATATGTTTGTATTTTTCAAGATGGAGCGCACCTTTATCGCCATCAAGCCAGATGGAGTACAGAGGGGCCTGGTACGATAATGGTTTCTGTTGCTACTTCTTTTATTTATATGATCTTCCAATAATGTGCTCCCACCCACCAATCCCTTAGTTGAAGAGGCAGCTGAAGTTACTTTGCATTTTAATATTTTATCTGGATGCTTGATGGGAAATGTATTCTCTTTTACGGTTGGCTGATAAATTTTTGTTTCATTTCAGATTTCAGAAATCGTATCACGCTTTGAGCGCAAGGGCTTCAAGCTGGTTGCAATCAAAGTTGTGATTCCTTCAAAGGAATTTGCAAAGAAGCACTATCATGACTTGAGTGAGAGACCATTCTTTAACGGTTTGTGCGATTTCCTTAGCTCTGGCCCTGTCTTAGCAATGGTAAGTAAGAGGATTTTACTAGTCAAGTGCCATTTTATCTCTTTGTCCAAACTACTTCAGTATGAGTAACTCCATACACTTTTCTTCAGGTTTGGGAAGGTGAAGGTGTAATCAGATATGGAAGGAAGCTTATTGGAGCCACTGATCCACAGAAATCTGAACCTGGAACCATCAGAGGCGATTTAGCTGTTGTAGTCGGAAGGTAGTAATATACAAGATATAACTACGCATCAATCTCAAACGAGTCATTCTGCTTGTATGATTGCATAAATATGAGTTTTAACACAATCTGCTATACAGGAACATCATCCATGGCAGCGATGGCCCCGAGACCGCAAAGGATGAAATCAACCTATGGTTTAAACCAGAGGAGTTGGTTAAGTACACCAGCAACTCTGAGAAGTGGCTATATGGTGATAACTAAGTGAATGTACTCTTTGCATTAATCTAATTAATTTGCCATTAGATAGGCATGAGGGGTAGCAACTCATAAATCAAAATAATACCATTTTTTCCTAAGGCGAGTAGCAACTTTACATTTAGTATACTATTTAAAACCACCACAATAATATGTATTGAAACATTGAATTTCATTTTTCTTGTTCCAATGCAATGATCTATTGCCACTATTGGTGGGATGTGTAATGAAGTACTTCTTTCGGAGTTAAACTTTCGTTTGTTCTTGCAAGTTTCCCTGCAAAAAGCTCTCTATGCCTATTCTTAAGAAGAACACTATTTTTCTTTAGTTAGATAACCCAAGTGGCTTAAAAAGCAGGGAGGGGAGGATTTTGGGTAGAAGCTTACTGTGTTGAATGTTTACGTCCAATAAATAGATGCATAACATAATAAAACTATGATATTATTGTTAAATGTAGTGCATGAATCTGAAAACATAAAATATTCAATAGGGCATGTGTTGCATTTGGTATGGCTTTGGGGAAAAAACCACTTACGACATTTGATAATATAAGAAGATTTATGATGTTTGATTCTTTGACGAGATTGGACTATAGCTCATTGTTTAGTATATTTTGATCCAATTCATCTCAGCTAAATAAAATTTGAGCGGTTCAATCACAATCTATTTAGTTCATTTTAACTTATCGAATTTTAGTATAATCTGCATATTTGAAACCCAAAGTTATATATAATAATGTGGTGGAAAAAACGATAAGCGAAACACTTAAATGTAGACAACGGAAAAATATACTGTCGTATGCGTCTCTTTTAGCAAGTTTTGTATATTACTTGGTCGATATTCTCTCAATATTTATGGAAAGGAAGGATTTAAAACACTGATGATTGAAGTATTACTATAACCAATTAACCATATGACATAATCATAATTCATAAATCAATTAGGAAATATATAATAGGAGTAATTAGTTACGATCAATAATTGCATTTATCATCAGTTGGGTTGATTTCGAGGAGTTGAACTCAATTTTTTTTTACTATAAGTGAATACACAAATAAGTTAAGAATCTTAGTATATTGTAATTTTTCAACGAGCAAAAGGGTGATAATTGACTCTTCTTGAACAAGAGTAGCTCTGACTAATATCATTATTATTTTGACTAATATCAATAGGCAAAAGGGGGTGTAGCTCATATGGTAGAGCGCTCGCTTCGCATGCGAGAGGCACGGGGTTCGATTCCCCGCACCTCCATTTTATAATTTCTTAATTTATTAGATTAAGATATGATTTCTGAATTTTGATATTGATTGAAATTTCATTTTTATATATATTTATCTTTTTTAACTACTATTATAACCGCTCTCTATGTCCTAATTTATGTGACTTTTTTGTTTTTCGAGAATTAAACTGTTTAAATTTGACCGAGAATTTGTGCAAGGAATCTTTAATTTTTTTTAAATGAAATTTATATATTTGTAAATTACGTAAAAAGTACTATAATAAGTCACAATAATTAATAATTCAAAATGATTAAAAGATCTATGAAAAACTTACGATAAAAAATAAACTTGTTTGAATCTTGAAATCTAAAAAAAAAAGTGCTATTTTTCCTGAAAGTATTAGTATAATGTGTCATAGTACAGTAGTAGTGTAATATTTTGTGTTGACATTTTTTGTTATTTGGGAGTTAAACGATTTAAGTTTGAACATAAATTCACTTATGGAATCTTCAATTTATTTTTTTTATATATTTATAAACTATATAAAAAGTAGTATAAGTCATAATAATTGACAGTTCAAAATATTTAATTATATTTTGCTTTTTTATTTTACCTCAATACCTATATTCTGTTGTACAAATAGGTAGTTATGCAGTGAACAATTCTCACACTCTCTTTTTGTTCGTCTTCTCCAAGCTATCGATCTTCAATTTTTTTCCTTCAAATGTCGAGTTGTCAGTCCACCGGAAAGATGCCGGAAGAACGGCTCAGCATTCCCGACGACCAAGCTGTTCAAAACCTGAAGATGAACACTTGGTGGAAGACCTTTTCTTCAAGACAAATGTATGATTATTGCTTTTTTGATAGTGTAATTTCTTCCAACTTTAACAATGTTGTGTATATATATTTCAGAGTAGATTTACCTTGGTTGGAAAACAATGTCTTCTCGGGGTGGATCATCAAGGACATTGCTGTAGGTGTAATTTTATTTTATTTTTTATTTTCAGTTTTACTTGGTTTCATTATTTATGGGTTTTTCTTCTCCGATCTACAGCTTGTTGCTGGGCTTTTGCATCTACAGAAGCGATTGCTGCAGCTCATGCTTTTAAGAACAAAGAAACAATACCATTATCGAAGCAACAACTTGTTGATTGCATATTCACTCGCTATAAAAAACCTTCATGGTTTGCGGATTTGGGACCGAAACAGTGTTTTCCATTATCCTGTACGAAGGCCTACGAGTTTGCTACTGATTTTGGAATCGTTGAAGAAACGCAATATCCATTTACTGAACAAAGAGGTGACTGCAAGGGACCATCACCTGGAGTGGTACGTATTGTTCAGTACTATAGTACTATTCCTTCCGTTCTGTGACGTTTTTCCGATTTCGATATTTAAACAAAAGCCTCTTTTTTATCTTTTATCGTAAGTGATCTTTTAAGCATTTTGAATTTCAATTACTGTGACTTATAGTATTTTATTTTTTTTTACCTAGTTTACAAATATATAGATTTCATTTTTAAAAATTTAAAGATTTACGCAAATTCTCAGTCAAACAAATGAACACATAAATTGAGACAGAGTGAGTACTAATATTCCAATGGATCACATAACGTCACTCAATTTTCATAGTATATATACTTTTTTGGAGTAAAATAAAAGTTGAGTGATTTTTTTATGTGATAAAACTCTGTTGAGTCTACTAATTAATTTTGATATAGAATTTATGTTCTGATTAATATATTTTATTTTATCATTTGTAGAAAATTTTCAAGATAAAAGGATTTGACAGATTAAAGGATACCAATAAGAGGAAAATAGCAACACTACTTCGGGGGCAACCAATTACTTGTGGTGCACCTTTTGTTCCTAGTCTTAGGGATCATCGTGGGAAGGTATATTTTTTTTTATATTTCATTGTTTTAACTAACTCATGATTGATACCTACTATATATATATATTTTATTTTTTTTTTTTTTTTGACTCACATGTTAAAATATATATAGGAAATATACATGGGCCCTACCCAGAGCGAAACTGAAGAAATAGAGAAACATAAAGCAAAAGGGGGAAAAGAAGCCATGCATGCAATGTTGATCGTAGGGTATGGAAAAGAAGATGGTGTTGAGTTTTATTTAGTGAAGAACATGCAATATGTATTATTATTAGTCTCAATAATATATATTTCCAAACTAATTTGGACAGTAAAAGTACTAACCACGTCTTTATTATTTATTATTTAATTTATTTTATCTTTTATCTAATTTTTTCGGTGTAGAACTTTGGTGTACCTACTTTTTTTTTAGATTTATCGCTCAATATGTGACACTATGTAATGACGATTAAAGATACAGTCTACCCAAATATTATATTCATTAAAACAATACGATACATTATAAAAATAAATATTTAGCAACCATCCAATTAGAGTGTTAATAATTCATAGAAGCCGTGAAAATATGTACATGAGGCTTCTGGAGGAGTACATAATTGTTTTTTGAGTTAATTGTAACTTGTAGGTATTTTATTTATTCACTATTTCAAAAAATCAAGTAAAAATATTTTACTTTTTTTATATTTTATACTTAGTACTATTAATTATTTAATCCCGAATTATTTTTAAAGACCTAATACTTAACGTAATGTAATAAGGATAGGAAGGGCTACATATTCCGGCCCAATTTGATCCTCTTTCCAATTTTAGGATTTGTGAGAGATGAATTCTCCGACGGCAGTATTCATGGAAAAACTGGTGAAGAAGGAAGGATATGATGAGAATTTTCAGGCTCAAAAGAAACTTAAGATCGGAGATGATGAAATCTCCGACGTAAAAGAGTGTCTGGTGCAAGAGAAAGATAAATTCGATGAGGATATGAATGGCACAGGTTACGATCCTGAAATCACGGATTTCCCTGAGTCCGATGAGGATCTTTCCCCGATAGTAAGGGTTTGTTGTACCTATGATTCAGAGGAGGATTATTGTCCAGATTACCCAAACGGGAAGATGGATAAGCCTCTTTGGGACAAGTACTACAAACAGATCAAGGAGAGCGAGGTAAAACCATTTTATTTTATTTTAAATTGCTCTATGACTAATTTCTGTATGATGTTTGGAGTTAAATTAGCATTCTTACAGAAAACAGTGTAATGACCTTAGCAATGGAGTGTGTCTTTTGCATAATCTATGCTTAACAATTCTAAATGGTTTCGTTCGTTGTGCTTTTAGCTAATTTGATCTTTATTTGCATAAATTAGCTTATAATTAATTGGTCTATCGGAAATAGCCTCTGTGTACACTTTAGCCTTCCTCAACCCCAGTCATAACAACATTGTATGTTCACCACCTTTGATGCCGTCTCTGCCAATAGGATGTTCTCAATGACCTTAATGAATCCCACCCAATTGATTGTCAAAGATCAATCTAGGAAGAATGGGGTATGATCTTTGAGAGAAGTGAGCTGAGAAAAATTATTAACTTTAGGAATAAGAACCAGACATGTATGAGTAGGCAGATTGGAACCTGCGAAGAAGGGCTTCACATACTCAAACCATATAAGTTTTGAACTTTTGATAATATCCCATGTTTTCTGAAAGAAATGACCAGTGCAACCATCCGGCCCAGCTGAGCTGTTAGGATTCGTAGCAACTATGGCATCTCTTATTGCATTCTCTGTTGGAATAGTTTCTAACGCTTCATTATCCAAATCAGTTGCTTTGCTCTCCAAATGCCTCATATTGCTTTCACCAACAAAATCTGATTGAGAGAACATGTCACTGAAGTAGTTGATTGCAGATTGGGCAATTTGATCACTGTTATTAATCCATGTGCCTGAGGAGTCTTTGATTCTGAGGATCTGAGACTGTCGTCTTTTTCTTTTGATGACACTATAACAATATTTAGAATTGGTATCCCCTTCTTCATCCCATTTAATTCTGGCTTTTTATTTCAAAATACTCTCATGAACTTTCAACCACTTTATGTACTTGGCTTGGGCTTTATGAAGCATGATTCTGTTATCATCAGAGTAACAGTTTCATATTGAGTTCTTGACAACATTTTAAGCTTATTCTGAAGGATCCACATGGGGTTTCCTTGAATCTCATTACTCCAAGCTTCTTTAACAATATCAAGAAAGCTAACGTGTTCTGTCTAGAAATTCAAGAATCTAGAATATTTGATACAGTTAGAATTTTCCTTGTCACTCTGAAGTAGAAGATTATTCTGATATGATCCAGTTTAAGGTAAGTGATATACTCTAGTAATAGGAAATCTGGTAGCCCACTCTTCATTAGTAACAACTCTATCCAATCTTTTGCAAATTCCTCTTCCTCTTCTTCTACCATTACACCAAGTATAAAAAGATTGTCACAGAAGTTGATGTATATAAGGTGACAATCATTTAAGCAATTAATAAAATCAATACTTTTGGCATGGGTATGAGGTAACCCTCCTTTCTTTTCATCAGCCGATAAGATACTATTAAAGTCTGCAAGAACTGCCCACTGGCCATTAACAACTATGACCTGAACGCAGACTTCTTCTCCTGCAGTAATTGCTTTTAGCAAAAACAGTTGTGACCCAAATGTACTTTGTATCACCCAGAGTGTTAATCTTGAATGTCTATGATGGTCTATAAGATCCCAATTTAAGGAAACATTCCCAAAACACCAAATCTTTCTATTGATATTGGACAGTGCATGATCAAAGCTAGTCATGACTAGCCTTTAATTCATCATTTTGTGAAGGATGGAGAAAACACTCTTGTAAAGCTATGAAATTGATTTCGTGGAGCTTGATTAAACTCTAGAGTCTTTCAAAAGATCCTTTAGATTTCGTACCCCTAATGTTCCAAATGATTGCTCTAATCATTAAAACTGATAGGGGGAGGGGATTTTGTGTCTCTAGGCTTACCTTGTAAACAACCTGTCTATATTTGTTTGATAATTCTTGTTCTCCCTTTTTTTCACTTTTGTTCCTCTAGGGGGAGAGATCATGTTTTTTTGTTGCATATTGAATATCCTTGTTGATAGTATCTACATGTTCACTAAGAATAGAGACTGCTCCTTGTTAATCTTACACCAAGTTATTCATATCCATCTCATTGAAGTTATCTTGTATTTGATTCATCTTGAGAGGGGCTAAGTCCACAACTAGTTTCCCATTCATATCTTTGACATAAACTCCAGGTAGGGTGATTCGTATTCCTTGACTGAGTTGTTTGTCCCTGTATATTAGTGGTCTTATTGGCTTCATTGTACTTTGGTAGGGATTTGATATCCAAGATTTTCCTGGACGGTGTTGGATGACGACCGTCTTTCCCCTGCCATACTATTTGGATGATCCCGAGAATTATAACAAATTGAAGGACTATGCTTCAAAGGCACTTAAGCTATACAATGATGATAATGTATGCACTTTTCAGTCTTTCAAGTTTGTCCATTTTCTTCGTTTTCTTATACTAACAAAGAAAATAATCTCTCTGGTTTTCTAGGGCACGTGCTTCGAGGTCGATAAAATGTTGAAGGTGAATGGAGGTGGTTGTAGTGATTTTATCTATTATCTTACCTTTACCGTCAAAAATGGTGTGGATGACATTTTTCAAGCAAAGGTGGTGGAAGAGATGGATTTTTCATTAGAATTTCCTATCGTTAGGCCAAAACCTAAGGCTTGAGACTTGTATTTTAGTAATTGATAGTTTGTCTAACATATCTTCAAATGCTTTGTTTCTATTTAGTCTTTTTTATTAGTTAGATATCTTTTGTAGTATCAAAAATGACATGTTGTGTTGTTGCAGAATTGATACTATTAGGAATTTTGTCACAACACCATGTAGTGGAAACAAATTAATACCACTCTGTTTAAAAACAAAAACAAGACAAATCGATTTGGATCTAAGTCAACCTCAAAATTTATTTTATAAAGTGAGGATAACATAAGACCCTTCTATCCCTAAATAATTATCCGCGCTAAAGGGTAAGTCAATATCCAAAGCCAATATGAGATGGACCTAAATCTAACTATCAATATGAGAATTAAGTATTTGAGTCTAATTCAATTTTAAAAGTTAACTCATAAAACGAGACTTGTCTAAAATCTGGTTTACCCAAAGTGTGAAAATTAACTCAAACTTGCATTCATATCCTATTATTCAAATTTACAATGGAGAAGTTTATTGTAACAAAATACTTATCCTTTATTGCATCATACGTGATGTGAGTTCAAATTAATCGGACTAAATTTTATTTATATTTTTAAAAAAGAATAGGGACAACGCATATTGTTGCGCCATTTATTTTACATGTATGACCAAGTCCTTTTCTAATTCCTTCAAACTAAAAGAAAATTGCCTTTTCTTGAATTGAATTTTTTCACTTTATTTTCCAAGAGGGGTGGGGGAGGGTGGGTGGATTTCACGTGGCTAATATTACTAAATTAATACATTATATTAGTCAAAAAGTGGAGGGGTGGATAACTCATTATCCTCAAGAAATTCCAACTGTTTTTTTCAGTTATAACACGTTACGCCATAATTAATGCAAAGGTGGCAACCATATGACAGTTGACAACTACCAAAAGTGTTAAAAATTCTTTTAAGAATACTACTATAATATAACACGGTCGATAATAATATATCCAACGTAATCTTATAAATAGAGTCAAAAGAGAGTGGCGTATATGCAAATTTTATATCTATCTTATAGAAGAAAAGAGATAGTTTCTGAAAAGTCGTCTACCCAAGTAAAACAATTCAAAATATGTTTGAAAAAAATACAATAATGAAGAAGTCCTTTAAAAAATAATAGTGAAAGGACTTAAAATATACTCTTTCCGTCTACTTTTAATTGTTATGATTTTTTTTTCTAGAGTTAAACGATAAGAAATTTGACTGACATTCTACGATGTATTTTTTCATCATAGTGATATATAAAAAAATTGCAATTTATAGTACTTTTCGTATAGTTTTTGAATATCTAATTTCTTTTATTTAAAATATCGAATTAATATAATCTAATTTAACTTTAAAAATTAGTCAAATTAATTTTCGAAAAACGCAATATGACAAATAGAAGTGGACGGATCATAAAAAAAAGTCTTTGCTAACCAAGAAGACTAATTAAAGTCATGTATATGATCACTTATAAGTTGACACTTGGAAATGTAGTAAAGGTGGTCATCTTAGTTGGTCAACTAAAATCTCCCCTTTAAGAATAGTTAATTAATTACCATTTCCTTTTCAATTTATATAGTGAAATTTGACTAATTACAAAGTTAAGATCTTTGAAGTTTGTAATTTAGAATTTTATGCATATAATATTGAGAGTAAAATTGAAGAATATAGCTAATAAATAGAACGTGTCTTTAAAATGGAAGAAATATGGTTTATTCATTGTGTCATTAGAAAATTAAAAATTGAGATTTAATCAAAGTTCAAAAACTTAGGGCTTAAACAAGCATTCCTTTAATTTAGGGGGGAACCCTTTAATTTGCCCCTTTTAGTGTAGAGTACAACAACACAACCTTTTGGCTATTTTGCAATAAGTTGACTCGAGCGACATGATTCCTCTATTATTAATTATTAAATTTGAATTCGAGTTCTGAATATATGTAAGTAAATAAAATTAGACACCATGCACATTCTTCTTAATAAGTCTTATGCAGCACGAGTCCAAATTAGTTGAAGTTTCAGTATAAATATCGAACAGGTGAAAACCAAAAATAAATAATTCTTTTTCTATAATTTGTATAAAGCTAATGTGGGATTGTCATGTTTGAAGATGTAGCAAAAAGATAAAGTTCCTTTTAACATTATCTTTGTTTGTTATTCATGTAAAAGATATGTGATACCCTCAAATTGTTCAACAAATTGGACCACATTGTGTACACCCTGCCAAACCTAAAATGGAAAGTAAAAGAAAACTACTAGAAAATAAGAAAATTTTCGAGAAACTATTATATATATTTTTTATTTTTATAGGAGTACGATTGAGTGTTACCCACTATCGCTTCTAGATTCCATTTGTGAAAATAACAAGCTCAACGAGGGCGTAAGACACTTTCCGCATAGTTTAGATATATAGTTGACAATTTTATCTTGCATTTTTTTTCTATTTCTTATCATTTATGTAAGGTTATATGGTGATTCATTAATTTTTTTTGAATTTCGAAATATCAAAAAAGGTCATATTGGTCAAAATAATTAATGTCATACGAAAGGGAACTATTGGTGGAAAAATTTAAAAAAATACATTATTTGCTACTTTTGGCAGATAATAGGATTTGCATATAGTAATTAATAGGAAAAAACATTAATTTTCAACAAATTACGCGTTTTATTAGATAAGGATTTGCATTAAACCAAAACATTAAATGACCTCAATTATGACTCATTTATAGAAACAAATAGAAAAAAACAATTTCATATTTCTTTATTTTTTTACCTAGGATAACCTGATGTCATTATAATCTATGTCGAATTCTCTGTAGTGAGCATTTTGTGCAAATTGTGTTAGTCCTGCATGGTATAATAGCCTGCAAACATACAAAGAATGTAAACTATATAGTTGTGCGTAATAGCCTACAAGGCTACAACCACACAGAGAATATAATCACATTAGATAAATCTATGTGACAAACTCGACTTAAAAAGTATTGAAGAAATTAATTCAAAATCATTCGTGTCGATAATTATCCTCCAAAACAACCGAGCCATCTAGAAGGATACAATTTTAAATCTAGTTATTATACATTTGGAAGCAAATAACAGAAGGAAACATACCCCTCGAAAATCAACACATAGAATAATTTATTTATTTTAACTTCCACACAACTCTTTTTTTTTTTTTTTTTTTTGCTATAAAATATGATCCAAAAGAACTGCTAACAGAAAATTAAGATTCTGGGACTGGACAATAGGATACAACAAAATTTATAAATTTTCACGATTCCCAAGGTGAAATAAAACATGCGACAGAAAAAACCAATAACAATAAAGACAAATATTTAATTAATATATTAATCAATTAATTACCTACCTAAACCTTGGACATTAAAAAAAAACAGTTGGTATTTACCAATTTCGACCAGCTAAGATTAATTGCATGCATCGTCTTTTTTTTTTTTTTGCTAAAAGCTTAGTAATTAACTAATTTTTTATTCTGATTAAATTTAGATTTGCAATAAATAAAATCATTTAAGAAACATAAAAAAAATTATGATGGTTTGTATATGATTTCTTTATTTTTATCCAAATATTTAGAATATAAATTATTAAAAATATTTTATTCTTAAATAAATTTGCATTTCAATAAAAATATCGAATAACGTACTTTGAAAATAAAAAAATAATAATAATAACTAAGTTGTGAAGTAGATTGCATAAATCTTGTATATTCCTTCGAACTTCTATTATATTAAAAAATTAGTATGCAGACAAATAAGATTATTTTAAAATTATTATTATTTATTTATCTACCCTTATTTTTTAAAACTTTTACTTTAGAAAACTGACACAAATGCAATAAAATATACACTAAAAAAAAGTTGAATATTCATTTTTGAATATGGGGTTAATCATGAGTTCACAATATTAGAAAAAGATGTTGTGGAGCATATAGGAATCTAAACTAGAATCTAGAGAGTCCTCCTTAATCTAGACACAATCCCCCATATTTTTATTTTTATTTTTATTTGGTGTTTGATATTCATATCAAATCTTATTAAATTAATATTCTTTTGAAAAGTCTCTTGTCGAAGTAAAGTATTATTTGACATACACGATTTCATACCCAAATATCAAACTTCTGATTAAAAATAAATGATTTCTTGAGATTTTTATCTGTCGTTCGATATTTATATTAGATCAAATTAAATTTTCACAAAATGTCTCTAGTTGGAGTGAAGTATTACCTAACAAATTTGATGTCGTACCGAAATATCAAAACTTGTGATTAAAAATGAATGATTTTTTGAGATTCTTATCTGCCGTTTGATATTCATTAAATTTAAATTCTCCAAAAGAATCTCTTGTCGGAGTAAAGTATTATCTAACAAACACAATTTTGTACTCAAATATCAAAATTTTTTATTAAGAATGAATGACTACTTATCATTTTTGCACATGGTCAATTGCTTTAAATTTTATTGGGATAAAAATAGTTCCAAGTAGAAAATCAAATTTATTAAGATATGCCATATTTATTTAAGGTAATTTTTTTATTGAGTTAATGAAAAAAAAAATATTTTTCTTTGAAATTTCTCAAAGCCACCATCTGACCTACACTACCACGTGTCCCTTTACTTCTTCATCTTCTTAGCCTCCCTCTTAAAAATTCTTGAAAATTCTTTTCAGCCCAATTAAGTAAAAGGCAAAAAGGTGCAAATTTTCATTATTATTTTTTGCCCATAACCGTGTTTTTTTTTTTTTGTTTTTTTTTCATTTCATACACCTATAAAAAGCTTGGACTTAGGAGTCTTTGTTTCAAACTTTGTCAATAACAAAAGAAAAGATCAGATTTTTTTCTTGATTTTTGGAATTCTTTTTTACCAAAACTCAAATCTTGTTATATAAAATTAAGGGTTAGTTTTAAAAAAAAATTGTTTTATAGTACAATATGTCGAAGAGTATACTTGTGACAGGGGGAGCAGGGTATATTGGGAGTCACACAGTGTTGCAATTGTTGCTTGGTGGTTATAAGACTGTGGTGATTGATAATTTGGATAATTCTTCTGAAATTGCTGTGAAAAGGGTTAAGGAAATTGCTGGTGAATATGGCTCTAATCTCTCTTTTCACAAGGTATATTTCATTTTTCTGTTTTTCCTTAACATGGGTTTTTTTTGTTTGTTGTTTTGGGTGAAGAATTGTTGTGGGGTTTTTGGGAAAAGGGGGAATTGTATGAATTTGAGTTTTGGGTTTTCTGTTTTTAGTGTAAAGATTGGATTTTTATGGAGTTTTGTCTGGTTTTTTGTATCAGTATATTGTTGTTATGTGGTTAATCTCTGAAACTTACTATTTTGTTTTGAGGATGGAATGGATGGTTGTTTCTGGAATTGTATGAATTTGAGTTTTGGGTTTTCATTTTTTGGTGTAAAGATTGGATTTTTATGGAGTTTTTTTGTATACTGTTGTTATGTGGTCAATCTCTGAAACTATTTATTTTGAGGATGGAATGGATGGTTATTTCTGGAATTGTATGAATTTGAGTTTTGGGTTTTATGGAGTTTTGTCCAGTTTTTTTGAATCAGTATACTGTTGGTTAAGTGGTCAATCTCTGAAACTTATATCTTTTTTTGAATAGAATGATTGTTTTTGGAATTGTATGATTCTGTGTTTCCTTGAGTCGAGGGTATATTGGAAACGACCTCCCTATTTCGAGGTAGGGGTAAGGTGTACCCTTTACCCTCTCCGACCCCACTTTTTGGAACTATGCGGGGTATGTTGTTGTATGATTTTGAGTTTTGGGTTTCAAAGATTGGATTTTTATTTGGTTGCTGTTGCTTTCTTTTTTGAATTGTATGCCATGAGCATAGGTTGAATAGTTATTTCTGGTATATTCCCTTTTTCTGTTTTTCCTTTTCATGGCCCCTCTCTCTCTCTCTCTCTCTTTTTGCTTCTCTTTTTGAGAACTGTTCTGGGTTTTGTGGATAAGGTGGAATTGTATGAATTTGAGTTTTTGCTTCTTTTATTTTAATGTAAAGATTGGATTTTTATGGGGTTTTCCAATTGTTTGAAATCTGTATTCTGTTGGTATGTGGTCAATCTCTTTGTTCTTGTTTCTTTCTTGATATGATTATTGCTGGTCTATCATGTGCTTCTTTTTCCATTTAACAAATGTTTTGGTTAAGTATACACTTCTGTTTTTTCTTTCTATATGTAAAGTAACTGTTAAAATTCCAGAAATTTTGATGGAAATTAGTCTCAGTGGTCTATTGAATTTGGTATTTTTCATTTGGAGGTAATAACTATTGGCCACAGTTAAATTTTCTTCTATGGATACATTTGCTTTTAATGGCTCTATTTGTCATGTAATGATGGTTCTCCTGTGTAACAGTACTTTTACATGGATTAAGCTGATTTTTTCTTACTTTCTTTTTTAAATTTCTTTAAGTTGGTGGCTAAATTCTATTGTTTTGTCTTATTATTATAGGTGGATCTACGTGATAAGCCGGCAGTTGAGGAGATTTTCAGGTCTAACAAGTAAGTTCTAACAAAAATAATCTGTCTTAATGGTTTTCAAGAGACACTTTTTTTCTTCTAATTTACTCAGGATTGAATCTAATGTAGTTATATTGTACACTCTGATGATGGTTTATTGACCGTGCGGTGCATGAATTATGGACTATTTCACATGAAACTAAGCTTTGAAGAATAGTTGTTGAATGTCTGAATCAGCATAATTGACTCCTTTGCTCAAATTTTATTTCCTTTTGACACATTGGTTTGCCATCAACTACCTTTTTTTATGTAGATTTGATGCTGTTATCCATTTTGCTGGACTAAAAGCGGTTGGTGAAAGTGTTGAGAAGCCTCTGATGTACTATGACAACAACCTTATTGGAACAATTACCCTCTTGGAAGTCATGGCAGCTCATGGATGCAAAAAGGTATTCCTCGCACTTCGATTAACTTTTATGATGCGTCTCTTTTCTTGTAAGTCCTTAACTGGCTTCCTCCTCTGCTTCTCCAGCTTGTGTTTTCATCGTCAGCTACTGTTTATGGTTGGCCAAAAGTGGTTCCTTGTACTGAGGAATTCCCCCTGAGTGCTGCAAATCCTTATGGACGGACAAAGGTATTGTCAATTGTTTCATCTCGCATTTTTAGCGCTCAACTTGTTGAAGTCCAAAATAGTCTGTTTATTCTATCTGTTCATGATCTAACAAGTCTCAATTGTCAGCTCTTCATTGAAGAAATATGCCGTGATGTACAAAACGCGGACTCTGAATGGAAAATCATATTGCTGCGGTACTTTAATCCTGTTGGTGCTCATCCAAGTGGTCGAATTGGTGAAGATCCGCGAGGAATTCCTAACAACCTTATGCCATTTGTTCAGCAAGTTGCTGTTGGCAGAAGAAAAGAGCTGACAGTTTATGGAACTGATTATGGAACGAAGGATGGTACAGGGGTATGACTATATTTTCAATAGCAAATCTTTACGTGTTAGATACATTTTAACTTTCATTTTATTCCGGTGTCTTTTTTACATGACAACCTATGATTTACAATGTCCAGCAATACTGTTGTTTAGTAGTTTGGCTAAATGTGACAAAAAGCTGTCCTTTTTATGAGATTTTCCTTGGAGAATAATCATGTCGTGTGTTTTTTTCAGGTCCGTGATTACATTCATGTTATGGATTTAGCAGATGGACACATTGCTGCCTTGCAGAAGCTATCTGATCCTTCCATAGGTGTGTACTTGCTATTTGATATAGGGTTTTTATCGTGATAGTTTATAGTATTGTTCTCCGTTGGCTCATTTTTACAGCTCTATTGCTATTTCTGCTGATTTTGATCGATCTTTTTAGGCTGTGAAGTGTACAACTTGGGAACTGGAAAAGGAACTTCAGTCCTTGAAATGGTGGCCGCATTTGAGAAGGCTTCTGGAAAGGTAGTTTTCAATTGCATTCCACCTAGATGTATCATTATAATGTTGCATCCAATTCCTCTCAATGGCAGAGGAAAAAGGAAATCACAATTTCCCTCAAGCCGGGAGGCTATTTGTGGTTACTAGTGTTTTCTTACTAGTGCTAGCTCTCTTCTTTTTTGGGGGTACTGATGCCCTTGCATGCTTTTGACTCATCCAGACTAATTCGTCCGGGTACCTACCACCAGTACAGATACAGTAACTTTGTCTATCAAAGCTAAGACAATGGCCTAGCTCTTTCCCATCTCATAGCCGAGTGACATTCATTTTTCGTTTTCTACTTCCTTGTGAATAGACTTTGCTAATTATTGAACCTTTTAGTTGTTGTAAAGACCCTTGTGAGTGTTTAGTGTTGCACTACTTACCTATTTCTGTACTCTTTTTTTCTCCAGAAAATTCCAATGGTTATGTCTGGTCGACGCCCTGGAGATGCTGAAATTGTATATGCTGCTACAGAGAAAGCAGAACGCGAATTGAAGTGGAAGTAAGTCATGTAGTTCACATTGCTTTTTGAGATTCTAACACACCAATACACACGTACTACCTTTAAATTCTGAATTCGCCTCTAAACACTCCGGTTTATGTTGCTTGCAGGGCGAAATATGGCATCGAAGAGATGTGTAGGGATCAGTGGAACTGGGCTAAGAAGAATCCCTATGGCTATGAAGGAACTCCAGAATCTAGTAACTGTCACTGAAGGCTACTTCAACTGCATAATATCGTCATAGTCGCTGCGTTCCAGTTGCTGCATCGTGTATGGAATCCATCGAGTCTTCGAAGGGATGATTCAACGTATAGTTCTAGGGCTATTAGAGGGGATTATAATGTTTATATTGTCTAACTTTTAAGTTTCAGAATGTAATTGGAGTTTCAATGAGTCAGTAGTTAGATAAAAAAAAAGAAAATCTAAGAAAGTTGATGAATAATATAGCCTTTTTAATTTAAGCATATAGTAGTATTTCATTTGTTCTTTCATTTCTTTTCTTTGTATAATAATAACTATCAGCATTTGAGTCTTGTTTTAGCACACCATAATCGATTTCAACTAGTTTGGGATTGAGACGTAGTTGATTGATAGATATATTGAAAGATCTGTTCTTTATATATCTTGTTTTATTATGGTTGAACGATTCGCAATCTGCAAGGGTGATTGAGTTGGTGTAGTAGAAGTATCCCATTACCGAGACTATAGATTGAATCCCACTTGGTTCTTTCTTAGTTGGTTAAGCTTGGAGCAACGATTTTCAATCGAGCTTGTTGTATCGGATCTGTCTAATACGATTTATATCTTCAATGTGTGACAAAGCACTCTTTGAGAGCAAAATAAGGGTAAAGTCCCTACAATTTTTTCTTGTTTTCTGCTCAATGTATTTGATATCTGTATAAATTTAGATTCGCATCGGAAAGTCGACCTGTTGAGGCTGAGTAAAATTAAACAGATTTAAGTACAATAATATGTTGTATAGTTCACATGTAGTATGTGATTTATCTGTCGGCAGTAGCAGTTACCACATTCGACATATGCCATGTGAATATTCCAACAATTATTTTGTTTTTTTATTTTTTCAAAAAAAAAAATAATACTTTTAAATAATCGTAATTTATGTTTGACTAATCAATGTTAAAAACATATTTTTTTCTCCCCTTATAACTTCACCCAAACACTTTTAAAAATCTGACTTTTCAAAAAACAAACAGTTTTTTAAAAACAATAGATAAAAATACGCAAATAAAAACTCTCGACTTTCCAAAAAATTGATCAAACAAATTATATGTCTAATTCTTTAATTTTAACAGATCTGAAAAAGAAGAAGTCACAGTATATATTAGGATGAACGAAATTCTTCTATTTATAACAAGAAATTTTAAATTTAATATAAATATAAATTAATTAAATTAGTATTTTTCTTGAGGTGTACTACTCAAGAAAAATGGACGGTGTTAAATCCGAAAAGAGGTAAAACAAACAAACAAAATAAAGAAAGAGAGGCATATAAGTTAATTTAGTATAACTAAATTGTTAATGACTAACATTTGTCTAAATTTAGCTAAAAGGCAAAACAGTCACATAATTTCCATTTTGTTATCTATACATCCTGCCAATTTGCTGACTACTCTTTCCACATCATTATATATGTTACGCATTGAATAGCTAATACATTTATTTCGTATCGAATTTTTTTTAGATTATTAGATCATTATCGATATTTCGTAGAGGGATCTTCTTCTCTACTAAAAATATGATTTATTGACTTGACTAAGTTTACGATTACTTTCTTTTTGATAATGGTAAGTATTTTTGCACGACTTGGTTATTTAAAAGTTATATGTAATTGTATGTAGCTAACATTTTGTATATGAAAAAGACAAATAACTAATTTGTTTCAAATCGGTCAATTTACACTAGACATGTATACGACATTTGCACTATCAACAAATGTCAAAATCAAATAGTGGTTGATACATTTTTCATAAGGGGGAAAAGACAGTCCGATGTGTTAAACTTTTGCTACGCAGAAAAAGGTCCAAACCATAAAAGTCTATTGTATGCGGTATTATTCTGGATTTCTGCAAAATGTTATTTCCAAAGCTTAAACACGTAATCTTCTCCTAATCACATGACAATAACTTTATCAGTTACGTTAACGCTTCCGTTTAAAATCAAATAGTGTTATGCATAGTGAAATATTTTCAGCAAATCAATTTACAGTTAAATGTCATTATCAAAGTTTTGCACCGCCCATTAAATATATTGGGCCATATGGATCACTTGGAAGTTCTGTTTTTATGGGCCCAAAGATAATCGATCTAATTGGGCCAACAAAGTAACTTCAAGCCTTACCCAATAATGGGCCCATTATTCATAAAAAGCCCAAAAAAGAATTAAAAAGTTGAAGTATAATATCTAATTTTCTAAAAAGTATTTATTATTGCCAATGTAGCTGAATTTTAAATTGTAATAATAGCCTTTAGTCATTTACTATACTTCAATATGCCAGCTGATATTGAAGGTTTGAAGTTAGGCTTTGTAGTCTTTTTTAAGTTTAAGCCTTTTGAATTGTTCAAATTCAAATATATAGCGATGAAATCAGAAATTTTGTTTAAAATATTAGAAATTTAGTATATGATTATGTCATTCAATTCTTGATGAAAGATATCATCATTTAGAATATATTACTTACGTCATTGGAAATTGAGAATTGTCAAATCTAATTTCATGTTCAAATGTGTAAAGTTTGATATTATCTACTCTAGTTATCTAGATTTAAATTTAATTATACAACTCTAAAACTTCATAGTCGAAATTTGCAACTTCAATCCTATATTTTCAAACTTGATTCCTGAAACTCCAAATCGAAAAGTTTCAACTTTAATCAAGTAAATCATTGATCGACTATATTATGAGAAGAGTTTAAATTTTCCATTTTATAATCATAATAATCACCACTCCTATCTCCCCCTATACCTACCCCTAGGAGTAATAATAATAATTTTTATTTTAAATAAATAAGAACTTAATAATAAAGTGGCTAAATATTAAATAGTTTTATAAGTTTTAATTGTTCTTTTGATATTGGCCCTCCAAGTGGTTATTTGTGCACATGTCCTTCAAGGATGAGAAAAGAGAAAAGAATATTCCTCAAAAAAAAAAAAAAAAGGAAGAAAATAATTAAAAAATAGATAAATAAATAACAAAGGGAACTTCAATTTTAGTGTCTCTTTATAGAAGGAAGAAGACAAAACCATAAAAATTGTTGTAAAATCGAAAAGGACAGTTTAACATCATCGTCCCACCTCCTTCTCCAGGCTCCAGCTGACCTATTTGGAAGGTGGGTTCTTGAAAATCTTAGAAAATGGCTACCAGCAATGATATTGTTACAGCTACAAAGGTTGGATCTTGAATAACCTTATGTCATATAGACTAAAGATTTAATCTTTGTAATGTTTCTGTCATTTTTCCCTCTAAAGATTGTATTTTTTTTTGTTTTCCTAGCATGTTTATTCTAAAGATTGGATCTTTTTTGTAATGTTTGTGGTATTTTTGTTCTGTTTTTGATTGATCCAACTTGCTGGCAAAAGGGTATTTTGAATTTCTATACCTTGAGAAGTAACTGAGCAATAAAGCAAATGCTACTCTGTAGATGTTCCATGTTAGATGTTACATTTTGCTATTCAGAGTTTATATGTAAGCAAATGTTGCTATTAGGAAAGTTTTATTTTTTTCTTTGAAATAAACCTTAATGTGGTAAACCCCACCAGTAGAACCCCTGCATCCAGGTTCCTTGAGTAGCTATTTTATACTATGCTACTTGGTGATTTGGATCCTAACTTTTATGGTTTGAGATAGAGGGTCCTTAACATTAGGCTAACCCCATGTCAATTGCTATATATATGTTTTTTAGACTATTCAGAGTTATTGCTTGTGATCTATGCATTAGATAATGGTATGGACGTTGAGGATTGGGGTAGAAGGTTAGTAGGTAGCGAGTGGTGTAGCACCTTTAAGGGGAAGAGTCAAGAGGTTAGTCTCCTATGCTACTTTTCTCTCTTTAGTAGTATTACAATTTAGTAAATGAGTAGTCTTTTTTTTCTTTGTTTTATTTTTACTTGTTGCTTCATTGATTGTGTCCATCTTGCCTCTTTGCTATCTTTATTTTTTCTAGCTGCTTTGATATTGCTACTTTGTTGTCATATTATTCTTGCAATCATGTTTCGATAATTGTTTTTCTAAGCCGACGGTCATTGGAAATAGCCTCTCTACCTCAAAGGTAGGGGTAAGGTCTGCGTACATCATACCCTCCCTAGACCCCACTTGTGGGATTACACTGTGTATGTTGTTGATTGCAATGCCCCTCCAAGAAAAATATTTTGATTAGGGTAGTAAATGGTAACTCTGAATCTCTGAGAATCATGTGAAATGGGAATTAACTTTGATGACCGTCTTCTAATCTTGCTATTGGTTCAAGTTCATACAGTAGTGCATCGTTATACGTAATATAGTTTGTACCAAAGAATGAAGTTGGTGAACTTCATTTAGCAGCTCACTTCTTGCTTAGTGGCACTTTTGATGGCAAGGTTAAACAAGTGTTTACGGATGCTAGCAAAACAGAAGAATGCTGAAGAAACTAGAATTTGAACCCCCAGGAGATATACTCAAATATGAATGTGAAGTTAGGTATACTTAATAATTTTCTTTATAAACCAATAAGAGTTCTATAAGAGGGGGATATGCGAGATTTGTGTCTAGAGACACGACTATCTATGAAATGATATCACTGTTATTTGAACCATTCAATTGGGGCAAGAACCATTGGTTAGAGCAAAACCAACCCACTTAAAGCTGGACGATTCACCCATAAATAAATTCGTGGTTCTGACACTTGGATTGTTGAGGTTTAACTCAGCGTCGTCCCTTTTGTACAAGTTCCGTAATAGAGTTGGTCTTGCTAGAAGCTTTTTAATATCAATTATAGTGCGTGTGGAGAGTAGGCTGAGATGTGGTATAAGAAATTACTTGACTACTCTTAGCTGGACGACTTGATGGCTAGTAAAATTTAGAAACTATTTATGGTAACAACAGTCTACATAATGGTTCAGATGGAGTTTTGCAACACTTCTCATGATCATCACTGTTGTTGTTTCCCCATTGTGTTTTGTGCAGGGTCAAGAAGAACAAAATGTATTAATCTCAGAGAAGGAACTTTTTGACCAATGTGGACCTGTGCACCTAACTGCTATTGACTGGTGTGTAAGTTCTTTTCCATGTTTATTTAGTTAAATAAAGGTTTTGCATATCATAAAGGTGATGGAATTATCGGAGATGTAATATCTGATAAATTTCTAGTTATACACGGAACACTATGAAATTAATGGAAGTACAAAGATGCAATATATTTAGTATTGAGGAGTTGGGCATATATTCTCAGGAGTTAACAAGAGTGTAGTGCTCATGGATTTCAGATCTGCTTGCCATTGTACTAAGTTACAAGTCTTACACTGCCATAACTATTTAGTTCTTGCAAAGGACGACGTTGAAACATCAAGTGTCTTGATCCATACTCAAATTACTACCTCCATTCTTGATTGATTCTCGTCTTTTCTTTTATGGGATGTCGCAAAGTAAATCCCTTTAAAATAATGGATTTCTCTCCCCATTTCACCGGTTTGCAAGTTGTTTGTCTCAACAATGAATAAATCAGGGTAAGTCTGTCAAATATAACATCATAATGAGAACCCACACCACTTTTCCCTGACTGAAGGATAAGTAGGTTTGGGATGTGCAGAATGATTTTGCCTTTATACCCTGGGTCTACCAAGTGATAAGAGCGCCTCCAAGATTTTAGATCACTTTGCTACAGTTGTGTAAGTGCCCTAGTATACCTTGCACCCTATCATTTTAGTGGCGGATTCAGGATTTTCACTAAGGGGGTTCGAGAATAAAATGTAGTGGCTGGGATTTGAACTTGAAACCTTGAGGTAAATTTTGAACCCGCTAAATTACTGAGTCAACCTCTAGTCTAGTATTTAGGGGATTCAAAATCTATGTATGTACATAAAAAATGAAAAAAATACTATATATATACAATGTAACGTTTTGTCGAGGGGGTTTGGGTGAACACCCTCCGCTCCCCTTGATCTGCCCCTACCTATCTTGGATGAACATGAGCTTAACACTTACTCCATGGAATAGGACATAATTTACTTTGGTCGCACTACTATTGATAAAGAGAGAGAGAGCCAAGTGGAGATGTCATGCCTGCAATTGCCTAAATTAGCATGATATTATGCTTAATAGAATGGGTGTTATGCCGGTTCTTTTCTAGAAATAAGCTTCCTTGATCTTTCACCCAATAAACAAAATAGATACAAGAAAGTAGAAACAAAGAGGTATAGAGGAGCTGATATTAGCTTGAACTATATGCATTCATCATCTTTTCCAAATTATGAAGCTTAATGCTATTGTTTGGCAACACTACTCACTCTCATGCTGCCCAACACTTACTCTTGCTTGAAATCTGGAAGTGTCCAGCCATTTTACAGAGACAGTTGTTACGAGTAATATTGTTCTTCTACCTAATGCAGGGAAAATGTTGCTCATCAACGATCTGTGGCTGCCAGTTTGGTTCAGGGCGTCTACATCCTAGAGCGTGACAAGCAAGAAAAACGGAAGGGAAGTCAAGCTCTTGCTCCTCCATGGTGGAGACATTTCCAATTTGAGTTATATCGCGTGCTTGTTGATGATGTTGATTCCTGCATTTTTGGTGCTATATATAAATTTGCACCCTCAAAATCTTATTTTGACGGTTCCAAAGATAAAAGCCAACGATTTGTTATTGCTTTCCGTGGGACCTTAACCAAAGGTGATGCATTTTCACGAGATATACAATTGGATGTCCACATTCTCAGGAATGGACTTCATCAGACTTCACGCTGTGAGACAGCCATTCAAGCTGTTCGACATGTGGTTGCAACATTTGGAAGCTCAAGTATCTGGCTAACTGGTCATTCCTTAGGGGCTGCAATGGCAATGCTTGCTGGAAAAACCATGGCAAAGACTGGTGTATTTCTAGATGCATTTTTGTTTAATCCGCCATTCTTGTCGGCCCCAATTGAAAGAATTAAAGATAAAAAGGTGAAACATGGAATCAGATTTGCAACCAGTGTTATAACAGCTGGACTTGCTTTTGCTGCGAAGCATAAAAACGTGAATAATCAATCTGGAGATACATTTGTTGCATTATCTGCATGGACACCGTGCCTATATGTGAATCCATCGGATCCTATTTGCGCAGAATACATTGGCTATTTTAAACACCGGGAAAACATGGATACAATGGGAGCAGGAGTTATCGAGAAGGTAGCAACCCAACACTCACTTGGTGGTCTTGTCTTGAGTTTCATGGGGAAGGAGTGTGATGAGCCATTGCACCTTATTCCATCAGCCAATTTAATAGTAAATTTGACTCCTCCGTCAGACTTCAAAGAAGCTCACGGGATTCACCAATGGTGGAAACCTGATTTACTTGTAGAGTCCAAGAAACACCAGTTTACATGAATGATGATATAAAACAAATACCACTACACCGATAGATGGTATGTTTGTCTAATTTGTTCCCTTGCTCGAGTATATTTATAGTTATCGACACATTACATTTTGCTCTTAGCTTAATAGTTGTGCCTTCTACTGGTGCTGAAGTTGCTTTACAGATGCATTGTCATCTCTTGTTACCTTCGACTCCAGTTTTATTCGTACATGTTTCTATGTATTGTAGAATCTATCTATCAGTTCTGTGCCTCATCCTATTACCTATTGTTGAGTGTTACAAATTGAAATTGTGCATATACTACCCATTGTATTATTGATAATGTTTTTGTTATAGAAGTATCCCTTGTGAGATTATTTCTGTTTGGTATTTTGTATTCGAACTAATGTCGTGTTTCAAGGGAACAACTTTTGAGATTCTTTTCACCATTTGTCAAATTGAGTTCTCGTGGCAGAGCAATCGATTAGGAAAATTCCTTATGATCTTTCGAATATATACAGAGCAGTAGTTAAATAAGACAAGTATCCCACACTCAGACATCCAAGAAGGAACGTGGGGGGAAATGGAGAGGAGACGGATCCGAAACTATCATATTTGTAAACACATATGGTAAGATAAAAACAACTATTATGTTGTATATTCTGCTGTCATCAATAAAACCTGCAGGTACCCCTAATCTGTTTTGTCACTGCTGCCATTGAAGGTCTTTTATTTGGATACTGAAAAGTACAGCAAACTGCAAGCTGTAACAGAAGGATCATTTGCTCAGCACTACTCTGGTCATGTTTAGGCAGCAGGGTGTCAAAAACATCGATGACCGGCTTCTCTTGAAACATGGAACGGATCCACTTAGGTAAATCTACTCCTTTGTTCTTGGTAAATGCATCTAGTGGAGCTTTACCAGTTAATAGTTCCAAGAGCAGAACACCAAAGCTATAGACATCTGACTTTTGTGAGACTTCATGAGCATTTGTCACTTCTGGTGCGCGATAACCAGCCACGAGCTCTAGTTTTGTATCTGAAGAGAGAATTCGTGCAATGGAAAACTCAGATAGACGAACACCTGATAAGGAGTCGGTGAGGAAAACATTGGATGATCTTATGTTTCCATGGCAGAAATCCGAGCCTCGGGAATGGAGAAATTCGATTGCACGGGCAACTCCATATGCAATGCTACTTCTTACTTCCCATGTAAGTGAGGCCTTGTTCCTACCTTCATTCCCTATATATTAATATCAAAGTTAAAAGTCAGAACTCTCTATAACAACCTTCAACAAATGTTTTCTAGGGAATCGATTGTTCATGTTTTGTTTTATGTTCTCTATAATGCTCAAAAACATTGGAATAAACAACGTTGTTATAGAGAGGTTTGACTCAATCAGATCACTCTATAACAATCATCCTCTACAACATTTCACTATAATAACCATGTCTTCTCTGCAACCGATGGTTTCTGTTATATTATATGTGCTCTATAACAATATTTCACTATAGCAGCAAAAAAACTATCGGAATAAACAACGTTGCTATAGAGAGTTTCGACTCAGTCAGTTCTCTCTATAACAATCATCCTCTATATCCATGTTTTTTGTGGAACCGATTGTTTGTGTTATGTTATATTATATGTTTTCTATAACATCATTTCACTATAGCAACCAGAATATATCAGAACAAACGACGTTATAGAGAGGAGATAATGATGAAGAAAACATACCATGTAAACGAAAAGCTAAGCTTCCCATTCTAACATAATCATATACAAGAAGAATTTCATTCTGATGCCAACAATATCCTCTAAGAGGAAGCAAATTTTCATGAACCATCTTTCCTACTTCACCAATTTTTTCTCTGAATTCTTCCTCAGCTAAGAAACCAACCTTCAATCTTTTTACAGCTACTGCATTTTTCCCTGGCAACTCCGACTTATAACTCGTCCCGAAAACGCCTTTCCCTAAAACTCCTGCTGTTGATCGTAACAATTCGTCTAATCCATAACCTCCATGATCACCAAAAAACACCAATTCAATGCCTACAATGTCTGTTGGACTCCAAGGCATTGAGTTTTGTTCGAATTAGTTGAGGTGCAGGCAAGTTGGTTCGAATAGCACGATTATCGAGAAAAAGAGAGAAGGAAATATAGAAATGAGAGGTCCTTCAATGGATTAATGAACAATTGGTATTGAAGATTTTGTCAAGGGAATTAAAAGTGTTAAAAGTCTTTAGGTTAAATGTGAAATAGAAAACATTTCTTTTTCTTGATTTGACTTGTTCTTTGGTTGGTTTTCATATTAATCCATAAGAAGGTTCACAATTCAACAACTTTATAATGTTTTAATAATGATTTGTATTTTTTTAATGATTAATTTTGTTCTTATGCCAAATCATTTATTGGAGTCACCTCTTAGAAATAAAATTTGTTTGGTTCTTCTATGGGGTTTCAATATATCTGTGTGTTTGTTTTGGCTTCCGAGCAAAAATGATAAATAGGCGATGCATCTACAAAAGTTTTTCTTGACTTTACAGATTAAATGGAGTTTTTGAAAAGAAAAAATATTATTTTATTATTCGTCGAAAAAAATATTATGATTCTTAAGAAGTCAACGAAGCATTTCCCATCAATAAAGTAACAATTAACAAATGAGAAAGTTCAATGGATTTTCCAGCCAACTAAAGTCGTCAATTCATTAATGTAATTGAATTATTCTTAAAAATTATTTTTGTAGCTTCATCTTCAATAATGCAAGTAGGTCAAGAATCCTAAGGCATGAAATTTGTAAGAAATTACCTTATAATTTCTACTAATTTTTTTTTTGGCTATATCTAGCTCTTGAATCCCGATATTTTTTAATTAGGGTTCCATAAGAAGTCGGAACGGAGTGTGACATACTGACATTCCCGCATGATACTTTGATATCATGTCAAATTAGGTGTTAAATTTATCTTACACTTCAAAATGCTAATTCAAATATATGAAAATTGTCAAAACTTTAAATGAGTCTAAAATTCTCGTCCCAATACGGAATCATTCTCATCAACATAGACCATGCTATTAAATGCATAAATGAAAGTGATTCAAAAAACTATATCTACACACACATATGAATGGATCCATTTGTTGAGTGGGAATTCATCCATTTGGTCAAATATGCCTATTTTTCTAAACTTTAATGTACATAACTATTCTATATTCATATTGATGAAAGATAATAGATATCTCGTAGAGTTAATCAAATTAAATGATAGCTGACTTGAAAATCACATGCTCCCTTCCAATCTTTAGAATGTCCACTATATACATAAAAATAAGGACACTACATACATATATATATTTTATGTATATATCATGAATGTTGAACCAGCTTCAACTTTTTTTCGTATGCTTACTTTTTTCTATTTTGAATCATTTTAGTGAAAATTCTTATTCCGCTAGTAAAATTAATTATTTTGAAAGAGCATTGGATGGTATCAAGTTAGATCCATTTTCTACTCACATAGAGAAAAAGATTGAAAAAGAAGTTCCCTACAAACTCTAATCCCAAGAGACCTAACCCCACACACAAAAGTAAAATGTTTGCAGAAAAGGACACCATCAATTATTTCAAATATTGGTCCATACAATTCATGTGGTGTACCCACTAGCCACTGTTCATGGGCTGTCCATTATCGAAATGACTTCAAAATTTAAAATTTATGAATTTTTATTATAGTTTTAAATTAATATATAATAACAACTTAATTAATAATTAAATATTTCATAAGTTTTGAAATATATATACCATGTTTAAGTTTATGTGGATAACTTATGACTTATACGTTAAGAGAAAATGACATAAATAGTCTCTTAACTATTTGAGTAGGTCTAAAATGGTTCCTTAACTATACACTTAACAAATTTAGTCATTTAACTATTCAAAAACTTATCAGCTTTGGTCCCTTAACTATACACTTACCGATTTTAGTCCCTTAACTATAAACTTACCAATTTTAGTCCTTTAACTATTCAAAAACTTATCAGGTTTGGTCTTTCTTCATTTTTTTAATACAAATAGCTTAGGTTTATATCAATGGAAATCTTCGTGAAATAAAATCTTCAACCTATTTTTTAAGTTGTTTCTCTATCCCAACCCTTTTTTCTTCAAACTACTCTTATGAAAAGAACAATAACGCCAACGATTCAAAATAAAATTAATGAGGAAAGAAGATATAAGTCCTAATTTTATTCAATGGAAGATAAAATTAAGCATATAATTGTTGTTTATGACTTAAATCCGCACTTGAATATGCTAATCAGTGCGGATTTTATGCAATTTACCCAAATTTCTTTACGTAAAATGAAATGAAATGAATAATAAAATTGATCTATTTTTAATTTTTTTTTTTTTTTTGCAAATCTACCATTTTATAAATTTCAATTTCTAAAAAATTAAACAAATTCCGTTCAATGAAGTCATTGGAGTATAAACTTTGGATTTAACGAGTAATAATTTTTTTTTCCTTTTTATAATAAAGTTTAGCATATTCAAGTCCTTAGTAGCAATAATATGCTTCATTTTATCCCCTGTTGAATAAAACTATGACTTATATTTTCTTTTCTCTTGAGTTTTATTTTAAATCGTTGAAGTTAAGGTTCTTCACATAAGGTTAATTTGAAGAAAAAGTAGCGGAGAGAGAGAAACAACAGAAAAATTGCTAAAGAATTTAATTTCTCGAGGCATGGATTCCGTTAATATAAACCTAAGTTATTTGTATTAAAAAAATGGACAAAGACCAAACCTGATAAGTTTTTGAATACTTAAAGGACTAAATTCGGTAAGTTTATAGTTAAGGGACTAAAATCGTTAAGTGTATAATTAAGAGACCAAAGCTGATAAGTTTTTGAATAGTTAAATGACTAAATCCGTTAAATGTATAGTTAATGGACCATTTTAGACCTACTCCTATAGTCAAGGGACTATTTATGTCATTTTCTTTATACGTTAACACCATTTTTCGAGTTTATTTGCATTCGTTTGAGTTACTTCATTTTACTAGAAATACTTGATATAAATATTTTGTATCAATAACGAGTAATTTTGCTTATCAAAATTTAGATAAACAAAATAAATATTTGAATTCACATATTTTATTTTTACTTCATTGATCACTAGACAACACGACCACGGGATTCACCCACTATCTCACTTGACAGTCCTCTTAAAATCCTCCATTTTTATCGCAAGTTGTTTTTTACCTTTCTAATTATAGTTTTGCATTTTTTATTAATCAATAATCATTAACTTTAAACAGAAAGAAACAAAGATTATCTTTCCAGCTAATGCTGCTCATAAAACTCAAAACACTTTGGTCTTTTTAAAAAAAAAAGAAATTCATGTATATGTAACAACAATAGGATTATTTTTAATAAATCAAATTTAGTAGTAAATATTCCTTCATCATTAATTTAAAATTTTAGATTCAAAACATCTTTGTTAAAGAAGTTTTTATCTCAATATGAGACTTCCCAAACGTGAATTTAAATATGAATATCGATGTCAAAGTCGAAAATCTTTCTAAAGCAGTCTCATTACCACTACAAGGTGATGTTAATTTCATATACTCTACTCTTCACAAACTTCACTAATAAAATTATAACACGAATATCAAACGTTGAACGACAAACAAAAGGTTATCAAAAATATCTTCAACAATAAAGTAAAATAACACATTTTTTTACAATTACTCTGAAAATTCACCACCCAACACAAAAATACACTAAACCAAAAAAAATTAAATTAAAACTTAGTACTAAAAACTAATACGTTTGCGAGCTATTACACTTGAGCCGATCTACTCCATTTCCATTTAAAGAATAGCAATTGCGAATTTTCCGGAGTTAAATAAAATAAAACTAACAGTGGAAAGCTGTAACAGATCCATCACTCACAGAAATACCAATTCTACATTCAGCTTTACTCTCCACATGATGTGTAAAAAAATGGAGCACTCTAACCCGACCCGCCATTTCCAATCTCGACTCCACTTCCATACTAGATCCGACCCGAAACCCACTCAACCCATCCGTCACCGTCGGCCCACCCACACTCTCCGGTTGTCCATTCACCGTTAACGGAAACGCCTTCACCGAAAACGTCGCCGCCATGTACTGGGTCCGACCCGAATTAATTTTTCCGGCGGGTACGAACATGAACCCGATTCGATTACCCGAATAAAGTAACTGCAGAGAACTGTCGTAGTGAGCAAATTCGTCGTGATTTGGGTTTTCGATTGAGACGTATTGAGAAAAGGTGAAGTTAACGGTGCCGTTAGAGGTGGAGAAAGAGGGAAGCTGAATGGAGTTAACGGTGATAATGGGGGATTTAGGTTTGAAAAGAGTGAAGTAAAGGATGAAGATGATAATGAAGATGAAGATTAAGAAAATTGTTGCAACTATACATGAAGCTAAATTTGTACGTCCACTTGGAGGTTTACGAGATTTAACCATTTTTTTTTTTTGTGTGTGAAAAAATTCAGAAAAATGTTGAACAATGAGATTTCTTTTTTGTTTAGAGAAAAAGACAAGTGAAAGTGAAAGTGAAAGAATGGGATTTTGTGTTGTTTTTAAGATTCAATAAAGTGATATAAAGAGTGTGAAAATGTGGACTTTCTTTTTGCAATTTGCTATCCGTAATTTCTGTTCTTTTTGTCACTTCTTTGAGGGGTATGAGTAATGGTTGATTCGGGTTAGTTTAGGTGTATCTCGATAAAGTTTTGTATTAACATATTATATACCTAGATAAAGTTTAATGTGTATGTATTATTTTATACTAGCGCAAGTATTTGAGTTATATTGATATTAGTAACATACAAGTTAATAGGAAATATGTGTATATTCTTCGTTTCAATTTATTTGTCTTGTTTTGATTTGATATGAAGTTTAAGAAAATAAAAAGGCTTTTGAATCTTGTGATCTTAAATTAAAGATATACTAAATGTAAGTCTTGAAGATGTTGTGTGGAAAGTTATAATTTAAAACTTTCTTTTCAAATGGACTAAAAAAAAGTAGGACAATCAAATTGAAATGAAAGCAATATTATTTTATGGAGAATTAGTTACTCATGTATTAGTAACTTATTTCTATATAATGCAAATGAAGACTTGCGTAACCATTTTCAAATTAACTACCAAACAATCCCAAAATAATTTTATCTCAAATACTTGAATGAAGAAGAAAAAAATATCTAATATTTTTTATTCTATTAAAATTTAAATATGAAATTTCATAATTTTTCATCAACTTAATTGACACCACACTTTAATTACTTCTCTCTTTACTTCCTTTTTGATGTGGATAAGTCCATATATGGGACAAAAGAAGATAGAAGAATAAAAGTTTTTAAATAAATTCAAAAACTCAAGTTTTTTATAATATAGATGAAAGTGCAACTATAATGCTAGGAAAAAAGTTGCTTTAGTGATGGATTACCTTTGCCTTCAACCAGTAAAGTTGGCTCATTTCATCAAATATGGGAGACAGAGGCATTTAATATTTCAAAAACAATTTATAATATGTACTATTTTACCTCATTTTTCACTTTTACAATTGTCTTAAGTACATTCAAGCCACGTATGATGAGCTCAACTGAGAAAACATGTAGAGGTTTTGAATCCGAGACTCTCCACTTGGGAGGATCCTTTGCTCAACCAACTCAGCTACTCTTGCGGATTAGAACAACATTATCTTATAATTGTGTGAGAGAGCGGGCGACAACTTTTAACATTGCGCCAAGGCTCATCTATTCAAACTACAATCCCTCTAGTAAACATAAAATTTCACAAGTTAGTTGGTGCTGCTTACTGAGACAAGGAATTTGATAGCTTTTGTACATAAAACTCAGTATCACTTCACTCATTGAGAAAGGATACATGACAACTGTTTTATAAATAACAGTTTGTTTTATTTATTATTTATTGCATATTGCAACTTCTGCTCCATATTTGAAGAACCATCATATTGGTAATGAGCAGTAGTTGAGAGGGAAAAAGGTTTCCGACCATAGACGGACAACAAGGTCAGTCATCAACCTTTGCTATCTTCATTCAGTCCATTTATATATATGGACCGAACGCTATATACATATAACAGAATCGAAGATACATACTTACAATCCTTAGGAAGATTTATATTTTAGCTTCTCAAGCTTGATATCCATGAGCTTGTAGACAGTTTCAAGAAATGTAGCTTCAGTCATGCCAGGAAGCATAGAATCTTGAGCATCACGAATGATTTCCTCGATAACAGATTCCTTGTTCAAGGTTTCCCTGCACATCATGTTTCCAATGTCAAATGGAGTAAGTCCTCTCTCTACCCCTTTCTTCAGAAGCATGGTTGAGATACGAAGAGTACGAGCACATTCAACAGATAAATCCAATCCATAAAATTTAAGAAGGTCAATGTCTTGTTCAGCATCCAGTGATTTGATGTACTTGATAGTTTCTGGAGAGTAAGGTTTACGGGCTTGTGGCCAATAGAGCCAATCAAAGGTGCAATCTTCAAACTGCAGATAACAAATTTGTGAGTGCAACTCTTGAAAGGAAGTAAATGTTGAATTTAGTATATATGCTAACAAACCAATAGAAAGATAAAAGTTTCAGTTTTGACGGTGGAGATTCTTGGACATTATGAATCAGGGCTGTCATACAGATACAGAAAATATCACAGATCTTAAGAGAGTTTAAATATTTCTTTCTACAATTTGGAGGAGGGAACTGGACCTAAAGATATGAGAGGCAATATATTCAGCTAAACCATCTCTAACCTTATTGTCAGGTACATCTTACCGGGCAGATATTAAGCTCATTGACAGGGTAAGCAATACATGCAGGGAAGGAACAAGTTATTTGGCATTCAAACTAGGCACCTCGAAGTTTCTCCACATCAGACAAATCATAACCGAAATATTAAAAGTATTCACAAGGCATAAGAACTTCCATATGCAATAATCAATTTAGTGAAAATGAAAAATTACTCACAAGGAAACAATCACAAGTTCATAGCATTTCTAATCATTGTCAAACAACATTTGTAAGGAATAACACAATCATAACTTACATTCTCAGGCAAGCAGTAGCCATGGTCAATTGGTGTAAGCACGATTCGTCCTTCTTTCCCTTCCCTGGTCACAAGAATATTCCCAGCATGCCTATCAGCATTTGCTGTTCTTATGTCAAAGACAGTAATCTTATGAACTTCCTCAACAGGAAATATTCCTGGACCCATATCCTCACAATTTCCTTCATTCTTCATAAACAGCTGCAGTGAACCAACTTTGGTGTATTCGGATGACCACTCAAATCCATCAGGATGATGAAATGTATTGTGCAAGCACTGAACCATAACAGTGGGAGGCACACCGGAAAAGCCTATCTCACAATTGGACAATGTTCGGTGCCCGGTCCTTGGATGGTCCAGTAGGAAAGCTGCAACCTCCCTGAATGCACCTTCTCCAACTCGGGTTCCCCTTTTCAACCCTTCACCATTGGTTGATAAAGGTAGTCCTTGAGGGTTATTCACAGCTAGCGGTTCCTCATCAATGGGCTTAAAAATAGCAACATACTTGTTGCCAGACCCATCCTGCATGAAATAAGTTCCTCCAGTCCCTTCAGATGATCGGATAGGTATATTGCCTTTCGTCAATCCATCACATGCAGAGTTGATCATGTCCCAGATATATCCAGGCAGTTCAATATTTGGATCAACAACAAAAGGTTCCAACAACAAGTTTCTATCAGGTGTCTTCTTGGAGAAGGACTGGAACTCCCTGGATGGTTCATGTACACCCTGACTTTGGGTCTCCTCATTCCAATTAGCTGCAACAACAGAAAGTTCAACATCCCTCTCGGCATGCTTAGCCCGAAGCTTTGCAAATTTCTGAACTACCAGGTGAATCACTGCATCAGCAGTAATATCATCAATGAGCTTCTGATCCTCAAGCTTCTCACCATTACAGAAAAGCTCTTGAACCTTAAGCTCCTCACCAAAGTCTTTGCCTTTCTTCAATATGGTACGTTTAAGGTACCCAATATCTTGATGCCTGTCAACAGGAAATTCAAATTCCATGCCACAAGTGGTCCTAACAGTGATAACAAGGAGATCAGAGATCTTGAAGACCATATGCAACACATTCCCATTACTGACTCCATAGTCCCTGACCAAAGATTCATTTCTTGCCAGCTCTCTACCACCAAAAACTAGCTTCTGCATCTTAACCACAAACCCTTTACAAGTTTGGAGCTTAAGTTTCACTTCACCAATCGAATCAGACTCCAACACGCGCATTGGAATCACAGAACCAGCCACAGTGATATATATTACAATTGATTCATTCGTGCAAAGCGCCAATGGGCCATAGATATGTCTTGTAGCCCGGACAGACTCTTCCTGAACCGGACTCAAAGCCACATCAACAGCAGACATTGTGATGATTATACAAGGCTTTACACACCAGCCTCAAGATTTTCTTGAACCCCTATTCTCCTTAATGACTATATAAGTGTTCCAAAATCTCAAACAGGGCATCAACCATGTACAAGATTGCTCAATCTTAAATCCTCAATGCAGAAATGTAATTCCCCTTTTACCAAAAGACTCTACCTTTCTTACCCAGAAAAGAAAAAAACCAATAATAGATAAAACCAAAAAACAAATAAAAGGAACTCAAAGCAATCAAGACCAAAGATTCAAACTTTCACAATCCTAAACTGCAATAAATGAAATACCCAAATAAATATTGATCCAAAACTCCTCAGAAATGCAGAGCTTAAAGATCAAGAATCCAAGTAAACCTTCAACAATTCACTTCTTTGGGGAATTTTATCAAACAGGTCACACGCACAAAAGGGTGCAAAGAAAAGTTAGATTGCTAAGGCTCTGGGGACAATTTTTTTTTGCTTTCCACAGGATAGTGGATTCTTTACTAGTAGGAAAGAATCAAAAGGTAAATGGGTCAAAGAATAAAAGCTTATATATTGCTACATGGTAAGGAAGGATTTGATTTTTAAAAAAAAAGGGGATCTTTTTTTTTTTCTTCTTAATTATCCTCCCTGCATTTCCCGGAATTGGATATCGGAGCTTGGTTGTATGACTTGGTTACATGTCGGAAAATTGAAACAGTATCCGGTTTATTCGCCGGCCTTTTGAAGTTTTCCGGTAGAAATGTCAATGAAGAGGGAGAGAGAAGGTGAAGAGTGGAAGAAGCGGAATTATAGCCGTTAGCTTAGCTTATTTGCTATTGACTACATGACTCATATAAAAGAGTATTCACAAACTTAGCTTTATTTCAATTTATTATTTATAACTTTACTTTATATTTAACTTTATTTATACATTTCTTAGTGACACTCAAACTTTTTTTTTTTTTTTGTCCGTAATAATATAATCAGTATAATTCTATAAGTGATTTTGGAAAGAATAGGAGGTAATAATAATTGAGTGAATCTGTCATAGAGTACTCTATCACGAGCTATCAAAGCACGCTTAGTCAATCGTTAAATAAATTCGGAAAGAATAAGAAATAATAATAGAGTGAATCCGTCCTAGAGTACTTGACCACGAGATGCCAAATCACGCTTAGTTAATCGATAATTTCCACCTCAAAGCTGGCTAGTACAACTATGTTGTTGTTGATCTTACTCCTATCTCATAGAGATAAGAAAATTATTATTTTTAATGGACCTTCGACTTGAACAAGATATTTTCAAATAGTTTTTAAAATAGGGAAAAAATTGACTTTTTAAAAGTTTTTCGTCTGGTTTATGATACTTGTATAAGCAAAAGTAGATTTAAAATTTGAAGTTTCTTTTTACGTTAATATCAAATTATATTAAATGAGTTCACAATTAATTATTTATATACATTTAATAATGTTTTAATATATATGACTTATTAGATTTTTGTGAACTCATAATAAAGGCGTAAAACTTTGGATCTGCTCACACGTATTAAGACTGACTAAATTCGATGTATAGCTGAAATTCTTCTTTGAGAATAAAACTTTTTTTTAACAAAGACGAACTATACATATGATTCGAACTCAAGATCTATGTTCATGAGTTAGGAAAATCTTATTTATTGATTTATCATAATTGGTAGATTATCATTTTGATCCTTGTGATATCGACTTTTAGCAAATTTAACCTTTACTTCAATTAATTAAAATGTATGTTTTTACATCAATTAATTAAAATGTATGTTTTTACTTCCATTATATAGAAAATATATTATATTTAATCTACTTTAAGAAATACATCACCCTCAAATATGGAGTAACAATACAAATTTAATATAACCTACTGATAAATTAACTATTAGGGGGGAATGCTACTTTTAATCATAATTTGGGGAACATCTTTGTTAAACTAAAAAAGCATGTTAAGTGAACTTTTTTAATTTTAAATTCAATGTATTGCACAAAATAAAGTACCAAATTGTTGAGTGAAATAACAAACACCTTGGCACTAGGAATGGGTTCCAAATTAGTATTACAAATCCAGAAAATCTCTCTTGAAAATTAACAATTAATTAATTACTCTCCTTTCAATATCTACAGTAAAAGTAAAATAGTCAAAACTGGTAATTTGTAAAATAATAATAAAATTTCCTTCTTTTGTAGTGGATTTGTATTTCCTCTTCAAAAGATCAAAAGATCTCGTATTCGAATTATAGAAAGGAAAAAAATGATTAAAGAATATTTTATTCTTTAATAATTCTTATATAACATGATAAGATTAATATAGACACTAAAAATACTGAGTGAAAGCAAATAAATTAGATGCAAAAATCTTTTTTCCTTCATCCAATGGTCAGTCCAACATGTTTCATTGAATAGAAAATCATGAATTATTTTTCATGCATTTATATTAAATATTAAATATTCTTAATAAAATTTCTGACATCGCCCCGTTTCAACCAAACAAAAATTAGAAAATGTTGCATAGATCTGAAGTTGAGTCACTAACATATTATAAATTGTATAACAAAGAGAATCAAATTGATTTATTTGATATCTAAGAAGATTAGAATTCTGAATTATGGTTTACTTTATGTTTAACTTAATAATGCATCACATTCTTTTGTCTCCTTTAAACTTTGAGTCACTATTGAAACTTGAAATCTACAAGAAGTTTCTTTTTTTATTTAAAATAAAAATTAAAATAGGGATGAGGACAAGTGGACATGTTCATTGAACCTTGCATCTTCAACAAAAAACATTAATAATAATTGTCCACAAAATAATAACACAAAGAAAACAAAGGAGTACTAAATATGTAACTTTAATAAAATGTAGATAACAATGGAAAAAATTGAGGTACGTGTCCATGTTATATAATAATTATATAAAAAAAAAAGAAGAAAAAAAGAGTACGTTTGAGTAGATGTGCTTATAAATGTAAGTTCTTATATTTAATATGTACTCCATTGTCATCGATAGAATTTTAGACTCGAGTCATGAAATATATAATCATTTTTGTTAAAGAATCCTTTACTTCCAATATATGAGCTAGTACATTATGATTATCCTTAGTTATCGATAAAGAATTTTAGATTCGAATTATGAATATAAAATCACTTTTGTTAATGGATTCCTTTACTTTCAATATAAAAGCTACTCTCTCCGTTTAAAAAAGAATGACCTCCTTTCCTTTTTAGTCTGTTTCAAAAAGAATGATCTCTTTCCTTTTTTGGTAACATTTTAATTTCAGCTTTCCATGTGATATATTTAAAGCCAAAAGATTAAAGAGCAATTCAGTACATTTGACAACTTTAATTTAGGCCCACAAGATTTAAAAATCTTTTTTATTTTCTAAAACTTCATGCCAAGTCAAACTAGATCACTCTTTTTGAAACGGATGGAGTCGTACGTTATGATAGTAGTGACGGTGGGGTATAACCTTTTATAAAATATTACTACACTTTGATGTCTTTTTCAAATTTTCAGTAGTGACGGTGGGGTATAACCTTTTATAAAATATTACTACACTTTGAATGTCTTTTTCAAATTTTCTGATTTTAACGAAGCTCCATAATTTTTGTTCAAACCGTATATTTATTATATTAAGAAGAATGAGACACAAGGTCGATTACTTGTCGGTTCACTTCCCTTAGACCGTTGAGGGTGGCTTTGAGTCAGACCTTTGTCTTTTTTCTTTTTTTTCAGCTTTATAATTTTTATTTTCTTTTTGAATTTTCAAATTTGAATTATTTCTTTTAGTTTTCTTTTTCTTTTGGTGCGGTTAAATTTATTTGGGTAAAAAATGGATAGTTTATAAATAAGTTGCAATCGACTATATAATATAATGTGTTAACAACTTAACTACAATTCAATTTCAAATAAGTTGGTTAAGAAAACGTTTGTTTTGAGTTAATAGTCGAAAACATATTTGATTTATCGTATTTTTGCAAGTTCCATACATTAACTGTCCATTTATTAGCCAAACTATAATCTATTAGTATTAAAACACGCCTCGATGTTGAGTTGGTCTATGCTCGCTTGTTGTCGAGTGGGAACAATAATTGGCCAACTCAGTATCGAGGTGTGTTTTAATACAAAGAGAGTGAGCGTTTAGATAGGTCATTACTCATTACAGATCATGCCACATAGGACTCATTGCGGATTGTTAGAGAAACTACTCAAGCTGAATGCACTTAGCAGAAATACCAAAGTTACATGTAAACACACAAAGAATGATATACTATCTATACAGTGGCCATATATTCACAATTGTCTCTAAGTTGAACTATCTGGTGCTTTGAGCTAACATTTCTTGCAGGTTCATAGGGTAGCACATAGGCGTATGCAGGCTGGACCACACGTTGTCAGCGAGGATAGCATTCACAGCATCAGTCGGATGAAATTGATCCCACCAGATGTGGCTAGAGGCGTTATTACACACCATTTCAGGGGAAACACACATGATCCAACCTTTATATTCACCTAAACCACAGCAAGCCTCATCTGTCACATTGAAACCTATAATGAAAATTGAAAAAAGAGTATGTCAGATTTGATCTTCTCGCGTGACATGTCCTGTCAAATGAATCTATATAGATCCTACACATCGCCTCACCATAACGGTTGTGATTCTGAATAATGTCCATTGAACCTTCAAATGCATCGCAGAATATGATAGTGGCATCAACAAGCTCTTCATTTAGTTCAGAAACCATATATCTTACAGCAAAGTTGAACTCCAAAATCATGTCATTTATGTTCTTGACACACTCCCCGTTCTTGCTACTGTACAGCCATAGGTAGTAAGGTGCACAGCCTATTGGAGCCAGTCCCATTACAACCACTTTCCTCACCTTGTCATTGTACAGGTTCTGTGGCACCAGTACATACACGTTAGAAGGAAAACTTTAACCAGCACTGGTGACATATAGAACCAAAGTAACTTAATTTCTACACGCTGAACTTAATAATCGTGGAAACAATGCAGAGCCTAAGGGGAAATTGAAACATATAATGCATGATAGAGGGAGCAAAATAGGTGCTAACTAGTTGCATAGAGTGATTTTGTTGATGTTTTAAGTACGATCCAAGAGGAGAAAAGAGGCAAAATGGTTTGTATAAAGCTGAAAAATTCATTACATACGAAAGCAAAATGTCGATGAAGGCAATTGCATAAAGAAGACAGTATTAAGATTTCGTATAGAACAACACTGCACCTTAATCTCCTGTTTAATCGTCTGTGCTAAAAACTGGTTGAAACTCCATGGCAGGTAAACAGTTTGAACATTTGAGGCATTCAGGAGATAGTAGTGAATGTAGTCATTGCTCCCGATCGAAATGTAAAACAAGGAACTAGATATCAGATCAGTTGTTGCATCCTCACCAATATTCACTATAAATTGCTGAACAGTGTCAGTAACTTGTTCTATTTGCTGTGCAAGTGAGATATGCTGACCCTGCATAAACACTAATCTAGCTTAACTACTACAAAACTAATAATCATAGAGTTCGTATATGATAAAACTATTACCAATTCCGAGCCACTTGAGAATATAATACCAGCACCAGCAGAAGCATAATTAACCCCAAGAACCATCTCTTCAATAGAACCAGCCTGTCCTAGATAGCTAGGCACAAATGGTAACCCAAGACGCAACGCTGATACAATCAAAATGCACAAGAAATAATTAATAGAAAATTAGTTATCTTTAACCAAAAGATCCTAAGAATTCATCATTGAATTCCACAAAACCAGTACAGACATTTTGAGCTTGAATAGGATAAAAGACAAGAAATTTACAGCAAAAGATCCATAGTCGATTCATTGAAAGTCGAATAGTTAGTTCTCAAAGACAATTAATCAAACACGTAGCAGTCTCAAATATCAAAACTCGATCAAAAAATATAATAATCAAGAATTCATCACTGAATTCCACAAAATGAGAACAATTTTTTGAGCTTAAGCCTTAAATAGGATAAACAAGACAAGATATTAACAGAAAAGATCCATAAACCATTTCATTGAAAGTTCAAATTTTTTTCTCTCTCAGACAATTGATCAAACACTACCAGTCTGAAGTCTCAAATCTCAAAACTCGAGCCAAAAAAATCGAAACTTTTCCCCAAATTTTACTACCCAAACACCCCATTGATAAAATTACCTAGATAATCGACTGGGATTCTTCCATTGCAAAATCGACCAGTAGGTTGATGAGTATCAAAATCACGACCATAAGGAAGCCTATCAGCACGAGCAAAAGTCCCAAGAAAGTTATTCGTACCACAATCAACAGAAGAATCACCAATAATGAATAGAGCCGGAACAAGAGGAGCAGTAGGAGGACGAAAAATTGGAGAGGAAGAGGTCGGAAAAGACGGGGTTAATGACGGAAAATCAAAAACAGAATCATGGGTTATGAGATCTTGAGGGTAAATGAGAGCTTTAGCTTCTGGGTGTACGAAAAAAATGAAGATGAACAGAATCTTGATTACAGAGAAATCCATGGCGGATACAGAGAGTGAGTAAAGAAGATGAAGAAGAAAAAATTAACTGCTTTTGGCGGGAGAGTATAACCAACCTGTTAATTTTCTTTTCCCAAATTGTCCTTATATTATAGTTGCACACTAGTTCTTCTTTCCGTGCCAATTTACCTGATATTTTTCGTTGAGATTTCAACCTGTTATACGATTCTCTATTTGCATTAATGATATGTATTTCTTATATTGAAGATACAACTTAATATTTATTTTATATTTTTTAGGATTTATTTGTCCATTTGTAACTTAGAGTCTGTTTGACATTACAGATAAAATTGCTTATTTTTAGAAATACTTTTTAAAAATGACTTTTAAAAAAAGTGCTTTTGAAAAAATGTAATTTGTGTTTGGCTAATTCGTTTGAAAAGTGTTTTTGATAAGCAAATTGTGTTTGACAATATTTTTTAAAAAGTGTTTTTAAAAGGTTAAGTATATATTGAGGAAAATAGTAATAGTTGATTGATATTTCTATTTGTGTTGCCCTAAAACTAAAAAGTAATTTTCTTTTATTTGAAACCCTTCTTTTGCCGTAGCTATGGCAGGTTGGGCAGAGCTTCCCAACGATCTTATTGCTCACATTGCAAATCGTGTTAAAGTGATCGAAGATTTCATTGCTTTTCGTGCCGTTTGTACCGCTTGGCGAATTGCCGCTACAAAGGACAATTTTGATGTTTTTTACCCCCAAGTTCCGTTGTTTATGCTGGGTGCCAAAGATGACAATTTTCAAGAATTTTATTCTCTTTCGAAGAAGAAAGTTTCGCGCATATTTCTCCCGGAAGTTAGAGGGTCAGAGTATCTATCAACAGAGGGATGGTTCTGCACAGTGGTAAATAAAACGGGAGAGATGAATTTGTTGCACCCTTTCAATCACAAAAAAATACAACTACCTTCTCGAAAAGCCCTTTTGACTTTCCATGATCTCGATGCTTTCGAAAAACATCATTGGCTCTGCATAGACAGAGCTGTCTTGTCTGCCAATCCTTCTCTTACGTCAGATTATGTATTGATGGTGCATCATTATGTAGCTGGTTGTTGTTTGTCGTTTTGGCGACCTGGAGACCTCGACTGGACTCATATTGATGTTAGTCATATTCACAGTAGAGTCGCCGCTCTAATTTATCACAAAGGCGAGTTTTATTCCACTGATAATGATGGCGAAATATGGGCTCATCAAGTTGGTGCTGATCAACCAATCGTAATGACACGTTTGGTTGCCGAGATTAACCAACTTAATGAGATGAACGAGCATATGTTTATGTTTCGTTTGCACCTAGTTGAGTTATCAGGTGCACTATTAGTTGTCTCTCGATTTGATGATGATTCAAATGGTACTTTTCACACCTTCAAATATAAAGTCTATGAACTAGACGTAATCAGAGGTGAATTGAAGGAGATGAAAGCCTTGGGAGATTCGTCCATCTTCTTGGGTCTCAATTGGGCAACTTGCATTGACTCTTCTAAATTTATCGGAATCAAACCTAATCACATATATTTTGCCGGTGATGTGTTAGAAGAACTCATAGAAGATATGGGTGCTTATAATTTGGAAGATGGAAAAATTGAATCTTTCTATCCTGGACAATCATTAAGTTTAATTTATCCGCCAACTTGGATTATGCCATCACTAATAATGTGATTTTATTTAGTTTGGTGAATTATTATATATATTCACTATTTATTATTTTTACTTATTATCAGCTAGTTGTTGTTGGGATTGTTGTTACATTGGATAAATGATTGTTATTTTTACAGAACACAAAACATTCTCTATCGGAAAGGGCACAACCATTTGCAAAAGTCACAATCATTCGAAAAAGTTACAACCCTTTGGAAAAATCACAACTCTATAGAAAAGTCACAATTTTTCAGAAAAATCACAACTCTTCATTTTTCATTCATACCTTTTAAAACTCAACATTAAGCTATGCACTATTATAAATAGGTTGCTGTTAACTATTTTTAATTGTGAGAAATAGAAAGAACCCGTGGAATTATTTGAGTTTACTTGTGTCTTCTTTAAAAACTATGGCCGATTGGGCAAACCTTCCCAAGGATCTTATTGCTCGCATTGCAAATCGTGTTGAAGTGATTGAAGATTTTATTGCTTTTGGTGCCGTTTGTACCTCTTGGCGAATTGTCGCTACAAAGGACAATTTCGACGTGCTTTCTCCCCAAGTTCCGTTACTAATGCTGGCTGACAAAGATGAGGACCATCATCAAATAATTTATTCTCTTTCCAAGAAGAAAGTTTCGCCCATATTTCTCCCGGAAGTTAGAGGGTCAGATTGTGTATCAATTAAGGAGGGATGGCTCTGCACCGTGGTAAATGATACAGGAGAGATGAATTTGTTGCACCCTTTCTCTCGCGAAAAAATACATCTTCCCTCTCTAAATGCCTTATTGAATTTCCATGATCGTGTTGGTTGCGAAATAAATCATTGGGGCTGCATAGACATAGCTGTCTTGTCTGCCGATCCTTCACTTACGTCAGATTATATACTCATGGTGCATCATTATGGACCTGCCAATTGTTTGGCATTTTGGCGATCTGGAGACCTCAATTGGACTCATATTGATGCTGCTAATTTCACCGGTGGGGTTTCCGCTATAGTTTATCACAAGGGCGAATTCTATTCCATGAGTCACTGTGGCAAAGTACGGGCTTATGAAGTTGCAAGGCCTAATACTAGTGATCAACCAATTGTGAAGACACGTTTGGTTGTTGAGATGGACGAATATTCATTTAATCCGCATGTAGCTGAGTATTACGTAGTTGAGTTATCTGGTACATTATTACTTGTTGCCAAGTTTATCAAAAGTAATAGTGACAATCCATACAGTACTTATCATATCTCCAAATTTAAAGTCCATGAACTAGACTTAATCAGAGGTGAATTGAAAGAGGAGATGAAAATTTTGGGAAATGTGTCAATGTTTTTGGGTAATAATTGGGCAAGTTGCATTGACTCTTCTAAATTTTGCGGAGTCAAGCCTAATCACATATATTTTGCCGATAAGTGGTTATTTTATTCTGGCAATACAGATATGGGTGCTTATAATTTGGAAGACAGAAAAATTCAATCTTTTTATCATGGACGACGTTCAATTTGTTCGCCAACTTGGGTTATGCCATCATTGACGAAGTGATTTTATTTGTCCCTCCTATTCAATAATGCATGGATTATAAGAGTTCCTGTTTGTTTTCAGTTTGATGAATTATTATTTTTATTATTTATTCTCATTGTAAATCACATTACTTCCCTTTGATTTCAATAATTGTAACAGTAACACCCCCTCTCTCTCGTAGTACCTTTCTATCTTCGAATTTCGATGCTTCCTTCTTCATCTTTCAGAAATATTTTGGTTTCTTGATGATTCATTAACTATTACATGTTAAAAATTGCATCTTCCTTGTTTCTTTCCATTTGCCCTACTGCAGGCACAAAGCGAAATTACGATTGTGCCAAATTACACTTTGTATTTGTTGCTAGTTGATATAGACGCGAAACAGGGCGCAGCACATTTGTTGTTTTTTGAGTTCTACAACTTCACTCACATTGTTAATTGAGAAAAAAAATCAAATATGTCATCAAACTCTGAGAAAAAGCTCATTTATGCCATTATTTGTTAACTGATGTATGACATAGATAAGACTTTGATTAAAATTTTCAACAAACTAAAAACAAGCAATAACACCGAGAGCAGAGCAATCTTAGTGATGCCACAACCCAAGTTGGCGGACAAATAGGACTAAGTGACAATCCAGGATAAATAGATTCAATTTGTCCATCTTCGAAATTGTAAGCCCTCTATCTCTTCCAGCACCATCCACAAGAAGCTGAACTTCTCATACAAATCATCCGTAAAATATATATAATTACGCATCAATTGAACATGCTCCAGTATTAAAGCCCCAAAAAATGGCTGAATCTCCAACGTTGTAATCTCCTCCTCCTTTTAAGTCACCCTGATTACATTTACTTCAAAGACATATATCTATGATATGCTCGGGAGAACGGCCAAATTGGGTAATAAATAATAGCTTATCGGATAACTAATACTGAACTGAATTCTGAAGAAATATATCATCAAAGTAAGGATTGCTCTACATCGATTGTTTTGGGAGTGGTAGGCCCTGCAACTTCAAAAACTCAGAATTCGCCAGGAGCGGTAACATAATAGAATTTACCATTATAATAATTCATACAAAATTTAATTATGTGTGTGTTTTGTGTAGGCATGATTCGCTTAACAGAGGAATTGGAAAAGTCACAATCTTTTAGAATAGTCGCAACCCTTAAAAATAGTCACAGTCTTTCAGAAAAAGTCACAACTCTTCATAAAAGTCACAACTCTTCAAATCTTTTAAAACTCTAACAGTAGGTCTTTGCTAGGGTGTTTTTTTAAATTATTATCAGTTGTGAGAAATAGAAAGAACCCGTTGAAATGTTGTGGAGAATTATTTGAGTTTCCTTTAAAAACTATGGCCGATTGGACAAATCTTCCCAACGATCTTATTCCTCACATTGCAAATCGTGTTAAAGTGATTGAAGATTTTATTGCTTTTGGTGCAGTTTGTACCTCTTGGCGAATTGCCGCTACAAAGGACAATTTCAATGTGCTTTCTCACCAAGTTCCGTTCCTTGTGATGGCTGACGGAGATGATGATCGTTATCAAAAAAATTATTCTCTATCCAAGAAGAAGGTTTCACTCATATTTCTGCCGGAAGTTAGAGGGTCAAAGGTTGTACCAATTAAGGAGGATGGCTCTGCACCGTGGCAAATGATACGGGAGAGATAAATTTGTTGCACCCTTTCTTTAGCAAAAAAATACACCTTCCCTCCCTAAATGCCTTATTGAATTTCCATGATTGCGAAACAAATCATTGGGGCTGCATATACGTAGCTGTCTTGTCTGCCAATCCTTCTGTTACGTCAGATTACGTACTCATGGTGTTTCATTATGGATCTGACAATTGTTTGGCATTTTGGCGACCTGGAGACCTCAATTGGACTAATATTGATGTTTCTAATAATTTCACTGGTAGGCCTTCCGCTCTAGTTTATCACAAGGGCGAATTTTACTCCATGCGTCACAGTGGCATAGTACAAGCTCATAAAGTTGCAGGGCCTAATACTAGTGATCAACCAATTGTGAAGACACGTTTGGTTGTTGAGATGGCTGAATATACATTTAATCCGCATGTAACTCAGTATTACCTAGTTGAGTTATCTGGTGCACTATTACTTGTTGCCCAGTTTGACAAAAGAAATATGGACTTTCCAAACGGACCCCTTTTTTATCACACCATCAAATTTAAAGTCCATGAAGTAGACATAACCAGAGGTGAATTGAAGGAGGAGATGAAAACGTTGGGAAATTTTTCAATGTTTTTGGGTGATAATTTGGTAAGTTGCATTGACTCTTCTAAATTTAGCGGAGTCAAACCTAATCACATATATTTTGCCGATAAGGGGTCATTTTATTCGAGGAATAAAAATATGGGTGCTTATAATTTGGAAGATAGAAAAATTCAATCTTTTAATCATGGAGGACTAATAACATGGTCAATTCGTCCGCTAACTTGGTTTATGCCATCATTGACCAAGTGATTTTATTTGTCCCTCCAATTAAATAATGCTCAGATTATAAGAGTTTTCAGTTTGATGAATTATTATTATTATTTTTAATATTTATTCTCTAGTTGTAATCTTGCCAGACATGTGATATTTAATTCCAAATCACATTACTTACTTCCCTTTGATTTCCATAAATTGTAACAGTAACACCCTCTCTCTCTCTCGTATCTTCGAATTTCGATGCTTCCTTCTTCATCTTTCAGAAAGATTTTGGTTTCTTGATGTTTCATTCACTATTACATGTAATATATTTCATTTACAAATTACATCTTCCTGGTTTCGTTCCATTTGCTGTACTACAGGCACAGAGCGAAATTACGCATTGTATTTGTTGCTAGTTGATATAGACGTGAAGCATGGCGCATTTGTTGTTTTTTTTTGAGTTCTGCAACTTCATTTACATTGTTAATTGAGAAAAGATTAATCAAATATGAGCTTAACTTTTAACGAATGACATAGGTAAGACTTTTTCTCAAAGTTAAATCTGTTACGATGAAATATATTAACATATATATAATTCAACAAACTAAAAACAAACCATAAATCCTAGAGCAATCACATTATTAGTGATGTGATAACCCAAGTTGGCGGACAAATATGATATGACTAAGTGACAATCCAGGATAAATAGATTCAATTTGTCCATCTTCAAAAATATAATTAGGCTTGATTCCAGGAAATTTAGAAGAATCAATTGAACATGCTCCAGTATTAAATTAAAGCCCAAAAAAATGGCTGAATCTCCCAAGGTTTTAAACATCTACTTCAAGGACATTAAATTTATTGGTCTTATAACTATGATGCTCTGGAGAACGGGCAAGTCGGGTAATAAATAATAGCTTATCAGATAGCTCGACTAGGTAATACTGAACTGAATGCTGAAGAAATATATATCTTTGGACCAATAAAGCAAGCGTTGCTCTACATCGATTGGTTTGGGAGTGGTAGGCCCTGGAACTTCGAAAACCCAGAATTTGCCATGAGTGGTAACATTATAATAATTCATACAAAATTTAATTATATGTGTGTTTTGTGTAGGCCTGATTCGCTTAACAGGGGAATTGGAAAAGTGATAACCATTCGAAAAAGTCACAACCCTTCGGAAAAGTCACAATATTTTAGAAACATCGCAACCCTTCAAAATAGTCAGTCTTTCAGAAAAGTCGCAACTTTTTAGAAAAATCACAACCTTTTAGAAAAGTCGCAACCCTTCAAAATAGTCACATTCTTTTAGAAAAGTTGCAACTCTTTAGAAAAGTCACAACTCTTCATAAAAGTCGCAACTCTTCAATCTTCCATTCCCACCTTTTAATTTAAAACTCAATATTAGGCTTTGCATTATTATAAATAGGGTGTTGTGAGGTATTTTCAATTGTGAGAAATAGAAAGAACCCCTGGAAATATTGTGGAGAATTATTTGAGTTTCCTTCTGTCTTCTTTAAAAACTATGGCTGACTGGGCAAAACTTCCCAACGATCTTATTGCTCACATTGCAAATCGTGTTAAAGTGATTGAAGATTTTATTGCTTTTGGTGCAGTTTGTACCTCTTGGCGAATTGCCGCTACAAAAGACAATTTCGATCTACTTTCTCCCCAAGTTCCATTCCTTATGCTGGCTGACGAGCACGATGACCGTTATCAAGAATTTTATTCTCTTTCCAAGAAGAAGGTTTCGCGCATATTTCTCCCGGAAGTTAGAGGGTCAAAGGTTGTATCAATTAAGGAGGGATGGCTCTGCACCGTGGTAAATAATACGGGAGAGATGAATTTGTTGCACCCTTTCTCTCGCAAAAAAATACACCTTCCGTCCCAAAATGCCTTATTGAATTTCCATGATGGCACTGGTTACGAAACAAATCATTGGGGATGCATAAACTTAGCTGTCTTGTCTGCCAATCCTTCTCTTACGTCAGATTATGTACTCATGGTGCATTTTTATGGACCTGACATTTGTTTGGCATTTTGTCGACCTGGAGACCTCAATTGGACTCATATTGATGTTGCTAATTTCACTGCTGGGGTTTCCGCTCTAGTTTATCACAAGGGCGAATTTTATTCCATGAGTCGCAGTGGCAAAGTACAAGCTTTGGAATTTGCAGGGCCTAATACTACTGAACAACCAATTGTGAAGACACTCTTGGTTGTTGAGACTGACGAAAATACATTAAATCCGCGTGTAGTTGAGTATTACCTAGTTGAGTTATCAGGTGCACTACTACTTGTCATCCAGTTTGCCATAAGTACTTGTGACGGTACTAATCACACCACCAAATTTAAACTATATGAAGTAGACATAACCAGAGGTGAATTGAAGGAGGAGATGAAAACCTTGGGAAATTTTTCAATGTTTTTGGGTAATAATTGGGCAAGTTGCATTGACTCTTCTAAATATAGCGGAGTCAAGCCTAATCACATATATTTTGCCGATAAGTGGTTAAATTATTCTAGCTATTTAGATATGAGTGCCTATAATTTTGAAGATGGAAAAATTGAATCTTTCTATCCTGGTCCTGGACGACGGGCACAACGTTTAATTTGTCCGCCACCTTGGGTTATGCCATCATTGATGAAGTGATTTTCAGTTTCTATCCTCGGATTATAAGAGTTACTTGTTTGTTTTCAGTTTGATGAATTATTATTTTTACTATTTATTCTCATTGTAATCTTGCCAGACATATGATATTTAATCCCAAATATATTAAGGATTTGATATTTATATAATTCATGTCTAAATAGGATTTTTAACCTAAATAAGGTAGGAATAGATTTTTTAGTCCTGGTAAATTAGGTTATGTGCTATTATAAATAGGGGCCTTGCTAGCTATTTTTAATTGTGGAAAAAAATATTTTCTTTCACCATGGCAGGTTGGGCAGAACTCCCCAACGGTCTTATTGTTAACATTGCAAATCGTGTTAAAGTGATTGAAGATTTCATTGCTTTTCGTGCTGTTTGCACCTCGTGGCGAATTTCCACTATAAAGGAGGATTTTGATGTGCTTTTGCCCCAAGTTCCGTTGCTAATGCTGGGTGCCAAAGATGAAGATTATCGAGAATTTTATTCTCTTACCAAGAAGAAAGTTTCGCGCATATTCCTCCCAGAAGCTAGAGGGTCAGAGTGTCTACCATCCGAGGGATGGCTCTGCACTGTGGTAAATGATACGGGAGAGATGAATTTGTTGCACCCTTTCTCTCGCGAAAAAATACAACTTCCCTCTCGAAAAGCCTTATTGACTTTTCATGATCTCGCTGCTTTAGACGGACATTGTTGGAGATGCATAGAGAGAGCTGTCTTGTCTGCCAATCCTTCTCTTACGTCAGATTATGTACTCATGGTGCATTATTGCTCGCCTAGCTCTTGTTTGGCGTTTTGGAGACCTGGAGACCTCGATTGGACTCATATTGATGTTGTTAATTACTCTGGGATTGCGGCTTTAATTTATCACGAGGGCCAATTTTATTCCATGAGTTACTTTGGAGAAGTTAGGGCTTATCGAGTTGCAAGGCGTAACACTACTGATCAACCAATGGTACAAATACGAATTCTAGCTGAGATGCACTACATTCAGGGTAACTTGCCTGATGTTCAGTATTACTTTGTTGAGTTATCTGGTGCACTATTACTTGTCTCCCGATTTGGCAGCATTACATTTGATGACGATGGAAACAGTATTTTTTACACCTTCAAATTTGAAGTCTCTGAACTAGACGTAATCAGAGGTAAATTGAAGAAGGAGATGAAAACCTTGGGAGATTCATCAATCTTCTTGGGTCGCAATTGGGCAACTTGCATTGACTCTAGTAAATTTAACGGAATCAAGCCTAATCACATATATTTTACCGATGATGGGTTTGAATATGACCGAGATGTAGAAGGAGGAGGAGTCGGAAGAGATATGGGTGCTTATAATTTGGAAGATGAAGAAATTGAATCTTTTTATTCTGGACAATCAACAAGTTTAATCTGTCCACCAGCTTGGGTTATACCATCACTAATAATGTGATTTATTATTTTACTGTATCAGTATTTATCACTAATAATTCTTAAATTTAGGGTTTTTAGTAATTGGTAGTTAAAAGTAGATATACCAAATACCAAACTTTTAAGTTTTGGTTCGGTAATATATGTTTTACAAGCTGGAGATTGTTAGTTCAGTTTCACCTAGCGTAGTTATCTGGTGCCCGTCCACACCATGTTGGACAATGTCTTGTTGCATATGTCTGGAATCGTTTCCATTAACCACCACGCTGTTCGCAAATAAACAAACCCTGCTATTAGAGTACCCACTACCTGCATTGTCCATTTTCTACTATTGTAAGTACTTATACATGTATGATGGTAAGCATTAACAGGGGCGGAGACAGAATCATCTACGTTATCCATTCTAGCGAGTAGCTTACCTGAGCCATAAACATTATTCTTGGAGGAATTTTCATGTAATGGCCAAGCTTTGGCTATGCAATGATGCATTTCTCCTTTACGTACTTCATCGAACCCCTGTAAAGCCAATTATAATGATTTTTTCTGAAGGAAGTTGAATTTAGGCACGAGTGAAAGGATGCAACAAGTTAAACTCTCCATAATATGACATGGTAAATAACCATCCCTCTGACAGAAAACATTCTCGTCCTCTAGATTCTGGGAGAAATACGCATGAAACTTTATTCTTGAAAAGAGAGTAAAATTCTCGATAATCATCATCTTTATCAGCCAACATTAGCAACGGAACTTTACAAAGCCCCTCAAAATTTTCCTTTGGAGAAGCAGCTCGCCACGAGGTACAAACATAACCAAAAGCAATGAAATCTTCGATCAATTTAATGTGTTTCGCGATCAGAACAAGAAGATCGAAGTGGAAAACAGTCTCTTGCAGAAATGCAAAGTAAAGTCGTGTATAATATGGTGTTCAGTAATAATATTTCTATATTTTAATGTGAGACAATATAATAGAAGATGAACAAGTAAAATGACATTAAGAAAATCAAATTGATACAACTAAAATACATATGTATTTGAGTTGTTTATGTTTATATAGGCACTATATTCTTTATTGTTATAAAATTGGATGAAACACAAAATAAGAACAGAAGAGCAAATAACCATAAAATTGTTGATTTAGTAATCAGGAAAAGCAAATTTAGAATTGATTAAAAACTTTAGTATTCAAACATCATCCATTAACTAAGATTACAAAGAATAAAGGCATAATACATATATTGGCCCCTAAACTTGGCTTCAAATTTTAACTTTGACCTCCAACTTTCATAATGCACAAATAGGCACTTTAACTATCCTACCTTTAAATAAATAAACACGCGATTTTTGGAGCCAAAAGCGTGAAATGCAAACGCTGCCACGTGTATTAGTGACCCACTCAATGGCTGCCAACTATTCAATGCATGTGGGCCCGTTTTCCTGTCTATTTGACACCTTTTCAAATAATTTCTCTTTATTTTTGCCTCACAACTTCTTCCTTCACTTTCATTTTGTGGTAAATTAATATTTGAAAATGTCAATTATTCAATTTATAATTTATTTGTCTTATTTCTTTTTTTAATTTATGTGTATTCAAAGATTACATTTAAGATACTATAAATTATTAGACTTAATATTTTTAAAAAATTATTACAAATTTGAAAATTACGTAATATACACTATTAATTACAATAATTACTAATTTAAAATATTTTTTCAATCTAATAAGAGCCTACAAACACACTATACGTTATATTTAAAAGTACTATAAATCATAATTAAAATATATTTTTTTTAGAAAAATTTTTGTTGACTCTTGAAATTCTATTGGTGACACATGAATTTGAATAGATGGAACAATATATATTATTGAAAGTTAACAATACTATAAGTTATTCGAAAATGACGTTAATGATTTTTATAAATTATAACAAATTAGCAACTAAAATATTTTTGAAAAAACATACAAAAAATTAGTTGATGAATCAACCACCACACCGTGGACATGTATGCTTTTTGTGATTAAAATTGAGTTTAAGGGTTATTTTGGTCATTTAAGGATTTTTCTTTAAACTTTAAGCTATATTAATAGTGATGTATTCATTTTAGAGTTAGCATGAACATTTACTACCATATAAATATATATAATTTATTCAAATTTAAAATTTAAAACTATTTATTTAATGTCAATTAAAAATTAACTTTTAAATTAATTATTAGCACGACCTCTTCATCACTAGTATATAATATAATAAGCGGGAATAGAGAGGACCTTGGGGTCGACACGTGTTCCTTTTTCCTTCTGGACAAAAAAAGACTATACAGGCAGGAGGTCAACCTGTAAAAAAAAGGGGGACCCATATTTTACTATTGAAGGATGCGTGTTTCTTTTAAATTTCTTTTACCATACTAAATAATTGTATAAAATATTATAAATCACGATAATTAATTACTTAAATATTTAAAAGATATAAAAATATATAAAAGATCTGATTGACTCTTCAGTTATGCTCATTGATACTTTTCAAAGGGACTAATTGTGAATTGAATATCATAAGCCTCAATCGTCTAGAATAACCACAATTAAAATTGATCAAATACGATGACATTCATACATCAAGCTAGAAAGAGACCGTTATCAGAATGATGGTGCAATCCAAGTTGATAAGACTTTTGCCGGGCATGGGTAAAAGCAGGGGCGGACCTAGAGTCTGCCGAGGGGGTTCAACTGAACCCCCCGGGCAAAAAATTACGTTGTATATTTAAGGTATTTTTAAGAATTTTTATGTTTATATATTGATTTTGAACCTCCTGAATATAAGATTAGAGGTTGGCTTAGTGATTGAGTGGTTCAAACTTCAAATCTTAAGCACTGCTCTTTTTTTTCGAACTCCCTTAATGAAAATCCTGGATCCGCCACTGGGTAAAAGGATGCAACAAGTTGATATCTCCGGTATTATTTACTACCGTACAGAGCCATCCCTGTGACGGAAAACATAATCGTCCACTAGCTTCCGGGAGAAATATGCGCGAAACTCTTTTCAGAGAGTATAATTCTCGATAATCGTCATCATTGTCAGACAATATTAGCAACGGAATTTGAGGCGTAAACACATCGAAATTGTCCTTGGTAGCACCCATTCGCCAAGAGGTACAAACAACACGAAAACCAATTGTTATATTACATTTGAAATATTATTAATTCGGGATGAAAGTAGTATTAAATAATATATTTTTAAAAATTGTTATATTACATTTAAAAGAATTACAAATATTAGAGGCTTGGATCGAATGACATGGTTGGGTCTCGTATTGAGATTGAGACTTGAGAGTCGGGGCTTGAGTCCCGGGTTAGGTTCGGGTTGGTTCCCTAGCTGAGATAGAGGGTCGAGGCTCAGGTCATGAGTCAGGGTCTGGTCTCGGATTGAGACGAAAGGTAGGGGATCAAGTCTCGAGTTAGAGTCGAGGTCGGGAACAGGTTAAGGTCGGATCTCGAGTCTAGGTTAAGTCTCGAATTTGTGTCGTTCAAGTTGGGTCGAGGTTAAAATATTCAGGGGTCAAGGTTGTGGGTCAAATCTGAAAGTTTGAGTCTTATGGATGGTATGGGATGGGTGAACCATAGTAAAGGGTGGGCTAGGGGGATGATGGAGCATTCAAAAAAAGTGGGTGAAATTGGGCGGGTCATGAACCAGTCCAATCCATCTTAACTCAAATAACTTTTGGGGTGTTTTTAGCACAACTCATTTATTAACTCAAGTCATCTTAACTTGCTTAATTTCAACTAAACCCGCTTATTTGACACCCTTATCTAGGAGTATTCTTCGATATTTTTTATAATACTTTTCGCCAAAGAACTTATTTCCTCAAGGAATCCTACGTCCTAGCTGCTGTTAGAAACGAGTCCTCATCACTAATAGCATATAATTAAGAATACAAACAATTCACGAATAAGATCAAGGCTACGAATAAAGTTAAGACCACAAATTTCAAAAGTTCTATCTCTCTATTAAAGTTAAACTACGAATAAAACAGAGGGACTAATTGTGAATTGAATATCATAAGCCTCAATCCTCTAGCGAAACCACAATTAAAATTGATCAAATATGATGACATTCATACATCAAGCTAGAAAGAGACAGTTATCAGAATGATGGTGAAATCCAAATTGACGGACTGGTATGACTTAGAGATAATCCAGGATAAACGGATTCAAGTTTTCCATTTTCAAGATCGTAAGTCTCTCTTTTCAAAGTACACAACCTTTTGTGCACATCGCAGAAATTATCATATATATGATTAGGCTTGACTCCTGTAAACTCAGAGGTGTCAATGGAATTCAGTGAATTCCTTCCCAAAAAAATTGCTGAATTTCCCAAGGTTTTAATCTCCTTTGATTAAATCTAATTCAAAGAATTTAAATACAAAGCTTTCACCATATCGGGTAACAAGTAATAGTGCACCAGATAGCTCGACTAGATAAGAATAAGTTGACACGTAAGGCCACATATCACGGTCCAGCTCAATAATAAGTTGAGACGCTGCACCTTCAAACACCCAAACTCCGTGAATTTTAGTCCAGTGGCGAAAAGCATACTCGTCCTCCTAGAGGACGAGTATGTTTTTCGTCACTGGACCTTTCCGGGAGGAAGTTGAATTTGGGCACGGGTGAAAGAATGCAACAAGTTAATCTCTACTGTTTTCTTTTCTATTGTACAGAGCCATCCCTGTGACGAAAAACATAATCGTCCTCTAGCTTCTGGGAGAAATATGCGTGAAATTTTCTTCTTGGTAAGAGAGTAAAATTCTCGATAATTATCATCTTTGTCATGATCATCCAACATTAACAACCGAACTTGAGGCACAAACACATCGAAATTGTCCTTGGTAGTGGCAATTCGACAAGAGGTGTACAACAGCACGAAAACCAATGAAATCGTCAATTACTTTAACATGATTTGCAATCTTAGCAATCAGATCATTGGGATGTTCTGCCCAATTCGCCATTATAAAAAAAAAAAAAAAGGACACTCTGTTTATGGTTTTTGAGTATGAGGATATTTATATTTGACTAGAACTCTAATTATCCAAAGGTCTAGAGTTTGGAACATATTTTACGGCCCATATGGTAAAAAATGTTGGATTGATTTTCGAAAAATAGTCATTAGTCACTATGTCTCGAGTCAAGGTCAAGGCCTAGTCCTAGGAACCCGTTTGGCCATAGATTTTCCAAGTAAAATTTGGGGGAAAAATTGGCAAATAGTGTTTGTCCATACAATTTGTCATTATTTGGCAAATAACCAAATTCCTAAATACTAGAAAAAACTAGTATTTGGGCCAAATCTCATTATTTGAGAGCTTTTAAAAATTCAAATTCTACACTAAAGTTTTATCTTTTACAAAAATACCCTCTATAGTATTTATTGCATTGTATTACATAATTTTTTACGTGAACACCAAAACAGTAATTGAATATTCAGTGATGATATGGTTGTTGATGAAAATGATTATTGATCATACTAGGGTAATAAAGTCATGCTTCGTCTACTTCATGGCGTATGGAATGATGCTTGTTGCAGTCACTCCGAACTACCACATTGCTCTAGTGTCATGTACACTACTTGTTATTTGTTGCAATGAAGATCCAATTGACTTGTTGCGGAAGTCATGTATCTTGTTACGTCTACGTTTCTATCTTGTTATGTCATACAAACATATGGTTAGTTTGATAGTTTTTAAAACTTCTGGGTATAAATCATATTTCTTAAAAAGGTGAAATATATTTCCCAAATATTATGGCCAAACACATGGTGAAATTTCACTCAAATTTTCACCCAAATAATATTTGCCAAAAAAATTTGGAAATTTATGGCCAAACGCTAACCTAGTTTAGGGTAGGGTAGGGGTTGGGGCTAGGTCTTGGGTCGTAACTCGAGGTCGAGGGTCGAGTCTTGAGTTACGGTCGGGGATGATATTCAGATTGAGAGTTTGGGCTTGAGTCTTGGTTAAGGTTCAAGTTGGTTCTCAAATCCCAAGTTGAGACCGATGGTCGAGGCTCAAGTCTCGAGTTTCGATTCATGAGTTAGGGTTCTATCTCGAGTTGAGAGTAAGGGTCAAGTCTTGGGTTGAGACCAAAGGTAGGGGCTCAAGTCCTGAGATAGGGTGGAATTGGAGGTCGATATCGGATCTTAGGTTAGGTTAGATCTCAGGTATGGGTTAATTCTCGAATTCATGTCCCGAGTCGGGTCGAGCTCGCAATAGGCAGGGATTAAGGTTGTTAGTCGAACCTCAAAGCTCGAGCCTTATGGATGGTATGGGTAAATCGTAGTAAAGGGTGGGATAGGGGTAGGTGGAGCATTTAAAAAGAATTGGATTTAAATTGGGTGAGTCATGACCCATCCCAATTTTAGCCCAATCTATTTCAACTCAAATAACTTTTGGGTTGATTATAACACAACTCATTTATTAACCCAACTCATTTTAACTTATTTAGTTTCAACTCAACCCGCTCATTTGACACCCTTATGTGTGACCATTATTCGATATTTTTTAAATACTTTTTGTTCAAAGAACTTAATGGCTTAATTTCAATCCAACCGGCTCATTTGAACTCTACGTTTAGCTGTTAGAAATGAGTTCTCATCACTAATACATTAAAGACTTTGTTTGGTAATTGGGAACTAGTTCTCTCGAAATTAATTATTTTAGGATTAACTATCCACAATACAATTTTGGGATAATTTTCTTCCACGATTTTATCCCAATCAGACATGAAATAAACTTATCCTATAATTAATCACGCGATTAATTATCCCTTACTTCAAGTTCTATGTAGGGTAAATCAAATGCCAAGTTTCTAAGAAAAGCAAGTTAATAACATCAATTTTGAGCTATTGAATTAAGAGTTCTGCTGGAATATAATGCAGTAACTAAAGTTTTGGATTGGTTGTTGGAAGGGCACCGTTACGTGTTTCTGCGCACATTGAACCTGTACTATACCAATAAATAGGAAAATTTTGCACCAAATTTACTCTTTCTATTACCGTCCATGACATGTTGGGCCTGTGGTGTGCACGGGCTTCACTCTCTAGTTCATCACTAATATATGACGGAGGCGAATACTAACTATTTTAATAATAACGATAAAATTTTAAAATTCGCAATCAAACAAAAAGAGTTAAAATTTGCAAACTAAATATGAAAATGCTAATAAATATAATATAGTAAAAAAAATGAAATTAAACAAACTAGCAATCACATTATTTGTGATGGTATAATCCAAGTAGGCGGAGAAATATGACTAAGTGACGATCCAGGATATATAGATTCAACTTCTCCGTCTTCAAAATTGTAAGCCCCCATATCTCTACCAGCACCATCAAAATAGCTAAATTTATCATACCAATCGTCAGTAAAATATATATAATTAGGCTTGATTCCAGGAAATTTAGAAGAGTCAATTGAACATGTTCCTGTATTAAAGCCTAAAAAAATAGCTGAATCTCCCAAGGTTTTAATCTCATCTTCCTCCTTTAATTCGCCCTTGATTGCATCTACTTCAAAGATTTTAAATTTATAGGTCTTATATCTATGAAGCTCTGGATAATGAGCAAATCGGGTAATAAATAATAATTTATCTGATAGCTCGACCAGGTAATATTGAGCTGAATGCTGAAGAAATATATCATGTTGGGACCAATAAAGCAAGTGTTGCTCTACTGCGTTTGGTTGAACTTCGAAAACCCAAAATTCACCACGAGCTGTAACATAATAGAATTTACCTCTATAATAATTGATACCCATGACAGCACCCAAATTGTTCATCTTAATATTTGTCCAATTGAGATCTCCAGGTCTCCAAAAAGCCAAACGATTAATATCTGCGTGATAGTTAACCACGAGTACATAATCTGAGGTAACGGAAGGACTTGCAGAAAAGATAGCTTTCTCCATGAAGTCCCAGAGCACTTCGTCTCCGAGGCCATTAGAAGCCATTAAGTTATCTCGTGAAGGAAGTTGAATTTGGGTACGGGACAAATGATGCAACAAGTTCATCTCTCCGGTACTATCATCCATGGTGCAGAGCCATCCCTCCGATGGACAACAATGTCGTTGTCTAGCTTCCGGGAGGAACAGGGGAGTAACTTTCTGCTTGATAAGAGAGTAAAATTCTCGATAATCATCATGTTTGTCAGCCAACATAAGTAAAGGAGTTTGGGTAAAAAATATATCAAATTTATGGTCAAGGGTAGTAGCAATTTTCCAAGAGGTACAAACACAAGTAAAAAATATGAAATCTTTAGGTAATTCAATACGATTTGCAATCATAGCAAGGAGATCCATGGATAAATCTGCCCACCCGCCTGCCATATCTTTGAAACGAAAAACAAGTTTTAGTTCTACTTGTGTTTTTCTAGGGTACAAACTGCAATATATATAGGCGTACAATTATATTTGTATTCCTATTTCTATTCGTATTCCTATATTAACAAGGATTTGGACAAAGCCCAAAAATATTCCTATTCATATATTAACAAGGATTCGGACTTCAAGTCTTGGACTATAGAAATCCTAACATCTTTTGTCATAGCCCACAAATTAACATCCTTTAATTTACATCACACAACTGGCGGACAAATTAAATAAAGAGAAATTTTCACATGTAGCCACTCAAAAATAATCTAATTATGCTCCATAACTATAGTTTGTTAATTACAATTTGTAGTTACATGTTATAGGGAGGAGAGTGGCGAGCGAGATTGGGAGAGGGAGGAGAGAGGCGAGCGAGAGAGGACAGAGATAGATGAATTGTATATGTATATCGGTTAGATAATTGTATATTATACATATGTATTTGTATATTCTGGCAAGAGAGATTGGGAAAGGGAGGAGAGAGGCGAACGAGATTGGGAGAGGGAGGAGAGAGGCGAGCGAGATTGGGAGAGGGAGGAGAGAGAGGACAATAATTTGTATAATTCACACCTCGTTTGAATAATTCGCATGTACGTTTGTATAATTCACGTATTTTCGTATAATTGAGTAATATAAAGTCTGAAATTATACAAATATAATAAAACTCGAAATAACGAATTGATACAAGCATAAACATATGAACTTTAAACATTTATACAAAATATATTATACAAATTACATTATATAAATTATATTATACAAAATCCAAAAACTACATGTTTATACAAACTTTAAAAAGTTACACAAAAAGATTGAATGTATAAGATGACAAAACTGAAAAACCAAAGGAAATCATCGTCATATACAAATATAAACAATCGTATACAAATACAAATCAAACAAAGAATTGTTAGCTGCGAATTATACATATACAAACGTGGCTAATATACAAACTCGAAGTCAGCCCACGTAATTAATGTATAATATTTATCGCAAATGATAATTATAGCAAACTATAGCTATGATGAGTAATTAAGTACTATAAATTTGCTTAACCGCGTAATTTTTCCTTAAATGAAAACAGGCACTAAACACTAAATGCAGATACGGTTCGTCGGGTCACCCGTTTTACAATTCGGATTCGGATAAACTCCGTCTTCTCCCTTGCGAAGCTCTTCTTCATACACTCTGAGAACAAACAAATTGCAGAGCTAAAAGAACTCCAATTTTAGCTCAGTAAAATGCTTCTCCACATATCCAAAATCTCAGTTCAATGAGTCTCAGTTCAGTAAACATGTCTTTTTCAACAGGTAACAATTGTATATCAGCAAGGTCCATTCTTCATCCAAAGCCAAACATTCAGCTTCAAAGTTCATTCATAATCAAATTCCCATTTCAGAAAAGTTACACAAATTCCATTTTTCATAGAAATTTCAGAAAAAGATCACATTTTTATCATTCCCCATATGCAATTCTTGGAAAATGGAGGTCTAATTCGAAGTCCTCTGAAGATGGGGGAAGCAATAATGAAGATTTTGTGACTAGGGTTTTGAAAGAAAACCCAAGCCAAGTGGAACCCAAATATCTAATTGGGAATAAACTTTACACCCTAAAGGAAAAAGAGGATTTGGGTAAGAAGGGTTTATTGAATGGTGGTGTTTTGGAGATACTTAAAAGGTTGAATATTAAAGGAATGGTGAAGAATGGAAGTGATGAGGGTAGTTTAATGAAGTCCGGGGATGTGTTTTTGAAGGATATTTTGAGGGAGTATAAGGGGAAGTTATATGTTCCTGAGCAAATTTTTGGTGCTAATTTGTCTGAAGAAGAGGAATTTGAAAAAAATGTTGAGGATTTGCCTAAGATGAGCTTGGTGGATTTTCAGAAGTATATGAAATTTGATAAGATAAAGTTGTTGACTTTTAAAGAGGATTCTGGAGCTTCTTTGGGATTGGGGTCTAGAGATTTTATTGTTGAGTTGAAGGAGATGCCTGGAGAGAAGAGCTTGCAGAGAACTAAATGGTTAGTATCATAGACTGGTTGATTTCTTTCACTTTATATTATAGATTTTTATGTTTATGTGATCATTCTCTAGGGCAATGAAGCTGGATCAAAGTCAAGCTCAGGCTTTACTAGAGGAGTACACGGGGCCACGATATGAAGTCGAGAAGCAAATGATGGTATTTCATTCATTTTGGTGCTTTGTTTAATGATGCATAGTGACATTAGCTTCATTATCGCGTGGGGGAAATTTTTTTGACAACGACAACACACCTAGTGTAATACCACAAGTGGGGTCTGGGGGAGGGTAGAGTGTAGGGAGACCTTGCCCCTACCTTGAGAAGGTAGACAAGCTATTTCCGATAGACCCCCAGCTCAAAGAACGTTAAAAAAGAGGCAGTAGCAACAAGCAGAAACAACAATAAGATAATAAGATAGCCGAGGCTAAAAGAACAACATGTAGAAATAGAAATAAAAAAAAAAAGATAAACAAGAAAAAAACTAATGATTTATCAGAACTTAAATGTATAGCTTAAGCAGACGGTGGTTTGCTATGATTTATCAGCCTGAATTAATTTATTAGTTAACAACCACTTGTACTGAAGTATAGTTCTCGTGATGATGTGGGGAGCTTCTTTGTTTTCTTATTTGATAGACATTCTTCTTTTCAACAACATATAGTTATCTGTCATCAACCGAATGCACTGATTGCAAGTTCCAGATGAAAACTTAATTACTGTTTCTCATTATGTCTTGATTCATTGTGGTTACTATCTCTTGACAGGAAATTCCTGTGAAGGTTTTATGGAATTTGCCTTTACTCTCTTCGGGTAAAATGTTAACTAAATTTAGATTATCTGTTTTGGCCTAGCGGCTTGGAATCTTTTATTGTTGACTGTTTTCAAAAAAAAATACTCAAGCTTGCGTGCCTTGTTGTGCTAGTTACTAATTAAAAAGAAAAAGCCTTCTGGTGCACAGTTCTAAGAAACACATAAAGTAATATTTGAATTCGACAAAAAGACATGTAAGCAGACAAGTAGAATCTGCCATGAGAAAGTAACAATATAGTTGGAGTATATGTGTATTTAAAACTCAAATATAGATGTACCTGCAGACAAAAGCATATCGGCTGCTAATATTTGTTACTAGGCACTGACGTTAATGCTGTTATCTGATGGTTATATTTATCTTTAACTGTTACCCTTTGTGGGTATAATAAATTCATTACATAATTAGTTGCTCTGGAACCATGTGGCAGAGTCCGCATAATGCAGTAGAAAGCTTTTAGGGTTAGCGGAAGATGGTGAAATTTGAAAATGGAAATCACGACTTTAGTTTGAAAAACTTGAGCAATAAATGAGTTTAATGTAGACTGTTGATTCATTTATGTGCAGTACATTGGGACGAGTTTTTTTCTTTTCCTTTTCCTTTCTTTTGCAGTAAGTATATAGTTGGGGTGACAATTATTGCGCAGAAGTGATAGCAGCATCTAAATGTCAACTGACAGTCTAAAAAGTGATATACAGAATAGTCTTTCAATCTAATTATATGTTGCTTGGAAAGAAGAGCACAATTTCAGTAATCAAATCTGCCATTTCTTTGAGATCATATATTTCCTTAAGTGTAGACAAATCAATGTCAAGTTATACTGGTGGCAGTCTGTATGGTGACTGTAGCACAAGGGAAAAGAGTAATTAAAGTATCTGAAAAGGTTCTCAAATCCCTTAGCATAAGGTTGTTGTATCTCTTCTTTTTAGCTTAAGATTGACCTTATAGTTGCTTAAGCCTTGAAGGAATAGGTGCTTTCTCTAGTTATGCAATTGGCAAGATTGTAGAACCTAAGTTTGGTGGGATAAGAATGTGGTTTACCGTGTGGAAACTGACTTTTCAAGTATGTTGGAAAACCTTTCTTTCTTTTTTCTTTTGCCTCTTACAGAGTGATCCTATTGCAGTCTTGGGTGGGAAAATTACCTGAGTATCCTAATCCAGCTGCATCGAAGATATCAAGCAGAGTAATGGTAGAACTTGGAATGCTGACCACTGTAATGACTGCTGCTGCGGTGATTGTGGGTGCTTTCCTGGCTTCAGCAGTGTTTGCTGTGACTAGCTTTGTCTTTGTCGTCACTGTGTATGTCATGTGGCCTGTGGCCAAACCATTTCTTAAGCTGTTCTTTGGTCTCATCTTTGGTATCTTAGAAAGAGTATGGGATAAGGTTGCTGATGCCTTTACTGATGGAGGAATTTTCTCCAAGTTGTATGAATTGTACACATTTGGTGGTGTCTCTGCCAGTATTGAGATGCTGAAACCAATCATGCTTGTTTTTGTGACTATGGTTCTTCTTGTTCGATTCACTCTTTCACGAAGACCTAAGAACTTTAGAAAGTGGGTGAGTAATACTCCCTATCCTAGAATTTGCAGTTTAGAAACACTTGCTTCTTGCAAATTTAAAATGTTATGTGCTTCATTCAGGATATATGGCAAGGCATAGAATTCTCTCAGTCTAAGCCACAAGCACGTGTTGATGTGAGTTTCTAGTTTCTCACACTCTGGTCACAAACATTCACAACTTTTCATTTGTAGATTATGACCAATATTTTGTCTAAGTAAGAAGTTTCTGTTTAGGGTTCAACTGGAGTCACATTTAATGATGTAGCTGGGATTGAGGAAGCAGTAGAAGAACTTCAAGAGGTAACAATGCCTTACACCACATATAATACTTCCTTATTGTGTATTCCTTCCATCCCAATTTATGTGATGTAGTTTGTCTGGGCACAGAGTTTTGAGAAATATGAGAAGAGTGTGCTATATTCCAAAACTACCCTTAATAAATGAATTTTTATATAGAAGAGCACATCTTTGTAAACTTTTTGCCAAATAAGTGGTCCAATATGGGTAAAATGTTGATAGTGTCATTAAACATTTGCCAAAGAAGGAAAGTGTGTCACATAAACTTAGGGAGAGTAATATTCTTTTCCATTATAATGTGGGAAAGCTTGTCCCTCAGCCACAATCTAAATGGTTCTAATTCCTGCCATTTTTTGCCAACTAGTTGGTAAGATACCTGAAGAATCCTGAACTATTTGATAAAATGGGGATCAAGCCCCCACATGGAGTTCTTCTGGAGGGACCTCCTGGATGTGGCAAGGTATGCTGTCCATTTCAGACCTTAGATGGGATTTCCAAAAAAAAAGAAAGTAGAGGCTCTTCACTAAATATATATGATGCTTTTCTCAGACCCTGGTTGCCAAGGCAATAGCAGGTGAAGCTGGTGTTCCTTTTTACCAAATGGCGGGTTCTGAATTTGTGGAAGTTCTAGTCGGTGTTGGTTCTGCTCGTATTAGAGATTTGTTCAAGAGAGCCAAGGTGAGCATAATACGTAGTCAATGAACCATGTGACTTCCCTTTTTATGTTTTGAAGAATGCCCTCATTCTTGTCACAGGTGAATAAACCATCAGTTATCTTCATTGACGAAATTGATGCACTCGCAACCAGGTATGGATATTTGTCTAAATAAATAATGGTGAACGTGTATTTTTTTACTGGTTTAGCATAGCACAAAGGGAAATCTGGAGCTGAAGCATCTGGGCATTTTTCATGTAGTAACCCCTTTAGTGGTAGAACTATTGAAATTGGGTTTTTGAACCTGAAGGTACTAATGTCATGTTGTGGACAACGCTAATGTCTTCAGTGTGTTGCTGTCTAGATATTCTTTTTAATCGCAAAGAAATAACTTTGCCATTCATAAATGACCTGTAGACATGTGCAGTGGTTATAGTTTCTCAAAATTATTATTCTTAATAAACAGGCGTCAAGGAATATTTAGTGAATCAACTGATCACCTCTATAATGCGGCAACTCAAGAAAGGGAAACTACTTTAAACCAGTTGTTGATCGAGCTAGATGGATTTGATACTGGGAAAGGTGTTATATTCCTAGGGGCTACAAATCGAAGGGATTTATTAGATCCTGCCCTTCTTCGTCCTGGTAGATTTGATCGCAAGGTTTGTTCTCCTATTGAATTGAATTCTTTATCAACTCAGCTCCTCATGACTTAAATCACTCTATTCATGTTCTGTCGGTATGTGCGCGTTGGTTGGGAGGAGGTAGACAACATTTTCCATGTTTATAGAACTCTCTTGACTTACTGATTCTTTCCATAAAGATGTTTCTATATGCTGAATATTATGATAAAAACTAATCAACCCCCCAAAAAAGTGTAAGGATTCCACAACAAACTGTAATACAGTATGTTATTTTATGCGATGCCTAGTGTACTGCAAAGTTCCTTTACAAAGTCCTTGGATGGGGCCACTGTGTTTGGGCTTTTGAATCCTAATAGGTGCTGTTTATGGGCAAAACATTGTTTGACTTGGAAGGTAGGAATCATTTTTTTGTTTCAGTCGACTTGTTAATTATGTTGAGACGCCGATAGCTTTTGGTAGATTCTATAGAGAATAAGTACCCTGAACAAAATACCTTACCTTTTACTGTAAATCCCAGATGTAACTACTACTAGAATACACTATTGGTGTATCTTGTCTATAAAATGTTAACTTTATCAAAAAAAAAAATACCTTACCTTTTCAAAAATAAAGAGTGCCCTGAACTTAATATAACATCATAAGTTAATATAGTTTAGTTGAGATAATGAGTCAGTTTAAGAAGTGTTGAATTACTTATAGTAGCTATGTGATCTTTATTCCTCACTTCTTTCTGGAACACCACATTTCATGCTTGTTACATTTCTCTCTTTCAGATAAGAATTCGGCCTCCCAATGCAAAAGGAAGATTGGAAATTTTGAAAGTACATGCACGGAAAGTTAAATTATCAGATACTGTTGATTTGTCTAGTTATGCCCAAAATTTACCTGGTATTCAACTTTACTTCCTTTCTGTTCATACAAGATCATCTTCAGGCCACTAGTCTTTTCCTCCCATGACTCTAAAAGATTTCATTTCCCTGATGCCAGTGGAAGATAGGGTTAATGCTATAGTTCATCCATATTTTCTTGCATTATAGTGATCTCATTTTAAATCCTGCTCCTGATCTGCTAAATGGTGGTCTTCCACTTCAGGATGGTCGGGTGCAAAGCTGGCTCAGCTTCTCCAGGAGGCTGCTCTAGTAGCAGTCAGGAGAGGGCATAACTCAATTCTTCATTCAGATATGGATGATGCAGTTGACCGACTTACAGTTGGACCTAGACGAGTTGGGATTGAGTTGGGTCATCAGGGGCAGTGTCGTCGAGCAATTACTGAGGTGGGGACTGCATTGACTTCTCATCTTTTGAGGCAATATGAGAATGCAGAAGTTGAGCGTTGTGACAGAATATCTATCAATCCGCGTGGCCAGGTTTGTTTGTTCTCTAGTTGCTTCATCTTTCAACATCATATTTTGCACCTCACTCTTTTTTACTCCCTCCATTCCAAATCGAACATGTATTGATTGTGTCTTGCATACGTTTTTACTGGAGAATTCATCTGAACATGTAAATTGTTTCCCATGATTGCTGAAAATTTAAAAGTGGCATGCAGACCTTGTCTCAAGTTGTGTTTCACCGTCTTGATGATGAGTCATACATGTTTGAGCGGCTACCACGGTTGCTTCATCGTCTTCAGGTGCTAATTTTTAAAGTCTTATGCTAATTTTTGCTTGCACTTTTTCTTCCTACATGCAAAGCTGATGATTGCATTATGTACATCTTTGAACAAGGTATTTCTTGGAGGGAGAGCTGCTGAAGAGGTCATTTATGGACGTGATACTTCAAGAGCATCTGTAAACTACCTTGCTGATGCATCCTGGCTTGCTCGTAAGATAATCACAATGTACGTATTTATTAGTTATGATTTAGTTGGCGTTGCCGTATCTGCCAGAGCCATGACTTTTGTCCTTGAACAGATGGAATATGAAAAACCCAATGGCCATACACGGAGAACCTCCCCCGTGGGTAAAGAGAGTGAAGTTTGTGGGTCCACGCCTTGACTTCGGAGGATCACTATATGATGATTATGACTTAATTGAGCCACCGATCAACTTTAATTTGGATGATGATGTTGCTAAGAAGACAGAAGAGCTTATATGTGACATGTATGGGAAGACAGTTACTCTGCTGAGGCAGCATGATACTGCCCTACTCAAAACAGTGAAGGTAGTTCTCGACACGTTGAATCAGTTATCTTATAGACTTGTTTTTCAAACTTTTCTATCCTTAAATTTGCAGCAACTCTGTTGAATAAACTTGATGTTTGTAATGCTTCTTTTTAGAAAAGGCTCCACCAATTGTGCATAGATTAGAAGTTACTTAGGTCCAAATTATTTAGTATAACCAGATGCAGAGATCATTGATTCCTGTGCATGTTTATCCTAGGTTCTTCTGAATCGGACTGAGATCAGTGGAGACGAGATCGACTTAATCCTGAGCCACTATCCACCAAATACACCCACAAGTCTTCTGCTGGAGGAGAGAGATCCCGCGAGTCTTCCATTTGTTGACGAAAAGGAAGGACAGCATAATAACATCGAGTACAGTCTGTCTTCATGAGAAAACGGAATCCTTGATCCAGTACACGGAGGAGCTTTCTACCCTATTCGAAGCCAGTTTTGACGTGCATTCAGAACAAGAAATATTACAGCTGAGAACTTTCTGAGAAATAGTGAGATGCTAAAAAATGCAGTTTTGTTTGCAGTATGTATCCATATCAATAGGAATTTTGTTAAAATTGTTGATTTGTCCCATAGATTTATTCTTCTGTGATTCTTGTATCCAGTTGCTTTTTCTGTAGGTATACACTACTGAAGAGGCAAAAATCTTCAACAAAATAAATATAAGAAAAGTTGTTGAATTACGCTGGGTATGTTGTTATTGACCTTAGATATTGAGATTCGACGAAATACAATGCATTTTTTTAAAAGTTGAAAACATTGAAAATTTTGTGACAGTTGATTTGGTTTAGTAGTCAATACACTATTTATTGATGTTTTTGGTGAATAGAGTTATCTGATGCAAGTGTTAAAATTCTCTCTAATTTGAGTTTTGACTTATAAGTTATATATACTATGGACCTCTATTTTTGATATGGTGGACAAATAACACTTTACGTAGCATTGAATTACCTTTTAAATATTTTATTTAACCTTTATATTTAGACATAATATATAAACGTATCGTTAAAAATCATGTTTACGTGTTATGCCTTATACACTAAAAATGTCAAAGTGATAAAAAAAGAAAAAAAACCCGCTAGTTGGGGAATTCAATACATTTGTTCTCCACGAAAAAAATCACAAAAACTCATTAAAAAAAACCACAAAAACAAGATTCCCTTTTTCTTCATCTTCTTCCTCTTTCTTCTGATCAAAACTCAATAAAACCAAAAAAATAAATAAATTATACTCTATGCAATCGGCTCTCAATCATGAAATATAGTATTGAGAAGAGATGACGAAACCTCGTAACATCGTATACAACGATGTAGTCTCCAAACCTCAGCTGTCTTTGCGGCTCTTCTTTTCTATTTTCTGTGCCCTTCTGCTTTTCTATTCTATGTTCGTTTATGGATATGGAGGTAAAATTTCGTATACCCATTTGGGTTTTCTTTCATTATAATTATTTTTTTCTAACATGGGTAATTTGAAAAAATAATTAAAATCCACCCAAAAAGAGAGATTTTTATGTGAATGCTGATGACCCTTTGTTACTTTCTTGGTAAGTGTTTTCTTAAATGAACATTTTAGTGTGATTTAGTTCTATTAAATGTTTAAAAAGAGTTACTTGGGTATATGGTGTTTAAAAATTTAGCTAATTTAGTTCTAGGAGGAGCTTAGTAGAAAAAAGATCCTTTGTTGTTTTCTTGGTGACTGTCCTTTTGAATGTATATTTAGTGTAATTGAGTGTTATTGAATGCTTAAAAAGACTTACTTGAGCACATACTCGAGCCGGGGATCTATAGGAAACAGGCTCTTTACCTCCCAAGGTAGGGGTAAGGTCTACATACATTGTACCTCCTCGAACTCCATTTGTGGGATTATGCTAGGTATCTTGTTGTTCTTGGCACACGATGTTAAAAAATTTAGCTAAGTTAGGAAGAGCTTAGTAGAAAAAAGTACTTTGTTGCTTTCTTGGCGACTGTCCTCTTAGATGCGAATTTAGTGTATTTCAGTGCTATCAAATGCTTAAAAAGATTTACTTGGGCATAGGCTGTTTACAAATTTAGCTAATTTAGCTCCATGAGGAGCTTAGTAGAAAAAAGATCCTTTGTTACTTTCTTGGTGACTGTCATCTTGAATGAACATGTAGTGTAAGTTAGTGCTATTAGCTGTTTAAAAAGACTTACTTGGGCTTATGGTGTTTACAAATTTAGCTAATTTAGTTCAAGGAGGAACTTAGTTACAGATGACTTTGTTTTTTTTTCTTTCAGTTTTCATTTGTTTTTTATGAATCATCTTTAAGAAAATTAAAGTGAACTCTTCTAATGCTTGAAGTTTGTTGTTTATGGAGTTTGAAAGTAAGTGAATAAGTATTAAAAAGTTTTTGTTTTTATAGATTTATAAACAATACCTTGTAAAGTGTAAGAGAAAAAGATGATACATGAGATGTATTTATTGGTTTGGCATAAATACTGGGCATGAGTAAGCTTTTTTCTTATTAGACTCGATTTTCCTGTGAAGTTTTAGTAGCTTCTACTGTTCTTTTTCTTCCCTCTGATTATGTCGTTGTTCTTTCAGAACTATTTTTCTTTTCACATTTGGGTGAGACATTTGTTGGTCCCTTAACTCTCACCCAAATGTCAATTTCTGAAGTTGGAAAACTTGAAGTATCTAATTTATGTTTAGTGGGCTTGAGGCTAGTTTAGCATGTGGAGCATAATAAATGATCTTTTAAAGCTCATTTATTAGTTCTCTGAATGATATATGGTTCCAATGGAATTTTGTGCAGGGATTTCTCTTGCCTATGCTGAGACTCTTACCAATTATAGTGTTAATGATAGAGAGTTCAACAGCTCCACTCAACCGCTTTTAGAAAGCAGAGGGAAGAGCAGCAAAACTGAAGTACTATTGGAACTCAACATATCAGTTAAGATTAATGATTCTTGTAGTCCTACAGATAACATTGCAACCCCTGTGCATTCACTGCAAAAAACAAGTGCATTGGAGGATGCAGTTTCTACTATTTTAGGTTACAACATGTTAATATGCCAAATGCAGCCAAAAGTAGTGCATAGCCGTCGTAATGAAGGTCGGCTACTCAATGGAAGAACTCAATTGACCTATCCGAATCTGGAAGAATTTAGAAGCATTACAAAACAAGAAAAGATAGGGAGCACAGCAAGTCAGTTAGTAAATATCACCCACAGGCTTGAGCCTGATGGTACGCCCTACAATTATGCCTCGTCATCCAAGGGTGCTAAAGTGGTGGCCCACAATAAAGAAGCAAAAGGAGCAAACAACGTACTGAACAAGGATCATGATAAGTATCTCAGAAACCCTTGTTCTGTGGTCGGGAAATTCTTTGTTATTGAGCTTGCAGATGAAACTCTAGTTGATGCAGTCAAAATTGCAAATTTCGAGCATTATTCATCTAGGCTAAAAGAATTTGAGTTATCCGGGAGTCTGGTATATCCAACTGAGACGTGGAATCCACTGGGAACTTTTGTTGCAGAAAATGTCAAGCATGCTCAGTGTTTTAAGCTACCTGAACCAAAATGGGTTAGATACTTGAAGCTAAATTTACTCACGCATTATGGTTCTGAATTTTATTGTACTATCAGTTTTATCGAGGTCTATGGTATTGATGCCATAGAGCAGATGCTTGAGGATCTTATCGTCCATTCCCCTGAGTCTTCTCCTGATAAAATGGGAAATCTTAACAAAACTGCTATGCTGTCTATTATACCAGATTCAGGTTCTGACTACCATGAAACAAAGGGTATCGTCCAAAATGTGGTAGAGTCTGCAAACCAGGGGCTAGAAAATTTTGATGAAGGGCAAGGTACTAATTTAGATGCAACAAGGAAAAAACAAACCATAACCAATGGCCCTGAGTTTATAAAAAAGCATAGGCAGCAATCAAATGGCAGAACTCATGGCGATGCAGTCCTAAAAATACTGCTGCAAAAGGTGAGAGCACTTGAATTGAACTTATCTGTCCTGGAGCAGTACATTAAAGAGCTGAGCAAGAGGCAAGGTGACATTCTGCCTGAGCTAGATAATGAAATTTCTCAAGTTTCAGATCTCCTAGAGAAAAGCAAATTAGAGATCAAGGATCTTCTGAAATGGAAAGAGAATATGGTGTGCCTAACTATTTCTTTTTTGTTGCTAATGAGCAGACTAATGCACACATTTCAGTCATAAAAAGCAAGCTCTTTTTCCTTGCAGGAGAAAGAAAATAGTGATCTTGAATCTTGGAAAGCTTCTGTATCAGCTCAATTGGATTTATTGGTCAACGGAAATCGCATGCTAAGGTAGTAGATCTCATGTAACCCCCTTAACTAACTTGTATCCTTGTACTATAAGTTGATTTTGTGTTATTATCTGAGTGAATCGCGTCTGTTTATCTTGATTCTTTCTTCTTTAATTGTTTGTGTTCCCGGTAGCTGCAGATTTGCTGTATCTCAAATTGAATTTAGAAGTTTTAAAAGAACTTGAAACCCTGAAGCTATAGGATTATCAAAGTTTTAGGAAGTCAGTTGGAGTTTGATGTTGAACTGAGTAAATGGTCCATTTTAGATTTTATCTTATGTTTCTCTTAGCACCTCATAAAAGAAGAAGCGGGGCTCTTTTTTGTAGTATTTAAAATGGAAAGCTGAAAGCAGCTATCTGAGCATAATTATATTTCCTGTCCCCAGTAAAAATGAGGCGATGGACAGGAAAAAGTTAATATCTGAAGACCGTTTTAATATTTTTCTAAAGAAATACAACCAGAGGGTTTAAAATGTGTTTTCATGCATCACAATGTTATGCATTCAGAGAAAAAAGGTTGTTCTGTTGGTGTATTTGACTCTTATTGTTTCAAAGCAATTCATGTGGGATGATCCAGTACTTTTGCATTTGTTTGATCCGTAGTATTCTACTTTGTAAAAACTAGGTCGACTTTTGATGATTTCATATCCTTATTTTTCATGGTTAAGATAGTTAAAACTTTTCGAGAAATGATATGCATTGTGACTCAATCATGAATGAACTGGCAAATTAGTAGTCTGTTACGCGCTTCTTCATAAGCTTATCTTACATGAGTACAAAGCGAGTTGTTACAAAAAGGTGTAAGGTTCTATTTGGCAACTTGAATATAAAGCCCTGGCCGAGCAATGGAAAACCCTGCTGCTGCTTTCAGTACCTGTTGGACAATCTCTTTATAATATTTAGTTTGAGGGGGAGAAGGAAAAATAAGTCACGTAGGACAAACTGCAACACATACTGTAAACCGCATGCAGACCTCTAAAATCCTAGCTCGGTGATTTTGCATTTTACTTGAAGAGGGTTTTAGGCTTCTGGAAGATAGAAGGGTTGGTTTTGAGATATGCATCCTATAGTAAATGCTTGAACTTTGAACAGGCTATAAGCATTGTGTAATTTCCACTTGACTATCTAGGTTTAATCTTGAGGATGACATCGAAATGAAAGTCAAGTAAGTTGTTTGGGCGAAGTCAGTTGTTAAATGTTTGTTCTTTTATTCAGTATGTATGATATGTAAAAGAAGTGAGGCTTCAATTTGGATCAGCTAATTTCGAATACACCTAAGAGAATGTAAGGGAACTCCATTATTTAAATGTGAACTTGATAGTAGTAAAGATTTCAAATCCATTTGTTGTAATCCACATTGCTTGATTACCTGGCAAAGGACCAAAGCTCATGACACTTTCTAGACCCTATGAGTGAAAGTGTAATGTCAAAACTCAGTTCAAACCAGTTCATTAGGTACTCCTTATATCCTATTGCCAAGTTTTTGTTTCATATTTAGAAAATTGTGATTATGTTGTATTATTTTTCAACTCTCAAGCTTGAACTGATTTTTCTTTCCTGTTCTCTACTTCTTTTGCAGATTAGACGTCGAAAAGGTTGTGAATGACCAAAAGAGTTTGGAAAAGAAAGAGTTGGCTATGTTCTCAATCAGCTTATCGTTTGCATGTATTGCAATTCTCAAGTTAGTTTCACATAGATTTCAAACAACATTCGCGACAAGTCGAGGTTGGCTGTTGATTCTTGTTAGCAGCAGCTTAATTGCATGTGTCACATTGTTTTATAGTTAAATCTACTAACCTCATTGCTAGATAATCTTCATACTTGTAGAAACTTGTTCACTCATACTGAAAAGCTTAATTGAAAAGAAGTTATAGAAATTTTTTTCCACTGAAGATTATGGACTGCAACATTTACTAATCTTGTTTCTTATGTTTCCCATACTCTTCAAGTTAACTATGTTATAAGTAGGGGTGTGCATCGGTTCGTTCAGTTTAGTTTCATGTATTGTCGGTTTTCAGTTTTTAAATACTATGTATCAATAACCAAATCAAAAAGATATTTTTTATTGCACGATAATGAAAAATCTCATTAGAAAAGTGAAAATATTTTTAAAATATTCTTTTTAGTCCTCAAGGCTAAATATATTTATTTGTTAACTCTTAATTCATTTTATTAGTAACACTTCAATTATTTTATACTAGGTAATTTATCTATGTGTAGTAATCACCCCATTAAGCTTAGAATGATCCTTTCTTAATATTTGAATTTTAAAAGTAGCTTCTATTTTCTTTTTGGAAAAATTATAAGATATCAAGATCATTCCAACATAAATTAAAAGATTTTGAAATCGTCACATATCTCATATGAATTGGTGGTGAACTCAATGGTGTATGTTACAGTGTTCCTTTTACTATGAAAAAATATGTTAGATATGTTCAATTGAGTGAAAATTTTGAATTAAATTGTGCTATTTAAAAAACAAATGCTACATTTCTTAAATTTATTAGAATAGAACTTTTCTTGTATTTTGATGTTATAGTAAAATGCTTATACAATAGTATATGTGTAAATGCTTGATTGGAAATTTTTTCTCACAAGTGGCAATTGGCAAATAGTGTCATTTTTTTACTGTATATAGTTAGAATAGAAAAGAAAAAAATTAAGCATTTTTACTATACATAAAAAAATTTTAAAACAATAGTCTAACAAGGAAAATAAAACAAATAAATTGAAATGGTACTACACGAACATCCTAGTAATTAATGTATTGCCTATCTGTTTTAATTTAAAATTCATTTCTCTAATTATGATCGCGACAACAAATGAAACTCCCCTTAGAACAATTATATAGGACAAAGCAGAACTCATGGTCAAGCGCCACACAATTGAAACAGTCGACAGAAGCTTTAGAGATATAATGGACACCAATGAACCATTTGGTGGAAAAGGCCATAGTCTTTGAAGGCGATTTTCGACTAGTTATTTCAAAATCTACACAAATAGAGACAGTTAATGCTAGTTTGATAGAAATCTTATTTGTGGCCTTTAATGGATAAAATACACTTTCACAACAAATATGCGAGCAAGAACAGATCCAAAGAGGGATACTTCCATAGAGGAAAGCTTAATATCTTCCATCACTCCAAAAATCCAAATTTAGCAACGCTTATAAAGGGTAAGGACGATCTTAGCAAATCAAAATGAATAGGTAGATGAATTAAACGAGATGTTGATAGATAAATTTTCTCAACTCATAAATGATTTATCGCGCGTTTAACAACTACATTCAAAAAAATACAACGGCACAATCTGCTGGCAGTTATGTGTTCATCTCATGAATTCAACTTTCTCCGCTTGAAAATGAAGGATATCCTTTCAAATTTACAATGACGATAAATATATATAGTATATGAACAAACAATGCCAAATGTTTTACTAAATTATAACTCTGCCAAACACATCCTTCTTACCAAAACTTCCCTTAAAAGAATATATCAGTAGAATTAGGTATTCACAACTCAAAATTTCTGCAACTCAAATGGCTTCTAAAGCCTCCAATCGCAGAAAAAGAGCTCCATTTCCATCAAATCCAATGGAAGATTCGAACTTGACTGAAATCCTGCCACCTGAACTCATCACTGAAATCCTTTTGAGGGTTCCCGTGAAATCCCTCTTGAAATTCAGGTCTGTATCGAAATTTTGGCTTGCTTTAATCTCTAGCCGTGAATTTATCAAGAACCATCTCAGTTTATCAGCTAGTAACCACCATGTGCTTATTTCTATTCAGAATAGAGATTGTAAGTGGAATTTCAAAGAATGTCTTTTTAGGTCTTTATTTAATGACTCTGTTACTGAGGCTTTTGACTTGAAGTATCCCATTGAAGACAACAGTAAACTTATCGATATTTTGGGTTCTTGCAATGGATTGATTTTGCTTATGGGTTATATAGGATATTTGCTTTTATGGAATCCAACAACTAGAATGCATAAGAAATTGCCTAATCCTAGACCTAGATGGAAGAACTACTATGACGATTATGGTTTTGGATATGATGAGCTTCGTGACGATTATAAGGTAGTGGGTATTTTTTATATAGCAGGCCGTTCACATGGGAGTGAGGTCAAAATATATAGTCTAAACAGTGATTCTTGGACTAATATTGATTATTGTGATGAGGAGATATTAAATACTGCAGACTCTGGTAGAACAATGAGATTAAGAGATTCTGGTTTTTTTGTTAATGGGAAGCTGCATTGGGATACGATTACTTTTAGTCCTAATTTCGATGATGTGCGTAAGTGCAGGAGAATTATTTGTTTTGATTTAGCTAATGAGAAATGGGAAAAGGTGGAGAAGCCCTCGTATGGAGTAGGAGAGACTGATATGTGTATGGGAATGTTGGGAAGTGATTTTTGTGTCTTTAGGGATTACAACAAAACTCAGTTAGGTGTTTGGGTTATGAATGGATACGGGGTTAAAGAGTCTTGGATAAAGAAGTTTACCATCACGTATCCAATTAAGAAAGATTTATGTCCACCTCTGTTCATGTCAAATAAAGGTGAAATGCTGGTGGCGTTAAGAACAATTACTTCCATTATGTACGATTCAGAAGACGACGCATTCAGAAATCCACATGTTATTAACTGCAATGACTTCCATGGAGTGGCAGTATACGTCGAAAGCTTAGTTTGTCCTTTTTCAACTGAAGTGACAGAGAAAGCAACAAAACAAAGGCCGAAAAAGCTCAGATCAAAACAATTGAGAAACAAATAATTTGTAAGAGTACTTTCTTCTCAACTTCTTTAAATTTTTGTTTGATATTTCAAATATAGAACAAGTCATTGCTGCTAATCGCTAGATGTATATTTTCTTGTGATACTTGTCACCTCCCACTAACAACATGTAACTCTATCTATCAAGAGTAGGACAGATGAGAAGAAATAACCTAGTGTTTTTGTATCCTCTGTTGGAATTTGAGCCTGATACCTCGTGGTTCTCAATCCACTTTTAACACTTCATATCTATAAATGTCGATGCCTCTTATTCTTTATATGTCATGCTATCAACTTTGTATTGATATTTTGGAATTTTGACCCAATTCACTGAAAGGAAAATTGTTTGACAGACCTGCGCATTCAGCTATGTATTGATATATGAATGCTAACAGTCTCTGTATGTTCTATTTGCTGATTTGCATCTGTTGTGAGCCATTCAATTGAGGTAAAATATCTTGCACTTCAATCTACACTACCTTAGAATAGATAGGGCTCTATTAAACGAACCTTACACCCCACCCTCATGATCAAAGCAGCTAAACGTAGCTACCTAAATTCTTTATCCTTGCAATGTGGTCTTGCTTATGTCAGTATTACTGTCGAAGTGAAAGAAATGACCAAAATAGTAAAGAGAATGAGAACTTAGAACCGAAGAAAATATACATCTAGCTATTAGCAGCAAGGAGCACACCAAAACTAGTCCAGAAGATATCCTTCACATGCACATCTTATTTTATATTTGACATAACAAACAAATTTTAAAACACTTGAGAAGAAAGTACTCTTACAAGTTATAAGCTTTTTCTGCATTCTCTGTCCCTCGGGTTGAAAAAGGGAAAACTAGGCTTTCAAGGTAGAATTGAGCATATTGACCGCCATGACAATTAGTAATATTTGAATATCTTAATGATTCACCTTTGGAAATGTATATCATGGAAGTTACTCCATATTAACACCATCAATTTTTCACCTTTAATTGACACGAAAAAGGTTGGATACCAGTTTGGATTAGTTGGATGTGTGATGGTAAACATCTTTATCCAAGGTTCTTTATTACCATACTCCTTCATAACCCAAGCAGCTAAATGAGTTGTCTTATAATCAGTAAAAACACATATATCACTTCCCAACGTTACTGCACACATTTCAGTCTCTCCTTCTCCATAGGAGGGCTTCCCCACCTTTTCCCATTTCTCATTAGCTAAATCAAAAGAAATAATGTTCCTACCCGAATACTCAACTGGATCAAATTCAGGATCATAAATATAAGTATCCCAATGAAGCTTCCCATCCACAAACAAACCTCCACAATTTAATCTATACTCATAATAGCCAGCACACTTTTTCCTATAGAATGTCTCATCACAATAATCAACACTAGTCCAAGAATCACTCTTTAGACTATATACTTTGACCATAACATCATCTGAACTGCGAATAATATCATTATAAGAAATAAGAACTATCTTATAATCATCATGGAGCTCATCATATCCAAAACCATATGCAACACATTTGTGTTTTTCCAATCTAGGTCTAAAAAGAGGCAAATCCTTGTACTTTCTAGTTGTTGGAATCCATAAAAGGGAATATCCTACACAATAATGGGCAAGATAAATCAATCCATTGCAAGAACCCATAGCATAGAGCCCATGAATGTCATTTTCAATGGGAAAATCAATTTCAAGAGCCTCGGTAACAGAGTCATGAAATAAAGATTTAAGAGGACATTCTTTATAATTACATTTCTCTTCACCAACATCCAAAAAAAAGTACATGGTGGCATGGTGGGTGTCTTCCTTATTCTTGTTATTAGCAGATAGATTGAGATGAGTCTTGATAAATTTAGTACTAGAGATTAAAGCAAGCCAAGATTTAGAAACCGACTTGAATTTCAAGAGGGGTTTTACTGGAAGCCTCAAGAGAGACCGACCTGCTGGCAGAACAGGAATTGTCAAGATCGAATCCGGCACTGAGTTTGATGGAAATTGAGTACCATTGGAGAATTCGGGTTCCATTTGAGTTGCACTTTGAAGGGTTTATCGGCTCAAATAAAATGACCATTTATATCCTGCTTAGAAATGCACATGATAAGACTGCGCTAGATTTTTGTGATCTATTGTTTTTTTTTTTAATTTCAAGGTTACGGAGAGTTAAGTGTATCCAAAAAAAATTCGTATTTATTTTTAAATGTACTCCTTGCTGCTAATGGCTAGATGCATATTTTCTTCAGTTCTAAGTTCTCATTCTCTTTACTATTTTGGTCATTTCTTTCACTTTGAAAGCTACACTGACATAAGCAAGACTGATATAGTTTTTGTTTGCTTATTGCTAAGTTTAGCTGCTTTGATCGTAAGGGTGGGGTGTAAGGTTTGTTTTATATAGGCCTATCTATTCTAAGGTAGTGTAGATTGAAGTGCATTGTGCTTTTGCCCGAGATAGAAGGGTTGGTTCTGAGATATGCATTGGAATGTGTGCCGAATGTTTTGATGTTAACCATGAGAGTGACTCTTATGGATTTCTAATAATTGAATCTACAAGGAGCATGGATAGATTGTTGATAATTTGTTTCTCAGACTGATATAGTTTTTCTCTGCTTATTCCATTTGTGCATAAATCAGTTCTGCCCGTCTAGTTATTTCTTCAGTCAAGTTCATATGACAACAAAAGTGCGAGAACTTGAAATCTATTCAAAATCGTTATGGAAAGATTTTATGTGAACCATGTGAGTCACAACATCACATTAGTTATGCCTGAATATGATGTATTATTTCTTGCAAGTTTATGGATTTCAAATTCGTTCAACCCAGAAGGTGCTTGGATAGATTGTTAAGTATATATTTCCATTAGGTAGATATCATTTTTCATTGCCTATTTTACTTATGTATATAGTTTTTTTTTATGACCGCAATGTTCGGGCTAGCTTTCGCACTCCTCAACTAATTCCATAGGATACTTGCCACCTCCCACCGCAGCAATAGGTATCAGGTAACTTTGTCCAACAAGGTTAGGACAGATGAGAAGAAATCACCTGGTGTTTTATTTTTGGTCTACGTTGGGATTTGAACATGAGAGACCCCAGGGTTCTAAATCCACTTCAAGTGACTTCATTGATCACTGGGTGTTGTGTATTTAGTGTTTTTGGAGGTCGTGTTATTTCTTGATTCGAGTTTATTATGTGTTCTTTGTCACTGCTCTTCTGTAGTTCTGTTAGCTTTCCATAACTGTATTTCTGCTATAAGCAGAGAGATCTGCAACCCAAAAAAATAGAAGGCGTGCAATTCAGTAGGCCAAAGTGATATTTTAATCTCTTCGTTTATCTATCTGCTGGCAGTGAGACAGAGCTATAGTCCATTGGAAACTGTGTCGATATGCACCAGATTAATATCAATATAGGTGCTTTTGATGCTAATAGTATCTCTGCTGCTAAACTTCTACAACACCAGAAAAAGGCTTTGGATACTGTGTGGAAATTCGGTGCTCAATTACTTTCCCTAAAGGACCCTATTTAAGTTGAGCTTGCCAATTAGTTTAATGAGCCCAGGCGGGGCTTCTGAATTTAGCGAGGGGGAATATGTACTTAGCTAGTTGATAGATTATTGTCTTTTGTTTCATATTTGGAATATTGTGATCATGTTGTGTTTTTTTTCAACTGTGAGACTGAACTGCTTTGAACTTGTTTTGCAGATTAGACGTCGAAAGGTGGTGAATGATCAGAAGAGTTTGGAAATGAAAGAGTTGTTCGTGTTCTCAATCAGCTATATTTTGCATGTATTGCAGTTCTTAAGTTTGTTTTACATAGATTCCAAACAGTATTCGCGACAAGCTGAGGTTGGCTGTCAGTTGATTTTTCCAGCTTAACTGCATTTGTCACAATGTTGTATTTGATAATGCACTACCATTACTTATCTTGTTTCTTCATGTACCATATTCAGTATTCTTGAGTTGGATATTACTTTCTTGGAGATGACAATCGTGTTATTGTTATATGAGGTGTCGTTTGGGATAAGGCACAAGTACCCCCAAGACTATGACCGAAATCCCATGACACACTTAAGTGTAATAGGACCCTAGTTAAGTTTAAGTGTGTTTCTGAGATTTCGGTCATATTTTGGGGAGGTACTTGTGCATTATCCCGTGTTGTTTCAATTATAACTTTACAGTTATTATCATATATGTAATTGCTGAACCTATATTAGAAATCATGGACAACTAAAATCGAATAATATGGGGCGCTTTTTTTCAATTATAACTTTCACCAATACATCACAACTCACGTTGTGTTGTATATTTGAAATGATAAACAAAATTTGAAAGCATTTGAGAAGGAAGTACTCTTACTGATTTAAGACCAATAAGTTTGAGTACTTTTATCAATAAAATCATCTCAAGGTTGATACATGAAATAATTGCTATTATCCTTCCCACACTCATTTACCCAAACCAATCTGGTTTCATTCGAGGAAGAAGCATTACAGAAAATGTGTTCCTTGTACAAGAAATAATAAGAGATATCAATATGAGAAACAAGTGGTAGAATGTAGTGGTGAAACTGAATATGGCTAAAGCATATGATAGGGTCTCTTGGATATTCCTTACGAAGGTCCTAAGGAAGTTTGGATTTTCGGAGAGAATGATTAACATGATTTGGAGATTGACATCAAATAATTGGTACTCATTCTTTCAGTCGTCTAGGGGCTTAAAGCAAGGGGGTCCCTTGTCACCAACTTTGTTTATCATAGCTGCAAAGGTGTTGCCCCGTGGACTGAATAAATTACAGGAAGATGGAGAGTATAGGGGTTATGGCATGCCCAAATGGTCTTCAAACATAAATCACTTGTCATATGTGGATGATACTATTTTGTTTTGCTCGAGGGATAAGAAGTCAGTGAAAAAGATGATGAAGGTTCTAGCAAATTATGAACAAGTGTCAGGTCAGATGATTAACAAGAACAAGTGTTTTTTCTACCTTCATGAGAAGGCTCCTATTGTGTCAGGACAGAGACTAAGAAGATGGACGGGGATACAACAAGGTCATTTTCCATTCACATATCTAGGATGTCCAGTGTTCTATGGGAGAAAAAAGATTTCACATTTTGAATACATCCTAGCTAAAATCAATAAAAGAGTGATGTGCTGGCAGAACAAATTCTTATCTTATGGGGGAAGACAAATACTTGTTGCTCATGTACTGTAATCTGTTGACACCCAATTTTGACCCTCCCCGATAATAATTAATTTTCGAGCTTCTTAATTTTCAAACGTTTTAGAATAATTAGCCTTATAAAACTCAAATAGTTTCAAGGTTATTTTAAGTAATTTCCGTCGATTTTTATAGTATTTTGAATAATAAATATATTTCATATAATTATATATGTAATTAGTATATTTTATAAATATTTGAAAACCATATCAAAAGATTTCTACATTGTTAAAATAAATATTTTATTAATTTAGTTTAGTATAATTTGTAGTTTTAATTTTGAGTTATTTAAATTGGTTAGTTTATAATTAAGTTAATTATTTTATTTCGTTAAAAGTAAGAAGCTCTTTAATTAATTCGTATTAATTCGTCTTGTTTAAATTTTGACCAAATTCTTCGATTCGGTTACCTTTGAAATTTATTTGGGCTATTGTGTGATTACAATTTTTAGCTAAAATCTTTCAATTGGCTTCAACACTTTAAAAGACCAAAAACTTGGGCCCTTTTTCTTCGCAAATCTCAGCAACCCAATTCTTTCCTTCCTTATTTATTTATTTATTTGTTATTGTGTGCTTTATTTGCTAAATTAATTTTAAGGTTCCTTAATTCAATTCCCCAAAAGATGAACCAACCATATCTTTTAAAATCAACAAGCATGTTTTATTTACTTGACTTTAAAACATCTAGTACTTAAATAATATTTTCAACATCCCCCTTTCCCCTTTAAGATCTTTTAAGATTTTAAATTGTTTACTTCTCAATTAGTTTAAATTGTTACCCCCATAAGGAAGGTGAAGTAGGATTTAGATCTCTTCATGATGTCGCTAAGGCTTTGTTTGCTAAGTTGTGGTGGAATTTTAGAATGGCAACCAACTCATTGTGGGGAACTTATATGTGGAACAAATATTGCAAAAAAGATCATCCAGTCGTGGCCAAAGGGAGTGGAGCGTCACATGTATGGAAAATGTTGATTCAGATTAGGGAAGAGGTGGAGCATGAAATTTGGTGGAAAATAAGAGCAGGAAAGTGTAGTTTTTGGTATGACAACCGGACACAACAAGGAGCTTTATACTTTATTGAGGATGGAGGCATTGAAAGATCAAACTTGGAGGTAAGAGATTTCATTGACAATAATGGTTGGCATAAAGAGAAACTTCAGAGTATTATCTCTGAAGACATGACTAATTACATTATTGAGAGTATCAAATCAAAGATTGGTTACGAAGCAGACTGCCCTAGGTGGATGACCAATACAAATGGGGAATTCACAGTCCAATCAACATTCAGGATGATGAGGAAAAGGAGAGAGCAAAAAGAATGGTTGTCGAATGTGTGGATAAAGGGTTTACCTCTCAAAATCAGTTTTTTTCTTTGGAGGGTGTGGAGGAAGAGAATATCCACAGATGATAATCTGAAGAGAATGAGGATACACATTGCCTCGAGATGTCATTGTTATGAAGAGTACGAACATGAATCGATGGAGCATGCATTTCTAACATCTCCCATATCCCAAAAGCTATGGAAGAAGTTTGCTTCATGTGCAGGCATTGAACTAAATGGAGTGCATCTACAACAACTTATAAACTCATGGTGGAAGGTCAAGAGTACTACCAAAATACAAAAGATCTTCAAGATAGTACCAGCGACTCCTATGTGGGAATTATGGAAGCAGAGAAATGCTAAGAGACATAAAAGGGAGGTGAGTTTTTTCAAACTGGTTCAACACTGTCAAAACACAATAAACTAGTTCATAAAACAAACCTACCCTTGGATCCAATTTCCATCTACCTGGGAGGAAGTGGTTATATATTTCACACATTACAAACCTAAACTGTTTCACAAAAGTGTGACCTGGAAAATGCCAGAAGCAAGTTGGTTTAAGTGCAACACAGATGGGTCTTCAAGAGGAAACCCATGAATCAACACTTATGCCTTTTGTGTAAGAGATGAAAGGGGAGAATTGGTCTTTGCAGAAGCTCAAGAGATAGGAATTTCCACAAATAACATGGCGGAGGCCACATCAGTTCTGAGAGGGCTAAGTTTTTGTATAAAAAAACAAACTGAGGAAGGTCATTCTAGAAAAATATTCACTAGGTATCATGAAAGTGATACTTAGGGAATGGAAAATATCTTCGGAGATGCTAGACATAATGGAAGAAGTAAGACAAATAGTGGAACAACACAATTTCAAAGTTCAGCATGTATATAGGGAAGGAAATCAACTAGCAAATGCCATTGCTAATAGTGCATACAATAAGTTGGAGATACATGAATACAGGCAATTTGAGCAACTACCAACAAAGTGCAAAAGAATTCTAAACATGGATAAAACACAAATCATAAATTTGAGAATCAAGAGAAGAAAGATAACAGATATAAATAATCGGCATGGACGACATATACACTAATCAAGAAGTGGAGAGACTCACCAAGTTTATATTTACATTTCAAATTTTTGCCACTACCAGGGCGTTAAATCGGCGAGATATAAAGATCTACCTAGTCTTGGCTATGAGTTTACAAAAAGGGACACCAGCTAAAATCAGTCAGATTGGAGTCCAAAGCACACCTTCCAGTGTCAAAGAGAGGAAGCTCGAGAGCAATATATTTGGCTCCACCGCTAACAACAATGTGAGATCCAGATATCAGAAAATGCAAAATTGATGAGTCCGAGATTTGGACTCATTTAGGGATTTATTTACAATGATTTAGTGTCCTCAAATGCTTATTTTGTGCCAATAACTGATGTAAAACCCTTGATTTCCAGGTATATGGATTTAAGAACAAAGCAAGGACACTAATTTGCAAAAAGGAACGAAGCGAGCTGAAAGAATGAAGAAAAGCGAGCTTGGTGATCGTCAAGTCCACTTGGCGAGTCACCGAACGGCTGTTTGCCTGCCTAAAGTTCCAGTGTGCCAAGCCCTGAAGGAAAGAACCAAGTTGGCGAGAGAAAGGAGCAGTCGGCGGATCGTCGAGTGGTTATGTGATGCAGTGTTGCATCACCCAAAGTTACAGACCTAAAGGATGCTGAAGGCCAAGGTAGAATAGTGATGGAAATGACCAAAGGGTGGATCGCCGAGTGGTTCGACGAGCCCGACTTACTTGGCCGAGTGACTCTTCGCAGCATATTTTTGGTGACTATAAATGCATTTTTGAACATTTAGTTTAGTATCGAATATCATAATATTTTAGATTAATATTAAGTTTTGAACTGTGAGACAAGTTTTCTCTAGTTTTCCTTAGCTTTGAAGAATTGAGGTTTTTCGCTTTTGAGAAATTGGAAGTGGGTCTTTGAGATTCTTCGAATTGGACCATTGTAAAGACAAAATCAATCTTACCCAGTTGAAGGAAACTCAATTTGGTAACGATTTTTATCTTTTTATGATGTCTAACTAAAAATCCAATTCTTGGGGTGTGATTATGTGATTATGTGTTGATTAAGTTTATGGGTATTGCTAATTGTTAGTTTAAATGTTGTTTAGAAGTGAGTTCAATCATTAATTATGGTTTAATTTAAGAATTGTAGTTGCAAATACAGTTCTACCCTTGTGTTTTTAGCTTGTGAGAGAGAGAAGTTTTAAAACTAAGCTTATTGATTGATGGTCAATGGGTATTGGGTTGTCATGGGTTCAACTCGAGAGAGTGAATCCTAAACCCAATTCCACACATTCAGCTCTAGGGAATGAATGGACTAAGGTGTGGGTTGTTCTTATTTTGCTTGTTTGTTGATGTTCGAAAGAAATCGACTTGATTCGGGGTAAATTGTTCGAGAGAAAGTTTACCTCCCCCATAGCCTAGCTTACTCACTAATATTTAGTTATTTTGTAATAGTTGTAATTACCCATTTGTCTATATTAACCTATAATCGAATCATATCCCAAGAATCCGTCTCATTATTGCTATTTCGTATTGTTTACCACTGTTTGTAGTTGATAATTTCAAACCAAAACCCCTCATTTGACATTCTGTGTCACCCCCTGATTTGAATGATGTTTTTATTCGATAATTTCTATTCCTATGACTGATTTGACCATGTTCGTACTTCTCACTTCACTCTCAGACACGTACCACTCCCTGTGGGATTTGACCCCAACTCATTAGTTGGGTTTTATATTGAGTAGCGATCGTTGACACTTAGAATTGGAAGAAGTGTCCTTGAAACGTTAATCAAAGATCATGGCAAAGGCAGAAAGAGGAAAGGAGGCATACCTAAGACATGGAAGTCAAAGCACTTGTCTAAGCTCCTCTTAGAGACCAACTGGAACTTTGAACCGGTACACATACCTACAAAAGAAGGAGAGATTAGACACTCAAAGGAGGAGGAAGATAAACAGGTGCAGTACCTTTTGAAGCTGTGGAGGATGAGTAGTGGCACACAACCATGGTCGAACACTGATGGTCTAAAAGGAGGCGGCGGAGAAACTAAAAATTCATGAAAGGAAGAAGCAAGAAGGCGGCGCAGCTAGAAACATGAAAGAAGAGATTTTGGAAACAAAAGTTAAGGAAAGAGTTGGAAATAGGGTTAGAAATAGAAAGAGGCTAGTCATATATGGGCTAACTTTCCATTTTAAAGTTGGGCCAAGCGGACATGTACTTTGGTTTTTTTTGATTGAATAAAAGAGCTCCGAGCTCAAATTTGATTTTTTTTTTAAAAAAGTACTCTTACAATTTATTTGTTACTCGATTGTTTTGATCTAAGCTTTTTCCGCCTTTCTTTTGCTGGATTATTCTCTATCCCATCAGTTGAGAAAAGGAAAAACTAAGCTTTCAATTTAGATTTCCACGTCAAGATTACCTTCATGGTTAGTAAGATTTGGATATCGTCATCTTTTGAATCATATATCATGAATCTTGATTGAATCAAGAACACCATTTCACCTTTATTTGACATGAATAGGAGTGGATGCAAACCACTTTGGTCATTTGGATACTTGTTGGTTAACGACTTTATCCAAGATTTTTTAACCCATACTCCTTCGTAACCCAAACACCTAAATGAGTTTCATGGTAATCACAAAAGACACAAAGATCACTTCCCAACGTTCCGAGACAATTCAGTCTCTCCTGCTTCATATGAAGGCTTCTCCATCTTATCCCATTTCTCATTAGCTAAATCAAAAGAAATGATGTCTCCATCTTATCCCATAATTATCAACAGTTTTTTTGATAAAGAATGTCTCCCTACAATAATCAACACTGGTCCAAGAATCGATCTTTAGACTATAAACTTTGACGACAACGTCATCTGAATCGTCATTAATATAATTATAAAAAAAATACCACTACATTATAATCATCATTTAGCTCATCAAACCCAAAACCATATGTGAAATGGTATTGTTTTCATCTAGATGTAGAAAAAGGCAATTTTTTGTGCTTTCTAATGGTTGGATTACATAAAAAGGAAAAATCATTTTCTTCATCTCAAAGAAAAACTAATCCATTGCAAGAACTAAGATTTAGAAACACACCTGAATTTCAAGAGGGATTTCACCGAAAGCCTTGATAGAATTTCAGTCATGATTTTTGTTGGCAATGATAATTCATTGAAGGACACATTCCATTTCTATTTCTATCATTTACAAATGTCTGACCATTTAATAGTAATTGTTCTTGAAAATTATATATATCCCAATTATGGAGAGGTGACACACAAATAGGGCAAAAATAGATTATATCTATACATATCATATATCATAATATATTATTAAAAGTGGAAAGCTCTTGTCTTCAAAGTTGATTTACCATTTTACCCTTGTACTAAATCATTTTTTATAAAGCTCTTGTCTTCAAAGTTGATTTACCATTTTATCCTTATACTAAATCATTTTTTATAAACTAATTTTTATTTACACCATAATTTAAAAAAATCTTCAATAACATGAATTGAACGGATGATTTGAAAGTGGAGTAATAATACTTTAATTATCACACTTAATTCAATGATTTAATAGGGATTGATGACAATCATCTTTCTTTCTTTCCCTGTTTATTTTTTGGTTTATTCATTTTATATTAAAATTTTGATCATTATCATATTATATCAAGTAGAAACTTTCCAAATGAAAAATTGAATTACCAAATCGTCTATTAAAAGTTAAACATCATTTTAACCTTCAAGCAACTATTATTTCAAAAAGTTTATAATATAAAAATATAAATACACACATTTCAAACAATAAAAAGAAAATGTTTGCATTTATTAATTATAATAACCATAACTTTATACGAAACGTTGGTGGTTCAATTATTTAATTGTTACGTTAACCAATGGCCAACCTTTCATTGCTACAGTAAGTAAGTACAAAGAAGTTGAAAAGTTGAATTGAATATTAATTAGTAAATAAATGAAATGAAATTTCAAAGGACTGGGAAAAACATTATATAAAGGCTAAATGAGTTTACTAATTTCCCATCTCCTCTTTGTAACTTTTAAGATTGAATGCAAATTATTTTATCTTCGATTTCATTGTTTTTTATGCCTTCTAATAGTTTGCATAAAAGAAGAGATGAGAAGTATATATGTAAGATTGTTGATGCCAAATTAGACTAGATGTCATATTCAATTTTTACTACTCTTGAATTATCAGCTATAATATAATATAATCTTCCGAGATAAATTATGGTCAAAATCACCATCTCTCCTCCCTTTCAACTATCAGTATTACACCGTTTTTTGTGATAATTAATCTTTGATCGTGGAGGGCTTGATTTCTCCGGAAGGTTGATCATAGTTGACATAAATGAATTCATTGTTATAGTATAATTTGATTACAATTCTTTATGATACAAAGCTTTCTACAAATAAGTTATATCATCTAAAGAAATGGTGTTATTTGAACGCATTGATTGATGCTAGCTCCTCATCATGTTGATTACTGGCTATAACCTTTTATCATCATTAATCCTATGCATGGCATATTTGGTTAATTAGAATTACAATACTTTGATTTCACATGTATTGGAATTTCATTTGTTTGGGTGTTTTTGTTTCCATGCACAATTGTTAAGATTATAACAATTAGTTTTAAATTCTTAATAAGCATATATTATTTGCGTTTTGTAAATTTTAACAAGAAGTTTTAAATATTTTAAATATCATATCTAAGTTTTTTGTTTAAATATTTCAGATTCATTGTTTTGCTATTTGGTATAAGCATCACAATTCACTAGTCAAATATTATGTCATGAAATTTAATACTTAATGTTATTAGGTGCAAATATTTAATACTAATACTTCTTTATAAACAAAATATTTGCACCTAATAACATTAAAATGTAACTCATTTTATACATTTTACTTATCTAACTAAATATAGTTATTCAATTTTTTAGTTCTGATAGTAATTAATCATTTATCGCTTAACGAAGAAGTCATTCAAATTGGATGAGTGTTACGTTCATCAATTTTAGTTTGTACCTTTTTTTCGTTATTGATTACACTATGGTTTTAATATAACTTTTATCGTGTATACTACTTGTTTGAAACACGTGCAACGCACGTGTTCAGAAACTAGTCTAAATAAAAGTAGGAAAAAAAGCTCAAATATGTCATCGAATTTTGAGAAAAAAAGGCTTTCTCAAAGTTTGATTAGGGATGGCAATGGGGTGATGCGGTGCGGGGAGAGGCGGGTTGACCTTAATCCGCAAAAATTTTAATCCACCTCGCATAACAACTTTTTTTCATTTTCAACCCGCATAGACCCGCCCCGCATAATTTTATTAATATTTTTCTTTTTCTAGTTAATTTGATACTAAAAATAAAATTCATTTTTTATTAAGTTGTATTAATTTAATAGATAATGACTTAAAAAATTATTTTTTAGAGGTCAATTGAGAACATATAATAAATTTCATTTACTATCTTGAATATTCTAATGGTTTTAAAAAATATATTTTAATAAATAATGTTTTATCACTCTTATTACATGTAAAAAGTTAAAATTAAGGTTGAACCCGCATAAAATCACATATACTCGTCCCGCATTAGTTTTAAGAAAACCCACTTCAACCCACCCTGCACAACCTTGAACCCGCTCCGCCCCGCATAGCCTTACACCCACCCCTCCCCGCATCCGCCTGTTGGGTTCGAAAGTGATTAGGGCAGCGTAAGCTAACAATTACAAATCATATGGTTGATAAATCAGACAACAAATAAAAGTATACTAAAGACATAAATATGGTTTGGTCAAGCGACTTACGCGACCTACATATTGAAAACTAATATTAAAAAGTATAAACTCTATTGGGAATATAATCTCCCTGTAAACTAAACTCTTAAACGTTTATATTATGGATATTATTATATTATTGATATGAGAAGAATGATATTCAATTTTCCAAACTTTTTTCTCTCAAGAAAGAATAAACCAAATATGAAAGAGATTATACTTTCAGAAAAAGTTCAAGTATTTATGGTTATACTTTGATTTTCCTTTAAACAAAAATAAAACTTAAAATATGGTAAGAAAATCAGGGCAAAACTTTAACACCGCTCCGCCCATATTTGAGCCTTTTTTTGTAATCACAACTCAAAATTTCTGCAACTCAAACGGATTCTAAAGCCTCCAATCGCAGAAAAAGAGCTCAATTTCCATCAAATTCAATGAAAGATTTGAACTTTACAGAAATCTTGCCACCTGAACTCATTACTGAAATCCTTTTGAGGGTTCCAGTGAAATCCCTTTTGAAATTCAGGTCTGTATCGAAATTTTGGCTTACTTTAATCTCTAGCGGTGAATTTATCAAAAACCATCTCAGTTTATCAGCTAATAACAAGGAAGACACCCACCATGTGCTTATTTTTGGTCAGAGTAGATATTATAAGGGGAATTTCAAAGAATGTCTTTTTAGGTCTTTATTTAATGACTCTGTTACTGAGGCTTTCGACTTGAAGTATCCCATTGAAGACAACAGTAAACTTTTCAATGTTTTGGGTTCTTGCAATGGATTGATTTTCCTTGCAGATTATTTAGAATGTTCGCTTTTATGGAATCCAACTACTAGAATGCACAAGAATTTGCCTGATATTAGACCTAGATGGAAGAAGTACTATGTCGAATATGGTTTTGGATATGATGAGCTCCGTGACGATTATAAGGTACTGGGTATTTTTTATAATCGTTGTGGTTTAGATGGTGGGGAGGTCAAAATATATAGTCTAAAAAGTGATTCTTGGACTAGTGTGGATTATATTGGTGAGGAGATATTAAATACTTCAGACTCTAATAGAAAAATGAGATTAGCTTATTCAGGTTTTTTTGTGAATGAGAAGCTTCACTGGGATACGATTACTTTTGGTCCTAATCCCGGTGATGTGTGTAGGTGCAGGGAAATTATTTATTTTGATTTAGCTAATGAGAAATGGGAAAAGGTGGAGAAGCCCTCATATGGAGTAGGAGAGACTGATTTGTATATGGGAACGTTGGGAAGTTATCTTTGTGTCTTTAGGGATTACAACGAAACTCAGTTAGGTGTTTGGGTTATGAATGGATACGGGGTTAAAGAGTCTTGGATAAAGAAGTTTACCATCACGTATCCAATTAAGCAAGTTTTATATCCACCCCTGTTCATGTCAAATAATGGTGAAATGTTGGCGACGTTAGGAACAATTACTTCCATAATGTACAATTCAAAAGATGACGCATTCAGATATCCACATGTTATTAACTGCAATGACTTTCATGGAGTGACAATATACGTTGAAAGTTTAGTTTGTCCTTTTTCAACTGAAGTGACAGAGAAAGCAACAAAACAAAGGGGGAAAAAGCTCAGATCAAAACCATTGAGAAACAAATAATTTGTAAGAGTACTTTTTCTTCTCAAGTTCTTTCAATTTCTGTTTGTTAGTTCAAATATAGAACAAGTCCTTGCAGCTAATCACTAGATGTATATTTTCTTGTGATACCTGTCTCCTCCCACCAGCAACATGTAAATTTGTCTATCACCTAGTGTTTGTGTTGTCTCTGTTGGGATTTGAACCTGAGACCTCGTGGTTCTCAACTCACTTCATTGATTTATTTAATACTTCACGTCTATAAATGTCGATGCCTCTTATCTCTATATGTCATGCTATCAACTATGTATTGATATTTTGGAATTTTGACCCAAGTAACTGAAAGGAAAAATAGCTAATCCTTGTGGAAAAAGATGTTAATAGTTTGACAGACCTGCATTCACTTATATATCAACTATATATTGATATATGAATGTTAATAGTCTCTGTATGTTATATTTGTTGATTTGCATTTGTTGTGAGCCATTCAATTGAGGAAGCACTAGAGTGAAACCAAAGTGCGGGTGAGTGCAGGGACAGGGATTCTTGTTTGTTGTATCTACTCGAGGCAGGTCATGGTTTCTTGATATGTAAATCACCTAACTACTACGTTTCAGCAGCATAATATGATCATGTGATTGACATGAGTGCCTGTTTTTGGTAACAAATTGTTGTGCCGAGGTTAGGGGTAAGGTCTGCTTACATTCTATCCTCTCCAGACCCCACCTGTGCGATTACAATGGTTATATTGTTGTTGAGATTGGCATGAGTACTGCTTGTGACATTTCAGATCAATGAGTAGCACTTTTGTCATGTCCCAAATGTAGCTGGTATCGATATGGAGCTCGTCTTTTTTGCTTAAACAAGGCAAACAGTTTCTAATACTAGTTTTGTTTGCTAAATGTTGAGCCTAGTAAGTTTGTACACAACAGAGAATAGTTTTGTTCAATTACAACTTGTCTGCATAGAAATACCAATGAAACTCTCCTACTCCGTGACCGACATATGAAATTACCACACAAGCTACTCAATTTTTATCTAGCTCTGAATTATATTTTAGATGCTACATATATAAAAGGGTCGTTTGATAAGGTGTATAATTAGGTAGAATAATATTGGTACTAAATTTTAGTACAATGTTTGGTTGTAAATTTAAGCCTGGTACAACAAATATCAATATTTACTTATACATTTTATTCAGTACTATTTGTATGCATGGTATAAACTATGACATTAACAATATCAAAACTATTCATATTCTAATCTACTCAGTTCAGTACTATTTTGTACACCACAGAGAATAGTATTATTTTTCTGCATTCTCTGTCCCTCGGGTTGAAAAAGGGAAAACTAGGCTTTCAAGGTAGAATTGGGCATATTGACTGTCATGACAGTTAGTAGACTATATATGAATATCTTAAATCACTATCTTATAATCATCATGGAGTTCATCATATCCAAAACCATATGCAACACATTTGTGTTTTTCCGATCTGTCTAAAAAGAGGCAAATCCTTGTGCTATCTAGTTGAAGGATTCCACAAAAGGGAATATCCTTCACAAGAACGGGCAAGATAAACCAATCCATTGCAAGAACCCATAGCATAGAGCCCATGAATGTCATTTTCAATGGAAAAATCCATTTCAATAGCCTCGGCAACAGAGTTATGAAATAAAGATTTAAGAGGACATTCTTTATAATCACATTTCTCTTCACCAACATCCAAAAAAAGTACATGGTGGGTGTCGTCCTTATTCATTGAGATGAGTTTTGATAAATTTAGTTAGTACTAGAGATTAAAGCAAGTCAAGATTTAGAAATCGACTTGAATTTCAAGAGGGGTTTTACTGGAAGCCTCAAGAGAATTTCAGTGATTTCTGGTGGCAGAACAGGAATTGTCAAGATTGAATCTTGCACTAAATTTGAAGGAAATTGAGTATCATCGGAGAATTCAGGTTCCATTTGAGTTGCACTTTGAAGGGTTTTTCAGCTCAAAAATAAAATGACCATTTTTATCCTGCTTAGAAATGCAGGATAAGACTGCGCTAGATTTTTGTGATCTAATGTTTTTTCGAATTTCAAGGATATGGAGAGTTAAGTTTATCCAAAAAAATTCCTTATTTAATTTTAATATCTAGTCCCAGCCGTCCTTGCAAGGATATGGGTCAGTGTATCCAAAAACAATTCTTATTTAATTTTTTGAATTTCAAGGATATTGGTGCAGTGTATTTAATGTTTCTGGAGGTAATTTTATTTCTTCATTCGAGTTTATTATGTGTTCTTTGTCACTGCTCTTCTGTAGTTCTGTTAGCTTTCCATAACTGTATTTTTCTCTACTATTTATTGTTTCACATTTTGAAAATTGTGATCATGTTGTATTATTTTTTCAACTTTCAAGCTGTAACTGATTTTTCTTTCCTGTTTTCTGGTTTGAACTTCTTTTGCAGATTAGAAGTCGAAAAGGTTGTGAATGACCAACCACACGAGTTTGGAAAGGAAAGAGTTGGCCGTGTTCTCAATCAGCTTATCTTATGTTAGTTTCACATAGATTCCAAACAGTATTCGCGACTAGCCGAGGTTGGCTGTTAGTTGGTTCTTGTTAGCAGCAGCTTAACTGCATTTGTCACATTGTTATTATCTTGTTTCTTCCTGTTTACCATATTGTTGAGTTGGATATTACTTTCTTGGAGATAGATCACAATCGTGTTATTGTTACCATATTCTTCCTGTTTACCATATTGTTGAGTTGGATATTACTTTCTTGGAGATAGATCACAATAGTGTTATTGTTAATCCTCTGTCCCTTCCGTTGAAAAAGGACAAACTAGGCTTTCGATGTAGATTTCCACATCATGATTGCCTTCATGGTTGGTAAGATTTGGATATTTGCATAAAGTCATTTTTTGAATCGTATCATGAATCTTGATTGAACTAAGAACAACTTTTCACCTTTATTTGACAGTGAAAAGAAGTGGATGCAAGCCACTTTGGCAATTGGGATACTTGATTTTATCAACGATTTTTTAACCACATACTATTTTATAGCCCATGTTATGCCGTAATTTTACTATCTTTAAAAAAAATCACTTTTTTAAAATATTCGAAGTATAAAACATTTTGGGAAAATACTTAAGAAAAGAGTCGTCACTTAATTTTTTAAAGAAATTAAGAAAACTTATAATTTAAAAAGACTCTAACTGATTAAATCTTTAAAAATTTAGAGAAAATTGGTAAAAGATTCTTCTTATTAAGCTTCAAGAAGGTTTCTAAGGTGTTTGAAGCGCCCGCTAACACACGATTTGGTTAATATATATTTTGGTAAAAGATCCTACGATTTGGTTAATATATATTTTGACTATTTTTTAGGAAAATGATAATAAAATTTTACAATATTAATTCGGAAAAAAAAGAAGCTAAACAAAGAACAATTTTTTTTATTTTTAAGAAAAGGGATGTTAATTGAAATTTTTGAATTAAGTTAGAATTTTGGCAAAACTAGATTAATTAAGATTTATTTAAATCATTTTAAGAAATAATTTAAACAAATTTAGTTAGTTATAGCATGAAAATCATTTTAAATTAATTAAAGTTTTGACTAAAGATATTCAATAAAAGTATAAGAGTTGATTAAAAATGAAAATTTTATTAAAATAAACTAACATAAAAAATATAGTTCATCTTTTGGGGTTAAGTTAGTTAAAATATTTCAAGATGGAGTAAAATAAAATTAGTCAAAACATAATCAAAACAAATAGAGGAGCAAAAGAGGAGAGAGAGTCCATGAATGGACTCAAGTACATCAGTTGTATATCAGTGTATTGATATATCAGCTATATCAGCTTTTTCCATGTATTTCTTGCTTCTCTTGCCTTGTGTATCAAAACATCCAAAATCCGAACAAGGATGAAGGCCGACTCGAGTAGGAGGTTGGGCTAATCAGCCCCAACATAATGCAAAGATGAGTCCATTCATGGACTCAAGTATCATGCATACAAAGAAATGAGTAATGAATATTATCAGCTCAAAATTGCATAAAAAGGGATGTTTAATTTGTAGAGAACCTGTAACACATGAGTGGAAAAAATCACACCAAACGCGTTCACAAGGAAAACTATATAAAATAGCATATACCTACTGGAGTATCATATCAGCAAATGCACTCATGACTCCATTTTTTAAAGAAAACATTCGCCAAACAAAACTAAACAAGGTTTGAAGAAATCTTGACTTAAGCACCAACATTTAAACAAGAATCTAATAAGTAATGCTAATTTAGAAAAGCACATTAACCTTAGTAACTTATTAGCAAGGAATGGAGCAAGCAGGATACGATATCATTATAAAACAGATACGCGAAAGCTGAAGAAATACTACTGTTATAAATGAGTTACGGCAACTATTGAGCAACAAATATATTAGTAAGATCTATATAAATAGAACATTTCTTACACCATAATAGACGGGGAAATCTAAACTGAAACATGAAATGATAGATTTCTGAAGTGTTGGTATCAAACTAGATATCACAAATCGCTACATAGAGAAGCACCCGAACTAAACAAAGAGACTTTGACTGAGTATGAATCAAGAGCAAAATATTATCCTCTACAACTTAATATCGCTGGTCTAACTTCACATCACAGCAAGAATTAACAACAGCAGCCCACAGAAACATTTTTAAAGAAAATAAAGAACTACAACTGATACAATGAGAGAATAAACCGAACAAATGAAGATAGATGCTGAAAATGCAGTAAAGAGAAGCTGATTGCAACATGCTCGATTAAAAAAAGACTAGACTTAAAAAATGGAATTTTACGGAGAACGTAACTTTGTAATTTTGAACAAAAGCGAAGCTATCATTATAAAGCATTCTAGCTATAGTAATATCATTCTAGAGTGAGAAAACAAGATACGAAATTAGAGAAAAATTATCCTACATGGGAAAGACATCACCGTAAGGTTCAAATGCCTTCAATTGGTACAGTAACATCAAAACACATCAAAGATTTGGGTGTGATTCTAGACAAATAAAACAAACAAAAGTGAGCCCCCATTCTGTCAAAAAATTTCACTGAATAACCGGTTTTACATAACTCAAATTGTCAACAATATGAACAAAAATTAAAATGCACTCGATCAATACCATTTTCCAACAGAATAATGCTCAAGCAAGAGGACACATAATATTGATCAACCATCCCCAAAGTATAAATTTGCCTGAGTTCAACAGTAAACTTCTGATTAGAAACAAAACGCCAACTAAAATGAGTTAAGGTAAAAATGAGGTTACCTTTTCGGGGGCAGGGAACTAGAATCACGAGCTTAACTATGAACCTTTCACCACCACACGAGGGATTCCGGCAGAACCGAACAGCTAACCCAGAAACTCTAGCTACAGAATACTATTGCCCTCAATCCTACTCTTTTTTTTTTTTTTTACTTGTAATTGTAAGTCCGTTTCTAATGGTAGAACTCTCTTCCCCTCTCCCTATATTTTAACTTCAATGAATGTAAAAGGGTTTATATAGAGGGAGGTCATGGCATAACTTAAGGTTGCCAGCTTCAAAATAGTACAAATCCTCAACGGATTTTTGAAGGGAGCCATTGATTTTGAGCGAAGGACGATCGAGCAAGGAGATTTCGACAAGTCACTATTCTCAAACGGCTCTTGTACTAGAGGATAAGGAGAGAGAAGAGGAGGACGCTATTTGCTGGGCTCGAGGTCCGGGTTTGCCGGGATTTTCTGGGTTTTGCTCAGTGGTTCGTTGAAGAAGAATAAGGGTAGCGCGTACGAGTGGGGTCGTTGCAGGGCTTGGGTTGAGTATGGTATGAAGAATTGAGTTGGGCTGGGCGAATGTATTGGAATTGGTCTGAAAAAAAAGGGTTTGGGTCTGGGAATAAAGAATTGGGCTCAGATTTGGGTCTGGAAATTGTAGCCCATTGAAATTTGAAAAGTAGCCAAATTGAGTTGATTTAGCGAATTCGGCTAAAATTTAAATAGGATGAATCAATATAATTAATTTACGAGCTTTTTAATATTAACGAAATAAAAATAAGTAACTCAAAATTATAACTATAATTTAAGCTATACTAATCTAATAAAATATTTACTAAAATAAAAAAAAATTGAGACGATTTTTGAATATTCATAAAATATATTAATTATATACATAAAATATATACATTATGCTAAAATTCCAAAAGTGACAAAATTATATAAAAATAACTTGAAATTATTTTATTTTATTTTATTTTTTTAATTCTTTTATAAAACTAATTATTTTAAATCGTTTGAAATTGAAGAAGTTCAATTATTAATATACATTGTAGAGGGTTAAAATTGGGTGTCAACATCCCAAACACCTAATTGAGTTTCGTTGTAATCACAAAAGACACCAAAATCACTTCCCAACGTTCCCAAAGACAATTCAGTCTCTATTACTTCATACGAATGCTTCTCCATATTATCCCATTTCTCATTAGCTTAATCAAAAGAAATGATGTTCCTGCCCATATGCTAATGAAACATCCCATCCACAAACAAGCCTGAACGCTCTTTAGAATTATAAACTTTGACCTCAACTTCATTTGAATCACCATTAATATAATTATAATCATCATGTAGCTCATTAAACCTGAAACCATATGTGAAATTGATGGAAAACATCAATTTCATCATTGGAAAGAACCAAAAGCGTGGTAACAAAGTCATAAAATAAAGATGTAAGATGAAATTCTTTAAAGATCCACCCTTCTCCAATATTGAGTTCCTCCGGAAAAAAGCATATGTTGGGTGTTTTTGTTATTAACTGATGAACTAAGATGGATTTTGATAAATTCACAGCTAGAGATTAAAGAAAGCCATTATTTACAAACACATCTGAATTTCAAGAGGGATTTCACCGAAAGCCTCGATAGGATTTCAGTCATTATTTTTGTTGGCAATGAGAATTCATTGAAGGAGGCTGAGGCTTCACCTTCACATTTCATTTCTATTTCTCTCCCAAACACAAGTTTTCTTTTTTTATGCCCTTTCAACTCTAAAAATAATTTGAAATATGTTTCTCAAATTATTTGTTATTTTAAGATTTTTATTATTAATAATTGTTCTTCAAAATAACAAATATGTATCTCAATTATGGAGAGGTGACACACAATTAAAGTGCAATGGTCCAGCTTTCCGTTCCCTGATTAATTGTTACGATACAAATACTTTCACTAACAACCTATTGAGGCGACTTAGTCGTCGTTAATACTTAACAACGTTGGAAATATATACTACTTTTTTTAAACGTTTAGAAGGTTGAACATCTTTTACATTACAAAAAACTATTTTATACAATTTTTAATTGTGTTGAACATCTTTTTCATTAATAACATTGTTTTATACAATTTTCACAAACTTTTAATTAGTGAAATTCATTCAATTATAACTTTTATAGTAACTCAAATTTGTTTAACAATTCAATACATTATCATATTACTCAAATTTCGTTGAACCAACTCCTCTCAATCCAAGTTGATTACTTAGCCTGCCAAGTATGCTCGTAACAATCGTCGACTTGACATCATTCAATCTCGATTTCAAAATATTAACTCAAATACGTGGTTTCAACAAAAATGTCTGAACTTAAAGCAAAATGTAACTTACCTTTAACTTACGTATCTAAATTTCAATAATATGAAACTTCAAATACCCATATATCTAAATTTATTCTGAGTACAAACTTTTATACGATATAAATATGGATTAAATGATCAAATTGACATTTTATTTAATTAAAAACATGTTAACAGTTTACAAATCAACCCCTACTATTTTTGTATATTTTCACTTTGACCCCTTAATTTAAGACTTTTTTCCTTGACAGTTAACCAAATTTCCCTTCTCCTCACTCTCCATTTTTTGAACTCAGTAATACAAGTAGGGTTTCAAAATTGAATTCTCAGAAACCCTAATCGACCTTTCATGAACGTCGACGACGAATTTTTCATGACTTATGAATGGATATTAGTTTTTTCTCCGGCGCCGTCACGTTTATCTGTTGCTTTTTCGCCGTCGCTGCCGCTTTTTTGACTCATCGATCAAAATCGGTGCGGAAGAACTGCGGAGAGGATTCCTGTAACTGTGCGTGTTCGCGTGGTAGTTGTGGAGGAGGACGTTTTGAAAAGACTTCGGTTTTGAACGGACGGAGTAGTAGTAGTAGTGTTTTTGGTGGTGTTGAGGGAGAAATGGTTGAGAAAGTGCCTGTGACAGTGGCTGCGGAGAAACTGACAGGGGCGTCGATGATGGAGCAGCTTGTTCCTGAAATCACGACGCACGCGTTGAGCTATTTGGATTATCCGAGTCTTTGTAGGCTTTCGATGACAAATTCGCTTATGAGGAAGGCTGCAAATGATGATAATGCATGGAAAGCTCTCTATCATAAGGTGTGCCTCTGAAAGTTACATGAAGATGTAGTTTTTTTCAATTATTAGTGCTATCTGCATTCCATATAACATATCAATTGTATTTGACTGGATATGCTTAAAATGTTAAATTTAGATTATATACTAGTGTTGTATCAGTGATAGTGGAAGAGAATAATTAAAACGACAGTTAACAATCGATAAATACTAAATGATAGTTGAATAGCTAGCTTGATAGAGTAAAAATCTGAGGGAAAGACTTAGATAGTCCTTTAAGTATGGATACAGGAGTATCTTTGTTGTTTATGTATACTACTAAATATAAAACATCCCTTATCTTTGTAAAAGTGGACAGCTTTGAACCATCTCTTAACAGAGTTACGAAAACTAACGGAAAAAGCCTAAAGTCTACAACGGCAATGATTAAAGTAAACTAAAGAACCACTGATGAAAGAGAAGAGGACCGTTTTGTGTTTGCAGTCCATAGTGAAGAATTACTGCTACCAAAACTCTCCTTTCAGAAAATTCATTAAATGTAAAAGGTCAAAATACATAACAAATTTAAGATCCTAACGAAAGGTTCCATCCTTCATTCGTTTAACTCAAAAACAAGTAAAACACATAGATGACAGCTCACATCTCTTTGGAAATTGGATTATATAAATGTCAAACTAATTCTCGGAGATTAAAGATTTAACCTCTAACACGGTGGCTTGTTTCACCTGGTTAGTAGCCAGACAAGCAGTACTAACTCAGGACAATCTAATGAAAAGGGGAAGACAATTATGTTCCAGATGTTTTTTTTGTGAAAGAGAAATAGAGACAACAAACCATCTATTCATCCATTGTAGAGTGACAGAGAAACTGTGGCAGGTGTTTTTTAACTTAAGGGGTATCAGTTGGTCCATGCCAAGGCATACCTCCGAAGCTCTAACACGCTGGAATAGAGAAGGAAATCTGTCCGACCACAAAGAGAGATGGAAGATTGTCCCTGTTTGCATCTGGTGGACAATATGGAGGGAGAGGAACCAAAGATGTTTTGAAAACAAGAGCATCCCTTTCCAAAGTCTGAAGTTGAATTGTCTTATAACCTTTTTTTTTTGGTGTAACTATGTACTCCCCAAAAAGGTGGAGGATATTACTCAGTTTCTAGATAGTTTAGGAGGGATATAGGTGGTAGATTTCTTTGGTTTTGTTTACTGTAAATCCCAGATGTAACTACTACTAGAATACACTATTGGTGTATCTTGTCTATAAAATGTTAACTTTCTCAAAAAAAAAAAAAAAGATTTAACCTCTAATTTTTTCCCCATATCTTTCGCAATTATAAATGAAGAAAAACATAAAACATAAAAGGGTTAAAAAAGTAAATAATTTAGAACTCCACACTTACAGGTATCTCCTCTTCCACCATTTCCTCACAAAATTCCCGGAAGAAGAAGAAAAATCTATTTCAGAAACTATCCTTTGAACATTAGGCATAATATCATTCTTGAAATTTTTAAGAACAAAAAGATACCATTCTCTCTTCTCATAATCAAATTCCCATTTACGTCTTCCACATTGCCACTCGTAATCAATATCACGAAAAAACAGCAAGCAGCACAAAAACCGTACAACCCGTTTTCCGCTAGTTTTAGTAACTCTGTTTAGAGGGAGACCAAAACTCACCACTTCTACAAAGTTAAGGGATGTTTTATATCCAGTAGTAGTATAGATAAGGGACAAAGATACTCCTATGCTCATACTTTAAGGGACAATCTTGTCTTTTCCTCATGAAAATCTCATCAATTCTAATATTTGAACAGTTCAATAAATATGAGTACTTGGAAGTTTTGAGTTTTAGAAATAGAATTGTTTCAAAATTTGTGGGACATCCCAAATTGGAGAAGTGCAGAATTAATTTGATAGCATGCTGGAGGATAATTGAAGGACACTCTTAATTGTTTGTTAAAGAGCATCATTATTACCAACTATGTTTAAACGGGTATCTGGACTGCTTTGGATTAGTTCAATGAGGCATGTTTTGTGCAGAGGTTAGTACATTGTTTTGAGAGCGTAAGAAAGAAGCGTGTGTACTTTATAACTTCTTGATGCTTTTAAAGTTTAAATACAACCACTTCATCAAAAAAAATAAAAGGTGACAAGAAGCGCGTGAAGCACAATTTTTAGAAAAAGACAAAAATAAACCTTGACAGAGACAATTTGTATAAGCAAATGTTTAATTTTAAAACTAAAAAGTACATTTCACAAAATCCTCCATAGTACAAGCAAAATCAACACTAAAACATTAGCAGATCAACATCCTATTGCATTTGAGTCTTCAACTCAATTTTCTGTCTATAAACTTTTGCAATTCTTCTTTCACATGAGCTGGGAAACTTGGACAAGAGGTAATGTTTGGATTAACACCACGAGACGATGTTTATGACGATAAATCACCCCTTTTGAGATCTTGTTACCAAAAAAAGCATTATATATCGCTAACTTTTTGTACATACATCCAAGCTGGGTTTTCGTTTTGATCATGGGATGCCATTTTCAATCTTTAAGAGCAAGAGAGTTAAAATTCAGCTACTTTAATTTTTAAAAATCCACTATAAATGGACTATTTGGGAAGAATTTAAATTCCGCTACTTTAATTGAAAAATCTTCACTGAACTGAGTTTAAACTGATGATTTTGACGTTTCTTTGACTCTATGACTATGTAGATAGTAAGTTTTTAGCCGTCTTCATCCAAGCCAAAGAGAGTAGTATCGTGCACATTCTAAGAAATAATTTGTGGGGATGGTTTGAGAAAAAATATTCTTATATTTCTGTCTCATTTCGTGTTGTTATCTGGGATTAGGAAAATCTACACTCTAATTGATGCTTTTGTAAAATGATGAGTGAGATATACTATCTTAGATAGGTGCTCATTAGGTTATCTGAAAGCTGTTGTCAAATAGTCTCTTAGCTGTCTTCCTTCAGGTGCTTTCATGTATTTGCGTGCACATTTAAGGGTATATGGGAATGTGGTTGTGAGGATTGGGTTTAAACTTCTCCTAGGAGGAAGGGCATTAAGTTTTAGACATTTAGGAAGCTCTATCATCCTGTTTCCTTCTAATTTCCAATATTGGAAATGTTTCCTTTTACTTATAGATGAATAATCAGCTTTTATGGTACTCTTTCCTTTAGTTCTTTTTATTCTCATAGGATGCATCAAAAGATTTTTGAGATTAGTGCACCTATTATTATTATTATTTTAAATGAAAAAAGTAGCTTAGTACAGGATCAACAGGTATCATCTGTTTAGTCCTTCTTGTTGTCTCAAGAACACTGAAGCTATGATTCACCCATCATTGTCTTCTATTATGGGCGAAGTGTTTTACTTTCTCCTTCCCAACAATATGGAATTTTGAAGTTAAAAACTGCTTAAAGTTATTACTCTGAAGTTTCTGTGTCAGCACTCCAAGTGTTAGAATTGCTAAATAGTTATGCCAAATTAAGGATGTAACGCTTATTTCATGCATCACATATTAGTCAGTTGACTCAGTTCTTCCTACGAGCATTTTGTATGCTTAGAATTCGAGGTGCGTACCCTCTGGTATACCATCTACCCCAAATTGAACACTCCTCTTTTATATGGTATACCTACAATGTAGAAATTTTTAAAAAATCAGATGCACCAAACTCCAAAGAGGGGAATTTCATGGTAACCAATCACATGAGTTGGTTGGGGAGATTCCGTGGTATATACGAAGTACAGTAGAGTCGCTCCAAAGAATGCTTAACAAGTGGACACTGCACATTGACAATCAATATAAGGGAAGCATATTCAATAAGTATACAAAGAGCTCAACATTCAATACTCAATGTTAACTGCAAGTGAAGGGTATACAAGGACAGTAAACTCCAGTGTTTCTTTGTGTTACACATGTATAAAATATGTGATAGAGCTCAACCTTTTTGATAAGGATGTTGTAGAGCTTTCCCTTTGATGAAAGTGAACATTAATTCTTAAGTGTTTCTACTTCCTCATTTTGGACATTAATTGAGCCATATGGCCTTGTGATACTAGAATATGCACACATTTATAGAGATATTTGGCCACATAGATTAAGACGGAAATTCTCCTCGGGGGTGGTGTAGTGGTGTGGACATGAGAGTATCAACTTGGAAATTCTAAGTCAGAGTCCCATGGGGCCTATCTGCTCCAGCTTCGGTGAGCAGGCTTAGCTTGTGGGATACCTTGGCAAGATTAGTCAAGGTGTGTGCTAGTCAAGAAGAACAACAACACCACAATTGAAAAGAAATATGAGAATTGTTTTACTTCTGTTAGCTACATCATTTTTTAATTGATTTTGATTTGCTTGGAAACTGGGAGGAAAGAAACAGAAGCTGAAAAGCGTTTACCACATAAAAGTAACTGAGAAACAAGATTTGTAGAGAATGACATACCTTGTAGAATGCCCTTTCTGTATCAGACAAGTATGTCTATCAGCTAATGATCTGTTATTTTAGATCAACGATTCTGAGAGTGAGCCCCAATACTTTTCCATCTATAGGAAAAATAAAAAGTGCAACAATCCCTCTTACTTTTCTTTATGGACCATATACTTTTTTATTCTACATGCATTTTGGATGTTGCAAATTTATTGTTTAACCAATACATGACTGGAAATGTTAGTGTAGTGATTGCCTTTTGTTTTCTCCTCATCTCTTAGGATTTCACATTGGAGCAGGATTCTCTGTCTCCAATTAATGGATGGAAGGCTTACTATGCAGCTACAAGAGCCATTATGAATGTCAATACTGATTTTTTTAATATTATTAGAGAGAGATCAGTTCCAGCTATGGAACGTTTTTGGCTCAATGCAGATTACGTGAAGTGTTTTCATGCCTCTGGAGAGTACTTTACGGGGTATGCGTTTTTCCATCCTCCATGGGGGGTCATCTTTTGAGCTTTTCTACTTCTATATCTTTGCACCTTGCATGTCTGTCGTCTTGTTCTCCCTCTCAACCTCTCTTTTTTTTTTTTTTTTTTTTGTGATTAAAATTTCTATAATATTTTCATATGACAAACTTGTGATGCTCCCCCCTGGAACAACCAAGTCTCTTGACTTTGGTTCTCTGGGCATTGTATGTCTTTTGTTGTCCACTTTTAGGAGGTTTTTGTATGGTCGTTTTCTTTTTTATTTGCAAAAAGGTTGAGTTCTTGCTGGTTTAGCTTGGCTGGAAATCTACTTTTACATATCTTATCGAAAAATCTACTTTTATATATTTGAAAGAGAATAGAACAGACCCCTCCTCCTAGAGTATAAATGCGCTGCAATTAGGTTCAAATTTATTGTAATATTCTGTTTTCATATTTGTTGTGTGTAGCTTCTATCTATGTTGTTGGTGTGAGGGTTTCCAAATGTTTTATATCATTAAGGTCTTTGGGTTACTCTATTCATATCATTAAGGTCTTGGATAGATGCTTGGATTCTTGCACATGGTAATTTGAGTCAAACTTAGTGAGCCTGATACCACAATTTTTCTTTACTTGTATTTGGGCTTCTTTCCCACAATTTAGTCCTTGTACCATTAACTTTGTTTTAACCAGTCTTTGCGTGTTGAGCCTTCTCGTTCATTCCCAAGCACACTCTTCCACCCATTAGTTAGCCTACTTTTGAAGCCCATTCTTCATCTTGTCAAGCTACTTCAATTTCCTAAAAAGAATAAGAAGAAAAGGTGAAAAAGAACTGTCCAAGCACACATCTAACCCTACAATTGGATTAGACACAAGGGAGGGTATTAGAAAATATATTTGCCTGATGCCTTTCTGGTTCTCTTTTTCCTCTAATAAGCTTGTTCTAAGTCCCATACCTCCATATTTGATATTGGTTTGTTCTACTAATATGCTACCGTCATCATAGCAATTGCAAAGTCTTTAAGTATTGGCAGCTCTCCCTAATGCAAGTTCACTAGAGTGATTGAATGTTTTTGTGTGACATGTATACTTTCCATGTCCTTATATCGTCCAACATGTCTTTTTAGTTGGTTCTAGAATTTATTTGCCAATGCAGTTATAATGCAATTACTGACTAGTATGTTTTAGTGTGACATATTTCATTTCTACGTCTTTATATCGTTCAGCACATGTTGAGTTGATTCTAAAACGTATCTGCCAATGCAGTCACAATGCAGTCATTGGCAGCTGGCAACTGGCTTTTAACTGGGAGCAGAATGTTGATTTTGAAATTAGAGACGTGAAGGCAAGAGTAATGACAGATTCGGCTTGGGTGACTATGAAAGCTTATCTTAATATGGGATCAGGTAACGTGACGAACGTGTTTGAACTCCATAATGGGAGATGGTACATGGTCCATCATCACTGCTCAGTGATGCTCATTCATGGAGGTGCTGGGCAACAAGCTGTGCAGGGATAGGATTAAAGAAGGCAAACTGTGAAGAAGATTGATTATTCTTTTGAAATTGGAAAGTGGTATAGCGATCGTTTATAGTAGAATTGACTTCCCCGGGAATCTCCATAAAATTATTTTATGTAGTTCCTGCTTCCTTTTTTTCTTACTTTTTCCATCGTTGATGGTTAGATATCACCGGTTTCTTGCCATGAATTTTTGGCTTTGCCAACTTTCTTGGCAATACACATGCACAGTTTGACAAAGTGAAAATGTTTTCATGGAGATGGAGATGGAGATGGAATTCCTTCTTTTGGTCTGTCTTGCATCAAAAGCAACGCGTAATCCTACCGTCAAGAGTTCTTGACTATTGCATCAGAACAGGTTCATCTTCGAAGTATTTTTCCGGTGGTGGGAGAGGGGTTAACGACCCCAAAGGAGTAACAAAACAAAAACTACATGTTATCTTCAATCTTTACCTAAATACAAAATTTAACCATACTTTGCTTGCGTAGTAGCAAAGAACGTGGTACAAATGTTATCTTTTTGAACTAATGTAATATAGTTTTTTACTGAAAATAAAAAAAAATAAAAAATCCATAGGTCTATTATTTTTTTAAAATTCTAATATTATTTCCTTTTTTCAAAAAAAAAATAAATTATCATTTTTGTTTTGCCTTCTCCTTGGTGTCAAAATGATGTCCAATAACAAACATTATCACCAACCATAAGGTTCCGGGGACTGAGCACAGCGGAGCAGAGTGGCTGAGAAGATGATCACCGCCACCACCATGGCCACCGGCGGTAGCAGCTCCGTCTTTCTCTCAGTCCCAACATCACCATCCCAAAAGTTGCAAATTTTATCTCACAAACAACTCCTTTTCACTAACAAAAAGTGGTCTACATTGCCCTTTCTCTGTTCTTCATCAACTTCTTCAACTCCACTTGTTGAAGAAGAAAAAGAAAATGGGTCTAGTGACGATGTTCTTCCAGCTTCGATAAATGAAGAATCTAGTTCAGTTTTACCTCCCGGGTATGCTCAATTTTTCTGCTTTGCATCTGGAATGTTAACAAAGTGTTAGAAATGTGTGATTCTTGTTAGAGATGTGATACTTTTTATTTATTAATATTTGTCTTAGAACAGACCTTTATCTCTCTAACTTTTTGATAATCGATAAATTACAGAGGACCAGTGACATACTGTTCAAAATTTGGTGTTTAATTTTCGTCTTTAGAACAGACCTCTCTCTCAATTATCAAGTTCACTTGTGCTACTATTTGGTCCAAAAGCTTAATATTGAACGAACAGTTAATGAGACTCGCTAAAGTTAGACAAATTGGTTACCTCTCTTGTGGGGTTTGTGAGCTATTGTATAGAAGTGGGGTTTTACCTGTGTGCACCCAAAGGGCAGCGGGTGCGGGTATCGTTTGTCATCAAAAAAATATGTTTGGATTAGATGTTTCAGTCTTGAGAGATCGTACTTCCTTGAGCTATTGTATAGAAGCGGGGTTTTACCTGTGTGCACCCAAAGGGCAGCGGCTGCGGGTATTGTTTGTCATCAAAAAAATATGTTTGGATTAGATGTTTCAGTCTTGAGAGATCGTACTTCCTTTCAAACCGTAGAATGTGTTTCTGCTACATTAGAATGTGAATTTTCCACGGCAAGTTTAATAGTTACAGAGGGCTGAATTTGGGAAACTGTAGTCTGTCTATAGATATCTTGACTATGATTTTGTTTTACGCTATTTCATTCAAGTGGTTGCTGATGTAAACGAACATATTCTGCAATGTTAATGAATTGAATTTGATGTGTTTACAGAGCATGTAACGGTTGTGGGAGAGTGGAAATTGAAAGTGGTTGTAATGGCGAAGGACGTATACAAGGAGGGATTGCAACAGTTCCAGGTTTTGGTTGGTGGCCGATAAAGGCTTACAGGCCTTGCCCTGCTTTTGTTGCTTCTGGTGGTAGGTACAAAAGGTTTGGACAAAGCATGGATGAAGTTGTCTCTGGGAAAGGCGGTAGAGTTAGTTCTGCCGGAACTGATGCTGAGGTTCAATCAAGGTATAGATCTAATTAGTCTATTTCCGCTCTTTTCATCTCTTTGTGCTTAGCAATTGTCGACTGTCTGCTGATATAATGAGTAGCTTAACTTGAAATTATTAGTACAAGATACTTGCTGATGGATAGCGGAATGATAAAATGGAAATAGTCGTTACTCTAGCCGAGGATCTTTCTGAAATAGCCTCTCTACCTTCACGAGGTAGGGGTAAGGTTATGCATACACTCTACCCTCTATAGACCCACCCATGGGATTTCACTAGGTATGTTGTTATTGTTGTAATCTGGCATATCATACCAGAAGATCTGAACCATCACCGAATCTCACACAAGCAGCCGCAAAACAATTTTTGGATCATACACTCTGCTACTCCATTCTACTGATTGTCTAAACGTAGCCTAAATGACATAAAAACGTCAAAAACTACTACTCAATCCCAAGCAAGTTAGCGTCTATGTCCATGTCGTTCCATTCAAGTTCATCCCAGTCCATTTTATAGAGACTTAGTTGCTCTAGTACATTTTGTCTCCCTGATCTTGACTGACTATTTGATGCACTATATTGCCTTCATTGTTTTCCTATGTTACTCCTTACCAACCAATAATTGGTGGAACATTCACAGTAAAATGAAAACAACTACTGCTATTACTACGCCTCGATCTCAGCTATATCAATCCTCACCGACCATGTTATGAGCTCTCAAGTACTTGAAAGAACTTCTGCAAAGCTAGTAACTCGTAACTTATGCTTTTCATCTTATATCAAACTTTGCAGCACGAAAAAGAACGGAACGAAGAGATCGAAGAGCTAACTGTTGGAAGTTAATTTCAAGAGATCAGAGGTAGTTTGGCTGAGCACGGAGTTTAAGCTACTAACTTGGCAGTTTCCTTGGCTCTCTATAGGCTTTTTTGTGATGAAAACTTGAATTGTGTGTATTTATATAAGCCCCAAATGCTATTCGTGTTAGCAACTCTAATCAAGATAAACTATATTGTTTTAATTTCAACTATACTAATTAGTTTGCAACTAGTCCAGATTCCACTCGGGGACTACACTAGGTATGTTATTGTTAGTTTACACTTTGCAACATGAGTACACTTGGATCTATCTATTAAATTTTTGGGGGAAAACTTATGTATGCCTGGTTTTTGCCTGAAAGGCGGTATTAATTTTTAAATTTTTAAAAATGATATAGAGTGAAAATTTCGGTATGGAGTTAACAAAATTTCGGATTAAGAGGGGGTTCGAACCCACAACTCTAGCGTTTCACATTCATTTCTTTACCACTGAACCGTGTTCACAAGTTAATATACATAAATAGTTTTAAATTGTTTAGTAAAAATACAAGGTCTACGAAAAAGCTATTGGGTTTGTCCGAACCCACGAACCCACGAACCCACTCCTAGCTCCGCCTCTGTTTCTAATTCATTTTTATTATTAACTATAGTCATTTTTCAATCATTGATGAGACCTTTTTTCCAAGGTCGAATATGACGATTAGTCCATCACCTTCTTTCTCTCGTAGTAATTTTTCTTTTCTCCTATTTTGGTAGATCTAGAGAATTACAAGTCCTCCGTCTTAGATTCTGTCGTTGCTGCCATTTGATTCATTGATACCATCCGAAAGTCTCATGCTTACGCTAGTGTTATTTATGATTTGATTATTTTGGCCAATAATATTAATTATTTTGATACATTCAAAATTATCATTTAATTTATTTTTCTTTTGAGAGTGTGCGAACAAATTAATAATACACAAGTGAAAATGAACAGATGAAAAGCATGTAATAAATGTAAATGTTACTATAAATCCACCCCTGCAAAATCACAAAAACCTAAGTAGAGTGAGTCTTTTCATCTACTTTCCCAATTGAGCTAAATTCCGCCCCTGCAAAAACCTTTTGAAATTCCACAACATTCTTCGAAATGGATTCTGAAACTTCCATCAGAATCGAAGAAACAGTACTCGATATCCTCAAAACCTGTAACCTGGAAGAAGTTTCGGAGCAAAAAATCCGAAGAATGGCTTCAGAAAAGCTAGGTCTTGACCTATCCGAACCGACCCGGAAGAAATTTGTCCGGCAGGTGGTGGAGAAGTTCCTTGCTGAAGAACAAGCAAAACGTGAGGCAAATGCTGCTGATGAAGTAAAGGAGGAGGAGGAGGAGGATGATGAAGAAGAGGAGGACGGCAAAGTGAAAAGCAGCGGTGATAAGGAGTACGATGACGAAGGCGATCTCATCGTTTGCCGAGTGAGTTCTCATAACTGCTGTAATTCTGCTTTCTGAAATGCTCTTTACTCTTGTAGTTTTGGTTATTATCTGTTTGGCGGAATGATCCAGGAGGCCCTTGTACTTGGTTCCGATTGTCATTTTTTAAACACTTGAGAAATTAAATGTTAAAGAAAGATTTATTTTTTAAAACAATTTTCTATTTGGATTATGATTTATGAAAATTTTAAATTTTAAGCACTTAAGAGTCCCTGCAAGATGAGAAAGTGATCAACTTTCTGAGTTTTTGCTTACTTGTACTTGCAAGATGAGGGAGGGGATTTCTGTTCTTACAAAAACAAAAATGATTGATTAATAGTCAATAGAGGAAAGATAAATATAAGAAGCTCTAGTTTAAGAACTTGAAAATCTATATTGGCTGACATGATGGAACTGATGCATTAATCCTAGTATTTGGAACTCAGTCATTCAGAGTACTTATTAGGGCTTATCATAATGTGATGTGAAATGTTTGTTGTTTTCTGTTGCTTTATTGCTGCTAAGCTGATGTATCTCGATGTTCCTTTTTGGGTTGATACAAAATATATTCTTGATGTTTTTTTTGGGAATTCAATGTAGTTGTCGCATAAGAGAAGAGTGACTGTTACTGACTTTAGGGGAAAAACTCTGGTGTCGATAAGAGAGTACTACAGCAAAGAGGGCAAGGAGTTGCCTACTTCTAAAGGTAATAATCATTTTGTTAGATTTTTTATTATGAATTTGCATACAAAAGTTTGTGTTTTCTCATTTGAAATAAGCTTAAGTGATTGGCTGATTGCTATAGTTAGAAATGAAGTCTGTTGAAAAACTTTAAATCATAGATGTAAAGCAAATTCTTTATGCATTGAGAAGTCAAATCGCACCATGCTTGTGGTTTGGATCACTACAAGGAGAAAAAGTACATTCGTATTGCTTGATCTTAAAATGTTCAGCTATTTGCTAGCCATTTTAATGCTGCTCTGAATTGCATTTCCTATGTTATATGGGGTAGAAAGAACTTCACTGAAGAATTTCATCACTTGCTGGCTTCTTGTTTATATTCTCTTTGCCCAAAGTTTTATCTTTTAGAGGTATTATTAGTTTGTTGTACCACGACCATGATATATGTGTGCTTTTATGCCCTTTGTGGTCGAATGTGGCGAATGAATCCACTTGCAAACAGTTTTCATATTAGTGCTCAACTATCCCCAAAAAAAAAAAGGAATCCCGTGTTACCTAAACATGAGTTTATTGGCTTCCTCTACTGCTGTCACTTGATAAAGTCGAGACAATAAAAACAAGAACAGAATTTCGCTGATTATAAGCACTTTCTGGCCCTATCACTTAGTGGTCAATAAAGAAGAATTTAAAGGTTTTTACCTTGAGCACTTCTTCCCCATTTTGTGGCAGTTTATATAAAAAATAAGATAAGTCCTGGAGCGAGTGCTTCTGGCCTTATTTTTTTTAAGCCACTTCAGGGAGTATTGTATGGTGTCTCGAAAGCTATCTACATTCTGCTCTTTTAGTTGTTTATTTAAATAAATGGCTACTTTCTAGTATTGTCTAGTGGTTTTAGCTGATTCAAAAGGAACCTTGTTAGTATTTGATTTTAGTTTGTTTTCGTTTTCTCGATATTATCTGTCATTTTATCTCTATCTTTGTCCATCTTAACAACATGTCCACCACTGTCTGCAATGGGGTTTTTTGCCACCTCTATGTTCCTCTATCCATATGTTATTCAACTCCATCATCTGGAATTAACAGTGGTCCCACCAACATAGCTAATTATATCATGTTGGAAACTAGCTTAATCAGAAGATACAATTTTCGGAAGTGAAAAATGAAAGATCTTGAGATTTCTTCAGCATTTTTTCTAGACTCCATTTGCTTAGTAGAAAACCTCAGTTATTAATTTTGAGACTAGCATTTGTTTAAAGCATCCAATAAGTATTTCTGACCACACACAAGTCACAACAACCAAAAAGAAAAAGTCTTTTGGGGGAAGAGTTTAGACTGGTTATCTGCAAGGAATTTATGGGCCATTTATTGGACCACCTAGATATTTTTCTTTCTGATCTTTTGTTGAATGTACAACTACAACAGCTGGTTTGCGTTCTTCTCTGCTTTTCTCCTCTTCTTTTTTTATTACAAAAGGTGTTAAACTTAGCCAATGAATGATCCAAGTTTAGAAGCAAAAGACCCTTTGGGGTGGCCCAGTGGTTTAGGCTTGGGACTTCCATGTTGGAGGTCTCAAGTTCGAAACCCCTTGCCAGCGAAAGCAAGGGGTTTGCCTTCTGGGTCGAGCTCATCACACCGGGCTTGCCTAGTGCGGGTTACTTCTCCTATGTGGTTTGCGAGATATTGCATAGGAGTGGGGCTTTTACCCTGTGAGCACCCAAAGGGTAGCGGCTGTGGGTTTCCCTTGTCATAAAAAAAAAAAAGTTTAGAAGCAAAAGAAACGGATGATGGTGGTACTGATGATTTGTTGGGGATGCCAAAAAGGGAATTTTTGATAGAAGTAGGTGCTTGATTCCCCTTCTCTTTTTTCCTCTTTTTGATGAAGTGCTTGAAGTTTGAGAAAAACTAAGAAGTGTTGGGTCCATCACAAGGCCAAATACTGGAAAATATGGTACTTTATGCTGTTCTATAAGATGTTGTATTCTCTGAGTTCCACTATCGGAATTTTCACCTTGTTGGTGAGAGTTTGGTTCCCCACCTCGTAATCCTTTCCCCCCCCCCCCCCCTGAATTCATCCAAAGATGAAATTGCAAAGGGTAAAAGAAACCATAGGACCACCTCTGCTGATACTTATTTTGTGTCCCCTGCAGGGATAAGTTTGACAGCTGAGCAATGGGCAACTTTCAAGAAGAATATTCCTGGAGTTGAACAAGCCATAAAGAAATTGGAGTCGAAGTCTTAGTTTAGTTTTTAATTTTGGTTACATGCAGTAGTAATATTTGAAGTACTTAAATACTAGGAGACATGTTCTTTTGGGTAAATTGGCTAACTTTGGTTACATGCATTATTATGCCTGTTCTCTTGGGTACAAATGTTCTCTAATTTGAGGCAGCTGGTTTTTGGAAACACCAAAGAGAACCTTCTATGATTTTACATGTAGTAGAAATAGCGTTTTTTGGCCCTGGCTCCGAAAAGTAGTCATTGTCATGGCGTTTCAAATTCCACCGGTGAAATATTATGGCAATTGTAGAATTCGCATATGAAATTTGATACTTAATTGGAGCTAGTAATTGTTTTTGTGTATTTCATTGGTAGAGTTTGAAACTTCGTGATAATAGTTATTTTTTCAAGGTCGAAAAATGGCTATTCATGAATTTTATCCCTTTATTATTTCATGCTCTATATTTTACTTCATCTAACTAGTCTATAGCTATGTGGTCAAAGGCTAAACTAACTATTACTAGCCTTTACTTAATAGTCAAATTAGTTCTTAATTAATGACCAAAAGAGTTAATAAAAGGATGAAGAATCGATTATATATAATTTTTGGATAGTTTTGTATTATAATCGATTTATTTAACTCCTATGGTTAAGCGTTGGTTACCTTGTTCTTATAGTAGATAAAATACGAGACTATTATTACACATTTCCAACCATTAATCGTATGGACAAATAATGTTTCTGGTTGATATTAATTGAAGAAAATAAAGTAGGCCATATGATAATTTTGACATTTTGTTTATGTGGTCTAAAATAGAGTAGTATATTTGTGGGTAGGTGCTATATTCCAAATTTTTAAGCACATAAAGTCCAAGTACCATTATAACAGGATGGCCCTCTTGTGTCCCTTGCTACCACATCCCAAATTTAGCACCATTTCAATGCCTACTCTATCTACCAAGGGCAAATCTAGGGTGGTGGGAGCGGGTTTTCGAAAACTCAGTTGTATAGATTTTATATTTATAATAAAAAATTTGTTGAATATATAATAATTTAACAGTAGAAATGAAACTCGCTTAAGCTCTGTTAATATCTATCTTAGATGTTGGCAAGTGTTTTGGTAAGAGAGAAATATTTACTTGAAAAAAATGAGTTATTTGTTTGTTTTCTGATATTTATAAATAAGAAGAAATAAAATATTATTTTTAGAGTAATTTATATAATTTAAGCAAACGCTATAGGGATGAGTAACCAAAAGCAAAAGAAAGAGATAATCAGCTGAGGCCTGAGGGCTGAGAAAGCCACTTATGAAACTATTTTCTTATTCTCATTATAAAGTTTCAAGAAACTTGTTGTTTTTTTTTTTAAATGAAAAACATTTTTCTTTATACTACACACCCTAAGTTCCATCCACAATTGGAGTTATATTACTTTTCAATTCATTTTATTTTCTCATGGTTAAGGATAATGGATGAAGAATATAAAATAATATATGCCACGTGTCGTATCAAGATCCATTCATCCAAAATCTTGTCTAAATTCTCAATTGGTTGTCTAAATACCAATTGGCAATACCAAACACCACATATATCATTTTTAAGGCCAAACTATATCCATATGTACTCCTCCTAGTTAGTTCCATAGCATAACTCACAAACTTAGAAAAACTTAAAAAAAAAACATATTTCATTGAAATTCAAAGTAAACTTTGTCAAGTATGGGTTGTGCCTCCTCCAAGAGAATAGAGGTTGCCGTCGACGTCTACCGTCCTCCGCCGACGAGCTTCGCCGTGTTCGATATCAACTCCATTGAAGAGCCATGGCTCAAAGGTGCCAACAACAACAAGGTATTCTTAGTTTACAACTTATCAACTTTCTCACACACAAAAGAATAGGAATGATAAACTAATAAGAATTGAACATTACATGTCATGATTTCTAAGAAATAATTATCTCAACACATAATTAGTTTCTCGCTTTATCCTTAGTAGTAATTGTTCTCGAAGACTATAAACAATTCAGAAGAATAAATATTTAATGGAAGAGAGATTATATCTGAAGACATAAACAAAGGCACAAGGTTCAAAAATCTCTCATAATTAATATTTTTTAAAGACGTGAAAATAAGAAATACAACAGATAATTTGAAACGTAAGGAGTATTTGTTATTGTAAAGGTTTTGCCTATATTAAGCTTAAAACGTCTCATACAATATACTATAACTTTTATGTATAGATATCCTAGTTAATTTGCATTTTATTGAATATTCCCTAAATATTTGACATCTGTTTCATTTCCAAAAAAAATATTACTATGTTAAAGCATTTATAAATACAATTGTTGTCCCAAATCAGACGTTAGTGGAGCTAGAATTTTAAAAAAGAACATTGATTTTATGTGTATATAGACTATAGTATGATGTTTTTTAATTTGACGGAGAAGTTAATTTCTCCCCTCTAACTCCGCCCTTATTTGAAAGATTATTAATAATTTCATGTATACTTCTATATTTAATTTATTTTATCGATGACTTGACATGATATATTAATATTAAAAATAGGTGGAAGAAGATGAGTTGGATCAAGACGAGCTAGACGAAGATGAGAAGCCAATAAAAGTAGTACAACCAATTCTTGAAAAACTCAACTCTTCTATTGATGATTCTCCTAAATCTTGGGATGAAGTTAGCAAAGCCTTAGAAGATTTAAAACCCACTCTACAAAATCCACCACCACAAAAATCACCTAAGAAAACCCTCCTTGCCCTACCGGCGCCGCCTCCACCGCCACTCGAGGCGGCGGAAGATGGCGGCGGTTCACCAAAAAGAAAAATTCCAAGAAAGAGTTTTTCCTTTCATACCCTTGAAGAACTTGAATCCAAATTATCATCAAAGGATTCCAAAAAAAACAATGAATTCAAGAAAAAAGAGGAAAATAAAAATTTCCAAAAATTCAACAAAAAAAATGATACTCAAATTGTTGTTCATAATGGGGAAGTAGCACATCAAAGGACTCACTCTGATGAAGGGTACAAGCCAGTAAAAGAGAATATATTTTTGTTGAGGGACAAAATGGAAAGGGAAAAAGAAGGGAATGTTCCAACTTTTATAAAGTTTAACCCTTTAAGTGACTACCTCGAAAAGTGCCCACCACATGGCGATGACTCATTGGTCGTCTACACGACGTCGCTAGGTGGCGTGCGTCGCACATTTGAGGATTGTAATAAAGTGAGGTTAATTTTGGAATCTCATAGGGTGGTTTTTGACGAGCGTGACGTGGCGTTGCATGGCGAGTTTCGTCAAGAGCTGAAGGAGTTGCTTGGAGATGGGGAGAATGCGGGAGTACCGAGGTTGTTTGTGAAAGGGAGGTACATTGGCGGAGTGGAGGAAGTGGTGCACCTGAACGAGACGAAGCGACTCGGGAGGATATTGAATTGGGCTAGGGTGGAGAGGGGTGTGGGGAGGTTAGGATGTGAAGGGTGTGGTGGTGCTAGGTTTGTGCCATGTTTTGATTGTGGAGGAAGTTGCAAAGTTGTGAATGGGGATGTTAAGGAGAGATGTCCTGAGTGTAATGAGAATGGTTTGATTCATTGCCCTATTTGCAATTGAATAATTGTATGTATTATCGTACGAATACTTAAAAGATTTTAAATCAGTGAATACAGAGTGATGTTGTTACTTTATGAAGTCGTTACGAACTTAGTATTAGGTTCCTAGATTCTCAACATGCATGTATGCAACTACTTTTGCATATATATAGTTTTTGTGATTGGATTTTGTATACTTTTTCATGGTTTGGCAATTCAGTAATATGGAAAATATGAAGTTTTTAATTGAATGATTTGTATTATGGATAGTATACAGTTTAATTTTTCGAAGGAAGTTTTGTTGAACCCCTTGCGCTTCCTCAAATTCGCACCTCAATACAACAAGGTAAGAAAATAAATAGGGAGTGGAAAGGACCTTATTGGGTTCGAACCAATTACCTCTTGATCTGTAATATTTTACTTAATGACGGATAAAATACAAGTTTTTTTTAGTAAAGTTCTTAATTTCCATGTGACAGAAAAATAGATTGATATTAGGGGAAAACAGAGTTGATATTGGATTTTGTTCAATTCTTCAGATTTTCTCTAAACAATTTTAATGTTGAGCATAAAATGCAGTATAGAGTTTTAACTTGTCACCAAAATGGATTTAGAATTTAAAGTTTATAAATTTCTATAATGATCTTTAGTTAATATAACATAAAAATTGAATTTCTAATCAAATATTTATAAATATTTAATAAATTTCTTTATACATATACACCATCTAAACAAAAAATATTAAATTTTGAAAAACTCAAATATCATATATAATGAACCCTCCCGCTACCACGTAGTCTCCAATTGTGTATTAATGATAATGGGCCAAGCTCATGTATTAGGCCCAGCCTTGTGGGCTGAAAACTAATGTGTTAAAAAGCTCTTTTGTAAACTTCGTCTATACGACTTTAGTTTAGTGATAAGAGCGCAATAAGTAATTTTTTTAAGTTTTCACTTGACTTTACGTTAGAAAAAATTATTGAATCTTGAGACATATACCTACATAAGATGAAATATAAGGATAGTATATTGTCCATGACACACGACTCAAGTTAAAAGAGAACCTTCAGATAGTTTTTGTGACTTCTTTCAACATGAACTTATCAGCAGAAGTCTAATATTTAAGTAGAGAAAATAATAGATAAAAATGAGCTTATTATTGACTAATTTTAAATCTCAAACCATGATTTTTGAAATTTCTTGATTATTAAAAAGGTATCTTTAAGGAATTACATAAGAGTATATACCAACCATGTGATGGTTGGCAAATACATGAACTTGGTCCATTTTCATTAATAAAAGAATATTATAGTGCATTAAATAATTTTAAAAATAGGACATTCTAGAAACTTGTAAAGTTTGTCACATGATGAACAATATTTCCAAATTATAACAAAGGATAATTTAAAGATTTAAGAAAATTAAAATTTTAATCACCGACAAAACAATTACATACTATTAACATTTTCTTTTTTGTTTGATAATACATTTTGTCCTTAGATTATTGATAAATTATATAATTGGCTATTGTGATGTATAATTAAATATATAAAACTTTTAATTTATTGAAATATGCACTTTAGGTCCATTTGTTCCTTTCAATCCAACTTCAGAAACTTTTCTTTTGAGTCGAGGATCTATTGAAACCATTTTCTCTATTCCACAGTTATAAAATTACGTTGAATATGTTATTATTGTTGTTGTTTGTTGTGGTTCCATATGTCTTTTCCTTGTTATATTTGTAATCTCTTTTAGTAAAAGTTATATTGAGCATATTGATAGATTTTAATAAGATTAATACACAAGAATAAGGTTTTTTTTTCATTTATATAGAAGAAAAATACAAATTTAATACACAATATTAAAAAGAAAAGTACACACAAAAATCTCATCAACTTCACATGCCCATCTTTAAATTGGTTTTGGTGACCAACCAATCTACTTAATCTTAGAAAAATGTCTAAATCAAAGGATTCAAGTTTTATGCACTAATGAATACAATGTAATATATTAGTAAAAAAAAATCTTACTAAATTATCATATTATAAGGAAAAAATTAATAATTACCTAATAAGGATTCTAAGTGTATGAACTTCTTTGGAATAAACTTTTAAATCAAATGCTAGGGTCAACTACCACTAAAGTTTTTTTAACTTGGAATTGACACATAAAACAAATATATTATTTTATATCACCAAAGACTTGGTCAATTTTTGCCAATGAAGTGCCGTGAAAGAACAGTTGAACCATTTTTTCTTTTTTTGGTTGTGAGTTGTGACATTTCAACAAGTTTATAATAAAATTTGAAATAATCAAACTTTTTGTTCAATTATTCCACAACCAAATACATAAAATTTTCATGTAACCTTTTTTGGACCATTAGATCCTTACTATGTTGACAATTTCTTGCAACCAATCTTGTGACTACTAATTTTGAGTTCAACTAATTGTGCTTTTCACATAATCATATCATCTAATCTAAAAATAATTAGAAAAAAAGTATTACTACTTCTTTTAATCATGACCGATATCTCAAAAACGTATTCTAGCTCTAACTTTCCACGGATCACAATGCATTCCCACGACTCATATTATTTTATTTAGATTATACGTATACAAGTATCTTTAACATAATCTATTTACGAATCTAAGTCCAAATACGAGAAAATACGTAAAGAAACTTTAATATTTTTTCTAAAAGAATATTTTCCAATTTCTCTTCATACCAAACACACCCTAAATCTCTCAAATTTTGCTAACAATAAACTCTTTGCTTGCCTCTTAATAGTCTAATTACAAAATAATTCCAAATCCAAATTCTCTACTTGTACCAAAAGAACCAAGGCATTTTAGACTATCTTACCGATCTAACTTAACTAGTAGTCTCGAATTCAAGACCTGTGTATTTAAAAATCCTTCATAAGTAGCACTATCGCCAACTGAGGCCCTATACGAACCGAATCAGTCGAGCCTCAATGCAGGTAAGTGAAAAATCAAAAACAAAATATACACCAAATGCATTTTAGATATAGCAAAGAGGAAATAATAGGGTAGTAATAACCAAATATAACTTGTTTTTTTTACTCATATTTCACTTATTATTATACAGCAAATTCCTGCTGGATTACACAATATAGTAATATAATAATATTTGTCTCCACACAAAAAGTGTTTTTCCAGATCATTATATTCTGGATTTATGTATATATCTATATACAATAGATAGATAGTTTTTTTTTTCTGCTCTGCAAACTCTCTTCAGTATTACTAGAAGCAAACTCTTTTTCTCTAATCAACTCTTTTTGTTTCTTCCTTTATAATGGTATATTGTCCATTCTCTGCTTGTAATACAAGAACATTCATTTAGTTCTTGTTCTCTTCAAAAATGTCGAGAAGAGAAATAGCCTGCAAGAAAATACACTCATGTTAAGCGAAGGATTTCGTTTGCTTCATGTTTAGACGATGAAACCAATCGATGGAGATAGTAATTACCTCTGGAACGTTTAGCTCGAGGCGGAATTTAGGGCCATCGTAGTGGTGAAGGATTGGCCTGAATGAATCCTCTTCAAGTGGTTCACAGACTTTCCTTGTCACGACACGAACCTGTAATCAAAGAAGAGATAAGTCGAGATTCAACAAAAAACAACTCTAAGCATTTTGTCAAAATGTGTGACCATCTCGTCTAACAGCTTAATTAGACAGAGCACGCTTCTATTTAGTTCATTATGTCTGCAACGGGTTCCGATTTAGATTGATTGTAATACATCTTCAAGTTGAACCAAGTACACACTATTAACTTTAGTCAGGTAAATCAAAGCAAAGATGGTAGGCTAGTCACACTAATCAACTTTTGATGACGATCCAAATACTACACGACAACTATGTCTCAGTCCTAAGTAAGTTGGATGGGCTAATATGAATCCTCACCGACCATGTTGCTCCACTTAAGCTCACTCTCAAACCAGTATTGTACAAAATGAAATGCAAACAAAAACTAATACTAACATGATCATAACATACACCCAACTAATTGGTATCGCCTATATAGATCTTTTAGTTCGAATCCAAAAGAAATAATATGTGGAATAACTTCCTTACCTGAGCAGGAAAGCGAGATTCACCAGGGTTCTTCTTGTCCTCCCAGGCCGATGGATCAATATTTGACCCACCAAAGCTTGCAGCCTGCAGTGGTTTATGCATTAGCTCGACAAAACAAAACAAAAAGAATGGGATAGTCCTACTAAATTCTCCATTTCTATCAACAATGTATAATGCAGATATAGTATAGAGATGCACAAAATTACAAACCTCAAATACTCCGTGAAGCTGATGGGTCGAGTAGTTGTACAGAAAAAGAGGCAATCCAGGTGTTATTTGCCTAACTGAGTCCCTGTAACGTGGGGGCAAGCCTGAAATATAATTGTAGTAGTATCAGAAAAAACACCAATCTTAATGGAGTTGATTAAGAATACTATGTTTTATTAAACAGGAGCATAAATCTTAATGGAGCTAACAGCGTAATTCATCGCATCAATTGAATGGATTATCACTCACTCTAAACTGGTAAGAGTCAATTACAGAATCCTCTTTTTATTAAACAGAAACACAGATCTTAATGAAGCTAAAAGTGTGATTTTCTCTGTCTGAGAATAATCAATACTAGAAAAACCATTACAAGATGTAAAGATTCAAACTTTAACACTATTCAACCAATTTCTTGAACATAAAGGAGAATAAAATCTAGATTAAGATTGCTTTTACTCTCAATTCTTCAACAGATCTTTAGATTAAGATTGTTTTTAATCTAAACAATCTTGAACCAATTTCTTGAACATAAAGGAGAACAAATCTAGATTAAGATTGTTTTTAGTCTCTCAATTCTTCAAACAAATCTTTAGCAATTGCCTATTTAGCATCCTATTAAACCAATCAAGATCCATTCAACATAACTCAGCTTCATCTATTAGCCAAAAAATCTAACTACCAACAACACACATCAAAAAAAAAAAATACCAATCAAGCCAAAACAACAAATAATCAATACTAGAAAACCATTACTAGATGTAAAGATTCAAACTTTGACACTATTCAACCACAATTTCTAGAACATAAAGGAGAACAAATCTAGAATAAGATTGCTTTTAGTCTCTCAATTCTTCAAACAAAAATCTTTACCAATTGCCTATTTAGCATCCTATTAAACCAATCAAGATCCATTCAACATAACTCAATTCCACCTATTAGTCAAAAAATCTAACTACAAACAGCAAGCATCACAAAAATACCAAACAAAAACAAACAAGCCAAAAAAAGTGAGAACAAAAGAAAAAGATAACTTACCAAAGAGCTCCCTTTTGAGATTCTCAGCCATAGTATCATTGTTGCAAACAAAAATATATCCACCAACCGTCTCATTTCTTGGCAAAGATTCTGCTGGTGGCAAAGTCTTAAACCTTTTATCAACACCATTCTGTTTCTCACTATTAACATCCTTGTTACTCTCTTTAACACTCTTGTTATTCTTCTTCACACTTTTATGCTCATCTTCAAAAAATCCTTTACCAAATTTCTTATTTATCCCCCTTGTACCTACTGCAACATTATTAGTACCCTTACTATAACTGAAGTTCAAAGCTTGATTTGAGTAAACCCCTTTGTTGAATCCACCATTTAAACCAACCCCAAGTACCCCTTTTCCGGCAGCACCACCGCCGTTCGCCGCCGTGAGAGCAGATGGGTCAGCAATTTTCCAGCCATCGTTGCTAAAAAGATTGTAATTTGACTTGTTTGAAGAAGTATTAGCAGTAGAGTTGAGGTCACCACCTACCCTGATATCAAAATTTCTTCTTTCTTCAGGCCTTTTAGAGCCATAGTTACTGCTCCAGATTGAATCATTCAAAGAGAGATTTGCTAAGTTGTTGTTCTGCAGACGAAGCTGGTCACTGAACTGCCAGAAAGATGATTGATTGTTGTTGTTGTTGATCTCCATGAGCTTTTTTTTTGCGGTTTTCTTGAATACCCAAGTGAGGAAATTGTGTAAGATTCAAGCTTTACTGTGAAAAGAATGATTTTTTCTGCTTTTTTTTGCACTTTTCTTGAATACCCAAGTGAGGAAATTGTGTAAAGATCGAAACTTTATTGTGAGAATGGATTTTTCTACTTTTTTTGCACTTTTCTTGAATACCCAAGTGAGGAATTTGTATAAAGATTGAAACTTTATTGTGAAGATGGAGAAGGTGGTTGAGTTTATATGGAATTAAGGTGTAATGGGGTTGAGGAAATTTCTAAGAAAAAGAGGATGGTGGGGTGGGTGAGGAGTGTGGTGGGGTGGGCGTGGGGGTGGGGGTGGGGGATGGCGTGTGAGATTGTTAAAGGAGAGTGTGAAAAGTAAACATGTACTTAATAAAAAGGAAAAGTGGAAAAAAAGGAAAAAGGGAAGAAATTTGATGGGATCCAAGAGGAGTGAAGTATTTTTAATCCATCATAGTGTTATTATTTTTTTGTAGGAGTATCTAATAATAATTAGTACTACTATATCTCATGAAATTTATTTATGAAATGATGTTATTATAATACAAATACATTACTTTTATCTTTATATGACTCATAGCTTATTTAGTCAAGCTTTCAAAATCTATTTACGGTAATAACATAATGAAAGAGGAAGAGTGTGAACAGATCTAGATAGCTTGTTTCCGATAGATTCCAACACTTATAAAATCTATTTCTTTGAAAGAAATTACTTTTTTGCTAGAAGTTTTTTGAGCAAATTATTTAAAGAACAAGTAATTTGTATTACCAATAAGAGTTGTGGTGGAGTGGTAAGTACTTATTTATTTTTAACCAATAGGTCTCGAGTTCGAGCCTCCTCATGTACGGAGTAGCCTTTGTTAGGAAGTGTGCTTTACCCCTCAATGTGGGACTTCTCGACGCGAATTCGAATCTAGATGAGCTGCAATGTGGTATCGGATATCGGGGTGGAAAAAAAAAAGTAATTTATATTTATTTAATCGATTTGAAAAATAAATTAAATGATATTAAATTTTATTAGTACTTAAAGATAATAATTAATTAGATTTTGGATCTATATTAGGTGGGCGAATGAGAGAGCGATGACGGCAAACAAAATAAAAAATCACGCGGTTTAGAAAAGCTCGGAAAACGACAAGAAATTGGTGTTTGTCATTTAAATTTGTCAATAATTTTTTTTTAAAAAATATTTAAATTATAACATATTTAAATATATGATAAATTATTTATATGAGATATCTTAGATTTCAATTTTGGAAAAATAATTATACGTATTCTCAAATGTTCATTTATTTTATATAAAAATAAAAAGCTAACTTAATTACCTATTATATATAATAATAAACTGATTATTTTATCTTTTATGTCTCACATTAGTTTTTTTTCTCTTTATCTTGGATTAATAAGTGATATTCCTCTAAAGATTTTCAATGAAAAATATCTACTAAAAATATTTTATCATCTGATTATATGCTCAATTTTAATAAGCTAAATTTAACGGTCTAAATAAAATTTGTCGAAAAAGTTAAAAGGAATATCAGTTATTAACCCTGGGTAGAAAGAAAAAAAACTAATATGAAACATAAAGATAAAATAATCATTAGATAATTGGGACTCTAAAATTTTGTTTTATATTCTATTTTGTTAAATTTTTCATAAAGATATTCTCAATCATCTCCAATAATGATTTTATTTCCTTCCTTTATACTTTACCAAAATATTTATCCTCTTTGCTTTTACTTTTTTTTTCCTTTTTTGTATTTTTAAAGCAGGATTAAAACTTGATAACTGGTTAATTCATTACTTAATTTCAATAATGGCATGAAATATTCATTTCATTTACTGATTTAACAACTAAATGTGGCATGCAAAAGCATTTTTAAAAATTCATTTTTCAAATTAACGTGATTCATAAATTTATTTTTCTCATTCAATTTACTCTAGCATGACTTTTAAATTGTATTTCATTTTCATACTTGATTTTAATGCAAGATCTAACATAAATAGTTTTCTATCTTAACATAATAAGGATAATATTGTGTACCATATGCACTATCTTTTGAATACACCACTTATAAAATTATATTGAATATATGTGTTGATGTAAAAGTTTTTAAATTTATACTAATAAAATTAAAGACGTAAAACACATGTAGCTTACGTGAAAATATATATATACTTCTATTTTATATGACATAAGACAAAATCAGTAAATAATTTAAAGTATATATCTTATATTTAAAATGGATAAGGATAATTTCTAGAAGGTCATACAAATCTTGTAAATTTACTAGTAGCTTCCACTCCAATGAGAAAAAAGATTTATGTTCACATGAGGAATTTTTATTATTTTTATTTTTATTATATTTTTTTGGTGCTTAGTTGCTAAGTTAAGACTCTTTTATACACTTGTGAGCTGTGACGTGGAATAACACGTGTTATTTATGTGTTGTCACATGAAACAACAAGGTTGATGTGGTGTGGGCCTTTTAAATTAGGTGGCTTTGTATTTTCGGAAAAAAATGACATAATAATACTTTTTATTTTTCCCCAGTTTTTTTCGCAAAATTGTTTCAACCAAATGTCATTAAAAAAAGTATTTTTATTTTATTTTTGCAAAAAATGGAAAATTACATCTTCAAATTGGTAAGTCAAAAATTCTAAAAGTAAAAATAAAAAGGTTTGGAGAAAAATTCCAACAATTTGAAAAGATAAAAAGGAGGGGAAAATTTTGTCTAGCATTCAAATTTATGAAAAATAGTGAGATTTTACTTGATTTGGTAGCAATATTTTAGCTCCATAACAGAGTGGAAAACACAATATGAAATACATTGTATATCTTATACATTATAAGTGTATAAGTGTGTATATAATTTTATGTAGCGCAATATATTATATCCCCGCACAAAATAATAGTACAATATATTATATTTATATGCTTAATAAGTGTATCGGCACATGATTGTATCCTTGTGTATCTCCACATGATATACATTATATATGTCTATTTGTATTCACCCGCTTAATAAGTATATCCACACATCTAATAATATCCTTGTGTATATGTTGTAAAACTCTAAACAAACGTTATATCATTAAAAAAAGAACAAGAATTTTTTTCCCGCAAAAATCGTAAAATTTCATTGCAAATAGTCTCAAAAAGGAATAAAATGTTTTCCAAAAAATAGTTCCAACAATTTGAAAAGAAATAAAAAGGACGTCTTTTGGGCTTTGGTTAATGGGCCCACTAGTTTGGACCTAGACCCGTTTGATCTCTGGGCTTGTTCGCCTCTTCAACACCGATGAGTGATGACCATATACATGGATTTCTATTTAGAGAAAATTGTATGAAATAACAAACTATTAATTCAAATTAAATGTTATAGTTATAGTTCATTTTATTTTTAATTCAAGCAAGCATTCCATTTTTTTGTCATCTGGTTCGGTATATAATTAGTCATTTTCGGTATACAATTACTCATTCGATATACAAATGTATAAAATACGTTTGTGTTTGTATAAAGTGAGAGAAAAGTGTATATACAAATACAAATACATATATTTTTGTTCTACACTTATAATTATACAAATACAGATCGTATTATACAAATTACAATGTATAAATGAATTTATACAAAACTGAACAATTTGTATAAAATTGGATGTATCTAGCGAATTATACAAATCAAAAGTTTCGTAGCAAATATAAATTTTGCTATGGAGTGCAATTATGCAAACTATAGCTATAACATACAAATATGATTTTTATGTTTGTTATATGTGAAAGTTGCTCATTTATTTATGACGGGTCATCTGTCTCTACATGATAAGAAATAATAATCTCGAGATAATTAATTTCATATTCAATTCATGTTATAACTTTGTTTGTTTCATCTTTCATACAAAATCGACTTTAGTAAACGGTCAGTACATAGTTTAAATTTGATTAACAAATGTCATGTTTTGCTAAGTTATTTTGTTATTGAAGGATCTCTTGTTAAGTTATTTTCATGTCTACTTTTACTATCCTATTTTTTTTATTTGTTTAAATATTAATCCACTTATGACCAAAAAGACCTAATTAATAAGAATTTTGCAAAATATAATAATTATCTTAGACTATTTTCACGTCAAAATAAAAAAGGAAAATGTTGAGTCTTATAGTGCATACACAAATTCATATAATACCCATGACGTAATTTAAAAGACATATTATCGTTGCAAAGAAGAAGAAGTCTCAAATTAATTTCATTGAATAAGTCATGAATAGCATATCTTACAAAATCATTGGTGGGTGGGGAACCTGTCAAATAGTCAATGCCTTGGAAAACTATTTTATCAAATATTCAATCTAATTAAACAGGAACTTAATATATTATGGGATATTTTTATCTTCAATTTTCTTTTCTTTATACTTTCAAAAACCTGCAAAATCTGATGACTCCTCACCTCTATTTAATTTTCTATCGTGTGGTATTCGAGTCAGATTATATCACGTGATATTCAAATCATATTGTAAATATACTTTAATTGTTTCACTTAATATCAAGATGTAACGAACATGAACATACTTTAATTTAATTTATTGATAGTTTAGTTTGCTTCGTTGAAGTGAAATGTCAAAATATTTATCATGTAAATTTTAAATTAATTAGGTCATGCAATGAAAAATTAGGAAGGAAACTTTGAATCAATGGTAAAGTTATGTTATCGTTGTAGGACCTACATATAGTTCATGAGTTCAATTCGTGTAATCAGTCATTAATGTTTATGTCGAGATAGACGATTAACATCACACCCTTTCGGAATGAGACCGGTCTATGATCCTGCATATGTTGGGTCCCAAATGGTCCTTTTATGCAATGAAAAGTTCGCAAACCTTGAATTTTTTTCTCATTGAATGAGGAAATAGACAGGTAATTGCTCCATTTGACTTTAATATAAGAAGATCTTAAATCACGATTAATCGACTTTTATACCAACAAAAAAAAAACTCAAACTAGTTGTGGATATACGCAGATCCACCTTAGGCGGAAAGAGGTCTGGTGTACATTTTTTTTGAAAAATTATGTGATATATAGAAATTAAATGTTAGTTATTATGAAGACATATTTAATTTTGCACACCCTTAATACAATAGAGAAAAAAATATATATTTCACCAAATTTCTAATTCCGCGATCGATTGCAAATACTTAATATACTTACATGTTTACCTTGTTCATTAATATATATATTACAGGACAAATAACATTATAATTATTCGATATTCAATATCTACGCTTAAAAAATGAATACTAAAGTCATTAATTGATTTTAATAAAAGAAGTAGTTGAGAGTTTAGGAAGGCCTCCAAAGAAGATACTTTACTATTGAATGCTCCTAGTCTACAAGTTGTTCATAGTAGTAAATTTTTCTTTATTAAAAAACTAGGTAAATTACAAGTTTTATATTTTCTTTATTAAAAAGCAATATAGATTCTAATACAAACATCAATAGTTACTCCAAAACTCTTCTTTTTAAAGATAATAAAAACTCAATAAGTGTGATATCTACGATGACTTCTACCTGTTTTCAAATCAGATAGTATATAAAAATTATATTTAAAATATATTTATAGGTAGAAGATACGTCTTATCTGATGAAATGATGAAATAGAGAAGAATTGAAATTTTAGATCAATCCAAAAACAAATTGGAAGAATCCAAGGTCTTGGGGTCAGCGATCTGCCAACCACATTTAATTAAGGAAAATAGATCTCTCGTTATGAAATTGACTCATATATACAAATGACTTATGTATACTCTTTTCCTCCAACGAAAGTGAAAAAATAGGGACAAATGGAATATGACCTAGAGGATGGAGTATCTTATGTTTATTATTTTATAAATAAACGTGTAATGACCTAAAATCACATTTATTTTGGTACAGAGGTAAGGAAGTACTCATTGTTGTGACTATAAACAAGTACACCAAACACCCCTTTAATGTCACATTTCTTGTTTGGTCTTGTGAATTTAAGTCTGCAACTGTCACAAAAAGTATACTACTACTATATTAATGGGTTGCATTTATCGCCACTTTTTTTTAATACTATTTTCTTGCTTAGCAAATATTACTATATTTAGGCGGATTCTCCAAATCCCATGTGCAATTAAAATTTTAAACTTTGTTATTTACTCCATTTTCTTGGATCTCTCTATGACTTGTCTTTTTCTAATTTCCTATATATCTACCAACATGTTATGTTGAATTAAAAGGAAAAAAAAACAAGAAGATTTAGTTTTTTTGTGTTTGAGAAAATGAGTAGTATTACTTATTCTAATTTGATATTGAAGAAGAGAGAATCAAGAATCAATGGTGGATCTCATTTACAATATAATGGACTTAGAGCTATTGAAACTGTGAAATTGACAGCAAACTCTGCTTCTTGTAAGTCAAAAGGTATTATATGATATTCTTGATTATTTTTTTTATGGTATATTAGTAGACAGAAGAGACAGATTCAAGATTTGAAGTTACAAGTTTGGAAATGAGTGTGATGTTTGTGTGTTAGATGTACATTTTAAGTTTTTTTTTTAGATGTATGTATAGTTCGAGTTGAAAGTAATAGATTCAGTTGAGCACACAAAATCCGGTCTTTGTTTATAGAACTAGATACGTAGGGAAATCTTAGTAGCTCAGTTGGTTAATTTAGTTACTGAATCCCACCTTGTTAATGAAAGTTTGATTCTTCACCTTATAAAAATGGAGTATGATATTGCCTAACTCTGTGGAGAAAATGTGGGAATATGATGTATGTGTATCGGAAACAACGTCTCTACCTTAGACAAGGTTGGGGTAAGATCTGCGTACACTTCATCCTCGACAAATCCTACTTGTGGGATCATACTAAATATGTTGTTGTTGATGATGTTTCTTTGAATATACTGCTGGATCTTTTAGTGATTTACTGTTTCTGAATACACTGTGTGGGACTTGTCATGTGTTCGAGCTGTGGAATCAGCCACTGATGCTTGTATCAGAATAGGCTGCCTACATTGCATCCCTTGGAGTGAGGCTCTTCACCGAGCCCTGCGTGAACGTGGGATCCTTCACCCCTTTGGTTTTACTGATGATATCTTTCCCTTGCATTTGTATTTCCAGTCTATTAACTTTCGTTCTGATAATAGTTCATGAATAATGTAACTTCATTTCTCAGCTGGATGTTTGTTTTGGATGTGTTCGATACGAAGGAAAATGTTATCTTAAAAGTATTTGTATATATTCTGGACAGATACTGTGAGAGGTGGGAGTGGAGTAGCGGTGTGAGGTGGTGGGGATGGGGCTACGGGTGCGGGGTGGGGTGTTGGAAGGTGGGGAGGACACAACAGTGTAGAATGTCACTTGTGAAACTTGTTTCCTCTACTTCTACTTGTCGAACACACCCTTTGTGTTGATGTTGGATTTTTCTTATTATCATAGTGTTGTGCTTCTTACTTCTTAGTTTTCCGTTTTATTATGAGAATAAACATTGTGGCAAAGTTTGGTTTGTGCCAATGTTCTGTGATCTTATCGCGAATGATTCTAATCTACTGAGCTGTTTTATCATAGCTGTAAAATGTGGAAGAATCAGAGCCATGGCTTCTCCAGCTGTTTCAGCTCCCAAGAGAGAGACGGACCCGAAGAAAAGGGTTGTCATAACCGGAATGGGACTTGTTTCAGTCTTTGGAAGTGATATCGACAATTTTTACAACAAACTTCTTGAAGGACAGAGTGGAATCAGTTTAATAGACTCTTTTGATGCCTCAAATTACTCAGTTAGGTTCGCGGGACAGATTCGTGATTTCTCTTCCGAAGGTTACATAGATGGAAAGAATGATCGTCGTTTAGATAGCTGCTGGAGATACTGTCTCGTTGCTGGAAAGAGAGCCCTTGACGATGCTAACCTTGGCCAACAAGTTCTTGAAACTGTGAGTTTATTTATTGGTAGTAAGAAAAATTTGAGCTGTAAATGATCAAAAGCATAAAATGTGACTTGAATTTGTGTGTTGCAGATGGACAAAACGAGGATCGGTGTCTTGGTTGGGTCGGGGATGGGAGGTGTAAAGGTTTTCAGTGACGGGGTGGAAGCGTTGTTGCAAAGAGGATACAAGAAAATAAGTCCATTTTTCATTCCTTACTCAATCACCAACATGGGATCAGCATTGTTGGCTATAGAAACCGGACTAATGGGACCGAATTACTCCATTTCAACGGCTTGTGCAACTGCCAATCACAGCTTCTGTGCCGCTGCAAATCATATAAGAAGGGGTGATGCAGATATTATGGTAGCAGGTGGCACGGAAGCTGGGGTTACAGCTGCTAGTGTTGGTGGCTTCATAGCTTGTCGGGCCTTGTCTCAAAGAAATGATGATTATGAAAAGGCTTCAAGGCCATGGGACACGAATCGTGATGGATTTGTCGTTGGTGAAGGCTCTGGTATCCTGGTATACAGATCAATTCGACTACTTTTTCTTTTGCTTTGGCTCTTATCTTATGTCATTTGTTCAATATCATCGGTTAGTGACTTGATTGAGTTATTTCCACACAAACAGGTCATGGAAAGTTTGGAGCACGCGTTGAAAAGAGGTGCTAATATCATCGCAGAGTACTTGGGAGGAGCAGTTACTTGTGATGCTCATCACATGACCGATCCTCGCCCTGATGGACTTGGAGTTTCGTCTTGCATTACTAAGGGTTTGTTAGATGCCAGAATTTCTCCAGAAGAGGTAACACTGTTTGTTCATTTTCAGATCGAAAATGTCATAAACTATGTATATACTGTTATAATACATATTGTTATATTAACTCTGAATAGGTGAACTATATAAATGCTCATGCAACATCAACTCTTGCTGGAGATTTGGCTGAGGTCAATGCCATCAAGAAGGTCTTCAAAGATACCTCGGAAATCAAAATGAACGGGACAAAGGTGAAAACAACGTTTATCTTCCTTACGATGACTAACTACATAACTATCATATAAATGTTAGTCTATTCTACCAATAGACTCGAAATTCATTTCAAACTAGAACGAAAACAAAACAATCTGTTCTTCTTACAAGACCTATATACTATCGTTAGCTGGTTTAAACGTTATTCTGCTGTTATTTGAAGCTCATTTGATTCGTATATTTGAATGGCAAACGAGTACTTAAGTACTGAATCAAGTTATGTTTTCTGTTGTTACTTATTAGTCGATGATCGGTCATGGACTTGGGGCTGCTGGTGGAATTGAAGCCATTGCAACCATCAAGGCAATCAAAACAGGATGGCTTCATCCAACCATCAATCAATATGTACTACTCACTAACTTCTCTGTTTTAACACGTTCTGATTCTCTGATATCTCAACTGTTCTTTAACCATTCCGAGACTTATTTCACTCTTCTTCGTTTGCAGGAATTAGAACCCCAGGTCACGATTGACACCGTTCCAAATGTGAAGAAACAACATGAAGTGAATGTTGGTATGTCTGTTTATCCTGAATCCTAATGCACAGTTCTCACTTGACAAAGTTGGCTAATAGTACTTTCTCCGTTGCATGAGCATTTTTGTACACTCTACGTATCTTTAATTTATGACCACAAGATTCAAAAGTCTTATTTGCTTTCTTGAACTCCGTATCAAGTTAAAATCAGACAAACAAATTAAAGCGGAGGGAGTAGTAATAAAGTACCCATAAAACAATGAAAGAATGAGAAGAAATGAAAGGCAGATCACTTATAGACAGATAGAATGTTGTTCCAACTTTTCAAAAATGCATTGTTGGAGGATCCGACAGAGAGTGTAACAACATTTTTGAAGAGTCCGAGCAACATAGATAATCAATCACAGTACCCTCATTTCATCTTTTTTTTTGCAGGCATCTCCAACTCGTTCGGATTCGGAGGACATAATTCAGTGGTTGTTTTTGCACCCTACAAGCCTTGAACAATAGTTTAAGACAAACTGTTTGGAAAAGTTCATAATTTTCTCAAATTTTATTCAAAATGTAAGCTATGAAATATAGTTCAAAACTTAGATAGATTGTTTTGTTTTTTTTACCCACAGCAAATGTCAGATTGATGAATAAGGAATTATTTCATCTTGTGAAAAATTATGTGTTTTATCAATAAGCTTCTCAATCATAATATCATTGACGAATTAGTCGACAAGAAGAGGTTGCTCGGATGGTAAACACTTTCTACTTCCAACCCTGAGGTTGCGAGTTAATCTGAGCATTCAACTTAAAATCTTCGGATACTTTTATATGTCTTTGTGGCATATATATGTTATACTAATAAAAGTATTATAACAATATTAAATATATAGATTATGTATGCTTTATACAAAATATACATATATTATACATATCTATATACAACATAGACACTATATGGTGTATATTTCGATCATATTGACAAACTATATGGTGTATATTTCAATCATGTTGATAAACTAGTCAGTGAAACGGTATATATTATAGCTTTCAATAATATTCCAACTGGAATGATCATATATTATGGCTGTGGGCTTATATCCTATTTTTACCGGACTGACCCAAAAAAATGTGGGCTTGGGCTTTTGTGGTTTAACTCATATTTATGTTCTTTTAACTCAAATATTTTCAAATAAATATTTTTTATTTGTTATATTATATTTAGCCACCATATAGAATTTTTTGTTAGTTCTATTAGGTATTAATTTTTTTTTTAAAATAAATAAATCTAAAACTTAGCAAGACTTGTACCGACCGGGTTATGACATACATTTTAGCTCATCCATTTCAATTTTAAGTAATTTTTAAACGGATCAATAATCTATTAATTTATTTACTCAGTATATTTTAATCCGCCTAAATGCAACCTAACTCAATCATTTTGCAAACTTAAACTCAAACTTAAATTAGCAAAAAAGAACCAGTATGTTTTTTTTTTTGTGGCCAGTGAATTAAACATTACATGGTTTATACGTCATCATCCTCTTTATAATTTGCACAAGTTGCTAGTAGCTAGCTAAGCTAGCAATTTATTTAAGCCAAAGCTTCAATTATCATGCCTTTTCACATATTTATATAATTATATTCAGTTGCTTCTCATCCAATATTCAGTATCCATATTGTGTCTCAGCTAATCTAGACTCACGTCATATAAAGAAAGCACTCACTATCAAAAAGTTTCTTCAAGACTCGAACTTTAATTTATATCTCTAATTAACGGTGGAAGGTTTCACTTAATCATGTTTCACTTTTTCAATTTATATGAAAAAATTATACTTATATTCTAGTAGAATATCAATCCACTTATCAATGTATTAGCCAAAGAAAAATTATCAATCCACTTATCAAACAAAAAATATATGTGTTATGATTAGGTAAATGACATATCAATTATACTTTTGTAGAAAAATCCAAATATATAAGGTCCTTTCAAGTTCATCTACCACAAACTTTTCTTGAACAAGAGAACAAAACATTGGTTTAATGTTGGAATATAACTTGAGATTATTCTTAATCCTAATCATTTTTTAGTATTTAATGTTGATTAAAATAGGAAGAATATTTACGTCAAATTCTTGCTAATAGAAAATTCTAATTGTCACTATTTTTGCCACTTCCTAATGTCTGGGAAAGTTTTCCCAATTTAGTTATAGTAAATTATTGCATCTTAATTCCTTGTGCTCCATGAGTTAGTATATATATGTTGTTAATCATCTAAGCTAATATTAATTTTAACCTTTGGTATGTTTAATTGGAAGAATATTAACGTTCTTACTTATTTTCAGATGTTTGATAAATATAGACAATCGCTTATGGGATGACACTGGGTGTTGGTGTAGGATGGGAATAAGGTAGGGGTCAAGGTCGAGTGGAATGGTGGGATGGATAGTAGACATTCAACTTGGAATATTAACTATAGAACTTATTTTCCCAAAATATTTATTGGGAAGTCAATTTTTAAGAAACGTATCTTCATAGAGAAAATATTTTTTCGACGACATTTTTACAATTCAAACAAGGAAAGGTTAGAAAATAGTTTCCTCTATACCTACCACACCATTAATATAAATTAGAATGATCTCATCAAGGACTATATGGGTCAAAAGGATAAATAGGTTTAAAATGTATTTTAGTATTTTATTTATTAATCTCCTTTTAAGGAAGCTTCATTGAAGATCACAAGAAAGAAAAGCACAAGATCCAACTTCCAAATGATATTGTGGAATGCTTTAATTGTTGCCATATTGACCTAATTTGAGCACTAATCTTGACTCTACATGGGGAGTTTTTGTCCACTAATCATAGGATTCTAACATGGTTTTTTGACTATGATCCTTTGTTTCTTCTATATTGTATACCATCTTTATACATTTTCTTCCTCTCTAGTTTACAAGATTAGAACATTAATCAAATTTCTTTCAAAACAACAACTAAAATCTTGAAAATAATTTGGGAGATATACCCTTGAACTAAGAAGATGAGAATCGTTTTAACTAGTCAGATCAATACAAATTCTGAACATCAGAAGAATTTTAGTAAGATTTGTTCATCTAAACACTATGGAATCTCTAGACATCTCTCAAACTTTTGTGGAATCTTTGGGGATAGGTAGGGTAGGCCTAATTAATCCCCTCCCCTCCATCTTCTCTACAAGTCTAGGTTAAGTCGATGATGTTGAACCTGATGACAAAATAAGAAAAACTAAAATTATAGTTTGAAGATTATCGATTGTCACATAAACTTGTTCTCGAGCCGAAAATCTCATTATTGATCAAGGAAAATCCGATTTATTGAAAATTGAGAAATCGATTGAATCAAATCCAATCTTCAATAAATACTAACAATATATTGGTGGCTAAGAAAATTGACTATCATAGGATATACTACAAAAATCAATTTAACATACGTTGTATATTGTAATAAATAAAGTAACATAGTTGGAGGGCCCATAAGGAACATGTCACAAATCAAATTCTTAGTCAGATTATAGGAATAAGTCCCTTTCAATCTTCCATATATATATATATATAACTAGATATGGGACCCCGTGCCAGCACGGGGCCCAATATATATTACTGTTACTGTTTCTGTTTTAATTTATGTGGTACATATGAACTTTGAAGTTAATCAATTTTTTAGTACGTTTTTATATATTTTAAGTTGCTAATTATTTTTATTTAGAGTATGTTTTATGTAAATATATTATAAATCACAAAAAATAACAAGTTAATTTTTTAAAAAAAACTTATAAAAAATTCATTGACTTTTGAAATTTCATTTGTATCACATAAATCAGGACAAAGCGAGTAATATATATATGAAAATGACATAAAACGTACTATAACTCACAATCATTAGCAACTTAAAATATCTATATATCTATATTTCTCCCAATTTATGTAGTATAGATGAAATTTTGAAAGTTAACAAAAACTTTTTATATGTTTTCAAATATTTTAAGCTATTAATTATTATAATTTATAATACTTTTTACATAAAAAATTTATTTATATAAAGTATAAAAGAAATTTTTTTTAAAGAGGAAACATAAATGTTAGCAGGAGTCCAATCTATGTTAATTTCTATGTTTTAATTATTGTAATACCGATTGAATTTGGAGAGCCAACTAAATTTTTTTAAAGGATTTTTTTTAATAAATTTTAAGTTGTTAATTATTATAATTTATAATATTTTTATTAATTTTAAACCAATATATGTTTTTCTCTATCTCAATTACATGAGACATATGGAATTTGGAGAGTCAACTAAAATTTTAAAATATGTTAAGTTGTTAATTATTATACCTTATAGTACTATTACGTGATTTTCAAATAAAATATGTAATTTTTTTATTTCATTTATATGTCATTGATATAATTACATATATTGAGTAATGAAGAATTAATGTCTAAATTATGTGACACCTATGAATTTTGGAGTGTAAATCAAATTAGTTATATGATTTTAAAAAAATAAAGCGGTTAATTATTACAATTTATAATACTTTTTATATATTTTTTAAATGATATATATATATATATATCTTTATGATATTGATATTAGTATTATATTAAATTAAATTTTATTATTTTTAAATTTATGATCTCAATTGTCAGCCTATGCCACATTATAAAATGTTCCAAAGTAGATATCAGATTTACAAAAATGTGGATGCCAACTAAAGTAATAAAATAACATCTAAGGGCATGAACCTATATATGTATATATAAAGCTGAATATAGACAATCTAATGTGACATCTCTCTATGACCAGTATTTCTATTCATCTTTTTTCTCCTTTTTTTGACATTTTATCTTTGTTTTGTATTTCTTATTTCTATTTTTTTTAAAAATTATTTATATCATACCTGATTAATTATGCCCTTTATAACATCCAATACACTAATATAGATTTAAGTTAATGAAAATGGAAGATGAAAAGATAAAAACTATTCATTTTTCATAACTGTTTATAATTATTTAGTCTATAAAATAAAAAAAAATAGTTGACCATTTGTAACAAATAAGAACAAATTTCTTCACTTTGGCTCTTCTTCTTCTGACGATGATGATGATCAATATATGGTATCAACTTCTGTGGCTAAGATGTCCATCAAATTTCTAGGTCATGTGACTTTTTTAACCAAAGAGAAAGAGAGAATATCTCATGATTCTTGTGAAGACATTGATGTAAAGAAAGAGATTATGTAACAAAAAGTTCTTTTCAAAATAAAAGACTTTTTGAAAAAATGTTTATTCCTCCTACAAGGAAAGAAAATTCATTGTGGTTGACAAATTTATAAGAAGGCTGATTAGTGTTTCAAAGGGTAAGAAAAATATTTGGAGAAAAAATCATTCTATTTATGGAATTCGTATCAAATTAGGAGGAGAACAAGCAAAAAATTATTTTGTGATTTGAAAAGAGAGAAAATTAGATATTATTTCTTTCAACCTCATTATTCTTCTAATTTCTTTCTTCTTTTATTTTGTCTTGATTTTTTGTATCTTTAAAGTTTTTTTTTCTTATTTATCTTTAATTAAAGTTTATATATATTTTCTTAAAAAAGAATTTAAAAAGATGATCATATTTAGTTCCTTTCCTCATCAATGCTATTAATCTCATAATTAGTGTTATTTATATTATTTTCTTAATTACTTTTTTTTCTTTCATTTAATTATTCATTTGAAGAAATTAGTTATTATAACTTTATAAGAATTACACATGTATTTTTACATAATTGATTTGTTATTTTAAAATTTTTTGGATCATTCTTCATCTTAAAGTTTCTATCTATATGTAATAATAAAGCTAAAATAGAAAATGTGGATGACACCTTCTTAGCAATAGATACTTATTTATTCTTATCAATGTTTCTGACATTTTTTGTTATTTTTTCCTTAAAATAATTGTTGCCTCGATTTTTAGTTTTAGTTTTTTTTTTTAGCATTTTCTAATTTTAAAAGACTGAAAAATTTATATTGAAAATTTACAAAAAATAAAAAATGATTTATTTAACTCCTATCATCATCAATATTATTATTAATTTGTTTTACTTCTTTTCTTAATCTTCATTTCATCATTAATGTAATTTATATCATTTTCTTAGATATATATATATATATATATATATATATATATTTGTGACATTTCTTAGAAGTTAGGATTATTATTTATTTAATTTTTTAAAATTTTGAACTCTTTTGTCATACTAAATACAACATGTTTTATTATAATTACATTTAATATATTAATGAATATGTTGTACGAATGAAAAGAAAATTATCATTTCACAAAAACAAAGGTTAAAATATAATTTATTATGATTAAGGAAAGCTAAAATTATTATTCCAATATCCATAACCATATATAATACATTAAAAATTAATTGAAAAGCTGTAAATGGAAAAGGAATCACCATTTAAGGAATCATTATTTTTAAATTTTTGAATCATTTCTTCTTCTAAAAGTTTCTATCCATATGTAACAATAAAGTTAAAATAGAAAATGTAGTGACACCATTCTTAGTAATAGATACTTATTTATTTTTATCAATTTTTCTGACAATTTTGGTTATATTTTTCTTTAAAATAATTATTGCCTCGATTTTTTTTAAATTTTTAATTTTAAAAGATTGGAAATTTTATGTTAAAAATTTAAATAATAGAAAAAATGATTTATTTAACTTTTATCATCATCAATACTACTAATTTATTTGACGTTTTTTCTTAATCTTCATCTGATCACTAATGTTATTTATATAATTTTCTTAAATCACTTATTTTTTCTTTTTAACTCTTTTATATATATAAAGTTGGATATGTAAATGATGATGTGACATTTCTTAGAAGCTAAGATTACTATTTATCTAATTTCTCCAATTTTTGAGTTCTTTTGTCATACTAAATACAATATGTTTTATTATAATTACATTCAATATAGTAAACAATATGTTCTAGGAATTAAAACAAAATTATCATTTCAGAAAATAAATGTTAAATTATAATTTTATTATGATTAAGGAAAGATAAAGATATTATTTCAATATCCCATAACCACATTCAATACATTAGAAATTAATTGGATATAACTGTAAATGAAAAATGAATCACCATTTAAGGAAAATAAATGTTTGCAATACCATAATAATTAAGGAGAGAGTAAGATATTATTTTAATATCCTAATTCGGAACTTTTAATCTACTACTCAATTAAAAAGAAAATGCATTTAATAACATTAAAAAGTTATTAGTTTAATATTTTTTCTCATTGTACTAATTCAATTCAATCAAACTTAATTTTAAAGATAAAATAACAGCTTCATTTTAATTGTTATCAATATATTTTAAAAAATTATCGTGAAAAGGCTTTTCTTGCACCTTATTTTAATTTTCATATACTATTATTATTTTTTCTGTCATTTTTCAATGATTTTTTATTTCGATTTAAAATTTAATGTTTATTCTTAAAACTCTGATGGTACAATTAAGGTGGAGTAGAATATAATAAATGATGATTCTTCTACTAAATAAGAAGATATAACGAAATTGAAAGGGTGAAGTTTTTTTTTTTTTAAATGGATAGGAAATTTATTAAGGTATCATTACGTCATCATTCAATATATTTTAATATAAATTTCATTTGCTGATGCATTTGTTTAGTACTCCCTTGTCCCTAATTACTTGTTCACTTTTCCTTTTATAGTTGTCTCTAATTACTTGTCATTTTGACAAATCAAGAAAGAACATTTTTTTTACCTATTATACCCTCAATTAAATGACTAATTACTTTGAAAATTGCAGAACTTTTCATCTACTTCATAATTAATAGGGGTAAAATGATAAACTCACTATGTCATTAATTGATTTCTTAATAAATGTGTCAATTTAAAGTGGACAAGTAATTAGGGACAGAGGGAGTATTACAGTGTTATTTGACATTATGAGATATTTCTTAGACATTTAAGGAGAATGGTACACCGAAATATATATTATATATTAAAGGATCAACTTCATGCAATGGAAGAATTTGTTATTAGCAAATATATTTTAACTTATTTGATAAAAAATATATTCTTCCTCATTTAATAGATGTAAAATTTGTGAAGCTTTATTTTTTTCACAATCTTCATATTATTAAAACAAATAATAATATTACGATTAAACAACAGAGTAAATATAAAATTAATCAAAAATATTTAATTTTAATGATCATGCGAAGTGCGGCCAAGTTCTCTAATTTAAAACAAAAAAGTAAAATTTAAATGGGTCTACTATAGAATTCCTACAAATCCAACTTCAAAAATTATGTTAAAAATGGAAACTAAAAAGTGAAATAAATTTAATTGAGAGTTATCCTTCGTCTGTCCCATTTTATGTGACACTTTTTATTTCTCAAGAATCAAATAGTTTAAGTTTGACCATAAATTTGCGTATGATATCTTCAATTTTTAAAAAATGAAATTTATATATTTGTAAACTACGTAAAAATCAAAACATTATAATTCATAATAATTAATAATTCAAAATATTTTAAAGATGTATGAAAAATTTAAGATGAAAGATAAACTAAAGAGAGTAAAAGGGGAGAATGGAAAGTAGAAAAAAAGAATAGTTCATCTTTTTGGTGGGCCTCAATGTACAATTTCTATAGCTTTTAGTCCAACTCTTTAGTGCAATGTTGGTCCTCCCAAACTCCCATTTCTAAATAGGAGTAAAATAAAAAAAAAAAAGAGAATTGGAATAGTGAAGACATTGAAAATTGTAGGGAATTATTTGTATCTAAAATATTGAAACACATGCAATCCACATGTTGATTCAACAATAAAGTAGGCCAAACATGTTGGTACACCTCAACACAATAAAGTAGGCCAAACATGTTGGTACACCTCAACTCTCACTTCTAATAAGTAGTAATATATACTAGACACCGGAGCCCACGCTAGCACGGACCCAATATGTATCACTTTTTGTTTCAATTTATGTGATAAAGACAAAATTAAAGAGTTAATCAAACTTTAATATTAATTTAAAATAGTTTAAATTTTTAATTATTGTTAACTATGGTAAAAATATTTTTATGTCTTTTAACATTCTAAATTCCTAATTATTGTTGTATGATTTGTAATATCTTTTACGCAATTTTGAAATAATTAAAGGTTATTTCTTCTTTCTCAATTTATGTGATACTAATAAAATATTGAGATTCAATCAATTTTTTTTGTCTTTAAAATATTCTATTGTTAATTACTGTAAATTATTGTACTTTCTAAGTAATTTTCAAATAATATATATTATTTCATTTGTCCAATTTATGTGTCACCGATAAAATTTGAAGAGTTAATCAGATCTTTTACATATTTTTATATCTTTTGAATATTTAAGTAAATAATTATTGTGATTTATAATATTTTATACAATTATTTTTAAAAAATTAAACAACAAACAAAACAAATTCATCATAGGAAAATTACCAAAGCATCCTTGAATACATCAATAATGGGTCCCACTTTTTGTTTAAAAAAATATGCATATTGGGAGGATATTTTTGTCCAAAGTGAAAATAGAATAAGTATAAAGCATTAAAGTCTTTTAAAATTTAAAATTGTTAATTCTTATTGTATGATTTGTAATACTTTTACGTCATTTTCAAATAATAGAGGTCATTTCTTCTTTCTCAATTTATGTAGTACTAAAAAAATTTTGAGATTCAATCAATTTTTTTTGTCTTTGAAATATTTCTAGTTGTTAATTACTGTAATTTATAGTACTTTCTAAGAAATTTTCAAATAATATATATTATTTCATTTGTCCCAATTTATGTGTCACCGGTAAAATTTGAAGAGTCAATCAGATCTTTTATATATTTTTATATCTTTTAAATATTTAAGTAATTAATTATCGTGATTCATAATATTTTATAGAATTATTTAGTATAGTAAAATAAATTTAAAAGAAACAAACAAAACGAATTAATCATAGGAAATTACCAAAGCATCCTTCAATACATCAATAATGGGTCCAACTTTTTGTTTTTAAGAAATTGCACATTCGAAGGATATTTTTTGTCCAAAGTGAAAATATTGTGTAAAAAATGTGTATTTATTGTGATTTTGAATGTTTTGTGGGGTAATAGGATGCACACAAAGTTAAGGTGTTTTTTTGAAAAGCTGGGACAACTTCAAGTATCACTTAATGTTTTTTCTCAAAATCTAATTTACTTTCGTAAACTATGTGTCAGATCAAAATCAGATTAACAAATTCAAAAGGAATGGGTAATAAATAGCTCATACAATGACATATTTATTATTTAACTAAATAATAAATATGTAACTAAAAATCTTGTTAGCTTTTGGTTGAAAGCTAACAAGATAGTTACAATGATAGTTGCATTGTTGCTTATTATATATATATATATATATATATATATATATATATATATATATATATATAATATAATATAATATAATATATATGGGCTATATAAAGATTGTAAAACAAATGTAAATATTTGAAAAGAAAAAAAAAACATAAAATTTTGGGGGTCCATTGGATCTATGATTTTGATGGGCCAAAAGTCCAAATCCATAACCAAAATAGAAGATTTTGATACTTAGAGGAATCTTAGGAAACTTTATTTTATGGTCAAAATAAAGGTCAATGTTTTTTGGACCCTAGAGAGTAGAGACCAACATCCCACTAAATATATATTTTCCTTTTTGTTTCATAAATTCTTGTCTAATCATCATTTTTGCTTATGTGGAAGCAACCTTTATAAGAGGGTTAAATTATCTACTTGGATTTAAAAATTCATAATTTGCACCATGATTGTCTTCACATGGTTTCCTACTTCAGTTATACTTCTAAACTTCTTTTTATTATAACAATTCTCTTGTTAGAGTAATTCAGATATATATTGTTATAACACATTAAAGAAGTATTTTTTTATTAAGTTCTTTACTCATTTTCAAGCATGGTTTATATCCAAGATCTATGATTAACGGTATATAGGATTGCATCGATTTATCTATGCTCTTTGGTGGTGCTTCTAAACTTCTTTGTTTATTAATTATAATATTTTGATATTTGTATCTTATTAGTTGAACTCCTATTCATATTATGTAGGATACATTAAAGAAAACACACTATTTAGCAAGAACTTTTCTTTTTATGACATAAACAGGAGAGTTTTAGTTAATAATAAAAAAAATCTCGTCTATTTCACCACATCGCTGATTGTGCTACTAAACTAATGCATATATTGAATAATTTTATGGTCTATCGAACCACCCTAAATTTCCTCATTTTTTCTATTATCAAAGGCTATAGCTTGTATGCCTTCCCGTGTCACCACAATTTATTATAGTATAAGCTATTTTTTTTAAAAAAAGAATAAGCTTTTATTATTTAATTAATATTTTATGTTATCATCTCATTAAATTACCTAATTATGATAAATAAAGATCATTTTTAGTATAAATAAGTTTTTTAACAATGAAATGGTATAAAAGGGGTGAATGATAGTTCCTTTTCAAAAAAATTTAATTATTATTTAGATGTTTTCGGATAAGTTATATATTTAACACGTTATCAAATAATGATAATATAATTTTTTTTACGATCAATAAATTTTAACCCGTAATAAAATGTTAGTAACTTTTTTTACTAAATTCTCAAGAGATTTACATACAATTTACTTAAATAAGCAATCTAATTATATTTGAAGAAAAATCCTTTTACACAATCAGTGCTAGAAATTAAAATTTATATTATTATTTGTTGTTTGAAGGTTGTAAAAAAAAGGACAATGGCCTAACTTTTAATTCAAGTATGTGGGGACAGATTATTATTTTTAAAAAATATATTTTTAGGCTAAGGTAGCTATGAAATACCAAACAAATTGGTCTCCACGTGGGGGGTTTATATTTAAAAATATTTTTTAGTTAAATCAATGATTAATCTTCTCTTTTCAACAGCTAATCCTAGTTAACTTTGAATGAAGCAGACATTTTTTATCCTGTCCCTTACCTAATAAACAGTAAATTAAAGCAATTCCTCTATTTCTAATCACAACATTAGTCCCATTAACTAACCCCAACAGTTTTTTTAATTATACAGCAAGGTTTTCTGGGCTTGAAAAGATGTTTAAGAGATAATTATACGATTTCAAATTTCACATGACTCAAGTTTTACCTGTACAAAGTTAAAATTATAGTGGTCGTTTTTTTTCATTACAAGAATTGAAAAGTGATTGCTTGTGATTTTTTTTCTATGATGATCAGAGGCGTATCCAGGATTTCGGGATGATGGGGGCATTATTACAAAAAGGTTGATCTAAAATATAAATTTGATCGGTTGGACATTTAGGTTCTTATTACTGAAAACCGTTAAAATTAATATTATAGGTCCAAAACTAATTAAAATATCAAAAGTGTTACCAATACCCATTTAGAGAGGTGTTATCTAATTTTACAAAGAAAAATAAAACAAGATGAATATAAAATTCAAATTTACAACCTCACGTAGAGAGGTGCACCAGTCATCATCGCATTATATGATACTCCGAATATGGGTTCACACATCTATATTTCAATATTTTTCAAAAATATAACACTACTATATATGGTCTCGGGAGGGGAGCATGGGTTCACGTGAACCCGGTGACCCCTCCTTGGATACGCCTCTGATGATGATCATAGATTTAAAATATAGACACTATTGACTCTGCGTAAAAAGTATAATGAGTCATATATCACAAGCATAAAAAGATCAAAAACACACATTTTAATTAAGAGACAAGGGTCTGAAAAATATCATAACTTTGGCAGAAATTGCTGTTACGATACCAAACTTTAATGAAGACCTATTACCCACAAACTATTTAATACCGTATTTTAAACATATATATTTGTCCACTGGACATAAAAAATAATGCATAATTATAAATAGTAATGTATCCACGGGGCACATATATACCTTTAAAATACACTATTAAATAGTTCAGGGGGTAAAAAATACACTATTAAATAGTTCAGGGGGTAAAAAGTCTTCCATAAAGTTTGATACCGTAACAGCAATTTCGGCCAAAGTTAAAATATTTTTCAGACCATTTTCCCTTTAATTAACTGAATTAAAATAGAACTTAAATAGAACAATTACAAATGCTATTATCCGTTAAGTTTTGTTATATTAATTAAAGTTCCGAAATAAATAAGGATTTTTTAATATCAAATCCGATGCAACCTACTTATTCAAGGTAAATATTTGTACTAGGTGTTTATGCAACAACAATAATAATAATAACCTTCACATTTAAACACTATAGTGAAAATACATATCACTTAGCTATAGTTAAGTATAAAATCTGAATATGTAAATATGCGTCTTAACTATATCAATTTGATGTAAATATACTATACGGTAAATTTTTACCTAACCTTCACTTTGTCCCCTTGTTACGGTGATTAAACAATCAAAACCTTCTTACATCTTCTTTTTTATCAAAGTTATATAAAAAAAATCTTCTTTCTTTAGAAAAATAACCTATAAATCACTTTCAAAAATGGAAAAAAATTGCACTATATTTAATTAAAGAAGACAAGAATTCTCTAGTTAGAAAGATCAAACAAAACTTTTATACCAATTTAAAATACACTTCTTTCTTGAAATTGGCCCAACGTATTTCTTGATAAAATAAAGTTTTTGATAGGCACGTATATTGACAAAGACCCAAAAGTATAAAACTAAATTAGGTATAAAAGATTTTTTTAAGATATATTTGAGAAGTACCCTTTTCTCCTACATTTTTGTACTTCAAAGTGAAATCATCATTGAGTATTTATTAATATACCTTCTATTCAAACAAAAAAAAAGAGTAAATATAATACCTTTCTTAATTTTTTACTATGGACCATGTTTTCAAAATAAGTTTAAAAATTATTCTATGATAAATTATTGGTGGATGATTGGTTGTACATGTAATTTATAAATATGTAAATAATGTCGATAGTAAAATTAGAATGTATATGGTTATATTTTTTTATAATAATATTTGACTATCAGTCTATAACGAATAATGTTATATTATATATTATCTTTAACAATATTTCGCTGCGGCAATTAAAAAATATTTAGACGAACGACATTTAATATTGATACAAGCTCCTATTTTGACATGTCATTCTTTTCTATCATTTTTTGTTGCTAGTAAGAGGAACTATTTTTTATCTTTTCTAATGTGACTTAATTGTAGTGAGTTAACTTTTTATAAAGCTCAAGTGGGCATTTAAAATTGTAAAACATTCATAATAAATTATAAAATCATCCGTACCCCATCTAAATTGGAGGAAAAAAATAAAAAGATAAAATTAAAATAAAGATGGGAATATTACCTCTTCAGAAAAAGAATGGTCACTCTAATTAAAAAAAATAAATTAAAAATTCAAAAATGCATGTGTCATTCGTTAAAGTTAGGATAATTAATTAAATTTTAATTGCTTAATTATGAATTAGCAGACACACGAATGCACATAAATAGAATACTATTGGTTTGTCCTCTTTAATGTTAAAAAGAAAAAGAAAAAAAAGTTGAAGCAAAGTTTTTGATTTTTTTTTATATATTATTAACATCCTAATCTAGGATTCCTATTTAATTAATTATGTTAATGTTCCTCATCACTAATTAGAGCCTAAAATAATTTTGCTGACAGATTGGATGCTCTTTTGGCATCTCTACATTACTAAAAAAGTAATTAACAGAGTTTTGATTTTTGTAATTAAATTGCATAATCCACATTTGATAATATCTTGGTAAAGAAATTAATTACAAAAAATCAAATAGCTTTGACTTCTATTAGGAACAGAAACGTAATTTGAAATTTATAAATTCAAAATTAATTATAAAAATATTTTAATGAAATTAACAACTTGATAGAGAATAACATTTTACTACTTATATTTAAAAAATGAACAATGAATGTACATATTCAATTTCATGTCGTTATATATCTAACAAAATAAAAGCTTTCATAAGAAAATGTTAGATAAAGATGTGCCTAGACAGTGAAAGGTTATGTTATCCCTTTGCAAGGCTTAAAGTTATTATAAATATTAAATCATAGTGTAATGTATCAGAAAAAATAATTTTCCAAAAAAAATATTTATATATAATTATCAAAAATAGAATAAAAATGATGACACAAAAAAAGGGATGTTTGTGCTAATTAGCCATGAATATTATGCCATAGTACCCACCAACCCCATTCCTGTTTTGGCCCCCTTTTTTTCCCCTCACATGTTTTGGCAGAGGCAGACCTAACAAATAGTACGTACGAATTCATAATTTTAAAAACACGATAATCATAATGCTAATTTTTTTTATATAAAATTTAAATTTTGTATCCGTCTCTATATTTTAGACTCAATAGAAGAAGTTGGGACAGTGACATAGTACATCCGTTATATAGTACATTTTTTGTCTTCTTCAAGTACAATAAAATATGGTATATATTTCAATATATATTGGATCATATTATTATAATTTACAGTACGCAAGGGAACACTGCTGTTTCAGATGCCATCATTCCAAAGCCAAAATAATTGATGTTTCTCACCTACTTAGGATAGACATATTATTTTTGACTCGAAATATATATATGTTCTCGTAAAAATATGTGATGGGATGATAGTAGGAATTCCGTAATTTGAATGAAGCTGAAACAAAGGATGTGTTGAAAAAAAAAGTACTCCTATTTAAAAGTTGAAAGTTACATTTAAAAATGATTTTGACTTAAAAAGTAATTGAAGTATTGTGACTTGTGAGTACAAATTATTATTAGCCAAAAAGAAAACAGTTTATCATTTTAGAGATATAAAATCTGAGTCACGTGAATGTACATATTCAATGTGTTTGTGTTCATTATCACAAATGAATAGTAAGTGAAACAAGAAAGAATATTAATATGGATTGTGACGAAATGACTAGAGAATTTCTTTATCTTTAATTAAAAGATCAAATTCTAATCTTGGAATGAACTTTTTTTGTAGGGACTAGGGAGCATCGCTATGAATAAACATTGTGTGAGTTTGAATTAGTTAATTAGATCGATCTCAATACAAATGTTAGATATGAAATTAGAAACGAAAAAAGAAAGAAGATGAAGAAAATAAAAAGATATTGTTATTTTGTTTGTGTTATAATCACATGAATATATATTAATATTAGTAGACATGAAGAAAATGTCAAAATAAGCATACACAAATAGAATAGGTATATTCTTTGGGATAAAATTCATTGAAACAATTATATAGGGACAAGGCTAGAATGATAAATATTGGTTATCGAGTTCAGTAGCTTTAGTATATAATCAATTATTAATACGTGATTTATATAGCTATCTTAAAATTGAGAATTCATAGTGCAAATTCTTATTCCGTTTTTATTGAAGAGATTATAATGTAACCTTAGGGGTCGTTTCACGTTTGGTACGACAGATAAAAATCAACAATATCTCTTATCTCACCAATCAAATACAGAATAATATAATTCCGTATTTTATCTCCTAAGGGATCGTTTCACGTTCGGTACAATGAATAAATATAATAATCTCGTGATAAAATTTAAGATTAACTTTATCCCATATTTGATGTGAAATGTTAGCTTATTCGTAAACGACCATCCATATAGAAGACCCTACTTATTCGATCTCGTATATCATACGATTCCTAATGTTACTATCTCATCCCGTGTACCGAACGACGTGGTATACACCTGTGTATAGTACAATTTGAATCAGGAAATTAAAGGATATGATCAGACTGGCCATATTGGACTTGCAAAATGTGACTTATCATACGTACTATTATTACGACGCCGTTTTGTGCTAAAATACAGCTCCTAAGAGAAACAGGCCGGGTCGGGCCCATTTTAAAAAATGGTCCCAAAGTAAGCAGACACTGGAAAATGACTAACCTCACACCTGGCCCACTAAAGATATTCAGATAATACATTGTACACAATTGGGACCATTTTACCCCTATGAGATTTTCCGCTAAGCGTTTGTTTTGGAGTTTGATTAATTTGAATTCACGTTGTAAAGATATTATTTTGAGAGTAAAGTGTGGTAGTGTATAAGACACATTTCATTTTCAGGATTTGAATTCGGAATTTTTAGTTGAGGATGAATGGGTACGTACTATGAGTTTTGTTGATTACTGTAGTCGGGGAAGAATTCAAGATTTAAGCTTTATGAATGCAGTTTGTAAAGTTTTTAGTATTATATTCATTGTATATTTTTAAAATTATGAATTCAAAAGAATTGAGTTCAAATGAATTTGATAGCACACCTCTATATCTATTGTGACTCTAGTATCTCTTTTCTTATTTTTCACTCAATATCGAGCATTGGCTTTGAATTGAGATGTACAAATTCATTAAAGAGTTACAAAATGAGATGTAGACATTATTCTTTAAATAAACTAAAAAAAACAATATAGAAAAAATTATATATAATAATTATAAATAAAAATACAAAAAATATTTTAAAATTACTGAATTTTACCCAATTTATTTTGAGAGTATAATAATATTCATAATTATCGACCGTATTTCAAAATTACTCAAACTCAACACCTTTAAATAAAAGATTTAAAAATACTTCCTTATTCATAATAATTCATTATCTGATACTCACATTAAATTAAAGATCGATTAATTCAAATTTGGATCGAAAATTTAATTTTGAATGATGAAAGATTCACCATAAACAAATCACATCAAAAGTACTTATAACAACAAACATGAGATGGAAAAAAGAAAAAAAGAAAGTTTGGCCAAAAAAAGAAAAAACAGTTCTCACGTGCTGAGGTGGCACCCACATAAATAGTAGTGGCTGAGACAGTAATTAAGACCTCACCTGCAGGTCAAAATACCCCCACCCACCAACAAGCACAAAATGACCAATTATTTATATTAAAGTTTGATTAATTTAAATTCGAATAAAAATAAATTATTCTGAGAAAATACTTATCATTTCATCATAATTGTTAACGTACACAAAATATATTACTACTATGTTGTTTGGTAGGAAGGAAAACTACTAAATTGATATACTCTATGTTTTAATTTATACGATTAACTTTTTTAATAGTCTTAAAAAAATGATACGTTTCTATATTTTAAATACGATATAAATAGCAATATAAAAAATCAGTAATTAGTTTGTCTGGTATAATTGAGCCAACGCTGTTGCCTGTTGCGAAGCAGACAATTAGTAAGAAATGGTACACTCGATTACTTAACGCCGTTACTTTGCCCCTAGCACTCCCGTTTCTATTTTGGTAAGACGTTATTGTATCGAGGGTTTATTAGAATTAATTTCTTTATTTAATAAAGATAATGTTTGATTAATTTTTTAAGTCAATAAAAGTTATTTAAATATCATTTAGAGCGAAGGGTATAGTTATAAATAGATTCATTTTAGAAGATTAATTGTTAGCTTCATTTGTTATTATCTTTTACGATATATTGTTTTTGGCTTCGTATATTATATATCATCTATTTATCTGGCCTCGTCACTGCTCAACACCTTCAAAAAATGAAAAAACTTCATTCGATGACCCCATAATCATCAATTGAATGATTAAAATATGATATACGTGGAGAGTTCGTGACAGACGACTTAGTCGAAAAATAGTACATGTAAATAATTTGTGGTGGAATGACTAAGTCGAAAAATAATACATGTGAAGAATTTGAAATGCACAGACTTAATATTTATTGTCCTATGTGATATCTACGTGAATATGTTTTTCACCCGATTAAAATCAAATCACAATATAATTTTTCTAATCCGATCCAATATTACATCCGATCAGCAAATATAATAAACTGAGAATGCACCAAAAACTAATTAATTTAGTGCTTAAAATGATCTAAAAAAAGTGCTTAATTTGTGCTAAAAATGGTGCTCAAATATTCTAATTTATAGCTTCAATAGTTGTTGAAATGGAGCCAAAAAACATTTGCACAGTGATTAATTTGTTGTTGCAATTTGTGTGCTTAATCGTGTTTTTATACTTAATGATTAGAAATGCAGCCTCACTATTACACTTTGAATAATTAGAATAAGATAAATAAAACTTTGAAGATATTTTTTATACTCAATAAATTTCTCTGATTTTATCCTCTCTAGGAAATTCTATTTTTTCTATATATGTTGCAAATTCTCTATTTCCTTAAAATAGCTATATCCGTGAGCTTGTTATCTCTTCAATTGCTTTTTTGGTTGTGTTAATTTTTGTTATTTTACTCAACCAATTTTTTTCCTCTTTTTATATTACATCTTCATCTTGTCGAGGATCTATCAAAAATAGTCTCTCTAACTCACAAAAATAATGATAAGATCTACGTATATTTATACTCTCAAATTTATTCGTGAGATTACACTGAAGTGTTCATTTAAAATGAACGGGGATCAATTTTTTTATACAAGATTCCTCAAAATAAAATAAAATAGTATATGCGGAGAAATTCGAGGTGGACCGACTAAATTAAAAAATAGTATATGCGGAGAATTCGAGGTGGACTGACTCAGTAAAATATAGTACATATAGAGAATTCGAGGTGAATCAACTCAGTCGAAAAACCTATGCGGAGAACTCAAGGCAACCAACTCAGTATATATTCAATTAAAAAATAGTACAAAAAATTCGAGGCAATCGATCCCATATTTATTGAAGCAAAAATAGTGTGGAAAACTCAAGATAGCCAATTTTATCGAAAAATACTGAGGAAAACTCGAGGTGGCCGAGTCAATATTTATTCAGTAAAAAAATAGTGCAAAGAATATGAGGTGGTCGACTCAGTCGAAAATAATACATGTAGAGAATTCAAGGTGAGACAAATCAATAAAAAAATATTACATGTAAAAAATTTGAGGAGGATAGAATTAGTATTTGTAGTCCTATGTGGCATGTACGTGAATATATTTTTCTCCCAATTAAAATCGGCTCAGGAAATAATTATTCTAGCTCGATACAAAGTTACAGCCGATAAATAAATCCAATAAACTGAGCATGCACAAAAAAAAAATTTAATTAATTTAGTGCTGAAATTGTGTTGAAAATGGTCCAAAATTGTGCTGAAAATAATTTAATTTATAGCTTCAATAGTTATTGAAATATAACAAAAAAAATCTGCACAATGACTAAATATAAAATATTTTAGTATAATTTAGTCAGCTGCTAAATCAAGAAAATGTAGTTATAAATAGATTATTTTTTTAAGATCCTAACATAATTTATTATCTTTCTTTTACAATTTGTTCTTGTGAGCATCATAATCCAAATTTAACATGGTCATCTCCGTTTTATTAGGAATCAACACTATAAAAAAACTAAAAAATTTACCCTTTGAATGACTAGAATAAGATAAACTTGAAGTTAATTTTTATACTTAAACAAATTTCTTCTCCAATTTTTTCCTCCTATGTTGTAAATTCTCATTTTCCTTGTATATTAGTTCTCTTCAATTAATTCTCATTTTCCTTGTATATTAGTTCTCTTCAATTACTTTGTTGGTTGTGTTTATCTTTATTGTTTTACTGTTTTAGAAGATTTTTTTAATAATACATTTTTTTGTTGAGGATATATCAGAAATAATCTCTTTAACTTATGAAAATAGTGATAACTTCTATCATCTTCAAATTTCATTCGAGATTACATGAAATATACAAATATTATTCCACTCAAATGAACGTGAACTAATTTTTAAACCGGGTTCCTAAAAAAAACACTACAAGCGGAGAATTCGAAGTGGGGAAACTCGATAAAAAAGTAATACATGTGAAAAAATCGAGGTGGACCGACTCGATTGAAAAATAATGGAGAGAATCTGGAGCTGGATTGACTCGACCGAAAAACAATGGAGAGAATCTCAAGCTGGACCGACTCACCGAAAAACAATGGAGAGAATCTCAAGCTGGACCAACTTGACCAAAAAACAATGGAGAGAATTTCGAGGTGACTGACACATTAAAAAAATTTGCAGAGAATTCAAGCCTATCTCCTCAATATTTATTCACACAAAAAATAGTTGGAAAATTCAAGGTGATCGACTCAGTATTTATTCACACAAAATATAAAGTCTTCAAATTTCATTCGAAATTACACGAAATATACAACTATTGTTTCACTCAAATGAATGTGAACTACTTTTTTAATCATGTTCTTAGAAAAGTTATATCCGTGAGTTTGGATAATACATCGTCTTCCTAAGGATCTATAAGAAATGGTCACTCTAACTCACAAAAACAACGATAAAATTTACATGTATGTTATCCTTTCAAATTTATTCGCAAGATTACACTGAATTGTTCCTTTAAAATGAACGTGGAAGAATTTTTTATGCTAGATTACTAAAAATGAAACAAATACTACAAGCGAAGAATTTGAGGTGGACCGACTCAGTCAAAAAATAGTACATGCGAAAATTAGTCGACTAAGTCAAAAAATATTACATACAGAGAATTCGAGGTGAACCTACTCAGTCGACAAAACAGTGTGAGAACTCGAGGCAACCGACTCAGTATGTATTTAGTCAGAAAATAGTGTGGAAATTTGAGACAATCGATTCAATACTTATTCAATCGAAAAATATTGTGGAGAATTCAAAGTGGCCAACTCAGTCAAAAAAATAAAGAGGAAAATTCGAGACAATCGATTCAATATTTATTCAGTTAAAAAATAGTGTGGATAATTCAAAGTGCCCGATATAGTAAAAAAATAGTGAGGAAAATTTTAGAAGATAAGTATTTAGTCAGTCGAAAAATAATGCAAAAAATATAAGATGGTCGACTCAATTAAGAAATAATACATATAGAGAATTCGAGGTGGAACAACTCAATCACAAAATATTACATGTAAAAATTTTGAGATAATAGAATTGGAATTTTTTTTTGTAGTCCTATATTGGCATGTACGTGAGTAAACTTTTCTCCCAATTAAAATCGGCTCACAAAATAATTCTTCTAATTCGATATAAAGTTATACCCGATCAATAAATCCAATAAACTGAGAATGCACAAAAAACTAATTAATTTAGTGCTGAAATTGTGTTGAAAATGGTCCATATTTGTGCTGAAATAGTGCTTAATTTGTGCTGAAAATAATATAATTTATAGGTTCGATAGTTGTTGAAATATAGCCAAAAAAATCTGCCCAATGACTAAACATAAAATATTTTAATATAATTTAGTCAGCTATTTAATCGAGAGAATGTAGTTATAAATGGATTAATTTTTAAAGATCACTTACTTTATTTATTCTCTTTTTTTTTCTACGATTGTTCTTGTGAGCATCATAATCCAAATCTAAAATGGTCATCTCGGTTTTATTAGGAATCAACACTAAGAAAGAATGAAATTTTTTACCCTTTGAATGACTAGCTATAAGATAAAACTCGAAGATAATTCTTATTAATAATAAATTTCTCCACTTTTTTCCTCCAATGTTGCAAATTCTCATTTTCCTTGTATATTAGTTCTCTTCAATTATTTTGTTGGTTGTGTTTATCTTTATTGTTTTACTATTTTAAAAGATACTTTTAATAATATGTTATCTTGTTGAGGATATATCAGAAATAATCTCTTTAAACTCAGAAAAATAGTGATAAGTTTTGCGTATATTTTATCATTTTCAAATTTCATTCAAGATTACACGAAATATTCAAATATTATTCCACTCAAATGAATGTGAACTAATTTTTAAATCAGGTTCCTGAAAGAAACACTACAGGCGGAGAATTCGAAGTAGGGAAACTCAATCAAAAAGTGATATATTTGAAAAATCAAGGTGGACTGACTCGATCGAAAAACAATGAAGATAATCTCGAGGTAGACCGACTCGATCAAAAAACAATGGAGAGAATCTCGAGGTGACCGAATCGACCGAAATACAATGGAGAGAATCTGAGGTGGACCGACTCGACCAAAAAACAATGGAGAGAATCTCAAGTTGACCGACTCATTTAAAAAAAATGCGGAGAACTCAAGGCTACATGCTCAGTATTTATTCACATAAAAAATAGTGTGGAGAATTCGAGGTGATCAACTAATACTCACACAAAAAATAGAGTCTTCAAATTTCATTCGAGATTGCATGAAATATACAATTATAATTTCACTCAAATGAATGTAAACCACTTTTTTAGCTAGGTTCTTAATAAAAACACTACAAGCGAATAATTTGAAGTAGAGCAACTCAATCGTGTGAAGAATTTGAGGTGTCCACTTAATCGAAAAATAGTGCAGAGAATTCGAGGTGGTCAAATCAGTCGAATAGTGCATGCAGAGAACTCAAGGTGAAACATGAGTTAAAAAATAATGCACGCAAAATTTCAAGGTGAAGAGACTCAATACTTATTATCCTATGTGGATATATATTTTCTCTCAATTAAAATTTACTCACAATATAATTCTTTATGCGATCTAAAATTTCCCGATCAACAAACTCAATAAATCGAGAATTCACCTAAAACTAATTAATTTAGTGCTGAAAATTATCTAATTTATAGCTTTAATTGTTGTTGAAATGCAACCAAAAAACATCTGCACAATGATTAATTTGTGCTGAAAATGCAACCAAAATGCACTTCTACAGTCGATCGACTCAGTCGAAAAATAATACATGTAAGAGATTATATTTGAGGTGGACCGATTTAGTCAAAAAATTGTGTGAAGAATTCGAGGTGGATCGACTTCGTGGAAAGATAGTGCAAAGAATTCAAGATAACTAATTCCGTATTTATTTAGTAAAAAAATAATGCACAAAATTTGAGGTGACGGACTCAATTGAAAAGTAGTGCGGAGAATTCGAGACTACTCAATTGAAAAATAATGTAGAGAATTCGCGATGAACAACTTAGTATTTATTCAGTCGAAAAATAGTACCGAGAATTTAAGGTGGCCGACTCAATCGAAAAATAACGGCAGAGAATTCAAAACAACCGACTTAATATTTTTTCAATCGAAAAATAGTGCAAAGAATTCAAGATGACCGATTCAATACTTACTCGTAAATATTATTCTAAAATTAAATTCCTTCGCTTTAAATTGTGGTAATAAAACTAAAATTACTTGATATATCGATAAATTAAAATCTCTCACCCACTTAATATCACTTAATAAACTAAATTGTCTTAAAAATAATATAATTTGTTTTACCTAGTTTAGGGTAATAAACTTTTCATTATAGTAAAACTGAAAGATAAAAACTCATATAATTTAGCATGCCGGTACATTTGACGCCGTTAGTAACAAACCCAAATAGGACAGTATCAATTGCTCTTTTTTTTCCGTCAAAAAATATGTTGTCACCCAAATAACGTGGTCCCATAGTTATAAAAAAACTAACCATGGTTAGTTTTAGGAATGGAACTAGTAACATGCATGAAGATTCGATCAAACTCAATAGATTTTGCTTAAATGAAATAGTTACGTTAATAAATACATTAAACATGTATAAACATTAAATTTAACATTCAACTATTATCATTTAAAATCATCATTATAAAATTCAGAACTAATAAATTGAAATCCTAGCTTCATAACTTGTTTCTATTTATTTTTTTTAGTTTCACATTTGGTATCAGATGTCCACATTAAAGTCTCGATTAAATTTGGGTTGCACACTACAAGACTCATTTTGTGTGTGTGTGTGTGTGTTGAGTTTTAAAAGGTGTGAATGAAAAATGAAGAGTTGTAATGTTTGTGAAGAATTATGACTTTTACGAAGAGTTGTGACTTTTATGAAAAGTTGCGACTTTTGCGACTTTTCCAAAGGGGGTGACCTTTTGAATAAGGTACAATAAAATCATTGAGTGATTAGCTAACACCGAAGTTTTTGGCATCAATGAGTAAAACCATTCTATCCTGAGAGGATATATTCCATCAACATAACCTCAGATACTGTAACGACCCGAACCGTCGTTATTTAGGAGAAACAAAAGTTTGGGAACATTTTTGGACACTGTCCCGCCAGAGCGGGGTAGTAACCGCTAGGGCGGCGGCGCCAGGGTAGGGTAAGTTGGCGCCAGAGCGGAATAGGCGAGGCAGAACGTAAATTACGAGAAATCCTATTTTCTCCATCTTCCTAAAATACCTAATAAGTTGTAAAACATCCTAGAAACCTCAGAAAAGTTGTTCTAAGGTTGGGAAGAAGGGAGAGAGAGATTTCTAGCGTGAAGATGTCGATGGATTGTGAATTTCCGATCAAGATCATCGTCACAAATTCCGGAAACATGAATCAAAGACCAAAACTCTGTGCAGCTTCTTGGAGCCTAGGTAGGCTAGGTTTTATGAATTGAGTAGTTTAAATCTGTGCTTAATGCGTAACATATGTCAATCGATGGTAGGATTTATACATAGACCTTCGTGCACCAAATGATTATTGATTTAAATCTTAGAAATAAGCCTTAGACGATGAATTAGTGTTGAGTATGGTCAAATTAGGGTTGCATGATGTGTACTGATGAATAATCCATTATAGGTGATGATTGTGATTTTATGTTAGTGAGATGCACGTTTGTTCTTGCTTCATTATGATATATGTGTGTATACAAGTGTTGCATTATTGATCACACTTGTTGTAAGGAGATAAATGAATGATGGTTACCATGAAATCATGACTTAAATGTATGATCTTGAATATATACTTGTGATTGCGATTGTGGTGTGTTGAATGGATCGGTTGTCACGTTCCGACATAACTAACTTGGATCGGTTGCCACGTTTTGGCATAACTAACTTGGATCGATTGCTACGTTCCGACATAGTTATGGGATCGATTGCCACATTCCGGCATAATCAATTAGATCGGATTCCATGTTTCGATATGCTAACTGTTTGAGTTTGGATTCCATGAGAGGACCAATGACTTATCATAATTGTGCATCTTGAGAAAATGTGAAGTTGATCATTGTTCGTACATGTTGATGATATTGTATATGTTCAATATGTGCATGTGATTATATGGTGGTGTTGTCATATATATGTTGCACTTAGTAATAAAGGTTATGACGGCGTATATTTGATTGTTCTGTGTGTTTAGAGAACTTGTAGGGTATAATGGAAGGGTAAAGAGTTCAAGATGCGAGGAATAGATAGTAAAGGTTGTTTATGTGTCGTAATGGTGGAAAGTAGAGTTAGGGTATGTGATGAAAAATGCGTAGGTGGACTTCACTTTAGAATAAGAGATTGAGTTTAGTGGTAAGGAAGTTTGATGTAGTGTACTATGTGACCATGGTTGAGTAATGTGGCGAGGGAGTAGGGGTACGAAGTGAGCGGTTAGTTGGAATGCTTGTGGGTGTAATTAGGGAATTACTAATGTGTCAGAACGAGTAGGATATGATCAAGTACCTGGTAGGTAGGTTGATTGAGAGGGATGTTAGTAGTTGGAGTACTAGTGTGTATTGGAGGTATTACAAGAGGGGGTGAAGGTGGAGAAACGAGTTCTTTATTACATGATCTTACTAGTTGGTTTCTTATATTATGCAGTGGGCGCCGAGTTGACTGATGATGCCTACCAGTACGTGTGTTTGTACTAATACTCTTGCTATGTCTTTTGACATAGTCTGGTTGCAGGATTAATGAGGTTTCATTAGGTGAAGATGAAGAATATCTCCAGCAATTTCTCTTCTTCCTTCCGCATGATGGGAGCTGTGTCTTTTAATTATCATGTCCAGTTGTACTCTTAGTAGCTCTTGTACCTGTTTAGACTAGATCCTTAGGAGTTTTAATTACTTTACAAGTCTTAACTCAAAATTGTTTTAAAGGTTTTTAATAAACAATTTTGTCAGTATGTTATTCCATTTATTTAATTTTCCACATGTTTTAAGTTGTTGGGATATGAGGGTTCTCCTACTTAGGTGGTAGTGTGTAGGTGCCCGCACGGCTCAGTGGGTTGGGTCGTGACAGATACTTGACACCGTGTTTTAGATTATATTTTCTTTACTAGTTTTAAGTTTCTAATTTTGAAAATACTCTTTAAACTTTGTTATTTCTTTACCAAGTTATCCAGTGTTATTGTTCTAAGTATCTTAATAATACATATTAACAATAATATATAGCATGTTGACACTATTGACTTTCACGCGATTTTATGTCTGAATACAATAATGGTATCACTCGTAACATAAATTTCTCCACATCTAAAACTTAAATTCAATATCCCCGATTAAGACCAAAGAAGTCCCACCGTTACATGATAATTAGTACTTCTTGACTTTCGCACGCGCTTTTACTTCTTAATATAATAACGGAGTCACTCCTAAGTCGTAACTAAATTTCTCCACATCTAAGACTTAAATTTCTATTAATGTATGATGAGTTTGATAATACTTGAATAATTTATGCAATATGCCCAGATATTCATATTGTCAGTTGTCTAAATTCAAATTAATTTAAATAAGAATTGCTAAAAAAATGTTACTTTGAATGAAAGATTTTAATTGTGTTACTTTATAGTCTATCTAATATATTGTTGCGAACACATACATATACTGTTCATTTTCACTTTTTTTTTGTTTTATTTTTAGTTTTTCTACGATTTGTATGAATGAGATTAACAACTTAATTTTCAAATAAAAATGAGAGTTCCATTTATATTTGTGCGACACTAAGCCTAATAATTTTCTTAAATATGAGCAATCTATATTGATGGTAGTTTTCTACAATGTTAAAACTCAAATGGTTGGTGTGATGACAATTTTGGTTGTAATATTATAAGAATAATTAAGCTTCATTTTGTTTAGATTTAATAATATAAATCAGCAAGATTATTCAATATTCTACTATTGTTCAAGAGTAACATTATAACGTCTTTTGCAATTGTTTTATATTGTTGCAACATATATTATCACATGGAAAATTGTATTTTCACTTTCAAATTGAAAATACTTATATATGTATGTTGTACTAATATTCATGTCATTTTAGAAAGTTTGAAATACTTGATAGGAATACACGTGCGTTGCACGTGTCCATAACTAGTACATTAAATATGTGTGAACATTAAATTTAAGGTTATGACTTTTGCTACTTTTCCAAAGAGGTGTGACATTTTCAGTAACGTACAATAAAACCTTTGAGTGATTCGCTAACGCCAAGGTAATTTTAGGTACCAATACACCAGTGAGTAAAATCGTTCTATCCTGGGAGGATATATTCCATAAACCGTACTTGACATCGTGTTTTAGATTATATTTTCTTTACTAGTTTTAAGTTTCTAATTTTGAAAATACTCTTTAGACTTTGTTATTTCTTTACCAAGTTATCCAATGTTATTGTTCTAAGTATCTTAATAATACAAATTAACAATAATATACAACATGTCGACACTCTTGACTTTCACACTGTTTTACGTTTGAATACATTAATGGTATCACTCGTAACATAAATTTCTCCACATCTAAAACTTAAATTCAATATCCCCGAGTAGGACTAAAGAAGTCACACCGTTACATGATAATTACTACTTCTTGACTTTCTCACGCGCTTTTACTTCTTAATATAATAACAGAGTCACTCGTAAGTCGTAACGTAAATTTCTCCACATCTAAGACTTAAATTTCTAATAATGTATGATGAGTTTGATAATACTTGAATAATTTATGCAATATGCCCAGATATTCATATTGTCAATTGTCTAAATTCAAATTAATTTAAATAAGGATTGCTAAAAAATTATTACTTTGAATGAAAGATTTTAATTGTGTTACTTTATCGTCTATCTAATATATTGTTGCGAACACATACATATATTGTTCATTTTCACTCTTTTTGTTTTATTTTTAGTTTTTATACGATTTGTATAAATGCGATTAACAACTTAATTTTCAAATAAAAATGAGAGTTCCATTTATATTTGTTCGACACTAAGCCTAATAATTTTCTTAAATATGAGCAATCTATATTGATAGTTTTCTACAGTGTTAAAACTCAAATAGTTGGTGTGATGACAATTTTGCTTTTGTACATTTTGGTTGTAATATTATAAGAATAATTAAGCTTCATTTTGTTTAGATTTAGTAATATAAATCAGCAAGATTATTCAATATTTTACTATTGTTCAAGAGTAACATTATAGCGTCTTTTGCAATTGTTTTATATTGTTGCCACATATATTATCATATGGAAAATTGTATTTTCACTTTCAAATTGAAAATACTTATATATGTATGTTGTACTAATATTCATGTCATTTTAGAAAGTTTGAAATACTTGATAGGAATACACGTGCAACACACGTGTCCATAACTAGTACATTAAATATGTGTAAACATTAAATTTAAGGTTACTTTTCCAAAGAGGTGTGACATTTTCAATAACGTACAATAAAACCTTTGAGTGATTCGCTAACGCCAAGGTAATTTTAGGTACCAATACACCAGTGAGTAAAACTGTTCTATCCTGAGAGGATATATTCCATCAACCTGGGTACGTGACACCATGTTTTAAATTCTATTTTCTTTACTAGTTTTAAGTTTCTGGTTTTGAAATACTCTTTAAACTTTGTTATTTCTTACAAAGTTATTTGTTCCTCTTCTAAGTATCTTAGTAATACAGATTAACAATAATAAATTGCATGTCGACAATCTTGACTTTCACGCGGTTTCACACTTAATACAATAATGACGTCACTCATAACGTAAATTTCTCCACATCTAAAACTTAAATCCAAGGTCCCCGATTAAGACTAAAGAACTCTCACCATTACATGATAATTAGTACTTCTTGACTTTTGCACGCTTTTACTTTTTAATACAATAACGGGGTCACTCGTAAGCCGTAACGTAAATTTCTCCACATCTAAGACTTAAATCCAATGTCTTCGATTAAGAGTAAAGAAATTCTACCATTACATGATAATTAGTACTTCTTGACTTTCACGCGCTTTTACTTCTCAATACAATAACGAGGTCACTCGTAGCGTAAATGTCTCCACATCTAAGACTTAATTTAATCCAATCTCCTCGATTAAGACAAAATAAATCCCACCATTACATGATAATTAATATTTCTTGACTTTCACACGGTTTTACGTCTGAACACAATAATGGAGTCACTCGTAACGTAATCTCCACATCTAAGGCTTAAATCCAATATCCTCGATTAAGACTAAAGAACTCCCACCATTACATGATAATTAATACTTCTTGACTTTCACGCGCTTTTACGTCTGAATACAGTAACAGAGTCACTTGTAACGTAAATTTCTCCACATCTAAGACTTAAATCCAATGTCCTCGATTAAGAGAAAAGAAACCCACCATTACATGATAATTAGTACTTCTTAACTTTCGCACGCCTTTACTTTTTAATACAATAACAGAGTCACTCGTAACATAAATTTTTCCACATCTAAGACTTAAATCCAATGTCCTAGATTAAGACTATAGAAATCCCACCATTACATGATAATTAGTACTTCTTGACTTTCACGCGCTTTTACGTCTGAATACAGTAACAGAGTCACTTGTAACGTAAATTTCTCCACATCTAAGACTTAAATCCAATGTCCTCGATTAAGAGAAAAGAAACCCACCATTACATGATAATTAGTACTTCTTAACTTTCGCACGCCTTTACTTCTTAATACAATAACAGGGTTACTCGTAAGTCGTAACGTAAATTTCTCCACATCTAAGACTTAAATTCAATGTCCTAAATTAAGACTAAAGAAATTCCACCATTACATGATAATTAGTACTTCTTGACTTTCGCACACTTTTACTTCTTAATACAATAACGGAGTCACTTGTAAGTCGTAACATAAATTTCTCCACATCTAACACTTAAATCCAATGTCCTCGATTAAGAGTAAAGAAATCTCACCATTACATGATGTTTAGTATTTCTTGACTTTCGCACGCTTTTACTTCTTAATACAATAACGGGATCACTCGTAACGTAAATTTCTCCACATCTAAGATATAAATCCAATTTCCTTGATTAAGAGTAAAGAAATCTCACCATTACATGATAATTAAAACTTTTTGACTTTTACGCGATTTTTACGGGAACAGTTCCACCATTACACGACAAGCGGTGGTGTTAACTCTACTTAGTTTATAACCAAGCGTTACAAACCCAACCAACCCCGCACTCTACCCCTTCACAGTTCACACTACACAGATGAAAAAAGGAGACAAGCACGTTCTCTGCAGGGAGCGGTAGAAAGCAACAAATCAAGCCATATATTAAGCTGTTTTTGGGTAAACTCCGTTACAGAGTTTTCTCTTTCTCTCTCTCTCTTTCTCTCTTTCTCTTTCTCTCACATACAAAATAGAAAAAGAAATGAAATTATTAAGCTGTTGCTTCTTCTGTTGTTGCTCCTGTTTGTTCCAGTAGTAGTACTACTACTATTGTTGGCTATTTTTTTTTTTCTTCTGCAGTACTTAAAACTTTATTTTTGGTTGGTGGGGGTGTTTCTTTAAGGCTTAAATGTGTTGTTGGTATAACAGAGAAGAAATGTGGTGAATTTTAGCTAGTTTTGAGATGTTTTTTGAGCTAATTACTTGATTTTGAATTCTGGGTCTTCTTTTGTTTTTGGAATTGAAGTTTGATTATACTCATGGCAAGTAAAAATGGGTGTTATCAGTCTCAGCAGAAGAAAAATTCATCAGGTGAAAGTTTGTTTTTTTTTTTAAGTTTAATTTGAGAATTTTGGATCTTTTTTTGTTTTGTTGTTTAAAATGTGGGTTTTTTGTGATTTTTTTTTTGAGTTTCAGGTAAAGATGATCTGTATCATGAGCTATGGCAGTTGTGTGCAGGTCCAATAGTGGATGTTCCAAAGGAAGGAGAAAGTGTTTATTATTTTCCACAAGGCCACATGGAACAAGTAAGTTTTTTTTCTAAAAATAATAATAATTGAATTCTGGGTTTTTTCTGTTTTAGGTGAATCTGGTTGATTCAAAGCTAAGTTCTTGTTTTTGAGTTATGGAGTTATGAATGTTTGGGTCAATTATTGGATTTCTCAATTTGAGTGTATCTTTTTTGGTTATTTTTAGTTATGTTTTCTGGGGATTGTAAAATTTGTATCTTTCTCTTTTTGTCTCACTTTTTTTGGTTTTGTGGAAAAGTTGGTAGCATCAATTAATCAAGAAATGGATCAAAGAGTTCCATCATTCAATCTCAAATCAAAGATCCTTTGTAGAGTTATCAACAGTCATTTCCTGGTATGTTTACTTTTTATTGTTTCTTTGATCAGTATATTTTACATACATTGTATTCATACTTGTTAGTATTTCATCCAAAAGAAGTGATGAATTAATTGTTGGGTTCAAAGTTCAAACATTGGAAGGTGAGCCTTGGCGTATGCGTAGCTGGCAAAGTTGTCGGCTTGTCGTGATGTGACCGCCCATGAGCTCACCGATTCAAGCCGTGGAAACGGTCTCTTGCAGAAATGCAGGGTAAGGCTGTGTACAATAGACCCTTGTAGTCCGGTCTTTTCCTGAATCACGCACATAGCGGGAGCTTTAGTCCACCGGAATGCGTTTAAAGTTCACACAATTTTGTATTTGAAATGTAAAATGTTTTGATGATTGCTTGTAGGCTGAGGAAGATAATGATGAGGTCTATGTCCAGATCACTTTGATGCCAGAGGCACCAGATGTAAGAAGTTAAAATTGTTGTAGTATTCACTTGTTTATATGCATTTTATTGATCAATTTGGTTGTAATTGCTGATCTGATTTTTAGAAAGCCGAGCCGACTAGTCCCGATCCAGTCCTTCCGGAGCCTGTAAAGCCTAAAGTCCATTCTTTCTGCAAGGTTCTGACTGCCTCCGATACAAGCACTCATGGTGGATTTTCTGTTCTAAGGAAACATGCTAATGAATGCCTTCCTCCCTTGGTAACATAAGTGTGATCCTTTTGTATAGGCTAGCCTACATTTCCCCCCCTGTTTTGACAAGTTGTTGAATTAGCTCTCATGTTTGTTATACTTTGTTAGGACATGAACCAGCAGATTCCGACCCAGGAATTGATTGCGAAAGACCTTCATGACATGGAGTGGCACTTCAAGCATATATTTAGAGGTAATTGTTTTGTTTGTAGTGTGTAACAGAAGATATCAATGAAGCTTTATCTGTATTTGTAAAGGTCAAAACTCATCCGTCGTTGTTTTAATTATAACAGGCCAACCTCGGAGACATTTACTTACCACAGGGTGGAGTAACTTTGTTTCTTCAAAGAGATTAGTGGCAGGGGATTCTTTTGTATTCTTGAGGTATCTCTTTCTGGTCCTAGTTTCTCGTATGAGTATAATATTTGATTGCATTATCTATCACTATTGCATGTCATGTCATATATCCAGAACAGTTAATGTTGGTTTGTTAATAATCATATTCTAATGGATATGTATGCTCTAGGGGTGATAATGGAGAACTACGAGTTGGGGTCAGACGGCTTGTTCGCCAGCAGAGCTCAATGCCATCATCGGTGATATCAAGCCAGAGCATGCACCTAGGAGTCTTAGCTACAGCATCTCATGCTGTTACAACCCAGACCTTGTTTGTTGTTTACTACAAACCGAGGTTTGTCACATACATCTCTTTTCAATTATCCCGTCATCCTTATGCAAAGTAGAGATCATTTTCATGCCAGAGAACATACTAAATCTTTTCTGCTGTGACAACCTTCAGAACCACTCAGTTCATCGTAGGCCTCAACAAATACTTAGAGGCTGTTAATCATGGATATTCAGTTGGCATGCGATTTAAAATGCAGTTTGAAGCGGAAGAGAATCCTGATAGAAGGTAGTGATATCAATTACTCCCTAGCTCCATTTTGATTTATTTGTCTTACTTTGCTTTTTAGTCTGTTTAAAAAGAATGCATCTTTCCCTTTTTGGCTTTAATTCAACTTTCCACTTGACATCTTTCTTAAATTCCGTGTCAAGTTAAAATCAGCAAATAAATTGAAATGGTGGGAGTATTCAGAAGTCCTCCAATTAGATGTGGAAGTCTTTGATCAAGATGTTTATTTGCCAACTGCTTAGTTCTGACATGTATTTGTTTTTTCTTGGGCTCTTCCCTTGTTATTTCTCAGATTTATGGGCACTATAGTTGGGGTTGATGATCTTTCCTCACAGTGGAAAGATTCTGCGTGGCGATCCTTGAAGGTTGATATCTTTGTTTGAACATTTATATTTCAGCAATATTCTTTAAGTTCAGTTGGTAATCACCAATTCTCCCTTCGTTCCAGGTTCGATGGGACGAGCCTGCAGCCATTGCAAGGCCTGACAGAGTTTCTCCTTGGGAAATCGAACCTTATGTGTCTTCAATTCCAAATGCCCTTGTCCCACCAACCGCAGGGAAGAACAAAAGGCATCGGCTACATAGTGAAATCAAAATATCAGGTCTGAATGAAAATTCTCAACAGCATTGTGTTTTTTCAAGTGTTGGTTGCTGATATTTTAAGTTCCATTTTCATTTTCTTAATTATCTTGCCTTCTTTTCCTGTTAGAACCTGCATCCTCAATTGCGTCAGCGGTTTGGAATCCTTCCCTCGACTCGCCTCAGTTTAACACCTCTGGCATCAACAGCAGTACTAATTGCACATTAACGTCTCGCACAGAGAGTGGTTGGCCGCTTCCTCATTTAAATACTTCAGGTATGCTTGTGGATGAGACAGAAGACAGTAGAAGTGCTTCAACTTGGTGTGGTTTTCCATGCGTTTTGGCCCCGCAATTCGGTCAAGGGACTAATCAGCCGATTGTTATTCCTACTGATGAGAGAAAATGTAATACCAAAACAACCTGTAGATTATTTGGTATTGACTTGAAAAAAACCTCAATTAGCACTACTGAGGCACTACTACCGCCACAGCCAGCCGACATTTCTCGTGTCTCCGCAGAGAGAGCACCTCCAAACATGGTGCCTGCTGGTGATTCAGATCAAAAGTCTGACCTTTCAGTAGACTTCAAAGATCAAATGCAAGGCCATTTGCGGTTACCCCTAAAGGAGGTTCAAAGCAAGCAGAGTTGTTCCACCAGGTCTCGCACAAAGGTATTAATCAAAAGCCGAAAAATTGCATTCTTACCAACTCAGTTTCTCCTCAAAAGATATTATTAATATCTCTAACATCTTTTCTCATGTGGAATCCCTTGAGAAGGTGCAAATGCAAGGCGTAGCTGTAGGTCGTGCAGTGGATTTAACCATATTGAAAGGATACGATGAGCTTACAAAGGAGCTTGAGGAGATGTTTGAAATCCAAGGAGAGCTTCAGTCACGACAGAAATGGGGGATCTTGTTTACAGATGATGAAGGGGATACGATGCTTATGGATGATTATCCGTGGCAGTAAGTTCTCTCTCACTTTAACAATTCAAGACTGAAATACATATATAACCACTGCATAAGATCTTTGCTACATCCTGTAATTTAACACGTCGCGTATCACTTAATTGCAGAGACTTTTGCAATGTGGCGAGGAAGATTTTCATTTGTTCAAGTCAAGATATGAAAAAATTGACCCAGTCTCGCGCAGACAGTTAAGTGACTCCTTTCAAATGAAATGATGGCGGAAGATGGTGAAAGTTAAGACTCCGCCTTTTGAAGTTGTATCATTTTGTGATCTCTTCGACTTCATTCTCCAGATATAATAGGAAAGAACGACAGGGTGTTGACATAGCAAGGCGTAGAAGCTTGTTTTTACGCTCTTTTTAGCCTAGTTCATGCTTGGTTTTGAGAGCAGTTAAGTAACTAGTTATAATAGGATAAGACTAGTAAAGATATAGTACTGGAAATTGTAAAAAGTTAACGGTGTTCTCTAATGGGGAGTCTAGTAGTGGTTTGTGTAGTGTTCTATTCGCGCGTTAACCTGTAAATACTCATGTGTCATTGCAGTATTCTGCAATGTATCGTCTTGTTAGCGTGCTTCATCTTAATGAAAACTCCATGGTGGAAATTGCTCTATACTTGCCCTTTCTGTGAGACTTGTGATGCACAATAGGGATTTCTTGTGTAAATTTAGACTCTTTTGGCACATCATGCATCACTTTGTAAGTTTTCCCCTTTACTGAACAAAAAATCTTCAAAACGCTCCTTCACGTGTGTGTTTTATTCTTTGCTAAAGGGTGATGCTAAGATTTAAATTCGATATCATTTTCTTTACTAAAAGGGTGACAATAAGACTTGAAGGATGTTAAATTATGTGCTCTCTTTATTTAGAAGTTTAATAAGTTTTTGATTCATTAATTGACTTTGGTTAAGATGTTGAGTGCAAAATAAATAAATGAATCAATATCCCTATCATAGCTAGGAAGAGTGTCCATATAGTCATGGGCCTCATGAGTTGTCAAATGTCATGTAAAGGTATTTGTCTTTGCATGAGTGCTATCTCACGCTCAAAACTTCTTTGTTATGAGTTTGAGTCGTTATGTTCTGTTTCCATGCTTAGCTTGAGTGATTTTCACTTATGATGTTATTAGTCATCCTCAATCTTATTGAATGGACTATGAAGGAGTTAGTCAAGTAACTCAGAGTTTCGATCGATTCACCTTCGCCTTCACTAATCTGAATTGTTCTTCAGATAATAAATATTCAATGTTCCATCTTCGGAAATCAACACTTTTAATGCTATTTGACGACTTGACGTACAATAAACTATATATGCCTAGTATGAATCTATACCCCAGAGGTTATAAACTCGTCGGATTTGTTGACCAAAATATCGATCATGACTTGATAAGGATGGATATTAACTCCATCTTTGTGGTATACAAAAATGTTAAATTCTTTCTCTAGAATTCAAAAAAAAAATGTGGATTAATTTGCCCACTTAATAGAAGGAAATGATAAAATAAGAAAAGAGAAACACAACAAAATACAAAAATATAATTAATTAATCAATCAATATTTGAGTGTGCCTTCTAATTGTTCAATTGAGAATCATGTAAAGGTATAGAAGGAATTGACACAATAAGAGTTTTGGGAGTTAACCAATCATTTTCTAGTGCATATATCATAGGAGATTTAGAAAAATATAAAAATGAGTGGCCATGGAGGTTTGATATTCGATCTGATTTTCTATGATTTACATTAAGTGACATAAATTAAAGATAAATTATTGACAACTTCGTAGTTCTTGGAGTATAAAACACACCAACATTGACTTCTTGGAGTGGGCATGAATGGTATGATTTTCGAGTCGATTTCCTATGATTTATGATAAGTGGCTTAAATTAAAGATAAATTATTAACGATTTCGTAGTTATTGGAGTATAAAACACGCTGACATTGACTTCTTGGAGTTTAGTAATCATAATTTTTTTTTAATCTCCTCGATCAACTTCTTGATTTTAGTAGTAATCCATCCATTAAGGTACATTCATGACTTGATGTGTTCGATTTAATATTTATTGTACTGAAAAAATTATGAATTTTAATCTAACATTTGTTGCGATTTTTTCGTGAATTTTACATATAGATCTATGATCAACATAAAAAAAATATTGATTTAGATAAATTTGGTATCGAAACACTACTACTTCATAATAACCTTAAGTCATATTTGATCATGACCTATATGTATAATTTAACTTATAAGGGGTTCTAATTGAACAGAGGTGGATATAGGGCCCATATATGAACTTACGTAAATTTAATAACTTTTGTTAAGATCATATTTAACAATGAATTAAGTTCTTATTGTAATATTAACTTGAGATCGTTATAAATTATATGTATATATATAATTTCCTCTCGCTTAATACAAACACAAACACATTTTATCCATTTGTGTTTGTATAAAAGCGAGAGAGGGCGAGCGAGACTGCCACCAAACGAGAGTGGCGAGCGAGATTCCACCAGGGAAAGTGGCGAAAATAGCAATAGTTTGCTATAGGGTACAATTAAATCAAAGTATATTTATAGCATTTAATTTGAATTAATAGTTTGTTATTATATACAATTTTCCCTTATAAAATTCATAAACTTTAAATCTTAGATCCATCTCGATCTATAACTGGCCATCCTTTGTGTGTTCTCTATAGCAACTGGCTAGGAGTATAAAATACATCCCTTATAACAAAAAATTGGAATAGCCACAAACTTCGTAGCTAACATAACTTTTTAATTATCTGTCGCAAGTAAAATACTTAGAATTAGCTATAACTTTTATTATTTAGCTATAAAAGTCATTCACTTTGTTCTATTATATTATTATTATTATTATTTAATATTAATATCTTGGATATGAATATTTTTAGTATTCCATTTCGAACGGCACATGGTTGAAATTGTTTTGTTGGTCACCAATCACCATCACTTATATTTTATGGCTATTAATTATGTCATATCACTCACTAATCAATGTAGTTAAACAGTAGCGAAATTAAAATTTTCATCAAAATATTTAAATTTTAACTAAAATAACAGCAACGTAACCTTGTTAGTCAATTACTATAAATTGAATGACTTTTTGAGTTATTAATCATATCAAATGTAGACATATATGTTGTTGTATTTAAGTTGTATAATCTTAGGTATATTGTTTAAGTAGTTGAGAAAAGATCATTTATCATTCATTTTTTTAAAACCATTTATGTCAATTAGACATTACATTTATGAAAAGAGCATTTGACCAGTACCCTCCAAAAGGGATTTGTTGGAGATTCCAATTTCCAAATTCCAATTTACATGTGCAATATTGATTGGCATGATTACAATCACTAATTTTCAATCAGGTGTTAGAAATAGAAAGATACTGATTATTTAGGTGTTAGAAATTGAAAGATATTGATTATTTTTCAAAGACAAGATCAAAAAGTGATTGTATATTAAACGTACTTCTCTTTTTCATACGTCTTTAGAAGAAATCATCATAGAAAAAATTAATTTAGTTAGTATTATTTTTTTAAGCTGTAAAAAACTAGTAAAAGAATGAATCAATAAAATTGCCTTGAAAGCTATATCTACGACAATTAATGCTTGTAAATTTTAAATTCCATTTTCTTAATACATTGTGACAAAACATGATATTCTTGTTGAGGTATATATGGTCAAGAATACAAGAACAAGAATACAAAGAATCTCATTATTTTATTTAACAAATCAACCTAATTCCACCTTTTTAATTATTTAAATGTAAACTTATTTTTAAAAAGGTCTTCATTTTATCTGAAGAGATTTTTTATAAGTATAAAAATGTAATAGCATTTTTTTTATAAAAAAAATAACTAACTACACTTTTGATACGTGCTTATAGAGTTCTCTTTCTTTCTCAAATTTTGTACACAATTAACATAACCATATAATATCAAAGTGAGGAGGTAGCTAAAATATATTTATGGGGTAAACTATTGTACACTAACAATGCATATAACATAAATTTTAAATGAAAATTAATTTAAAAACAGCCCTTTCGGCTGTAAAATCTATATGATTACAAACATTAAACTTTCATATTAGTTTATGAAATTCAAGAGTAATAGAGGACAAGTGAGGCCAAAGCATGCTCAGATTGTTAAACATCTTTAATATTGATCGATAAGTTAAGAATTTGAATCACTCAAAAAAATATTTATTATCTTGAGAATAAGGTGAAGAAGAAAATAAAAATTAAAAAGAGAAATATTGAAATACAAAATAATTATTTAAAGACGTATACCAAGTAATATAACAACTTCCTCTTACAAAAGAATAAAAAAATTCAAACCCCATCTTCAAGTTCAAACAAAATTTCAACATCCATTATTTTTTTCTTAATTTCCACTTCAAGTACTTTTTTAATACATATTAAAATTCAACTAAAATACTGTCCATACACCAACTACTCCATTTGTTCATTTTCATTTATTCCGTTTCGACTTTACCCACATTTAAATTAAAAAAAAATTGACATAAATATTATATCACAATATCCCAGTAGCACTTCTAAATATCTTCAAGAGTTAGTTTAGAAGAAACTATTTTCACTCAAAAAACTTTAAACTATTTCTAAGTAAAATACACGTTCAAACACTACTTCAAAAATTCAAAATTTTACTTAAATTTCAAGATTCAACTTCAAAATCTATAATCAGCTTAGTCTTAGATCTTGAAAATGATTCGAAGAATAAATACCTAATGTAGAGATAAGAGTAAAACATGAATAAAATATGTTTTTCTCAATCTTGATACAGCAAAAATAATAAATAAAAATGAAAAATATATTTTTAAATATAATGAACACGTAAAATAAACGGAGGGAGTATTTTGGAATCCTTCCTATAAATAGCACTCCTCTCACTACAATAGTCTATCACTCCATCATCTACACTAATAACACACTTCAAGCAAAAATGGAAACCACCACCACCTCCGCCGCCGTCACCACCACCGTTAACACCGGCGGTCTTCACTCCGTCGAGGTGAATCCACGACACCACATCCTCAACCGCGCATTTGCACTTATTTACCTTTTTGCCATCCTCGTTATTTTTTATAACCATATACTAAAACTCCTAAATTCTACAAATTCCTTTGTAACTTTCTCCATATCATTTTCCATTTTAATTTCAGATTTAATCTTAGCCTTCATGTGGACAACTATTCAATCTTTTCGTATGCGTCCACTAACACGTCAACAATATCCCGAAAAAATAACAAAAAACTTTAGTAACGAAATTAATAATTTTCCAGCATTCGATATATTTATTTGTACGGCAGATCCCTATAAGGAGCCACCGTTAAACGTCGTTAACACGGCGTTATCAGTTATGGCCTATGATTATAATCCGATCGAAAAAATATCGATTTATGTATCGGACGATGGAGGATCGGAGCTTACGTTATTTGCTTTTATGGAAGCTGCAAAATTTGCTGTATATTGGTTGCCTTTTTGTAGGGAAAATAAAATAATTCAAAGGTCTCCAGACGCATATTTCAACTCTAATTACACAGAAAATTCTGAGACAAAGAAAATCAAGGTATGTTTTTTTTTCTCGAATATATATTATATTACTACTAAACAGAACGTCTTCTAGTGATTTTTTAAAATTAATAATAGAAAATTAGTTGATTTTCAATAATACTAAATCATGGTTATAATGTTTTGATTTTTCAAAAATATCTTAACGTATATGTCGGATATTCCTTCAAAGATATATTATTACTATTTCGATATAATGATATTTTTAAGAATTCGAGCAACATAGGAATACGAGATTTTTGGCACGGTTATTTCTGCAAGCATGCATGTGCGATGTACATTTAATTTATATATTATAGCCTGCGTTTCAGATCTGGCTAAGTTTATTTATGCGATATTTTGGTAAATTTGTTGTCTAGCAATTATTGATAAAGGGACATAGAGGTTTGGTACGATTGATTTTATGGTCTATTATAAATATTATATTTAGTTATATTATGTGGTCTTTTCTATAAGATGTCGGGTCCCAATTTAATATATATGTGGTAGTTTTCACTTTTCGAAAGCTGATTTGTTTAATATTTGAAGTTGAATTAAATTTGATCAAACTAATATTAATTAAAATTTATAAGATATTCAAAATATATACAATAATACTGTATGTTGAGAAAAAAATATAAGTACTTTATAAAAATGTTTATCAAAGTTCACAGAGTTTCAAAAATTGAAAAGTGTCACATAAATTTAAAATGAAAGAGTAATATGTAACATATGAGATCGTAAAAAATACATGAAATCTTTATAAAATCATTTTCTTCTATTTAATTAAATATAATTTGTGATAGGAAATCATAATTCTGGCTAAGGGAAATCACGAATAGAATATTTGTTTATCTTACACGATATCTCGTATTTCTATATATTTTCGTTCTTCAAGATTCAAATTATGCCGTATTTTAGTCAATATTTTAAAATATAATTGTACAAGAAGATAAACAACTTGCACTTTGATTGACTAGTATCTGGCCTGAGTTAATTTCACAATTATCTGAACATATTTTATTAGACATTTATTTGTCATTTTGTTTTTTGAATTCAATCTTTCTGACGTTATAGCTAAGACAAAAAAAACAGATATTTTCTTTAATTTGTCATTATTCATTAATTAAAAGTAGCAAAATAACTAAACTAGAATATATAAAATGCTCATATGTCATTTTTTGTTATATAATGTATTTGACTAATAAATCTAGCCAATAATATTGTCCACAACTCTTTTAAGAAAATCTTATATTATTTTTAAAATGTCATAAAGCCTTTTACTGTGATATGCTAGAATCTTTATCTTAGGTTATAAAAGAAAAACAAATTATTATTTTTCCTAGGTATATACATACGTGATATAATTTTAACATAAAAAAATATATTTTCACTTATCTTTCAACGTGACTCAAGCTATTATATTATTTATCTTATTTCCGATCGAACTCAAACTTTATGAATTTTATATTATATGTGTAGTTGATGTATGAAAACATGAAGAAAAGAATAGAAGAAGTGATTGAAAGGGGAAAAGTGGATGAAGATTATATTAACAATGAGGAAGAACTTCAAGCTTTTACCAAATTTTGGACGCCTGAATTTACTCGTCATAATCATCCTTCTATTATTCAGGTAAATATATATATCGTAACAATTCAATTCACTTGTGATATTGTCATTTTCAACATAATTCTATATGATCTTAAAATATATTTCAATATTTTGTTATTATGAGACTTTGTCTAATTTTAAAATGTGTCACTATAAAAAGTACAAAAATTACTAATTAGCTATTAATTTAAAGTGCTTAACACATGTTGCCAAAGAGACTAATTTGCGTTTGATTGTAAACATGTTACTTAAGATCATATGTTTGGTGATTAATTAGGTAACATCATATATTTAACTTATCCTTTAATCAAATTGGTTGGTGTAGGTTTTGTTAGAAAGTGGCAAAGATGAAGACATGACAAGTCATGGGATGCCAAATCTTATTTATCTTTCAAGAGAAAAAAACAAGAGTTCCCCTCATCATTTTAAAGCAGGTGCCCTCAATGCATTGGTAAGTAAAATCTCATCAATTTTATTTTAAAAAAACAATTTATTTATTTATAAAAATTATTTTTACTAATAGTGTAAATATCTTTTAATAAAATTAAGGAAAAAAGGGTAAATATATCCCTCAACTTGATTTGAAATAAATTCCTCTATCATTTAACAAATGATACATATATCAACGATCAGTAAAAATAAGTATATATCTACTCAGTTTTTGTGGGTTTTTTTACTTTAGTCTATTAACGAAAATAATTAATATGCATTGTTTATTAGTGGCGAAGGTATATACGTACTAAATTGCAGAGTTAAGGAATATATTTGTCTCTTTTCCCTGTAATATTTACACTTGATGTTAATATCTTCGAGTATATTCATCATTTTTTCAGCGAATGATATATACGTTCTAAACATCGAAGTCAAAAGGATTATATTTGCCTCTTTTCCCTAAAATATTATCGAATTGATTATTAATATCTTCTTGTGATAGCTTCGAGTATCGGGAATAATGACAAATGCACCAATAGTATTGACACTTGACTGTGATATGTACTCTAATGATCCATCAACACCTCAACGGGCTTTATGTTACTTCTTGGACCCAACATTACGGCCCAATTTAGCCTACGTTCAGTTTCCTCAAACTTTTCATGGGCTTAACGAAGCAGATATTTATGCAAGTGAGATAAAAGGCCTGTTTTTTACTAATCCAATAGGCATGGATGGGCTTAATGGGCCTAATTATGTTGGAACTGGATGTTTTTTTCGTCGTCGAGCTTTTTTCGGAACTCCATCTACATTCGAGCAGCCCGAAATTCCAGAACTGTTTCCGGATCATGTTGTGAATAAGCCCATTCAGGCCCAAGAAATTTTGCGGCGAGCCCATTATGTAGCGAGTTGCAACTATGAGAGTGGAAGTAACTGGGGTTCCAAGGTGAGCTTTAGTTTACATTGCACTAACAACTTTTTTTTCGTGGCAATTGGTTCGAATTTGCCATGTGATATTTCTAGTATACATGGTAAATTCGAACTAATTCCCACGAAAAAGAATAATTGCACTGGTAACTTCTTCGTGGCAATTGGTTCGAACTTGTGATATATGTTAGATCATGTTGCCACGAAAAAATTGCTAGAGCCGAAGGCAACAAGTTCATAAGTCAGTAACTGTGGTGTATAATATATGTATAATCCGTGTTTAATATGTATATAATCAGTATAATCAGTGTATACTCTATGTATACCAGATAGAAAAAGTAAACAATGAATCCGTATGACTAACAATTTCAAAATTATGCAGATGGGCTTTAGGTATGGATCACTTGTTGAGGATTACTATACTGGTTATAGGCTTCAATGTGAAGGTTGGAAATCAGTATTTTGCAATCCTAAAAGGCCTGCATTTTTAGGAGATATACCAATTTCTCTCTATGATGTGGTCAGCCAAAACAAGAGATGGTCTGTGGGCCTTCTTGAAGTTGCTTTCTCAAAATATAGCCCATTAACTTTTGGGGTTCAGTCCATGGGCCTTGTTATGGCCCATTGTTATTCTCACTATGCATTTTGGCCCATTTGGTCAATACCACTTACTCTATATGCTTTCATCCCTCAACTTACTCTTCTCAATGGGGTTACCATCTTTCCAAAGGTATGCACCAATTCATTTTGGTCCTTTTTGATATATGACTCACCATATTTAACGTTCAATTAATTAAGTTATGTGTTTCGATTCCCTTTGATGTAGAAAATATATCATATTATCGTCATATAACAAAGTAACACTACATATGTAGACATAACACATGACTAATTAAGTGGTGGAACGACTAATCTTATGGTAAATTTGTGGATATTGACAAGCAAATGAATAAAAAGTGTAATTGTTTTTTTGAGGTTTAATGCTTTTTTTTAATATTCATTTCAGGTTTCAGACCCTTGGTTTTATTTGTATGTTTTTATGTTCCTCGGAGCTTATGGACAAGATTGCTTGGTTTTTATGTCTAATGAAGGGACATTTAAAAGGTGGTGGAGTGACCAAAGAATGTGGATGATAAGGGGATTAACATCTTTCCTATTTGGAACAATTGAGTATTTAACTAAACACTTGGGCATATCGACACAAGGGTTCAATTTAACAAGCAAAGTAGTCGATAATGACCAAGGTAAAAGGTACCATCAAGGAATTTTCGAGTTTGGGGTTGTTTCACCTATGTTTGTGATACTAGCAACAACATCAATCATCAATTTAGTAGCATTTCTCAAATCATTAGCACAAATATTCAATGGTGATCGAAATTTGGATGGAATATTTATCCAAATGTTTATTGCTGGTTTTGTTGTTATTAATTGTTTGCCAATTTATGAAGCTATGGTTTTGAGAAGTGATAAAGGAAGAATGCCTACAAGGGTCACTATTTTTCTCAACATTTCTTGCTTGTACTCTCTATATGGCATTTGCTTTTCTTCTAGGAAATATGTAATAGCAAAGTTTTTTTTAAAAAAAAAAAAAAAAACTTTGGGACTTTCTGTTATTGATCTTGTAGTCTTATTTCTTAGTTTAGTTAAGAAGCAATATTACATTTAGTTGAAATATTCAAGAATAAAAGGATTATAGAAATCTTATAGAATGTTGTAATTCTTTATATTTGGTGTATGTGAATCAAGTCTTGTTTTTTGGAGATTAATAAGTGATTTTTTTTTCAAATTTTGATTTTCTATATCAACAAAAAAAAATCCGTCCATGTTCTAACAAAATTTCAATTTCATTCTTTCGGTCATATGTCTTATCAAAACTAAAAAAAGATTGTCATATTTAATGTCATTCTAAAGTTGTATCTATAAACTATATATACTCTAATATGCAACACTTTTGTGTGCCTTACAAATTCCAAGAAATGCAACAAAACTAGGTAGTCCTTCAAATTCTCCTTTTCTTTAAAAGGAAAACTTGGATCATTTCTCGATTTGTGTGAGTCATTTTTGTGCAGGGATCACACAGATCTTCTCTGTATCATTTCAATTTTATCTGCAATTGACATTCATGTGTCAGGAGCCTTATCAATGTTGATAACATGAGTTTCTACATTTGAAAAATCTCTCTCAATATTGTCAACAATGCTAGATGATGAACTACTAGCACTAGACAATTCTTCAACTATCACCACCACATGTTGCTCATGCTCCTCTCTACTAACCGTTATATCGTGGTGTTCCCTTTCCTCCTCGATGACACTCGAAGGGTTGTTATTAGAAGGTGGTTGTTGTGGAGGTTGCGGTTTTTTGTTGGTAACAAGGACATGGCATCGACAGAGTGGACAAGAGAAATTTGAACGAAGCCAATGGCGTATGCATTCAACATGAAAAATGTGCTTACAATAAGGTAGTTGGTGTAACTCCTCTTTGATCTCAAATTCTCCCAAACAAACACAACACCTGTGAAATTTTTCGTCGTAATGTTAGTAAATAACAATACAACAACAACATCTCAGTCTCAAACTAGTTAGGATCGACTATATATATGAATCCTCTCTGTTTCATTTTAGTACAGAATGATAAGTAAAACAGATTTCTTGAAGTAGACATGTTACCATAACTAGTTTTACTTCTTTTTATTTCACATAGATTTCAAGGGCAATAGCTTTTTCGAGACCAATCCCAACAATATCGAGATTGAAATGAAATTCTAGTTAGACCCCACATCCACTTTCTTGGAACTAACTGATAGGCATTTAGTTTTTTGTAGAACAAGTGGAAAATGATATGCAACTTTAATCGAGGTAAAAAGGTGGAGCACAAAAGCCCTCCACCCCACCAAAAAGTAAAATACTTGGTGCTTGCCCGTGACATATAAGGCATGCTTTTCGTGATTACTATGAAATAGATGTCAGTCAACTCATCATTCATCAGGAACCGGAAGGATACAACATCACTCTTGGAAAAAAAGACGAGAGAATCCTCCCTTTAATTTTGACTATCCTAGGCTAGAGGACTTGACGGACCACTTCAGAGGACGGGAGGAAAAAACATGAATTTGACAAGTAACACAAACAAAAATTTAAAAGTTTTAACTTACTGAGAATCCTTCATCATTGAATCTTCATCAAATAGTATAACAGGAAGCTTATAATTCTTGAGCATCCCCTTTGCATCTACATCACCCTACAAAACAAGAAAAACTTTTCATGGTTTCTTGAAAAAACATGAAAATTCAAAGCTACGTTGTTTCAGACTCTCCAAAAACGATCTTTTACTCATGTTACATCCTTCCAAAAATAACACTACTATTTTAAGAGGATCCAACATATCAATCAATATTTTTGAAGAGTCTGAACAGAAAAAGAAATCAAGAAGAGAAACTAACATGAATAATAACTTGATTTGAACTTCTTGGAAGTATAACAAGAGGGGAATTAGAACCAATAGAAGCTCTTCTTTTGAGATAAAACAAGTAAAACAAAAGAAACAAGATTATAGAAAAAAGTATTGGAATTGAAAAAATGAAAGCTTGATAAAGTTTAAGTTGAAGTGCTTGAGGATACAAATGAGGTGGACTAGGAGATTCAGGTACCCCCATTGAATTTTTTTTTAAGTAGACACTTAAAACTAAGTTTAATGAAACAAAAAAAAGAAGAAAGATTATAAGTTATAAGCTTAATATGTATACATAAACCTTAGCTTATATAGCTTTTATATACATATCAAGATCAAGAAAATGATAAAAAAGGTGAAAAAAGGATGTTTTTAATTGAGATTTGAAAAATGTGAAGTGCTTTTTTGGAATCAAATTAAGTGATGAAAATTGTATGATTACTTTATTTACACTTTTTAATTGATGTGACTTGTTCATAACTTCCCACTGAGATTTTTTTAAATATATAAAAACGAAAAGGTCCCTCATTCCACTCTCTCATGTTTTCTAAATTTTTTTTAGCACAAGGTTCAATCATAGTTCTCCCACTGGGAACAGATAAATAATGATAATTATAAACTTTGTCACTTACCTTATCGATATATCATTTGAAAATCATAGGATTGCATAGTGTTCCAAATATCTTAATTTTACCTAATGTTACATTAGGGACCATTCATACTCTTGTTGTTAGTCCGTCCTCTCGTAATTTCTGATTTTAATTTTAATAACATTTAAAATAAAGTAAACTTCACGATGTCAAAATATTTTGGTTAAAAAATTAAGACTCACCCACTACTTCATCGATCCATTATACTTCAAAGAACAACTTTCACATATAGCAAACATAAAAATCATATTTATATGTTATAACTATAGTTTGCATAATTGCGCTCCATAACAAATTTTATGTTTGCTATGGAGCTTTTGATTTGTATAATTCGCTCGATAAATCCAATTTTATACAAATTGTTCAGTTTTGTATAAATTCATTTATACATTATAATTTGTATAATAAGATTTATATTTGTATAATTATAAGTGTATAGGACGCAAATATATGTATTTATATTTGTATATACACTTTTCTCTCGCTTTATACAAACACAAACACATTTTGTACATTTTATACATTTGTATACCGAATGGGTAATTGTATATCGAAAATGGCTAATTGTATACCGAACCAGATGACAAAAAGGGATATTTGCTGCGAATTACAAATAAGATAAACTATGACTATAACATTTAATTTGAATTAATAATTTGCTATTTCATACAATTTTTCCTATTTGAAATTAGAACTTTGTTAGGATAAAAAAACAAATACGATAGTAACTAATTATTGAAAAAAGTATAAATAGTTCTTAAGTATAAAAAAGGGTGAAATTAAGATATAGATGTAATTCAATTATTATCTTTACACTTTACACTAAAGTAAAAACAAATATCTGTCTTTCTTACAAGTCATTTCACTTTTGACAAGACTCCCACACAAAACAAGTTTTATTTTTTTTATGATTTGTTTAGAAAGTTTGATAATCAATCAACTTCATTAGATAGTCATTAAGGTGGTGAGCACTAATCAAATAAGCCTGACAACTTTCAAAATCTCATTGGAAATGGAAGATAAAAAAAGTGTTTTTTATATAAAGTTAAGCTCGTTTAATTTGGTCAAGCTTTTCAGAAATCTAAAATATTTTTTTATTTATTTTAAAATATTTAATTTTAAAAAAATTGAGATAGTTAGTTTTAGTTTTAGTTTTAGTGAAAACAAGAATTTGTGTTGATAATAGAGAGCATGAGCAAGTACCTTATTGAAAAGCGTATATAAACTTACACTCAATAATTTTCTTTTGAAGAAATTATCTTTAATTGAGTACTTCCTAATAACTTATGTTTAGCCAAGCTTGCAGAATATTGAAAATATACTTTTGAACAGTAGTGATTTATATTTAACTAATTAATTAGAATAGCATTTTGTGCTTGATTAAACCCCTTTAAAAAAGCTACTTGTTTCTCAAAAATACTTGTTTTTTTTCTCTAAAAGTGTCACATGTAAATAAATTATTTATTTTTATCTAAATTCTAATTTAGGGGTGGACGTTCGGTTTTTCGGTTTGGTTTAATCAAATTTCAGTTCGGTTTTTCGATATTCAGTTTTAGAAAAGTGTGCATCATATTTCATACCAAACTAGATCGGTTCGGCTCGATATTTTCTACTTCGGTTCGGTTTAGTTCGGTGTTTTTAAATCGGTTTTTCGATGTGAATAAAAATAAAGAGGGAATATGATAAAGTGTTAAGAGTTTCATGTGTTTAATTTATAATTAAGAAGACGCTGCATAGATGATTCTTTAACTAGAAGAATTCAAATTTTGTTTCTGTTTCTAGCAAAAATGCCAAAGAATTTGTTAATTAGATGGATTATTCACCCTCCTATGTTGCTACAGAGATGACCAACTAAATATACAACGACAAAATCAACAAACATATGCAGATAAATGGTAAAGAGCACACAGCAATTATCTTTACTCACAAAACAAGGTCTACAAAGACTCGTCCACACATTTTTATTTTTTTTAAAAAAAAACAACACCATCAAACGGCACTATCTCTGTGGATACACGATTCAACATATTCAAAACATAGACTTTAGGTCTTTAAGGTTTGCACTTTACTGATTTGTCATTTAAAAATTGAAATGTGCTAGGTAAATATTTTGAGTCAAAATATATAAGTATTATTAAGTAATATAATTTAAATATTTTTAAATTTATTTAATAAAACTTCAATTCTTTGGTGCACCGTAATTTTGGGACCCTTACACTGAACTCCGAACCGAAGTTTCAAAAATAAAGAGTTGACACCGAACCGAAACACTGAAGAACCAAAATAGTTTAATTCGATTTAGTTTTTCGGTTTTCCGGTATTTATGCCCACCCCTAATCTAAACATTTGGAATTTATTGCGTTTGGCATCAACAAAAATGAGTGGTTCTTCCACAAACTACACTCAAAAGTGTTTTTTTTTTCTTCACATAAATGAACTTTTTCTTATCTAGAAAATACCTAGCAATATATTTTTAGTACTACTATACTATAGTGGCCCCTACAACATGCATTGATTCATATGCTCCTATCACTTCTTGTTGATTACCATAAAAAGGGGTCCATCCATAACTCTTGAAATGTCATATCATATTTGCACTCTCCATCCACCAAAGCAAGGGATATCCTCAAATAATAATAATAATGAAATTAATAACTACGTTTTAATTCCAAATTAAATAGAATTTTATAACCATTTTTACTATATTCATGTCGACTTTAGAATATTTATCATAGTTTTATGTTGATGGATAGATAACTTGATATAACTACTGATGGAAGATAACATATATTCGATAAAATAGTTGAAATGTGGTAAATAGACGTGACTATTACCGTATTCCAAAAAGGAAAAAGAACACTAGTAGTCTATAGGAGATTGACCTTTAAGTCAAGCCAAAGGATTAAAACAAAAGGATTCAATTTAATCATGTGATCATAAAGTAATTCGACTTTACAGATATGAAGACAAGTTTACCAATTGTTAAGAGACTTATATGCATTAGTGGAAGATCTTGTTTCCTGGTAATGAGCATTAGCCGTTGATGACGGGTTGATCACTTACATTAATTAACTAATTTAAATTAGCAAATTATTGTTAAGAAATATCTTCTCTATACCCTAAGGTAAATTTGACTCTACTATTGAGAACGCAGTGTCTGAATCAACTTGCGTAAATTTCAATTTTTTGTTGCATACTTACTATCTTTATACAAGTTTCATTGAGTAACTACTTTACTTACATTTAGTGGTAAATGTAGAATTTCCATGAAGAGGATTTATTATATATCTCTTTCTGAATAGCGTAGGATTTCTAAATCTTAAGAACCGGAAATCGTTGCCATGAGCCTTGTAGGTGGGGTCAGGTTAGCCGGCACGATTATCTAGACAAGTTGGAGGCTAGCTCCAGCCTCCATGTATGCTCCAAATAAGTTTACTTATCAAGACTTAAAGGATACTAGAATTGATACTCCATCCACTATGATTTAGATAATCTAGGAAAAGTCGTTGAATATCTAATTTTTTTATGATTTTCATCCCACTTTATTAATAGTTAAACTTAACACCAATGGATATAATTAACCAACTTGCTCTTTTTTTTGTCTCCATTTACTAGTATATGCTCTTTATGTCTCCATTTACTAGTTTTAAATTTATAACTAATCCTTTTCCAACAACTTTACAAAGATTTAATCTCACTTAATGTGGGCATTTTCTTGGAATAAATTCATGTTTATTGTTTGTGGGGTGGAAAAAGATCCTCATAATTTCCCTAATCTTTCTATCAAAGTGGGAATTGAGGTCATCCTCAAACTACACCATTAAATCAGATTCTCAAGATTTTCCATAAAGCAAAAAAAAATAATATTAAACTTATCTAGTATATAAAGTAATCTGACTTTGGAAAAATTCTTAGCAACCAACATAAAATGACTATTTTATGACATATATGTTAAGGTGGAAGCCAACAGTGTTGTCTTAACGCAATCAATACAAAATTTTGAACCAAATGTCTACATCATAACCCACAAAAATGGTCAGCCTTGCTTTTGGAAGCAACAAAAAGCAAGAAAAGGTTGACCAATAGTTGGTCCTAATACTGTCCAATATACAAACCAACCACCAAACTTAAAAGGACATTGGTGAAGTATAAGCCCCGGTGAAAGACAAAGGTGGAAAGTGAAGCGAGCTAGTAGCTACAACGATCCCCCGGAGGGGAAGTCAAAACTCATGTTCAGGCAAAAATATCGGCAACAATATGTTGAATTGGCAGGTTAGTTGATGAAGAAGTTGGGAAGGTACCAGCTGCCTATGTGGTGTTAAACCAAGATGTTAAAGAGAGGGAAGGGGAAATCGTGAACTATGAGATCAATCCAACTTTCACACATCTCAACTAATTCCACGTGGTACCATCTACCTCCCATAAGCAACAAAAACATATCCAGTGAAATTCCACTAATTGAGGTTTAGGCAGGGTAGAGTGTACGTAGACCTTATCACTACCTCGTGGAGATAGAGAGGTTGTTTCCAAAAGACTCTCGCCTCAAGCACAAGTACTAAATAACTCTCCAGATGGGAAGAAACGACCTGGTGTTTCTCAACCCATTTCATTGTCCATTAGGTCACACTGTTGGGTTACATTAGTCCACCTTCTCATGTGAAAAATTCTCTATAATAATTAAGAGAAATGGTAATCTGACTTGACAACCAAAGAGATCAGAAAAGTAAAAATGAAGGTAATCAAGTGCTCAATAATGCTACTATTATTATATTTTAAGAGCCAAATTGGAGGATACTTAAGCAGAATGTAATGGCAACTTTCAGTAATATAAAAGAATATTACAAATTGATACTGTTTTACTTTGAAAAAGGATGTAATTACTTAAACATCTGAAAGGCGCGATGAGGAAAACTTGCCTCCTCTCTGTTATCGTCTTTTACAGCTGAACAGATGCACAAATTTAACTAACTAACCACACTAGTATTTTCTTTTCCTAATCTTGAAAGTGGACGATCGGATAACATCATCATCAGTTACCAATGTTGCCTCAAGGGCTACAATGGATTCAGGTTTAGTAAAATAAGTGAACAGGAGGTAGATACCGTCCAAGTACGTATTTGTCTCTCCAGCCTTGTTTTTCCTCCTAATGCTGTATGCAAGTGGAATAACCCCTCGGTTGAAGACCTCCACATACATACCACCACCAGCAACCAGCAACTGCCCAAGAGAAAGAAAAACAAAAGATTAAAACTTGCATCGTCAAATAGCATGTGCAACTGAAATTGATGGGAGACTATTAGTTAGAATTGTTCAATCCATAACAGAGTTACTACAAGTCTATTATGTATACTTTTAGATGAGATGGTCATATACTTTTACTATTTCCCTTCACGTGCGGGCTTGATTCCATTTTTATGAATCAGTCATGTGAAAATCCTTTTTTTGATAATGGGTGACAATGAGAGCCTGATCTAATACCATGTTGAAGAGAGTTTCTTGGTTGATTAGACGGAGCAGCTGGTTAAGAGAAAAACACAAAACATGGGGAACATTGGCACTTACCAGTGTGTCTATTGGATTGACCTGCTAGGCAAGCTGAAATGTTGGAACAAACATAGAACAAAGATAAATGTGATGATGCTTAACTTTTTTCTCTCTTCTGGTTTATAAGGCATTTAACAAAATGAAAGTTTCCCCAATCATTTGTATGTGAAAGATGACAGATAGTTTCATCAACTTTAAGTCGATTCATACTCAGTGTAATCCCACATGCGGGATAAGAGAAGGTTGGTGCATACGGAGCCTTACCCCTACCTAGTTAAGGTAGAGACATTGTTTCCGATAGACCCTCAGCTCAAGTAAAAACAACAACCAGTAAGAAAAGGAAATACAGTAGTAAATGAAACATGTAGAAAATAGAGTTTCATCAACTTTAAGTAATTTTATCATTGTTCTGCAGCTTTGCACATGACTATTTTTCTAATAGACATCGACTACAACATCAAAACTGAGATGGGCAAACCAAAAGACATCGTCCATGTTCACAAGGAAGAATGATAAGGTGATAATAGTCATCAGACCGAGGCTTTTGGACTCGAAAAGCAGATGGAGAAAAAGAACAAGATTAAAATGAAAGTTCTTACGTGGGAACAAGAAGAATGAATATTGTAGCAGAAGCTGAGAGTGACTTTCTTCTAACTTAGACCATGTCCATGTCAGCTTAAATTATAACGAAATGTTGAATTATGCATCCAAACTCTGTTGACTGTTGTTAGGTTCAAATATTAGATTTTTCCAACGAATGGCATTCTAGTAAGTAGACAAAAAAACAAAAAGGAAGTATATTTTTGGATAATCTTGTGCTTAAATCAATTGCAAACTTCTTTTGCTTTCAAGCTTCCACCTCTTAACAGAAAAAGAAAAAAAAACAGTTTTTTAGCCAAGAGACGGGAATGGAAGAAATTTTCATCATGTCAAACCGTATATCAATCACTTGTTCTGTTTCCCTAATGATCTCCCTGTTTCAAATGAGCATAATTATCTTCATTTCTCAGTTCACATTGAAATCAGCTGAAGAGTATCAAATGATACTATATGCAGCTCAACTTCTGATAAAAATACTAACTCCCTCAGTCCTAATGTGTGGCACCTTTCACTTCGCATTCATGAACTACGAAAAACATATTAAAATGTATTCTTTGCCTTCAGCATATGGATACAAAGAGAATTACAACAACAACAACATATTCCAGTGAAATCTCACAAGCGGGGTCTTGAGGCTAGAGCATACGCAGACCATACACCTATATCTTGGAGGTAAAGAGGCTGTTTCAGGAGCACCCTCGGGATACTCAGAGAATTATAGTACTTTCTCGTACAAAATGAATTAGTCTAGTTCAATTTATCTCCAAAAGTCAATCAAATTGACTCTAAATAAGCAAGAAACGCCAAACAAATTGGGAACAAACAGTATATTAGTTTCAAAAATTCAATCTTTAGAACTCTCAACTTCAACTCTAATGCTCAAACAGTCAAATCAGCAATTGAAAACTTAAAATCCACCCAAATTGAGCATAGAGCCTTGCAAGTTATATCAATTTCCAAATACATAAACAAGCATTGTTACCTCTTCGTATTTCTGGGTAAGAGCAAGTCTTTCATCTTCAGACATATCGGGTCTCAAAACCACCATTGTTTCATAAGGGCGTAACCCAGGTGGACACTGCGGTTCCTCTTTATCTTCAACTGCAGAAATCCCCGACCATGGTGTCGTCGGTGGCTCATCAGCATTTCCTCCCCCGAATCCACCCTCGAAAAACGAGCCCGAAAATTCTAGAGTTTGGGCTTTCAAGATTTGCCCAGAATTGTTGACCCTTTTGGTGAAACCCTTGAAGCTGAAAGGTATTGAAGGTTTAGAAGAAGTGAGTGTGGAGGTAAGAGATGGAAGTACTGATGGAGAAGAAGAAGAAGAAGACGCCATTGTTGAGAGATAAAGTGGATAAGAAAGAGGAAATTCACAATTTTCAGTTCAGAGTTTAGACATTGGTAAAATTGTACTAGTGAAATTTATTGGTTTTTTTGTTTAGATACCCTCAAGATTTGTAAATGCTACTTTACTCCTTTCTTCTTCTTTTTTTGCAAAATTTCAAGTCATGGATAAAATTTTATTTTATTTTCAATTAATTAAAATGGACAGTTTTGATCGCAATTTTATCATAAATGTTAATTGTTCTATCACTTAATTATTCATAAAATGTTAAGTTTATATTGTTATTCCATGTTTGACGATAGTATAAGTCTAAAAATACTTTCAATTCAAGATTAAATGTGTTTAGTTTGATATCATAAGGATCAAAATTAAAATTTACCCCATTAAGTAACTATACAAGGCCATATTTATTTATTTATTGGCGGTTTGTTTTTCCTCTTAACTATGGTAAGGAGGTTGAAGTAAGCAAAGTTTGAATAAAGAATTTAGTGAAGATCTCCTAATGAACAAGGAATCGATTATACTGTATTTAGCATAACAAAAAAAATAGCACTTTATATGTATGTTAAATCAAATTGCATTGTTCATAAATTCGAGTTATGTTTGTTGAATCGAGAATTGTCATCTTGTACATAATTATGTTGTTGGCAATGGACTTGATGAACGACTTATCGCACTTCTACGCATGATTCTTGTAGGATGTATTTTTAGTCGTATTCATTTTTTTGTAAATGAATAGACAATCCAAGAGAGTGACCAAGAAACAACATACACTTGCTAGTTTTTGAGGTTTGGAACCCTCCTCGATTCATTTGACTCGAGGAGAGACTTCAAGGGACAAGCATCGCATCTAGGTAAGCAATGTCTAATTGAATAGATCAATTGGATCTTCCATTTATGAAATTGGAAGATAAAAAGAATAATTGGAAGTTTGCAATAGAAGTTGAAGCATGTGCAATATTAAGTATATCCACAAAACAAAGAAACTCTATACAATTTTGGCTTATGAGTTATGACATACCCAACTCCCTAAGTAGTGTACCTCCATAGGCCCCAGCAAGTGTACCCCACCTTAGTGAAGGAGCACCCAAAACAGGGTCTTAGCAAAAGTTACTGGGTTCGTCAGAACCCACACTTAGCACACTAGCTCCGCTCCTGATCAGGACTGTAGTTAAAAGGGTAAGTTACAAATGAATGACGAACCCCCAAATCAAGTGCTTAGAATGCAAGCAAAATACAAAATAAAGTGCAGTAAATTCTGATGATGCTCTCAAGTAGCTCTATGTCGAAAATTCCAGGTAAGGTAACTCTCAAGGCTAGAAGAATTTTCATGAGCAGCAAGGTATATTCTATGTCTACCCATGAAATTACAACTATGCTAGAAAGATCAAAATTCCTTCACAAGGCATGCATACACATCACCCTCCCCAAACCTGACGGGATTACACTGGGTATGTTGTTTTTTGTTGCTAGAAAGATCAAAATCAATAGTCAAGATAAAGTTTAATTCCAGTCTCTTTTGACCCCTCATCACTCTCCTAGAAGCATTCAGTATTCAGAACTACTATCTACATCTACACTAGTAATAGGTCTTACATCAGTATCTACAAAAAACGAGTTCTTTCTCCTACACATGGTTAATAGGGAGAAGTAAAAGAACGAGCAACTGAGCAAGAGTAACCAAGAGGCCATTATAATTCGAACTTGTCACACTGAAGATCAAATATTTAGCATTTCCGTTCCCTTAGTTATTCTGTTAAGGGGGTACACAAGTTCTACACTGGAACATCTTTAACAAGCTTAGAAGCTGGCAGTCGACATATGAAACTACATAACAAGGTTCAGGTTTTTCTAACAATGAAAGATTAAAGTCAAAGACAGGGGCTTTACTCATCATCATTACAATCCTAACTACAAGACTCCCTTTCATCACAAGAATTGGTTTCACATTAAAACAACATCCTGATAAGCAAATGCTAAGAAGAGATGGACAGTATTCCACATGTATTCAAAAAACTGCAGAAACTACTATGCATAGGTAGTTGAACTAATGACCTATTTTACAACAGTTGTTCACGAAGACCGAAAAGCAATTCTTAATCTAGAACTAATAGAAGAAGATCAGTTTATATCAGGGTTTCGAACAAAATGTGACTAGACTTGCAGCTTTTCCTCAAGGAAGCTTCTGCATCCATCCATCTATGAACTTTCGTGTCTGTAATATAAAAATTATTGATTCAACAAATAGATTGGTCCAACTTTAAATGAAGAAATGAATTTTATACTGCTATTAATAATTATGCAATGCATTAAACATAATGGCTAATCATATTTGATTGTAAGTTGTAACTACTTTATTACTCAATCTCATTGTAAGTGAAACAAATGTCATTGCATGTAAGAAAATGAAAAATGTGTTCTGTCCTTCTGAATGCATTATTGAACATTATATTGCTTGAGGAAACTGTAGTTTGGAAAACAGGTCACGCACCGACTACTTTGTGCTGAACAACTACCCCCACCCCAACCCCAAAGAAATGAGAGAAGTACAAAAAATGTACAATCTAACCTCCTGATCCTGCAGATTGAAACTGTCCCACCCACTCTATCATACCATGGACATTGTCAGAGACATGAAGCATAAAAGATATTAGCTAATTCAGGATAATATGGGGAATATGTTCTCATAAAATCTTGCTCCAATCTGACCTAGCTGGCAAGCGATCCCAGTTTTATTTCTAGGATCCCAACATTATTTCAAAAGTTAAGCATCACACCAAATCCACATATAGCTTTTGTAATGAAAAAAACATTTTCCGGGATTCCCCCCAGAATGTTCTGGTAGCCCTTCTGTTAATTCATAACAAGAAATAATTGACCAAATACACCTCAAACTCAAAATATAGCAACCAAGTTAAACATGCATACCTCACCCAAGAATCATCATCCAGATACAAACTTTACAACAATACAGAGTGTGTTGAGGAGTATGAGAAGAACTCTCAGATATTGAGTCGCATAAATAAGACCAAGTAGCTGGCCCTTGAATGAATTTCTCCGGACCCCTGAATATTCCTGGAAGCTCCATCCTCTCGGAGCAAGGAAACGGTCTTCGTTCAATATTGCAAGTGCATTTGCAAGAAGCAGGCAGCCCTCGAGCAATGTCCATAAACCCATGCCCTGAATTATGTTGATATTATTAGTATCTCCATTCACAAGAATCCATTCTCAACTTCTCATATCTCACTTTATTTGTATAATCTTTCTAAATCAGCTAAAATGTTTTAAAGATAACCCAACAACACAAAAGGTTAAGAAAATGTAAAATAAATAAATAAAGTAATTGAGTAAATACTAGCTATTCAAAATACTAGCAAATTAATGGAAGCAGTTAATAATCTTTCATAAATATTATCTCTCAAGAGCCATTCTGCTTGCATTTAAGTCTATTTCTAGCCTTACAATAGACCTTACAAAGCGCAGTGTTTTTGCTGCAAATTAAGAAAATCGAATTCAGGAGCTGGCTGATATCTTGGGATGTTGAATTGAGAAATTCATCCATCTCTCCCCAGACCCCACTAGTGGGATTACATTGGGTATGTTGTTGAATTGAGAAATTTCCTACAGTATATTTTGGAACTATTGGTGACTTACGGAAGAAGCTCATCCCTTGGGGAAAAAATATTTGTCTTTTGGTGGAAGGCTTCCGCTGGTGAATAGTGTTCTTGATGGCATCCTACTTACATGATATCTCTCATGCCTATACCAGCAAGTGTTGAGAAAAAACAATTAACAGTCTTATAAGCGAGTTTTTATAAAAGGGGAACTCAGACAGAAAAAGATTTCACCTTGTAACATGGAAACCAGTGACTAGGAACAAAGAAGGTAGTGGTGACACAACATCACAATAAGAACTTGCTTCGTAAGTGGCTCTGGATACTGAATGATGGAGGAGTTTTGGAAAGAGCTTATTATCACTAAATGTGGTAAAAGGGATAAGTGAACTCCTAATCATGTGAGCATCCTTCCAATGTGTCTGGAAGGAAACATATTTGCAAATTATGGGAGGATTTCAAGAATCATATTAGGCTAAAGGTGGGAAATGGAAGAAAGATACATTTCTGGGTCCAACAGATGAATCGATACAGGGAAACTGAAGGATAAATTTCCAACTCTCTACAGTTTTCTCTGTTAGGGATGCTCTTGAAAGTTGGAGTTCACGGGAAGTTGACAAAGCCATCAAGAGTTATCTCGATGATGATCCCTGGTGCTATCTTTCAGTGTTTATGGACAGTGAGGAACAAAAGATGTTTTGAAGGAATTTCAACTTCTAAAAAAATCTTTTGCGAGGCAGATATCTAGTTAGCCTTTTTAGCTGGTCCAAGTTGACCCCTGTAAATAATTTAGAACTTTTCTTAGATTTTGTTAGCTCTATAGTTTAGGAAGATGCTACAAGGATAAAGCTTGCATCTTCTTGATGCCTTTAAATGAATCTACTGACTTCATCAAAAAAAAAAAAAACTCTCAACAGTTTAGCACTCAAAAATATGTTATGGTTGTTGATTGTGTTGCTAACTTCGATAGGAAGATCGAATTTAGAAGAAACTTTAATAACCAGGAGGTTCAAGATATCAGTTACCTTTTGACTCTATTACAGCCAATCTCTCTTGATGACAAAAGGATGGACTCACAAAATAGGCTTGCCTGCACTAGAGGAGTGCTTTTATTTTAATCATGATGTATGGCCTAGCTTGCGGACACCTCAACTAATTCCACAGGTACCTGTTATCTCCAACCAGCACAAGTATCGGGTAACTTTGTCGACCAAGGCATGGACAAATGAGAAGAAATCACCTAGTCTTTTTTACCCCGCTGAGTTTTGAACCCAAGACCTCATAGTTCTCAATCCACTTCATTGATTAGTGGAATTTTTTCTATTAAGAGCTACAACAATCTTCTACAAGAAATAGATGGTAATTGAGAACGAAGCTGGCCTTGGAAGATAATTTGGATGACGAGGGCACCCAAATTTTTTTGCTTTGACTAGATCCTTGCCCATAGAGCATGTGTCACACAAGTTATTTTGCAAAGAAGAGTTTAATTTCATGTGCAGTAAATGTTTACCGTGTGGAGACTCACAAGAATCCATCAGCTATCTCCTGCAACATTGGAACTATGTTTGACAGATTTGGACATTACTTCTTAACATTTTGGGGGTTGTTCGGGTGATGCCGCAAGATGTTAAAGGATTATATCAGCTCGCAAGGATAGAGAACTGACAGAAAAAGAATGAAGTTTGGAGGGACAGATTTGGACATTACTTCTTAACATTTTGGGGGTTGTTCGGGTGATGCCGCAAGATGTTGAAGGATTATATCAGTTCGCAAGAATAGAGAATTGACAGAAAAAGAATGAAGTTTGGAGGGACAGATTTTGACATTACTTCTTAACATTTTGGGGGTTGTTCGGGTGATGCCGCAAGATGTTAAAGGATTATATCAGCTTGCAAGGATAGAGAATTGACAGAAAAAGAATGAAGTTTGGAGGGACCGTCCCATTATGCATCATGTTACAATTTGGCATGAGAGGAATAGAAGGTGTTTATTGGGAAAAACAACACTCATCTTTTGTAAGCATATAAAATTTACATTTTGGTGCGGGAGCAGCTTGATTAGGTCTCTAGCTCATTTTATGGATTCACTAAAGATGTAATATAGCGCTTGCTCCTCTATCTTTTGTACTTTTGCTAATACCTACTTGGCACTATAATATCAATACAATTAGCTTACCTTATCAAAAAAATATCAAGTTGCTCAAGCATAGAAATTATTAGTATTGAAAATGCAATAGCACTTAAAGAGACAAATGGATACAAACATTCATAATATTCATGTGATCCAGCCCAATTATTTTGAGATAGAGGCCTAATTAATCGATTCGCTTCTCAAACATAGTTTACCCATGATCATTCAACCAATGCTTATGCATTTCCAAATCGTAAGCACGCAGGGAGAAAACTGAAAGAAGGCAGAATCAAATTGTCCAACTGTTCATTCATTTGATCAATATAATCACTAAAACATACTACATGCATACTCACTAAGCATGAAAGAAGGCAGAATCAAAGTTGAAGCCGCAATTTCTAAGTAGTCAGAAATGCATCCACATTCAAGTAAATCTATTTCCAGCAAGGTTCTTTTGATCAATAACTAAACAGAATCAAGCATATTAAATTACAAATACTAAAACTCGCGGCTTCAACAAGCAAAAATCTAGTGATTTTGAGAAATATTTATTTAACCTAAGAACAAGGATTTCAAAACCTTCAATTACAGAGAACAATAGTCGAAATCGCACCTTCAACAAGCAGAAATCACGCTTCAAACTAGCGTCAGATTCAATTATGGTGGTATAGTTGAGCTTTTTTCAATAGATTTTTCTTAATCTTCAATTGTTTCTTTTGTAAAACAAAATGCAATGATCAAACTTACCTGACGACGAGGAAGACGAACGATCGGCGGCTGGTGGCAGGCGTCAACCGGCGGCAGCAGGCGGAAACTCTCAGTGAAATATGAATAGACTTGATTTGGAACCCAGATCTGCAATCTGAACAATACGTATACTTTCACTAAAGAGGCAAAGGGCTAAGTTTCATATTTACAGTCTCCGTTGGTCACAATTTACGTCATACATTTTTTTAAAAACAAATATTTAAATATGGAGTAATAAAAAAAATTTAATTTAACTTTTAAAATTCGATACTATATTGTACTCCTTCTATTTTATATTAATTGAATTTGTGAGATAAAAGACATTATTTAAACCATATTGTCAATTATTGTCCTTTTTGAAAGCATATATATGCTATTTAAATAGTACAAGTTATCTCCTAAAAATATCAAACTTCATTAAAGAAAGAGGCAAATATGAAAAAAAAACTGAACATCTACCTTAAACTTTTAACAGTTTAGTTTTTTTGAATTAATGAAAAATTCCTTTTATTGATTTATAAGTGTATATTTTTTTATGCACATGACAAATATTTTGAAATAACTTGTTAATAGTGACAATATTTCGATTCTATGTCAACCACTAACCATAATATCAATCAATATGAAATAATTGTTATTGAAAACCAGCATTACGTTTAGCTAAGATTTGTATAGTGTAGTAATCAAAGTAAAATTTAGAAAACCCTTACTTATCTTTTGATCAAGAGAAATTAAATTTTTAGAGATCAAAGAGTGAAATTTTAAAAAATAAATGTTAATTTAATTGAGATTATAAGTTACCATTTCATATATAATTTGTTGCTGGCAATGAATTTAATGAATAATTAGCCATTCTTGTGAACAATAAAAATTATTGAATGTGTTCAATTGCCTTCCGTGAACTGTAAAGGAATTAACAATTTAAGAAACTATCAAAAATAAAGTGAACGATTTTCTTGTAATGGTTATTATGCAGTTTGTATTATTTATGTTTTACAACATTTATTAGATACTAAAAGCTGATAAAATAACAAATAAAACTATTAAAATTTAGTAAAAATTAGACAGATTAGGTTATGATCCGTTACTAATCTGTTTTGACTCAATTCACTTTTGCCCAAACAAATTAGGATAGAATTGGATCTTGACCCGTTTATTATCTTGATCGATTTTGATCCGACTAATTGTTAGGGTTTTGCCCTGATTTTCTTTTTTTATTTGAAGTTTTTTTTTTCTTAAAGAAAAGTCAAAGTATTACCATAAATGCTTGAATTTTTTCTGAAAGGAAAATATAATTTTCTTTCATATTTGGTTTATTCTTTCCTTAGAGAAAAAGTTTGGAGATCTATAAATTGAATATCCCTATTCTCATAGCAATACACAATAGCATCCACAATGTAGTCGTTTAAGAGTCTTGTTTATGGGAAATTTTCTCCTAAATATATTTATGTTTTTTTAATATTAGTTTTCAATATGTAGATCGCTTGACCAAACAATATTAATAATATGGCATTAGTATGTTTTTATTTGTCGTCTAATTTATCAACCATCTAATTTGCAATTGTAAGCTTCCGCATGACGCCCTAATCACCTTAATAACCCAACACTAATTACCACCCTAGATCAGCCCAACAACACAAAAGCGTATGAACTCTTTTTCGGTGGGCTTTCGGGCCCCTTATATGAACACCAACGAAAATCGCCCAATTATCTTCCTTCGTTTTCTTGTAGAGAAAGAAGAGAATCTTTCTACAGAGACTGAGAAGAAAAAGCTCTGAACAGAGATTGAACATGGATCAAAAGCTTACAGAAGTTTCACAGAATTTCAAACGATTCAAAGTTGTTTTTGTGCGTAACGATTTTGATACTTAGTGGCTACTCTCCCAGCTCTAGGTTCACTAATCACGTCAAATCATCATCTATCATTGTTCAAACTCGTTTAAACCTTAGTTTGGTGTTCTAAATTTTGCTTAAATCATCTAAATGTGAGATGTTTAGAGGTGCCACTCTTCAATTGGCTTAAATATCGCATTTGTATGGTGATAATTATAGTGATTTATTTATATGCTGATTTTATGTAGAATGATTTTGATGCTTGTACTAGGCTACTGTTTTAGCTCAAGGTAATTGCATTATTATGATTTTACCATAGGTGAGCGTGGTGAAAACCCTAGCCTTCTGTTCTAAATTTTGCTCATTTTATGAAAATGTGGAAGAAATGGTTAGAAACGCTACTCTTCAAGTGTTGATAATTATAAGAGAAAAGACATAAAGTCATCATAGAAGTTGTCTCGAATTTTCTAAAAGACACCTTAACTTTGCAATCGTCTTATTACCCCACTAAACAATTTTGAACAAATATTATTATATCATTTTTCGATCAACCCCAAATTTTAATAAGCAAGTGTGTTCACACACCAATCATAACATGACACATATTAATTTAATTAAAAATATATAAAAAATCATTTTAAGTTTTTTCTTTATTTCTCTCTCTCTTACTTTTGACTTATTTTAATTTTGATTTCATCTTAAATTCCACTTCATCTTCCACCCCCACTTTCAAATGATCCATCCTCCATTTTCTTTTTCTTTTTTTCACCTTCCACCCTCACCCCACTCCCCATGTCAAGTTGAACTCCTCTCCCATTTTTTTTCTTTTCTTTTTCTTCTTCTTCTCCCGACAAATTCTTTATAAAATTCATACTATTTTCTAGACTTTATTGAATTATTGATAACAAAATTAATTATTCTTCTAGGAAAATTTAAAATCTTGAAGGTATCATCAATTACTCATTTTCATATAACTTCAAAATTAGAAATGATAATTTTAAAAGAATCAATGAATTCCCCGAAAATTGAAAGAACTTAATTGAAATCGGATAAAAAAAACTATATGATACTTCCTAATCATCTTGAAATCTAATGGGTTTATCAAATTGTTCGAAATGTAAGAAAATATTTAGATAAAATTATAAAATTAAAGAGAATAAAACTAATAGTAATAAAAAAAGAAAGGTAAAGTCGTGGTAAAAATGGTGACATTGAAAGTGAGAAGCTTCAATTGAGATGACAATAAATTTTTGAAGAAAAAAGAAAGAGAAAAAATAAAAAGTAAAAAAAGTTAAAATAATAAGAAAATATATTTTATATAAAATACTTATAAAAATAAAATTATATTAGTTATTTTAAGTTGCTCACTCTCTTTTAGAGAGTGCACACACTCTCTATGTCAAGTGGACAAAAAATGATGTAATAATATCAATTCAAGATTGTTTAGTGGCGTAATAGGACGCACGCATAGTTAAAGTGTCTTTTTGAAAATTCGTGGCAAATCCAAATGTCATGTCTTTTCTCTAATTATACTGATATATATGTTGATTTTATGTGGAAGCGAGGTTGATGTTTGTAATAGGCTACTGTCTTAACTTAGGGTAATCACATGAATATGATACACCTAGGTGAACTCATTGAAAACCATAGCTTTTCGTCAGAGTCTTACTCATCTTATGAGTTGTACTCTATTTCGAGTTTTCTTCTATGTTGCCCTCAGAACTATTCTCTTTATGATTGCATTTATCACGAAATTCGACCATTTTGTTAGGAACAATATTGATACTTGCAATAGCTAGGTTGTCTCTCAGCTCAAGTTAATTGATATCAATACTATAGCTCAAACTTTTGCAAAGCCTAAACTATTGTTATAATTTAGCTTCAATTATGAAATATATCGTCACAAATGATTTATGCTCTGTCGCCTTAGAAATCTTCTCTAATATAGCCACCAAGGCTTTGATTCAACATAAAGGAAGTACAACGTTAGATGTATGTTAGGCACCCACCACAAGTTTGAACCCTGTTGAAGAGTAAAGTTTGGTATTTAAATAGTAGGGCAGAGGTATGGGCACATGCTATCCCGAGTGTCAAGCTTGTGCCCTGAAAGGGGTGGACTAATTAACCATCAGGGAATTCATTGATTATAAAAAATCTATTAATGATAACCGTCATCACATATAAGATTTGATAACTTTGTTCATGTTGTGTTACTGTTTAACATGTGCAATTAACTCGAAACAACTTATGAAATATTCAACTTACAAAGTTGATCCTATATACATATTGAAATATAGTACTCTCTATCTCTTTGCTTGTGCACTTTCTCTATGGTTCTTCAAGTAGTTGTTTTATAACAAAATCTTAATTATTATTTTTTCGTTGACATTTGGCTTTATATTTGTAAAATTCATTTTTGTACTATTTATATAACAAATTTTATACAAACTTAAAACCCTTCGTATTCATCAAAACCCTAAATTGAGTTGATATGTAACCAAAATGATTTTTGAAAAATCTTTATCAAAATACTTTTTAAAACTTTTTTTTTATATGTTATGTATAGTTATAATAAAGAAAAAAATAATTTTAATGTTATGAATATATTGAATTAGTGGAAAAAAAATATTGAATTAGTGTATTGTCAATATTCTTAATACATGAACTACTTATATTCATGTATTTGTATTCGATAGGTTCTATTAACCATTTTGGATAAAAATGTATCTATTTATTATGACACTTAATATGATGCTTTTTAGAGTTATTTCTCAACCTATAAATAAGGTTGTTTATTCACCATTGTAAGAGACACTTGGAGACATTTGAATAATATGATCTCTATATTCTACTCCCCATATATCTTGTCTATATTGTTTGTAGTATATTATTTATGTTTTACAACATTTTTAAGTACTAAAAGCTTATAAAATAACAAATAAAGCTATTAAAACTTAGTAAAAAATGGACGGGTTGATTATGACCCATTACTAACCCGTTACCTAACCCATTTTGTCCCAATTCATTTTAGCCCAAATAAATTTGGATCGTATGGAATCTCTACCAGTTTATTATCTTGACCGATTTTGACCCGCCCAAATTTAACCTGACCCGCCTAAGACCACCCTACATCAGCCCAACACAAAAGCCCACGAACTCTTCTTCGGTGGGCTTTCAGGCCCCTATATGAACACCAACGAAAATCACCCAATTCTCTTCCTCCGTTTTCTTGTAGAGAAAGAAGAGAATCCTTCTACAGAGACTGAGAAGAAAAAGCTCTGAACAGAGATCGAACATGGATCCAAAGATTACAGAAGTTTCACAGACTTTCGAACGATTCAAAGCTGCTTTTGTGCGTAACGATTTTGATACTTGCACTAGGCTACTCTCCCAGCTCAAGGTAATCGCATCAAATCATCATCTATCATTGTTCAAACTCGTTTAAACCCTAGTTTGTTTTTCTAAATTTTGCTCAAATCATCTAAATGTGAGATGTTTAGAGGTGTTACTCTTTAATTGGCTAAAATATCGCATATTATAGTGATCTATATGCCAATTTTATGCGGAATGGTTTTGATGCTTGTACTAGGCTACTGTTTTAGCTCAAGGTAATCGCATCATTATGATATTACCATAGGTGAACGCGGTGAAAACCCTAGCTTTTTGTTCTAAATTTTCCTCATTTTGTGAAAATGTGGAAGGAATGGTTAGAAACGCTACTCTTCAAGTGTTGATAATTATAATGATATATATGTCGATTTTATGTGGAAGCGAGGTTGATGTTTGTAATAGGCTACTGTCTAATCACTTGAATATGATATACCTAGGTGAACTCATTGAAAACCATAGATTTTCTGTCACAGTCTTATTCATCTTATGAGTTGTACTCTATTTAAAGATTTCTTCTGTGCTGCCCTCAGAACTATTCTCTTTATGATTGCATTTATCACGAAATTCAACCATTTTGTTAGGAACCATATTGATACTTGCAATAGGCTGTCTCTCAGCTCAAGTTAATCGATATAAATACCATAGCTCAAACTTTTGCAAAGCCTAAGCTGTTGTCATAATTTAGCTCTTATTATGAAATGTACCGTCACAATTTAGCTCTTATTATGAAATGGACTGATTCACTGGTAAGTGTGAGATGTAGAGAACCTCTGGTTTTAGGGAAATCATAATTGAGTATTGGAATGAGATGAGCCACACAAAGCAGAACTTATATAAAGTAGTCAGTATATCCGACCTTTAATTTGGGATTGCGACGGAGTTGATTCACTGAGTATATAAGGTACCAAATGTATATTGTCTTTGTGAGATTCAAGATATAGCAATGACTTATCTACCTTGTATTTTCTTATTTTCATGATAAAGGACTTCTCTACCTTGTTGAGATCGGTTGTGTAAATATCTTTTATAACTTTTGAGTTATTTTATTTTGACATTTTAGGTTCTTCTGACTGCTTTCACAAGCTTGCCGCCCCTATTCCAAGAAACATCTAATGCCATCCATGAGTTGACAATTGCAAGTAATGTTCTGCACTCTTGTTTATCTTATTTGTATTCATTATGTTGCCTAATTGCTTCTGAAGGTGCCGGTGGTTGGTTGCTGATTATGTATTATGATTATCTATGAATTTAAGTACATTATCTTGGAGATACAATGCTCAGGTCTTCCACTAATATGCCATATGCTGTACAATGGGAAGTGCAATGCGAAGGCAGTCAAGCTGTTTTTTCAACCCAAAAAAAAAAAAGCGAACTAGGAAAAGGAATAGTGTGTTTGAACAAATTTGATATGTTTGTTACCTTATTAAAAGTAGAATAGAAAATATTCTTCAATAATCCTTTACCTCATAAAAAAAAATAGAAAATATTCTTCAATAATGCAGGACATGTATTCCGTGAGGTCATCTGAATGTAGAGCACTTTTATCCTTGTTAGGCGTGATGGCGTGATGCCATTTCAGTGTATTTCTGCAACCATAGGAAAGACAAAAAACTTGTTTGCTAGCTTGCTTGTTATTATTATTATTATTATTATTTATTTTTTCCCCTTTTTCTTTTCCTGTTTTGAGTTCAAGAATTAACTCACTGAGTTGGTATCGATAAGGGAGCCCTGGATGTATACATAAATCCTCATCTACTTTCCTAGAGTGAATGAGCTAGACGTTGCATTAGAACAGTTGTAATACTCTTTGTATCTTTTGCAGTAGCTTGTTGGTACTAGCTTCAATAGAATTACATTCTACTAGGGCGGGCTTTGATCTGTGGTAAGAGCACAACTCGTAATGTGTGGGTCGGAAGTCACGTGCTCAAACTAGGCCGGACAAGGACTGGTAGTTGAGTGGAGAAGAGTCGAGGGTCAGGCCCATTATCCACCGTGTTTCGAGCCATATTCCAGTGACCCTCTGGGATTTCTCGGTTTAAAAAAAATTACATTACCTTATTAAATTAACCATCATCTGTCACAGAATAGTGCATGCTGCAGCTGCTGAACCTAAGACCAATTATAGTTGGAAAAAGTTAAATTCTGTTTTCCTTTCTCAGCTGAGATTGCTAATTTCAGTGAATTATCATCAAGGTCTTGTTAAGACATGGATTGCATATTGTTTTTGGAAGAATAATACTTGATTGCCTGTTATTTCAGTCTGCTATACTCTTCAGAATTGCTTATTCTTGAGATTGTTGGCTTACTAATACTACGTGATTGATTTAAGCCATGTGGATTTGGAGCTTGGTGAAAGTTTATGGTTCTCACAGTCACACTAATAGTGTTCAATGGTATAACAATTCACAGGAGATATTTACGAGCATGCAGTTGTTTTATCTGTGAAGATGGAGGACCAGGATGCTTTCGAGAGGGACTTCTTTCAGCTAAAACCCTATTACACAGATGCACGGTAACTATTTCTCAAGCTTTAGTTCCATATGCCATTCCATTCTTCCGTGCTTATTTGAGAAAAGGGAAAAGCAAATACATATATCAAGTGTGGCAGAGTTTGATATCTAGATCCCTCTCTTGCTAGCTTTGGAACCCAATTTCAACTAATTGATACTGAGTCTGTTTTATAGATGCATAGCAATTGAACTGAAAAGAAGGTGCTCCTCGTCTTTTTCTTGTGATGCAGTGGCCGTCTTCCAGCTTCCCCACAGGAATACCCTATCTTAGGTCTCAACCTTCTGCGGCTTCTTGTTCAGAATAGGATTGCTGAATTTCACACCGAACTTGAGTTACTTTCGCAGAGTGCTTTGGACAACCCATGTATAAAGCATGCTGTCGAATTAGAGCAATCCTTCATGGAAGGGGCTTACCACAGGGTGTTGAGTGCACGACAGACTGTGCCTGATGCAACCTATGCCTATTTCATGGATCTGCTTGCAAAGACTGTGAGGTAAATTGATTTGTTTCGCTCATAATTTTCCTTACTCTCTGGTGCCTGGGAAGGAATTTTCTTAAGAACATTCTGTTGGATTGTTTTTGGCTAACCTTAATATTTTATGTCTGCTTGCAAAGTTACAATCATGTTAGCAGGGTCACTTATTGCTTGATTAAATGAGTTGGATCTTTTAAGGATTAATTAGATCTCTATGGGAAATACTTTTCTGAAGAAATTATTCAATTCCAAGCAACATAAAAGAAGTTAGAAATATAGGACGCTGGTGTGCCAGAAGCTGTCATCTCCATATTTTAGTACTTATCTTCCAAAGGTGTGTTTCATTACAGTACCTCCATGACATTTCATCAGCAATCACTTGTTGTATATAGCAAGGTTTCACATCCATATTCTTCCTTGCTGTTTGTGCAGAAGAACTATGTCCCGTTTTACCAAATGGAACATGTGTTGAGTTCCACATCCTTCCCAAAGAAAATTGTTTCTGATTTTGTTGAGCGTGTGTTTAACGCCTTGGTAGGGATAGTTAGGAAATAGAGACATGAAATAGGTTGGGATGCTATCCAAAATATTGCTTATCAGTGTCAGCCTGTGACCCATGGAGCGACGCTGTCTCTGCCAGTTTGCCAGTCTCTCTTCCAACTTCTGCATAGTTCTTTGCCAAACCTTAGTGACTTGTGTGTTGCACCCAGTGGTAATTTGACTAATATTTATTTTATCTATATGATATTATATGTTATAGGATAATCATAGTGCACACACATGTTCATGCATATTTAGTACTTCAGGTATTTTTTTACCTATATAAATACACAAACTGGATTAACTCTGGTTTATTCTAAACTGAATATAAATCCACTAGTCCGGTTTCTTGAAGCTGGACAGATTGAATGTACGGCCATATGCCTTATAGAATCCCATGTTTTCTTTAAATTTTTACCGCATTGTCAAGAAGCTCTCATTTTGCCCATATTCCTAGGTACATTTTATACATAGATATGTACTGATAAAAAAAAATACATGCATACATATCTGTTGTGAGTGTGTGTTATTGGCCAATCACCTTAGAAATCTTATTGTATACAATTCTATTATCATCTTACATGTTAGTCTTCAGATTGAAATGGTGCAACGCCTCCTGTCATTTTGTAGGGATGAGATAGCTGGATGCAGTGAGAAGGCATATGACCGTCTTTCAACTAGTGATGCTCGGCAAATATTGCTGTTCTCATCAGACAAAGAACTACTTCAATATGTTGAGAAGGTAAACTGTGTCCCCTTATCTCCCTCTCCCCGTTTCTTGATTTTCTAGTAATCGAACCAAAATTTGTTACAGAAGTTGTCTAGTATTGCAGCTTGGTTGATGTTTGCATTCACTAAGCTAATAGGCCTGAAATCTCTGATAACTAATTATTTGCATTTGCAGTTTTTTTTCCTTTCGAAATTATCTGATCAGAAGTGTTGTGCAGGAGCATCCCGAGTGGGAGATGAAGGACGGGTTTATCATCTTCCAGAAAGTAAAAGATTCCGTCCCTTGCAAGGAAATACCGTCCCTTCAGCTCATCACTCAAACACTCAGCTACGCAAGGGAGTTGGAGCGAATCGTCTGAGAAGATATGCTACTCATCTCCTTTTGTGATTTCAGTAGTTGAACTTTTCTGTTGCTTTGAATCGAATTACTATTCCTTTTAACTTCTATTACGAATTAATGATGATGAAAAGGATGCGTTACCAGGACCTAGTATTTGTATCTCAACTATTTTATTCTGAAGTACACCTTTTTGTTTTGCTATTTGGTCAATTAAAATCTAATATTGTTCCTGAAACTATTTTTTGGTTTGATATGTTAAGAAGTTTTATTAGTAGTTATACTTAAATGAATTATAGAAAATAAATAAAGAAATTAAAGCTAGGTATGAGTTGGTCGGGTTGAGCTAAAATGATTAGATCAACTCGTTCATTTGATACCTTAGAAAGTGTACTATGGTAATAATTGTTGTGTATGATGATTACTGATGTCATAATCCTAATTTGATTTAGAAAAATTAACAAAGTTTAACAACCAAAACGTTATAAATTAGTTTAGTTTCCTTTTTTTTCAACGGACCATGAAAATTGAAAAATGAGCATTTTGCAAAATATAAAGATTAGTGATTTATTTCACGTGCTGTCGGTGTCATATTTAATTCTAATCTGATCATAACCCAAATAAGTCAATAGTAATTGCAGCACAAAAAAAGAAAAGTGATAATGAACCCAAAATAAAGTCGACTTTTCAACATGGAAATATTGTAGATAGCTTTGAAAATAGTTTTTTAGCTTCACGGTTTATCGAAAATAATATCTCCACTTTTAAGGTCAGCATATAACCTTTCATAGACCATACAAATACGATTATATCAGATATATTATCATCGTTATACCAATAATAAGAGGCACTTATTATACGTAACGAAAACATTAATTAATAAACAAATATTTACATCTATAATAAGAGTACGAAAATAATTCTCAACTGCCAAATAATTGCAATTAGCTAATCATATCCTATCATTGTTGTTTTCGTTAATGTAATGTCCGTGACCATCTTTATTTTTTCACAAATAAAGTTAACTTTTTCTTCAACAAGCAAACAAGGACACCCTTGGTATCATCACGAAGAAAAAAGAAGAAATATTATTAGTGTCAAGCTTTTATTTTAAGCACTAAGTGGTGAAATTAATTTTATAAATAAATAATTACGTATTTAAAAAGTGTTGATATAGATAATAAGTCGTGCATGTATTTTGATAAAAAAATAATAAAGATGCTATTATTATATTGAGTCTCCTCCCATTTTCCTTGTGGGCATATCTCTATGGAAGAGATGTAGCATTTTTATTTTTTTAAATCAAAATACACGAACGACTTATTATCTATATCAACACTTTCTAAATAATTTCACAAGCGAGAAATTATTTTTGACAGACCTTATTTAAATGTCAAATCAATAAAAAAAAGAAACACAATAGTGATGATTGGAGAACGAAGTTAAGAAAATAATAGATAATACTTTTTTTAAAAAAAAGTAGTAGGAGAGTATTAATAAGAAAACTTAACAACGCTCGATGATTAAAAAAAGCCTTATTATTAATTGAGTTCCAAATCTAAATTATTGACTTACTTGTATCCAATTTAATGGCTATATTTATGTTCTTGTAACCTTGGTAGCTTTACCTTTAATAAAAGTTTGTTTCTTTTCTTCAATATTTTGGTGGAGTAGTTATATAATCAATTATGTACTTTAATATGGCAATATAATAAATTATATAGCTTCTAAGAAAACACCAATACCAATAATTCCTAAATTATTAATTATTAAATTTTCTACCTAACCCCAAATTTTAAGCATGATAGTAATACATAGCATAGCCTACATAGTCTATTTTGGAACTTTTCTTCTAAACAGACAAATTGGACTGCATATTTTCTGCTTTTAGAAAGTAAAGACAAAAAACATTAAAAAAAGAAGATTTCTTTTGATTTTCTTTTCCTAACTAATTCCAAAAATTAAACAATTCCAATAATAATAACCCAAAGCCTAAATAGAAGAAAGTTAAGTGTATCTTCTTTTAACATGTGTGTGATTAGTAACTAAACTATGTACATTGAGTACAAATATTCAATTTTTCAAAAGATAAAATTTAAATTCAAAATCTTAGCTCAACGGTCCCACCTATGATAACGGACAAAAATTGATAAATTTCTCGGCTATCAAATTTCTAAAGAGAGTAAAAACTATACATTAAAATCTCACCCCAAAAAAGAAAAGAAAAGTCAAATGTTGTGTAAGATAGTGCACACATGCATATAATATGTTCGAATTTAATTTAATATACATGAAAGGGATAATTGTACAAAATGACAAACTTATAATCTAAAATAAATGGAGTAGCTACTGTTTGATTTAATTGCTCCCCGTAGCAAACGTTTGCCAATCGCCTCTCTCCCTCCAAATTCTCGCTCGCCACTCTCCCTTTCTCGCTCGCTCCCTCTGTGCTCGCCTCTCTCGTTTTATACAACAGAACTGTATAAATTGTGTTTCTGTTTGTATAAAGCGAGAGAAAATTATATATACACATGCAAATACACACACACACACACACACACACACATATATATATATATATTCGTCCTAAACACTTATAATTATACAATAAAAAATATTCCCCTGCCCAGTTCTCTTTTGCATTTCTCTCTTTCTCGTTTTATACAAACACAAATTATACAATATAATGTAAAATTTATGTTTGTATAATGTATAATTTATGTTTGTATAAAGCGAAAGAAAATTGTATATACACATGCAAATACATATATATTCGTCTTATACACTTATAATTATACAATACAAATATTCCCCTGCCCAGCTCTCTTTTGCCTTTCTCTCTTTCTCGTTTTATACAAACACAGATTATACAAATATAATGTATAATATATGTTTGTATAAAGTGAAAGAGAGAGCGATTTTTGATATACAAATATATTTGTCAACGATTTATACAAACAAGAGGCTAACAACAATTTATACAAATGGTCTGCCAGCGAAGTTATACAAATCTGAAGAGGAGCCAACGAATTATACAATTGCTTCTTTTTGTATATATATGTATAGCGAAATAGACATAGCTTTCAATTGTATATGTATAGCGAATTATACATATATATATTTGCTATGGAGCGCAATTATGCAAACTTGCTACAGCATACAAATATGATTTTTTTTGTTTGTTATATGTGAAAGTTGAAAATTATATGAAATAGCAAACTATTAAATCAAATTAAATGTTATAGCCATATTTTATATTAATTGTAATTCGTAGCAAACATTTCCTTTTGTTGCCGTCTGATTCGATATACAATTAGCCATTTTCGGTATACAATTAGCATAAAATGTATAAAATGTGTTTGTGTTTGTATAAAGCTAGAGAAAAGTGTATATACAAATACAAATACATAGACATATATTTTCATCCTATACACTTATAATTATACAAATACAAATCTTATTATATAAATTTTAATGTATAAATAAATTTATACAAAACTGAACAATTTGTATAAATCTGGATGTTTGTAGCGAATTATACAAATCAAAAGCTCCATAGCAAACACAAAATTTGCTATGGAGCGCAATTATGCAAACTATAACTATAACATACAAATATGATTTTTATGTTTGTTATATGTGAAAGTTGCTGTATATGAAATCTATTAAGATAAATTTTTAAAAAGTCTGTTGAGCTAAAATGGACAATATATATGTCAAGGATCAATCACTATTGTTTTATGTGGGAAGGGAAAAAAGAAAAAAACAAGGTACCCTGACAATAAGGTAAAACATTTACAACCATAAATGTGGCACTAAATGTTAAAAGCATGTTTTAGAAGCATGCCTCACATTATATATATATATAAAAGACGGATTTTAAATTTTATATTATAGATTTTAAACTACGATCGATCATCTTTTTTTTAGATTGAAGAGTCGGACTCTAGAAAAATAGCATCTCCTAAATTTTTGAAAGAAAATCATAAAAATAAGTATTGATAAAGAAAAAACCTCATTCTACTATGATTGAGAACGAATATTACTTTTTTGCTTATTGAGTTATAGAGAAATTATTTATACATCAAGCGACTTTTTCATACGAATATATATATCAAATTAAAATTATTGAGTTCGGTTAAATTCGTAACTTTTGAGTATATGTGAGCCCATCCTTTTAGATTCTTGGTACCCCACAACCCTGTCTCTCACACATCACTTCCCACCACTTGTATTATTGATGATCTTTTGTCCCTTTTTTCTGCTCTCACTTTTCTTCTTCTTCTCAGTCTCCCAATAAATTCATTTTTGAGTATTAGGTTTGAATTAAAAGTTTGAATTTTTATTTTACACTTTAGGAGTTTGTTAGATATATTAAATCGTTTATCCTTTATATTTGCAAGTTTGCTCTGTTCTATTTTTATTTTTTTTGTTATTTTCAAGAATCAAAATACTATAGTCTAAACATGGGAAATGAGAATCCATTTTGTGGAGCAAATGGTTCTCAAGAAGGTTCAAATTATGATGAAATCTTCATGCAGCATAGCTTGCAATTTTCTGATAGTTTAAAGGTATTAACTTTCATTTCTCCATTACAATTTACAGTCAAATCTCTTTATAACAACACGTGTGTTCGAATTATTTTTTGTGATTGTTATAGTGAAATGTTGTTTTAGAGAACATATAATACGTACTGTTTGTGTGCTATTATTTCATTCTTCATTATTTCTTTTTCCTTATTGATTTGGATTTGTGTTACTTGAGCCAAATGTCTTTCAGAAACAATCCCTCTAACTTCACAGGGTAGGGATAAGGTTGTGTATACATAACCCCTCTCATACCCCACTTGTCGGATTACACATGATATGTTGGTATTGTAGAGAACATATAATATAATATAACATGATAAATCAGTTCCAGATAAAACTTGATCGTTATAGTAAAATGTTATTACAGACGATAACTGTTATAGAAAGATTTGACTGTATCCGTGTTTAATGTGATAAAAGATTCAATCTTGGGTTTTTTATGGCATAAATGGAGGTTTTCATTTTGGATTTAAGCTATATGCATTGAATTTGTACACAAGTTTTTACACTATCAATGCAATTTTACTAGTTATAGCAAGTTCTCATTTCATTAACTAGATTATTATACCAATCTTTGATATGAAGAGCTACCTACCAACGCGGAACTATATTCAGACGAACCTAGTAGGTTTTGCTTAGACCATATACATTTTGATTACGAACCCATAACTAAAACGAGCTATGGATCTGGTGAAAAGTTCAAACCACCATAAACTTCTAATTACTTATCAATGCAAGTTAACTTTTCATGATTGTGTATAATGTCAACGTATATAACTTAAACTCTTTGTGTGTGTGTTTTTTGGCAATTTAGGACTTGAAGAATTTAAGGAAACAGTTGTATTCTGCTGCTGAATACTTTGAGTCATCTTATGGAGAAAATGAACACAAAACATTGTAAGTAATTCCCTTTCTCATTGAATTATTTGTTGGATATTTTTATTTTTTTTTATTAACCAATTTTAGGTATTCATAATTTTTTTAATTTTCTTTTGATTGAAAATGTGTACAGAGTGATAGAGACTTTGAAAGATTATGTGAGTAAAGCTCTAGTTAGTAGTGTGGATCACTTGGGCTCTGTGGCTTGTAAATTAAATACTTTCTTGGATGAAAAAGTTGATGAGTTTTCTACAACCAAGCTTCGATTTTCGTGCATGGAACAGGTAATATACTTGACTTATATATACAGACAGTGTAGATTCATATATATAATCAGTTCCGACTTGTTTGGGACTGTGGCGTACCGTGATTATTGTTGTTGTTGTTATATTGTTAGTGTAAGGAACTTTTGATATTAGTTAACATGTTGTAGCATGTAACATGTCTTAGTTTTGAGGTTAACGATCTTATACTCTTTATGAATGGTTACTTGTAGTTACTCTTTTAGATGATCTGGTATATGGTAAGAACTTACTTGCATTCGGTGTTTTCTTAGTCCATTATAAGCAATTAGTTTTTCTATTACTAGAAATTTTATTACATTTATAGAGGAAGAATTATGAGTCTCCTAACTTGTCATTTTCTTTTTTTTGTGTTAATTTTTTTTATTAGAAATTGCAAACATGCCAAGAAATTGTTGATCGAAGTGGCCTTTTGCAACAATCTTTGATAATTGTGACTCCAAAGCAACATAAGCGTTACATAAATACAGGCAAGTATCTTGTTCCCTCCTCTTCATTAGTATTGTTGGTTACAGGTTCACGTGAATTCAGTAAATTTTGCAAAATTTACTAAATATCTATAAATATTTGAGTGTAAATCCAATTATTGTTGTATAGTATTAACTTGAGTTTTGTTATAGGAACCTATAAGCTTCAAATCCTGAATCCGCCTTGGGTTACAATAATTTCATTCTCAATGTTTACGTTTTGCAGCTGCAGAGACACAACCTGCAGTTCCAAAACCCAGACAAAGAAATAAGGAACAAAACTTGTGTCCTCAAGAGGACTTGCAGCTACCTAATCATGGTACATTATTTGCCACATTCTTGTTCTCTTATTAGCGCCTTTGAATTCTGTTGAATCGTGTAATCATCTCATCTAAAAGTTATGTTACTCGAATCTTCTAGAGACGTTGAAGCACACGTATCAGATCCTCAAAACTGACACAGACTCGGCAATGCTTTTGAAGAGTTTGATTGACATAGTCTAAAAGTTTATGCCGTCATAAGGAGCACATTTTTTACATAATCATATCTTCAACAGTTTAAACTTTTAGATGAGACGACCACATAATTTAATGGGGCATGTTAAAACATAATGTAATTGAATAAGATTAATAGTGTACTCTTTCTAACAATTTAAACTTTCAGATGTGACGATCATAAAATTTACAAAATTCTTTAAATCTTTGCCCTTTTTTTGCAATTCTTTTTCTTTTTAACTTTCTTTGGTTCTTTCTCTCTTGACATTAGGTGATTGTTTTCCTCATCCTTTTCAAGCTCTACCATTAAAGCCTCATCCATCTAAACCAAAGTACATGTAAGTTTTTTCAATAAAAGAGCATATTCTTGATAACAATTTTTTTCTTTTTTTTTGGGCCAATTTTTTGCCTACAATATTTGTAACAAATTTAAAATTGACACAGGAAAAACCATTCCAAGATTTCATGGACAGATGCTTCTCCAAATCCTCTTAACTTCTCATTTACAAGGGGTCCATCCAACAAAGAAGTTGGTAAGTACAACTTAAATAACACAGATTTAACTTATATACACAAACAACGTAAATTTTTTTTTTGCACTATCGTAGTTGTTAACTTATTCTATGAGGTAATTGGCCTTATTTTTCCATGTTACTAATCCTACTTTTTGTGGTTTTTGTTGGTAGTAGTTATCGTTTAGGTGATCTGATAGTGTACTGTGTTTTTTATATGTTATCAGTATGTAGAAGATAAACTCGACTAACATATTCAATAATGTAACAGGGAAAAGATCAATTTCACCACTTAGATTTGGTCTCAAGCGTTCTGGATCTGTTAATAGATCAGTTTCTCCTCTCATTCGTTTTGGATCCGCTGTAGCCAGATCAATTTCACCCAGCACTTCCAGTATTAAACAGAGGGTAAGAACTTTTATCGATGCAATCAAGCTATGTTGCTCAGATTCTCCAAAAATAGTTGTCGTATCCATGTTAGTTTTTGAGGATCCGACATGCACCTATCAACATTTTTAAAGAGTCTGAGCAACGTAGCTGAATCAAGTACATTATGTTTGTAGAGAAGAAAAAAATGCTGGTTCATGCTAAGTGATCATATTATATGTTCTTGGATATGCACAGTGTCCATCTGAGCCACGGAGAGCGATGTCAATGTCCATAAATCCGGAAAGAAACAGTGCAAAGGATATGCAAGAATACGCCAGAAAGAGTAAGAATTTACTTACAGCATTTCTTGGTCGTCATGGTCATGGTCAGGGATTAAGAAAGGCAGGCATACCTTCAAAATACCACGACGATAGATGATGAAACCAGTAAATAGAGATATCGTCAAGTTTTCCCAAGCTAAAAAGGCAGTGATTGATGGTATCGACTACATACAAAAAGTAGAACAGGTTACAAGTATATGGGAACCTGGCTTACTGCATGAGCCAAAGATATGAAAATGCAGGGCAGAAAAAAGTTCAAAAACTCTGTAAAATATAAAACTACTCTCTGTTATTGAAAGTTCATTGCCTTTCTTCTTGTGACCATATCAAATTGTTTATGCAAATACTGCTGCATACTCCCTCAGTCCCAATTTATGTCGCAATTTAAATTTTGAGAGTCAAACCTTTTTACTTTGACCGAATTCGGACATACAAGAAAAATGATTTACATATGTAAAACTTACTATAAGTCACAAGAATTAACAATGTAAAATATTTAAAAGGACATACGAATAAATCGTGCTAAAAAATTTTCTTGTTTGACTCTCAAAATCCAAGTTGTCATATAAATTGGGCTAGAGGGAATATTTCCTAGTTATTTTAAACTTTTATGTAATATTACATATAGATATTGACAACATTGAACTCAAAATGAAAAATATATTATTTGAGTAGTCTTACTCTAGCATAATATGCACATATCCTCACTTCATACAAAAATTACCGAGTCTAGTAACCATAATATCCACAAAGCCGTTAGCTTCAATTCTTCAGTAAATCTTTAACTCTGTTTTCTCTTTAATCAACAGTAATTGTTAAGAAACTACAACCATTAGAAAAGCCTTGCCGATGGTACTTTGCTGATACATGGAAAAGAACGAAATAACAATAATCCTAGTCAAATCCAAGATCAAAACTCGGAAAATCATCCATTTTGCTTGCACTGATGTCATGCTCAGATTTTATCTTAGTTGAGATACAAGGGGACTGTGGAGCCGAATCATTTGAAGCATCACTGATCACACCAGAAAATCCCTCTTGCCATTGGGTATCGATCTGCTTGTAATCCGCAGAAGGCTAAGGAAAACAGCAGATACTGTCAGAAAACAAGTATTGGTGGCAAAAACAATGTTATAATCAGCATTAGAGAATCCATTCAAGTAAATAATGAATGAGAAGTTTGGTGTTATAATCTTCTACTGTTAAAAGCTGATTGGTATAAATATAATTTCCTAGTAGTTTCTATCAAAACCAATATTCTAACTCCAAAGTTCCTCTTTTCTTCTTTGTTTCGAAACTTCCCCTACTTTTTTTTTCCGGAATTGGTAATGTTTTCTTCCCCTACTTTTCAACTCATATTCCCTCTTGGCCTCTTATTCTTGGCTTGGTTGGAATGCTTACCTTGGCTTCGTCATATTTGACTCGAAGCTCAAAAAGGAACAGGGAGTTCAATGACTTACCTTGTTGGACGTATGAGTTAAGGTGCAGACATCTGTTAATGCAGGCATTGAGCCACTAGGATTATCTGCATGGATAGGAACAAATGACAGCAAATGTAGTTAATATTACGTCCGGTCCATTTTTATGTCATTTAACAAAACAATTTCTCTCCCAAATAAATATTGCTTAAGGAAACCAAAAGGCATTAATTGTTTTTTTTCATACTACCTTGCTCTAATAAATGATCTATACAATTTTCTTAAAAAATCTCAGCAACAGTATACTCATTTTTGAGGAGAAATGATTTTCTTAATGGGTGTGCCAAAACCTTTAAAGACATTAAAATGGACCGGAGGAAGTAGAAAGTTGATATGCTGCTATGAGTTCTTGAGGATGCTTGCCTTGGTAAGAGACTGACTCAGATACTTCCTCGATTTCTGAAATTTTGTTAGACCTGTCGTGGCAGAGTATTTCAACTGCTTGACCCTTAGAGTCTGACTCGGGAATAGCCAAATGCTTCTGCTTCGCAGTTGGGGACCTCTCTGTGAGAGCGTATTCTATATCACACGACCATATATCCGCTGCTGCTAATCTGGAAAGAATTAATTCAAACCAAATATGACAAGTACTAGTTAAAATTGTCATATAATCGTAAGTTCGTAACACATATGAACAATAGTTAGATATGTCTTATCCTGATATGCTAAGTATCCATAGACCAATGTTATTAAAAAGCAAAAAGTGCAAAAAAGCGACAAGGTCCATGGAGTTTGATGTGAAAAGCAAGAAGTGAAACTCACACTTCTTTGAAGCTAAGCACACAAGTTTCATAAGACTAAAAAATATCAAATATCTATGAATTAAGTTGCAATTAATATAACTAATTTCAGCTTCCATTATATAATGATGTCATACTAATCCAGCCCCTCAAAGTATAGAGTCAAAGAAACCACTGATTCTTGTTGGAATCACTTTGTGCGAACTTCTCTGAAGTGCATAGCTTCACCTATTAAGTGATAACCTCTCGCTTTGTGTCACTTCACAGCTAAGATGGATTATCATAACACAACCATAGACACATCAGCAGATAAAGTTGACAAATCAAAGGGGGCTTAGCTGTTGTGATATGAATTTCAGTACTTACCCTGCTGACAAGCCTGATGAATGAGTATGAGATACTCTTTGGTTGGAACAATCCAATGATTGGGATATGCCGTCCGATCGGAATGCATCAGTAACTTTCATCTCTGAGATGTGCGCCATGATAATTCCTTCTTCCCTATGCTCTGGTGAACTACCTTCAGCATTGATGCCTTGAGGCAGATGTTCCTCTGTTTGACTCTTAACAACACTGCAAGCAAGACTTGATGACTGCAGTAGTTGGCATTCATCTGCATATGTGTTGTCCCTTACTGTGACAGCACCTTCCGAAGTGACGGGTTTTCTAAGAAAGGACAAGATTTCGTGGGCTGTCAAGAGGCATATAGCATCAAAAGTTAAAAAGATGTATTTAGCAATTGACTAGATTGGCAGAAAGAAAACACTATGAGGCATACTTGCCAAAAAGAAGTAAGTTAGCTTACTCAATGAATAGCATATATGCATGTCTAATTAATCAGTTGAACTGGATAAATATACACCAGTCCTTGATATTTATCTTTATATAGTATGAACTTGGAGATTATTGACTGATTTAAGTATCAAGCTAAGCTGGTCTCTTACACAAACATTAATAAACCAAAGGCAGCTCAGTGTTATCCCCAAAACAAAATTATGAAAGATACACAAGTCCTTGATATTTATCTTTATATAGTATGAACTTGGAGATTATTGACTGATTTAAGTATCAAGCTAAGCTGGTCTCTTACACAAACATTAATAAACCAAAGGCAGCTCAGTGTTATCCCCAAAACAAAATTATGAAAGTCATACATTGTCAATAACACAAATGTACAACAGTAGAAGGAAAATCCATTTCCATTGATATTTTTTATTAAGCTAAAACAGAGTAGTTACTGTCAGCATGTTCATTTGCATAAGAAGAAAGAAAACATCTTATCTCTGCTTATCATAAAAACAAAACATTAGTTAAAGGGGGGTTCAGCTTTTCGGGGTTTCATTTTGATGATACCATATCACAATTTTCCCAAATAAACCTTATGACTTGCTTAGTCAAAAGAAAAAATTGCAGTTTGCTGACATTTGTTTGGTATCGTGAAAAGGGAAGGAATGATACAGGAGAGAGAAACAATTGATGATTTACTTCTGGTTATTTGGTGCAAACAAGGTGGGCGGGTTCAAAAAGCAGCTATACAGGAGAATCCAAAATTCAAACCACCGTAGTTCGACTTCTGAGCATCATATAATCAAACCCCTCCACTTCTACTTTTGTGTATCCAAATTTCAAATCTCTCCACTTTTACACCTTCCAAACAAGGGAAATAATTTGCATCCCTCTTTTTCTTCCCCAGACCCCACTTAGTGGATTTCACAGGGTATGTTGTTGTTTTTCTTCCCCTCTCCAATCATTCCTCCTTCACCTCAATCAAACATCACAAATGATTTAAACAGTAAAGTTTTAAACTCCAGTGCAACTCTTTACCCCCACATTCTGTTTTGCTGATTCTATTCTTGTTTCTCTGTTTGCCTCATTTCTCCACTTTTGTCCTAACCCTATTGTCCCCTCCTTGTCATAAGTGGTTGACATTTTGTTCCTTTTTTGTTTAGTTAGAGAACTTACTTCAGAAATTACTTGTAATGATTTTCTTGTGACCTACATATGCCACTTTTTGAATAGAAAAAGCATTTCTAATGTTATGACAATTAGCCAGTTCCCCACGTGTAAGATTTTCAGGAACTAATCCAAGGTAAGGAGGCTCAGCAAACTATAAGTCCACAAATTCAAGAGTACAGGTGCTTGTTAAGATCTAAGTTACTCGGACTATCCAAAAATGTTGTCACACCCGTGTCGGATCCTTAAAAAATACACTATTTTCGGAGGATTCGACATGCACCCGTCGACATTTTTGAAGAGTCCAAGCAACATAGGTTAAGATAGTGAAGGAACAAATACTGAGAGCTTTCAAAAGTTCCTGCATGAGTTTTACCATTTTTAAAGCCTCTTTGATCCAGCCTAAGTAGTGTGCCACATACAACTCAATATGATTGAATCTTTCAATTTGTTGTCTTAATTAGAAGTTCCATTGATTAACCAAAATGGCTGAAAGTCATGAGCAAATGATCTTGACCAGATCTTCTGGAGAAAAGTTAAATTCTGATCCTTACATAAAGAAAAGACCAACAGCTTACCTGCACGAACAGAGTTAGTTTTGGATATCTGACAACTTGTAGAGTTGTTAACACTTGCAGTCTTCGAATCCACATGTTCCAGTGAACAAGCTCCAATTTGAGGTTCCCCTGTTAAGCAAAGCCAATTGGAAGCAGGAAAAGTGAGCATAATGGAGGTTCTAGATGTTGAGAGTAAGATCGCGAGTTCTGTACCCTATAATATACTTTTCTGATGTTGTAATCATGTGTGATACTATGTAACAACATGCTATAAAAAATAGTGGAGGGATGAGAAGTTTTTGCTGTTACTTATCGATATCTAAATACTTTTGAAAAGTACTAAAGTTTGATAGCAGAAACAAAATAAAATGTAAAGTTGAACTAAGCAAAGAAAAGGCAAGATTGCTTTGTTTCTGGAGATCAACATCATTTTATTCACTAAATTGCCAACAGACTTACTATTAGGAATTGGCTTGTTAGAGGATATTCTCCTACTTAATTTGATTTTGTCGAGTCCAGATATTTTAATGTCAGGTTGTGCATGCTCTTGGGAAGAAGCACCATTTTGAGGTTTTCCTGCACATAGCAATGAAATCAGATCCATAAACATAGAGTTGTCAAGACAGTGAAAGCATGTGACTGCTAAATGACCAACCTACCTTACTGATTGAAGAGAGCAAGAATATTAGCCATGTAGCATAGAAAATTACCTTCTGGACTTGTCCTTATGTCACCAACATCAACCAAGTAATTTGGCAGATTCAGTGTAGTTCCAGTTGTGACATGTTCTGATAACTTGAGAAACCTTCGGCATAGTATGATCCCGTCTTCTGTAAGTAGAGTAACCTGGCTTGTTTGTGGTGTGTGTTAATGTCAGAACCAGCTAATAAGATTGAGATCTGTAATATCATCAGCTAAATGTTTTGATTGATGTTTGAAAATAATCCAAATTAGGAAGTCAAAAAATAGTTGGTCAGTTAATGCTGAAAATCTGAATCAAATCTTGATGCAAAGATTTAGACACCTGACTGATTAGCTTCCAAAAATCTACGCAACCATAAAAATACTAGGCAGATTAAAATAAGATAAGAGCAGACATGCTTATCAACCAAATCCTAGGCAAACTTGACAAAGATGACTAAATTACAGTTGCGGGGAGTGTGGATGAATAGACTAACCTGAGATTGGTAGGAACCACAGGATGAAAATCTAAGGATTCCATTGCTGTACTTTTTTGCCCTCTGAGTTATTTGAGTAGTATACATGACATCCCATTCTGCAAAAAATATATAGAATCGTACTTTAAGAGCAAGTCCTGGAGGTTGTCCAATAACTAGTAGCACTCCATCCTGTATCTTTTGACCTATTTTAACATGATGCTAAGTTTAAGAGTAGAGTTCATTGTTCACTGGTGTCAGAAGATGGTGGATCCAGAAATGGAATTGAAGATCATCATTGGATTGAAATGTTGTTAGGAATGCAAGGAAGCGGCATGCTTATAGAGTTCAGACTGTTATACATAGATTCAGGACCATTACTATGACTAAACTTGAAGGAAGTGTCGTTTACACCAATACAGAGACTAAGAAAAAGTTCTCGTTTTAAGATATCGGACAACTTCTTAAAATAGCCTAACAAGTGAAACATGATAATCATATTCAAAATATACAAACAATATTTTTCGGAAAAACTCTTGAAACACAATCTAAATTCACAGAAGCTGGCCCATCCAAACCTAAAGACATGGAAACTTCAAAGTTCCATTTATAAGTCCAAGATAATAGGATGTGCAAAACTAGATAGTCATAAAAACATCTATTATAAGGTGGACTACCTACATGAGCATCAAATACATTATTTTTACCTTACTGATTCTTTATTTTTGACAAAGTCAGACCTACCAGCGGCAAACTTATCGTGGACAGTGACTTCCCCACGTATTGGTCCTCTTTTCACAAGTTCCATGATATGTTTTCCTTGAGGACTAATGTCCTGTCGAGGATTTTGGTCCTCCTCACATTCTCCTATCTCCACTAAGTGACCATCAAATGTTACCGAGTTGCCAGACATGATGCTCTCGCTCTTTCTCAGAAACCTGCTATCAAGGAGTCTCCTGGTTGCATCATACAGCATGATCTGGAAACAATCAGCAAACCATTTTAGTAAAAAAAAATAAGGTCAGCAATATAAGGACATAATATTGAGCACGACTCACTGGTTATGTTGTTGTATTATTGAGCATAAGTATGCACTTCTATTTAAAATTTAGAAAGAAGAACACCACTCTTTCACAAAGCTTTACAGCTACAATTCAGATAAGCTAGTATATAAACCAATCTTTTCAATATTCATCTTGCTCCACCCCTGATTCCCTGGCAATACCTTGTTGGCTCTTTGCATGTGGACCTTAACTGGAAGTCCAGAAGTTAACAAATAGGAGTAATAATTTTTAGTAAAGATAAAAAAGGTTTTCATTTAATGCATGCTTTGATCAGAAGTACTCTCTCCGTCTCAAAAAGAATGACCTCCTTTCCTTTTTAGTCTGTTTCAAAAAGAATAACCTCTTTCTTTTTTTGGTAACATTTTAATTTAAGCTTTCCACGTGGCATGTTTAAGGCCACAAGATTAAAGGACAATCTTGTACATTTGACATAACTTTAATTTAGGACCACAGGATTCAAAAGTATTCTTTATTTTCTTAAACTCCGTGCCAAGTCAAACTAGACCATTCTTTGTGAAACGGAGGGAGTATGAAACTTGAGGCCATATTCACCTTCAAGTTGAAACTCTCAAGAGACCCAAAGACAACAATCCTGTGTGGCTATGAATATATGTATGCTAGATATTTGGAATACAACATTTACTCTTGCATTAGCAAGAGTTTATAAAGGAATTTCATTGACATCTACGGGTTAAAATTTTACATTGCTCTCATAAGCAAGCAACAACAAGCTTTTTGCTTTGGCTGAGGGAGGAGGAGCTTAAGGTTGGTGATGCAATTCTAATACATATTATAAAAATTAAACAAAAAAGAGCAACATATACTATATAGATCCAAGCACACAGATGTTAGTGACAAGCTGATGCTGAGCAGTGGAAGGTGTTCAATACATACAAGTTAGATGAATAATAATTTGCAGAAACCAACCTGTTTGCAATGTGAGCTAGACATCACAAGTTGTAAAAATCCATCATGGAATTTCTTTGACTTTTGAGTCATTTGTGTTGTGTACAATACCTGCCATTCTGAATTAAAAAACAAAATAGAAACTCATTCTCAGAAAATACTGAAAGATGGAGAGAAACTGCAATTTATGAGAACTGAATTTTCAAATCCAGTAGGGGAAACATGATAGCCAGCTTTACTTCTATAATCATCTCAACTTAGTTGGTTAATTCTAATAGAGCATACCCTAAAAGAAGAAGGTACTAGTGTGTTTCTGATAGTAGTTTGGTCTAGAGATTGTCCAAAGTATAGTTCAGGTTCGAGAAAGTAGGACTTTTGTTAAAAGTACATTACACCCCGAGTAAAGCAACTCATTGTACTACTTGATGCAAAAAAAAAATTAGTTCATCCAGAGGTAGGGGGTTTAACAGGCACCTCCCTGTAGATTTTCAAAACCCAAAAGATGAATACATGAACAAGAGGAACATAACAACTGACATCTTCATAGCCTGATGAAATGATGAACAAGCTCTTATATATATATATATATATATATATATATACACACAAGCTCATTTTTTCAAAAAAGAATGTGTCCCTATGATGACTAGTTGTGTACAGGTACATAAAGAAACATCCAGCTATGCAGTGGTTTGAAAATGAAATGAGAGGGATGCATCTCTTTACAAAGAGTGAATATAAGATTATGTAGAACGGTCTTTTCTTTTTTCATGAAGAATGGACTAAAAGAGAAACTAGATCTACTAAATTTGGACTAGAGGAAGTAAAAATAGCAAAGTTCTCTAAGCTTGAAACAAAAAAAATATTTACCACAAAATGCACCAAAATAATAGTTAGCATAGTTGCTGCAAAAGTAATTTCCTACCTTCTGTGCTTGACTTTGTCATGTCAAGAAAACTTGGAGAAGAATTATATTTATGTACTTCATTCTTCTTGAACTCTGCAAGTTGAAATTCGTAATTGAAATAGTACACACTCAGAACAATAACAGAGGAAAGACATCAGATAGATTAATAAAGATCAGCTTGAACTTTCTAACTCATATAAAACACATACGGCCCATAATCTTACAATCAGAGACTCAATAATAAGAAATCATGTGTTTGTACAGGCCCTCGTGAATTCATGCTGTGAACTTCATCATGTCAGAAACAGTGACCAAAGAAATAAACATATTATTGCACTTCACTGATATAGCAGGACAGAAATCATCTGACGAACCTCTGATAATCTTTTGTGATGGGCTTAGAGTACTTGCCAATGCTATCCTTTTCCCCAGATTAGATTTCCTATTATCTGGGGGAAAAGAAAGAAAATGTTGCAAAAAAGAAATATCATGTGCAGACTATAAAAAATGAAGAACAACATCAAATCATAAACAACTGCGAAAGCCAAAAGAAAAGAAAAAATGTTCAGGGATACCAGCAGCAGCTGATCTTTTTCCAGAATGCAACAGCCCAGATTCCTCAGGAACTTCCTTTTTCATCAGTTTAGTACTATTAAATATGGGTATAGGTTTGTAATCACCGTGAGGATCACCAATATCAACAAGGTAAGAATCAAATGCCAGTGTTTCGCCTGGTTTGACATCATTATCGTTCTTCAAAATCTTAACGCCTAACAGCTTCTCACAATCATCATAGAGCATTACCTGTATAAGAACCAGAACTTTTTATTGTGTTACACACAATTGCTTGATGATGTATTTTATGGTTTTACCAGACCCAGACCCTTCCTATTCAACCGCCAAGGGTAGTCCATACATCCCCTTCCAAACATATTTTATTTAGGTACCAGTAGACTCCTTGATAGTAGCACTAATATAACTCTAGCAGCTTGAGAAGAATCCAGTATATAAAGGTAGTGAGTACATCAAATAATCCATAATCCACGCCACTAACACGTTTCTTTACATCTTCTATACATTCTGCTTCCAATACTATCGGCACTCACTGCTTATTTTGTTGGATCTTCTTTGCTTAAGATGCTACATTACCTTACTGAAGTTCCATTTGCAAGCAGCTCATAATAGTTACATATATATACTCATGCCCCAAATGACTACACAGATGGACCCAAAAACAAATCTTATGATATCGCTGCCAAGTTATCAAGTTTTTGCATAACTTAAGATTGGAAAGCAATTTGGATTAAGCGTGAGTAAAACAATACATGGAACTGAAACATAATTTACAGCTTAAATAAAACATATGAAGTCCAGACTCATTGTCAAAAGGGAGCAATGAGCACAGTGCTAATTCGCACTCAGTGACGTAAATTCCCAGACCAGCCTCTGATTTTAAATCAAATGTGTATCACAACTCGCAAACAACTGGTTAATTTGTTTTTTTTCTCAAATTACTTGAAGCAGCACATAAATTACATCTTAATAAAACATACAAAGTCTAGGGAGCAATGAACACAGTGCTAATTCGCACTCACTGATGTAAAATTCCCAGAATGTCTTTGATTTTTTATCAATTTGTATCATAACTACCAAACAACTGGTTAATTTGTTTTTTTCTCAAATTACTTGAAACGGCACATAATTTACATCTTAAATAAAGCATACAAAGTTCAGACTCATAGTCAAAAAGGAGCAATGAACACAATGCTAATTCGCACTCACCGACATAAATTTTCAGCTCTCAGCTCATCCGGTATCAACTCAAAGGGAATCATGTATTAACTCCCAAACAACTGGTTGATTTACAATTTTTTCCTCAAATTACTCAGAACGTGATATCTACCAAATTAGAATACTTAGAAGCTAAAATATGGTATTTCAACCAATTTCAAGATGTATAAACAGGCAAATGGATCTGAAAATGGAAAATCTAAGTACGGAAATATCTAAACACACCTTGTGGCTGGAGGATTGAAGCTCTAAGAATCCATCTTGATAAACTTTTCGCTTCTGCTTAAGATGCTTCGTGTACGTAACGCTCCATTTCTTCTTCACATCTCCCATGTCCCCGACGGCCGAGGAGATAGCGATTCGGCGATTATTTTCTACCGGAATACGACGGATGATTCCAAAAACGTGAGTTTGGTGCGAAAATTAGGCGGGAATTTTACAATATATAGCTGAATATTCAAAATGTTAAAGAAAATAAAATTTGAGTGAATTTTACTTAATAGTATAGTTCAAAGTGAGTTGATTTTTATCGCAAAAGTAAATTAATACAACAATATACTCCGTATAATTTCACATAATCGAGTCTGATAGAATATATATGATATCTCAGAGGTGAAATAGAGAGGTTGTGATAGACTCTCGGTTCAAGACAAAATTAATTTTAAAAAATGTAATGGAAATAGAAAAGACAATAAAAAAATAACATATAGTAGCAAAATAGTACTATTATAATAATAATTCTATAATTGAAATAGACGAAACAACACATAATAATCTAAATTAAAGAATAAGAAACTACAAAATTAGTATTACCCCTACTAGTAAGGGCAACAAGTCACTACACTCCTACCAATTAACTTTCTAGTCTAATTCGTGTCGTTCCAAAATTTATATCTTAGGTTATATTCTCAATAAGTTGTGACGGTCTCATGTCTTGTCTAATCGCCTCTCATCCATATTTTTTCGATCTATCTCTATCTCTTTTGAATCATTCCTTAATAAAATGCATAAATTTATTTTTTACTGTACATTTTCTGTATTAATATTCATCACTAGATCAAATACAATGAGAAAAAATAAACTAAATTCTCGAGCTAAGAGTGATAAAATGATAAAAAAAATTATACCGATTAGAAAAAACCCTTTAATATTTGATATTGTATTATTAGTTAGGGAGACATTAATAGCTCGATTGGTTGAGTATTTGAACTTTTACCTTATTGACGACTGACGAGAGTTCGATCCATCACATTGTAACATACATATTTTTTCTTAAATTAGAGAGGAGATTAAAAACGAAGCAAAAACCAATTTCTTTCAAAGTTATTTATTTTTTCTCCTTTTCTCGTGTATGATATTAATGAATAAATTGAAAAATCGAGAATATTGTCAAAAATGGTAACGCAGAAACCAGTCAAGTACTGTATCATTTTATGGCTAATTAATTTAAATTTGACGAATTTTATAATAGAGAACATAACATATGTAAAATTTTCAAAAATCTTTAAATAAAGTTAACGAGAATATTTACAATTTTATAAAGTCACGTGGTAATTTTTCTTAACTTTCTACTGACCGTAAACTGTAACTTCGAATATTTACCCAGTAAATTAAGGTTTAAACAATGGTAAATTTGTATAATCAAACCATCGCAAAAAAACTCTCTAAGTATTGATTTGGTATTATGTTATTTTTTTTCATCCCTATGTGATGAGTTTGCTTTAGCATGATATTTTTATTTTATTTTTAAAAAGGACTTTAAAACTTATGGTTTAAAATAAGTTGTAAATATTTATGTGACTATAAATCATTCATTAAAGTAAAACAATCATTTTAAAATTAAATTGTTACTAAACATATAAATATATTTTTCTTTTTAAAACTGACTAAAAAATAATGAGTCATATAAATTAAAATAGAGGGAATATTAGTTTGGGTAAACATTAGTAGCTTAGTTGGTTAAGTGATTGAACTTTCATCTTGTTGGCGAGAGTTCGATTCTCCACGTTGTAACATATTTTTTTTCCTTAAATTAGAGAGGAGATTATGCAGTGGCGAATCGAACACTCACCAATAGGATGGGAGTTCAATCAGTTGACCAACTGAGCTACATGATTACCCGACATGAATAGATTCAATATCTATTATATAATATAAACACACACACACACATATATATAAATTGATTTTTCGTCAAAAGAGTTTTAAATGAATGTCTGATTCTCTAGCTCCGCTCATAAATAGAATAGTAAATAGCGTGAATATGTGATAATGAGTAGGCAAAAACTAATTTTCCCATTTAGTATTTATTTTTCCTCTTTTTCTCGTATATTGATTTTAATGAATAAATTGAAAAAAAGAGAATATTATCAAAAGGCTAATATAAACCATCGTCAACTAACTAATTCAGATTCAGTTTGAAGAATTTGTAACAAGACAATAACATATTTAGAATTTTCCAAGTTTCTAAATATAAAGATAAGATAATATTTATAATTCTACAAAAATCGTGTGGCAGTTTTTCTTAAACAGTAAAGTGTAACTTTCAAATATTTTTTCCCAGTAAATTTGTGAAATTAAATAATTGTATAACAAATGACTTTGTATATTAATAATTAAAGCATTCAATAAGTTGGACAAAAAGGAAAAGGTATAAGTTCGCCGGGAATATTGAAATTCAACGATTAGCTCCACCGGCGGCGGTTTCACGACACCGAAACATGGCGATGCAAACCGGCGTCGCCACTTCCAAAGTACTCATACTCGTCGGCGCAGGTGATTTCTCTGAATATATATAGTGTTCATCAGTTTATATTCCGTTTATAGTTGTTTTACTTTTGAGTAGTCAATGAAAAGGAAGGAAGGAAGAAAGAAAGAGAGATTCGTTTTGCTTCTGAAGCTCGAGGAAATTAGCTTTGTTTAGCTGATAACTTGGATATTGGAACCTTGATCTAACAGAAAGTGATTGTTTGAGTAATTTTATTAGTAGTAATGGATAAATAACTATGCCTCAATCCCAGATAGTTAAGGTGGACGATATGAATCCTCTATATTCAGTCTGCTTTGTTAAGTTCCTACAGTATTCAGAGAACTCAGCATAGGCTTATTTTACATTGGCCGTTAAACTAGTATCCAAAACTTCCTTTATATCCAGGAATTTGGAGAAAAAACATTCAGGAATTTGTCAAAGGGTTTGCAAATTTTCTCCTCAGTTGTGTTGAGAGTGTGCAATGTTAAATATACACTCATAATAGCTAATGTTTAACCTTGAGGCTTGAGGGATTTAGAGGGGGAAGAAGGGGAGAGGGTGCTTAATTGAAGTAAAAGCTGAGCCCCTTTCCCCTACAGGGCTGGGAACGAGAATGAAAAGCAGATTGTAGTCGTGGTCAATTCGTTGGACACAGACACAAACTCTTCTGTCGTGTTGCATTTCCTTTGGTGGACCGAACCCCCCCCCCCCCCCTCCCTTCTATGGATTTACTTTTAATACTACCCTAGAGCAGAAATTTTATTAGGACACAGACACATGATATTGGATGTTGGGGGAGAAAGCAGTCTTGGATTATTGGCATCTTCAAGTTTTGTTGCAGTTCGAATCTGAGTTAATAGTTCCTTCAAATATCTATAGGTTCTTCCTTTGGGAGAAGACTAATTTGGTTGTGGTGTAGGTTTGACTGGGTCAGTAATATTGAAAAGTGGACGATTATCTGAGCTGATCTCGCAGCTTCAGGAGGTGATAAATGGCGTGAATGCAGCTGAGACATCTCCTGGTAAATATGACACTGCTCTTCTAGCAGCTCAGGTATTACATTTGTCTTTTTGTTAGTGAATTACATTTATCTCGTGCTTATCAAAGTAGATTCGTCGGTTGTTTTGAAGGAAAAGAAGATAAAGGTAAAAAACATACAATTTTATTCAAGACATTGTCATATGATACTTCAGATTTAGTGGCACAAGGTAGAGAGGGGAAATAATCAAAAGGGTTAGGGGAAGCCGGTTAGCCATGTCACAATGTTTATCATAAAATATACTTTGAAGCTCATTGGTACCATCTTCATTCCCTTCAAATAGAAGAAGAGGATATTATTATGTTGACCTAAAATAAATAAATAAATAAGAGTGTCTTTTGTGTAATAGTTTAAGCTTTTAATGAGGTAGTCACACAAATTCAACATGGTAGCATAGTACGTGACGTCCTTGGTTTGAGTCTCATCTCTATCCATCAGCGAAAAAATATTTATACGCTCATGACTCAAGAGTTTTTTTTAGAAAAGAGGGCGTATTGACAACCTTGATAAATAAAAGTATTTCATTTCTAATGATTTAAGCTTTTGGACGAGCTAGTCAGTGGTTGTTAAGAAAATGGACATTGCACCTAACTCAACCCCTAAAGCTAACTCAAGAGATGAGGATTATGCTAAGACTATATAAAGAGTCCAAATTTCCTTCCCATTGCAGATGTGGGACTCTTCGTCTTCACACACACATCCCTCACGCCCAAGGCTAGACGTTTGGAGTGTGGACAATTTTATATGGGGGTCCAATATTGGTAAACCATGACTTAGGATGGGATGAGCTCTGATACCATGTTAAAAAAATGGACATTGGGCCTAACTCATCCCTAAAAGCTTGCTCAAGAGTTGAGCATTATCCAAGACCATATAAAAGGTCCAAATTCCCTTCCCAGTGATGTGGGACTCTTCACAATGGTCAATACAATTCAACAACTTTGAAGCATTACTCTTACCAAAATATGTTTCATCGTTGAACTTGACTTTTGCGCTTTAATGTGCATGGCATTTGTATGTAGCATTAATACTAAAATTGGGTCAGTTATATGAATCTTCTATGTATATACTTATCCAATGAAGAAGGAAGTGGCAAGGCAGAGCTCCTTGTATATGTTAATGTGATGTTACAAATTAACAAGTACATGTTTCCTATGTAACTCCACTTGTTACCTGATCCAAACCTTTCTTGGTTCTGATATTGCCTTTAGATTCGACAATTAGCACAAGAGATCCGGGAGATGAGCATATCAAATCCAATTACTATTTTCAATAAGGATTCTTCCTCCAGTGGTATGTTTTTGTCTTTTTATGTTCACTTTACATTGTGTCTCCCATCTTAGTGCCTGTGCTGAATTCTCTAGAATGGAGACAGCAATTTCTTAAATGGACCCGGATAATTAAGTTTTGAATTATGTAATGCCTCTCCTATGAAGATGCCTTTTTTCAACATGAAAGCGGAAGTTCTTTGACCCCAGTTTGTTTGTAGTCTTCCCAAGTCAAGAAGCATATTTCCTAAGTTTCTGTTACCCTTTCTTCAATATTGCTCTTGTTTATTACTTATCAAAGCGCACAACTGCCCCTGTTGGGGCTAGAATACTAGTAACGTAAATACCCTACTTGTCCTTTATTGATGGATGATCCAGTTGAAGTAGAGCTGACATGGTTATGAGCCTTTGCTTTTTTAGGGAGCTATGGTTCTTACATTCTTCCAGCTGCTGCAGTTGGGGCAATGGGATATTGTTACATGAAGTGGAAGGCAAGTATTCCCTGCTGCAGTTTATATCTATTGACACCTCTAGGATATTCCGTTATATGTTTGTTATAAATCTTATATGCTCTTACTAATCCTCCACAGGGTTGGTCATTTTCCGATGTAATGTATGTGACAAAGCATAATATGGCGAATGCTGTTGCATCTGTGTCTAAGCAGTTGGAGAATGTATCTGATGCATTGACTGTGAGTCAAGATTTGTCAAGAGTTTCCTGGATTATCTGTGTAATATATGCTAATAGCTGTTCTCATACTTTTTTCACTGATATTTCTTTTGTAGTCTACAAGAAGACATTTGACTAAGAGGCTGGAAAACTTGGACTGGAAGCTAGATGAGCAAATTGAGATATCAAACCTTATTACTAATGATGTAAGGAGAACAACAGTTCTTCCCATTCTCCTTTTAACATTGATGTATTAGGAAGGATTCTTTTATCTTATGTGAGAAGTAGTTTCCTGTAACTCCTGTTTCCATACCTGCACACTAAAGGGAAAAAAAATATTAAGTTTTGCCTCAGTTATAATGAGAAAAAAATCACGAGGGGAATGAGGTACCAATCGAATTCTTCGTCAAAACTTGACAGATGTATAGCAGAAAATTACTGGGAGAACTTGCCAATAAGAGCTGAATTTTGTCGGTTGCTTGTAAAATTTGAGGCCAAATTTTTATTTTTTTTAAGGGTAACGGTTAAGGCCAGAAAATAATTATAGCTGATTACTTGCTTGAATATCTTAGTCATAGATTTTATGCATCGAGGCACTGGGATACTTTCTTTGTCGGTGCTCAACATCAGATGTTTCTTTATGCAGGTGAGAGATGTTAAGGCTAATCTAAATCAAATTGGTTTCGATATAAACTTAATCCATGAGATGGTGTCTGGATTGGTGAGTACGTTGCTTGACAAATTGTGTCAATATGGCATTGCTAGTAAAGATCCGTTGGCTAGTCATTTTGTAATCTTTCAGTTGTTGCTCAATTTGGCAGGAAGGGAAGATTGAGCTTCTTGAGAGTAACCAGGTGAATATCTATATATGTCTGCAACATACTTTTTGTCCCTTCTTCCTATGTTCTGTCTATTACTATTGCAGTTGCATCACAACTTGTGCTTGTTTATATCCCCACCCCACAGGATGTGACTAATTCTGGTTTGTGGTACTTGTGCCAAGCTGCTGGGGGCATTAAGGATGTTCAAAATACTAAGGTTATTCAGGTATTTTTATTATGTTAATAGATGAAAGCTTTTTGACTATTGTTGTCCTTCCTCTTTATTCACTTTCTTTCTCCCGTAAGGAATACAAGCAGCTACTTAAGGTTTTTCTTGTCTTTTCTCTGTTGCATTTTGAATGAGTGTTTGCATTTCCAATTAAGGCTGTGATCAACGGCGACGCCTGTGTCTTTTCCATTCTGCTGAACAATGACTTTCTCCTTTGGTGCTTGGCAAATTACCTATAAGATTTACTTGAAATGACTTGGTAACTGACCTAAACCATAAAAACTGTAATTATGCTACTGCTAAGAAAAACTTAGGCTTCTTTCCATTATTTATGAAGATCATTTGATTGTAATCAGAACAAACACGATCTCTTGGAAATTTTGGTGTTTTTTTTTTTTGGATAACCGAGAAATCCGTCTGTGACCCGCCCTTAGGACCAATCACAGCCTTCTAAACTCGGTTGATAATGGGCCCCCACCCCTCTACCCTTCTCCACTTAAATACCAGGTTTCGCTTTGCATGGTGTGGGGCTTGAACTTGCGACCTAAGCCACAAATCCTCCACCTTTTGCCAATCGAGCTAGGCCTTGAGGGCAAAATTTTGGTGTTTGTTACTCGTATTTGTTGGCTATGCATTAAAATGGAACTGCAGTTTTGCTTGGTGGGAAAATATTCCATTTGTCCTTCACTATTCCCTCTTTTTCAAAACATAAAGATGTATTCTTATTTTGGCTATTGGAATTTCGGAAAGGGCATCGAAGCTAAGCTGATAGAGCATTCAAAGGTAACTCCCAAGGAAAATTCTGTGAAGGTACATTGGTTCTCTTGAACCTGATTTACTGGATTTGGTCGGCCGTTCAATTGTTCATAATGTCTAATCATACAATGTATTGCAATTTAGGGGCTTGAATTCATTGTCGAATCTAATGATTCAAGTGTGCCACCAAAATCAGTTATGGATACAGAAGGAAAAGATATTATTGACAATTTTGCCAAAGGTCCAGTTGCTAGCAAAATGAGGATTCACAGATCTTATCCAGTTGGGTTGTCTTTAACAAGGAGCGTGCTTGGTCCAGGATTCTGATCTCAACTTTTCCTCTATTCAAAGTTGGATTATGCGGATGTTATTACCCGATTCATTTCGTTTATATTGATTCATGGCTGGTTGATTTGTGTCCTCTATGGTCACGTACAACATTATACAATACATACAAGGTTGTCTCTTTTTTCCCTTCCTTTCAAATGTCATATAAAGCTGTATTTGAAACAAAACAATATAATAAATGTATTTCATTTTGGTCATAGCCAAATTTGTCAATGGGTAACTTCTGGCTGACTACAGTCATTTTTTGTTATTATATGTAGTTTCGGGTACTTCTTCGATACACTCTATCCTTTTCCAACCTTACATGGGGGGGGGGGGGGGGGGGGGGGGGGATTCCATATTGTATGTTGTTATTGGGTAACTTCTGGGCAGAGCGTGAGTTTTAAGGTTTAGAAATCAAATTTTATTTTTTTCCGGAAATAAATTTTTCATTGCACAGTTCACCAGTATGTTGGACATAATAAACCAGATGAAGTTCAGTTCATGCCAGTAGCTCATATTGAGAGTGCACTCATATCATCAGTGCTGACTAGTTTGAGATTGATCCATATTGTTGACTCCAACTAATTTGGATAAAAGCATATGTAGATGTAATCAGAAGCAACTATTAACAATCAAGAGCTAAGTTTAGGCCGAAAAAATAACAAAAATGTCTAGATCGATGATACAAATATGGGACATTCTTCGATAGCTCATACATCCTTTCTCTTCTTTGCAACATCTCTCAAATCAAGTAAAAAAGAAAGGACTAAAATATTCCGAGATAAATAGTAAAACTAAGATCTCTAAACAGTTTGAAGAAATTGAAATGTTGCCTCGTAAAACTATCTCTTCTTTCTACCTCCCTTGCCAGACTTTGAAGAACCAGCTGCAGAAGAGGCTGCAGGCTCCTGCTTCTTAGTCCTATTAGGATGTCTTCGAACCAACTCTGCAACATTGATCATCAGCTGTTTCCCTGCAATATACAACCCTAGAAAGTTAGCGCCTGTTTCAATTATTAAGCTTTAGAAAGGAAAACAAGTTATAGGAGCTTGACAAAGAAAACGAGGAAATATCCCCAAATACCACCAAAACCATCAGTTAAAGCTCTGACTGTATCATATGTTCTTTTAACAACTAGACACTTGTGTGTGACTCGATTTCTTTCAAAACACAACGACGTATCTCATAATTGAAAACAACCCCCACACATGCACAAAGCCTCATATACTAGAAACCAAAAAGAATCATGAAGAAAAACCAAGTCGGTGAAAAAAAAACATGTACAAGTGTATATGGTGCTCAACTGAATCCATCCAAAAATAATTAATACTAGTACGGAGTTGCTTGGATACTCCTCCTTCACAGCCAATTTAGAATATTAAGTCAAAAGAATTAAGAAAGCATTTCCCTATTCCTCGCATGAAAAACAGTCTTGCAAGATCTCTTTTTTTAAAAGTAATACTGTAAGACTTAAAGGAACTTTAATCTTCGAGAATCTCCTTTCTTATGGGTAAATAATATATTGTATAAGATAGTTGCACTAAGCCAGTACAGCCTAAGAGAATTTTACAGAAAAATTAGAGTGTTGGAATGAATTGCGACCAAATAGAGATTGGGAGGATATAGAGAATTCATATACTCCACTAGTTTGGGGTTGAAACATAGCACGTTTGTTCTTTGTTGTCAACAGACATTTTTATGACGCAATATATTCCAATTACACTACGTAGAGTGGCCTACGATAACATCAATTAAGAATGGTGGCTATAACTTCATAAAAATGGTGTAGAACAATTTTAGGTTATAGATAAATGGTATTCACTTCCATTTGAAATATTTAGTGTTATCACCCATATGACGTTCTTCCTTAGTTCAAGAACATAGACAATTTTCCATATAAATCAAACAAGCTCATTGTTTAAAGCTTAAAAGAGAGTTTAATCAAAGTATGAAATCACTCAACATGTTATGAAACTATAATGCTTTGCAAAAAGCATTAAGAAAATAGAGGATAGAACAATGCCCCCCACTCCCCAAAAAGGGGTGGGGTGGGTGGTAGGGATTTTCTTACGTGAAGGAATGACAGGATTGTAAGGGGTTCCATCTTCCCGCTTTAGCAAAACTCTCACTCTTCCTCTTTGCATGAAATCCCGTGGATATGCCTTATCAAGCTGTAACAACCGATTTAGAAAATAACTATAAGCAAATTTTTTTCAATCTTATATGTTCAACGATTCAATAGTTCAGAAAACATTAATAGAAACAATATTGCTCGCAAATTGCCATCTTTATTTTTTAAGGCACATCATGTACTTGAGAGACTTAAAGATGCTGCAGACATCACCACAATTAACTTATTTTACACAAGTACACTTTGTTTTTAAACAGCTTACCACCGATTTAAGGCACATCACGTCCTTAAGAGACTTAAAGATGCTGCAGACATCACCACAATTAACTTATTTTGCACAAGTACACTTTGTTTTTAAACAGCTTACCACCGATTTCATTGGGAGCAATTAAATAAAAACACAACATTCTATTCAGAAATTTGCTCCTACAAGTAAATATTAACCCAACAAATCACACGGTGATTAACACCTTTACCAAAGTTCAGGAGATTTGGAGAACCTAGAAAGAGTGGTCGATTCCAGCTGCTATTCAAAATTCTAATCCTTGCACTTTTTTTTTCCCCCATATTTCTTTATCTTTTGTTGCCCTAAAGAAAAAAAAAACGAAATACGATGAAACCAAAGGACTCATATACATAATATTAACTAGTTGGGAGCTTGGGATGAGGACTTAGTTGTTGTTACAACACTTGCATTAATTCCGTTGTTTGCCATAGTCTGATTATTCTTTCTTTAATGACAATGGTATCTATCACAGCTTGCATGCACCTCAACTAATTCCTACCGGCTGCCTCCCAACAACACAAGTAAGACTTAAACAGATGGGAAAAAATCACCCTAGTATTTTTTTCTTTGCTGGAATTTGAATCTGAAACATGGTTCTCCCCCACTTCATTGAAAGCCACGCATCTAGGCCACACCCTTGGGAAGTTAGTGCCCATAGTCTGATTATTCTAGATAGGTTTCTGTATGTTGTGTAGAAATGCGAGACTTAAGGAGTCTATGGAGCTCAACACAGCACTAATTTGCCTTTAAAGATGAACTATTTTAGCATTCCAATGAAATGAGCCTGCTTACAGCAGATAAATACTGACATTTATATCAATGACCTAACTATTTTGGGATCAATGCATAGTTGAGTCTTTGTTATACATATATCTTATCTTGCCCTATTATATAAGGTCAGGTACAAGTTCAAACTACATGTACATAATCATAAATGCTAAATATATAATCTTTGAATCAAGCAAAGCAAAAAAATTGAAAAAACAAACCAAAATATAATCTTAGAAACAAGCAAAGCAAAAACTGCAAAAAATCAAACCTCAATTGCACAAGGAATTTTGAGGAAGTTGCAGCAATCACTAATCTCAGTACAAGTAGGGTTTTCACAAGCTTTCGTCACACAAATTCTTCTTCCTTCCGCTATCGTCTTTTTTGAATTTATATAAACTGGATACAGTATGTTCCACTTCTTGATGTTCTTAATTTCACCATCCATAATTAAGATCTCTTCAAAACCCAAAAAAAAATTAAAAAAATTCAATCGATCGAAAAAAAATAACTCTTAATCATGACAGAAAATTCTCACAAAAACAAGTAAATTAAACTATGATTACAATCAAATTTAACGTAAATCGATTAAAATGAGCAAAAACGTACCTTGATTAACGAGAAAAATGAAGATTGAAACGGTTGATCCGATCGAATGAGAAAGGGGATATGCAGAATTTCGGGTTTTGTTGGTATGTTGAAGACAGTTTGATTGGGCTGGATTTTTTTTGGGCTTTTTAGAGATGATTATGGGCTTTTTGTATTTAAGTCCAGTTCTTCTATTTGAGATGTATTCCAACATGGGTTATTTGTATTTTTGTCTGTATTTTGTGTTGGTCTTTAATTTTTATTTTTTGAAGTAAATAACTTTTTCGTGGAACATAAGTGTATATATTTGCATCATAATATTACACATGTAATGATCTTGCTAGGCATAAGTTTGATTTCAAAAAGTAAAAATAAAGATCAGCTCATTTGAAGGGGAAATGTGCGATGAAATGCTCCAACATTGCTTATGGGATATGAGTAGGGAAATTTCATAAATAGCCACTTGTAAGTCTATGTGATTGAAAAATAGTTATAGACATGAAATTTAAAATTTTAGTGGTGAAACTCATTGATATTGTCGTGAGATTTCACTTGTGAAATTTGAAGCTTCATGATAATGTGCATTCTTTTTCGTTCATTTGATTTAATTTCACTTCTTAACAGAAATTATATTTCACATAATTAACTCTAGTATATGGAAATCAGAGTTGCATATTAATTATTACAATCTTTCGTTTTACTTAGATAGAGGAGAGATTATATCTCACCATAAGTCTTTTTCTTTTGAGTTCCAATGATTTACCCTCTTTACGGTACAATATCGTTGGAGTTTTCAAACTCATCAAGTCAAGTAATCGTTAAGGTTCTAATTCAGAAACTACGATTTGAATTATGATCTCTTGACCTTTTCAAGGTGTCCTTTTGGAGGTACTATTTTGTGTGTACATGCATAAAAGCAAAAAAGTTTCTTTTAGTATTTTTTATTTAAACAATATTTGTTAATTCAAATTGAATCAATAATGACCATTATGATATAGTTAAATATCTTTATCATTACTAACAATCATTTGTGTAAAATAATAAAGGGTCAAGTACCCATTCGAGTCCTTCAAAATTGTGTTTGCAATTTATTGGTTTTAAGTTCTAACACTCAACTTGTCGCATATTTGGACAAATTAAGTAGGTTGAACACTTGAACCAACTCCCACTAATTAAAGGAGTTTCTATCCGATCACCAATATTCATTTTCTGTTTCGATTAATTCAAATTCTCGGAATTCAATATCGAGATTTTTTATCAGATATTCTTTCAACAAGCTATAAGTTAAATCATCAAGGCTTTTACGAAATTCCAAATTTCTCCTCTTTTAACTTTTGAATATTTCAAATGTGAGAATCATTTAAATAACACACATCCTATTGATATTATTTCGCGTTAATAGATGAGTGTGATAGGTCATCATAATATACTCATAATTCAATTCATTCAACTCAAATTCAAAAAAGATCATGCATGTGAGATATGCTTTATGGATTGAACAATCTTTTTAGAAGCATGCCTATTTCATTTTTAAGATTATAAACTTAGGTTTTTACGAATGACATTATAGATATATTTCTAAATGATCTGATACTTTAATTTATTTATTTTTTAAAAAATAAAGTATCACACTATATATAATAAATTTTACTTTTAATTATTGTCATTGTTTCATAAACTCAGCCGCCAACTCCACTTTGTCATAAGACTCATGATTAACATAATTAGAAATATGAAGATTCATAATCGACCATCCTTTTTCCAAATAAATATGTTTGACTATAAAATTATATTCTGTCAAAAAAAGAAGAAGCCAGCTTTCATAATAATAATAATAATAATGTGTCTCAAGTGATGTGGTGACGCACTATTAAAAGTTTAACCACTTTGATTAATTATTTATAATTAACAGCCGACTTCTCAAAGATTGCTTGATCTTTTTTTTATTAGAATTAATTAAATTAAATAGATTTTGATGTAAACTATAAAATTGTACTTACGTAATAAACAATACATGTGCCAAAATAAATATGAGAAAATTACTCAAAGACATTAAATCCTTATATATTTGGTTGATCAAAATATTTTTTCTAGAAAAATAAATTTCTTAAAAATCAGAAAAATAACTTTTCTAATGAAAACAGAGAAAACAAGTTTCATACGTGACATTTCAATTTTTTAGCCTTCTTCCCATCTAGGGGTGCGCATCGGTCGGTTCGGTTCGGTTTTAGGTGTTATTGGTTCGGTTTATCGGTTTTCGGTTTGTAAATACTTCAAACCGATAACCAAACCAATAACATATTTCTTATCGGTTTATGGTACTTAACGGTTCGGTTTTCGGTTTAACCAATAAGAAAATACTCATATATATTATATACACAATAAGAAATTTTTCAAATAAACCATATGATTTTTCCAGCATTTGGCATGAAAGTAATAATCATAAAAGTAACAATCATTTTTCTTGCAAGTTTAGACACTAGACACATTCAAAGGAAAAAGTGTGAAAGTAACAATCGTTTAACCATTAACAAAAAGTGTGAAAGTAACAATCGTTTAACCATTAACAATAAAACTAGTAAATTTAGTATAGTCTTATTGGGTTATCGGTTTAACCATTAACAAAAATTATAAAACCGGAAACCGAACCAATAACCCAATAAAAAAATTTGCAAAACCATTTAAAAACTGTTAGCCCAATAACCCAATATCAATAAACCAATAGTGTTTTTTTCGGTTCGGTTTATTGGTTAAATCGGTTTTTGCACACCCCTAAATCCCATCCCTTTATTCCTCCCCCCTCCCCCTTCCCTCGGCCTTTGAATCCCCACTCCCGCTCAATTTATCCCATATTGTTTTGCTACATTAGATAAAGACATTAGAGAGATAATATTTTTTTAATTATTTATAAAACACAGAAAAAATAAATATATTTCTATGAAGATATTTTTCTTCATACCAAACACACCCTAAAAAAATTAAAATACATCGCGATCATTGAGAAAAAAATGATATCATGTTTTAGGAATTTATTTAATAGTCAAGTTGAGATATATATTGGTATAATATATATAATAATACGTATAGATAAGCATGGATTGTATAGACTTCTTCAATGAAAGCAAAATATTAATATGAACTAAGAGTTCCAAAATAAAGGGAGCTAGGGAGAAATTAAATTAAACAACATATAATATTATTTAATTTGGGGATTGTTTAAATAGTATGTTTTCTTCAGGAAGAAGTCATAAGAAGAATTTAATTTTTATTTTGATTTCTCAAAGTAGTTGGATGCCAATTTGACAACCATCAAATTTGATTCTTTTATAAATTCTTTAAAATCAAATAAAAAAAAAAGATTCTTTTATGGAAGATATATATTCTACCCCTACTTCTTGGTGGTCCTCCGATTGGTTTAAGTATATAAAATAGAATAATATGTATATAAACTAATTACATGTAATATACAAAATAATTTACACTACTATTTTATATTATTTTGTACACTACTATCTATTACTTCTTGATTATGTTTTAACATGACTATTTTATTACTATGTTTTTTTTATGTACTTGATTTTGTTACTATGTTTTAGTTAAGTCGAAGGTCTATATATAAAAATAATCAACTCTCTATCTTCACGAGATAGGGGTTGACTGCATACACATTACTCTTCTCAAACTACACTTCTGAAATTACATTGAACATGTTATTTACGTTGTTTATATATATTGAATTTTAAAGAAGAGAAAACGAAATAAAAAACGTCAAATTGCTATGCCCACTAACCCACTGTTATTTACACCATGTCATTTTTTGTGAAAATATATTCACATTGCTTTTTCAATTTCTTAAAAAATTCTGTAGCATGATCTTGTTAAATATTTTTTAGCTATATAATCTCGTCGTGCCTACTTGTTAATTTATATTCATTTTGGATCGAAGTTGGAACATATCTTGATTAAGTATTATAATTTATTTTATACATTTTAGCAAATTTTATTCTGAAAAAGATGAAATCAGTGCATTTTAGTCTTAATTTGGATATAAAAAATAGTTTTGTAACTATCGTGATACTTGATAAAGTCTAGCAAATTTTTCTTTACAAATTAAAAGATAATTTAAGTAATTTAATTTGATGCATGCAATTAAGTAAAAGTTGATCGACTATTCATGAAATTATTCCAAATTGAACGCCTAATGCAAAAAATTACTAATTGCAAATACTAATGCAAGTCTTAGTTGATACTTTTATTCGTAAAATCAATAAAGATATATATAAACTGACTCGATCATAGTAGTTATTTTTTTTTTAAAAAAAACATTGCAAAGTCTTTTCTTATACTTCATAGAACTTGTCTTGTCTCAAATGATATATTCCTTTCAATCATAAATGGTTATGCTAAGAATCAAAACCTCCAATTTTTCTGATTAATAAGCAAAAAACCAATATATAATAAGAAATACTATTGCAAGAGATATTGTAGTCAAATATTATTATTTTTGTTATTATAATTGTGAATTTGATCTTAAGTTATAGACAAAAAATCTAGAGACACATATTTTGTGGTCCTGTTGTGTTTTTGGCAATTATCATATATGTCTTTAGTTCCCAAAACAAGACAAATAATTGGTGGTAGGCCTCCTTTTTGGAAAGTAAATTTGAAAATGACAAATAAATTGTCCGTATAAACTGGAAATTATGTCATGGACAACTAATTTTTGTTGTACAATGTGCAAATTGCAATAAGAGCACATAATAAATTAAAGAAAAAAAAGGGGACATAATACTGTTATCAAATGAAAATAGTCAAGAGGCCACAATGAAGAATACATGAATGACTATGATGCATGGATTGGATAAAGAGGAAGTAAATAAATCAGTAGTATAATTAAGGACAAAGCTATAATCTTATATACAAATTCCGAGATCAATATTTTTTATTTAGACTCTACATTTATATCAGAAAATATCATTATATGTGTAAATATCTAATTGCGAGCTCAATAACTAAATTCAATGGCAAATTCATACTAACCCATAATTAAGCTTCAAATCATAATTCTACTTCTGATAATATTTCATTTGTTTTAATTTGACTGATAGTTTAACTCGGGACGATATTTAAGAAATTATTAAACATATTATATTGCCTATTTATGTTTGTGTGACTATAAGAGTTTCTCATTAAAAACATATAAAAATGTGTCGTACTTTTTTAAATGAATGAACAAGAATAGTATCTTGAGGAAAATCAAAATATATAAGAAAATGTTAAATATTTTATGGAAGAACGGAGAATTCTTGAAGTAGAAAAAATGAAAAGATAAGAGAAACAAGAAAATCAGATATCTTTCAACACAACTATATGATGTATGATATCGATAGAAGGAGAGGGTTTATTCCTCAAACACGAAGGCTGCCAATATTGAATATTATGAATTTCATGAATTATCTCGTAATAAAATCAGTTGTTGTTGAATGTTGATACCTCCTTCTCAATCGATTTCAATCATCTAATTTTTCCTATTCATTGTACAACATTATTTATTATTTCCCTGTTATGTACTCTAATTCATATCACACATAATTTGCTAACTTTGCAAATGTGTCATCCACCTTGACTTCTTGGCTAATTTCATTTTAATTTATAGCAAACAAAGTGGAATATAATCTACATATTAACCTCTCTTATTATAATTTTTAATCTTTTTGGCCACTGAGGAAACATAGTAATTAATTAACTTACTGTCACTATAATGCTCACAACACTTTCTTCTTAATTTGTATGTATTATTAGAATTATTTCTATTTTTAAAAGCTTATATATGCTAGTGAACTTTAATTTCATAATTAGTCAATATTTTTCAGCTAAAGAAAGTGATTGCTTTCTTATCTAAATTTCACCAGTTGAGTTTTCATTCAATTAATTAATTAATTAGCTTACTGGTGGAGAAGGGGAGGCTTCAACTGTAAATTGCCACAACATAATTATTTTTGGAATTTAATTGGAAATTTCGTGCTTCTAGAAAGTACGTAAGAAGAAAATTGGAAGGTAGTCCAATAAAGATAACATTTCATTACCAACCTCGGTTGTACGTGCAGTAATGAGATTGTTTCATTATTAATCAGAGGTTTTAACTTCGAATTTTGAGGGTGCTGGGTGTTTAAAATTATTTGATAAAAACTTTATGTTATATATAAGATGCTTTTTTATTTGTCATGTATATATAGAGAGATTATGATTTTTCTTTCTATCCAAAATGAGATCATTACCATCAACACCTTTTTCACGCCCCTTGAATCAGTATATTCTTTTATATAGGGTTTTGCCATTTAATTTAAAGCGTGACATACAAGAATCGAGAGCATATTCATAATATAATAGGAAAAAAATTACATAAGTGAAGGCTTTTTATTTAATAATTACCACTTTTAAGTATACTTTTAATTTATTACCATTTTTGTCAACTTTTAGTAATACTTACTTAAACCATTTTGTTCTTTTAAACTTAGCAAAAAGTGCTGTCATTCGCAACTTTTAGCAGTACTGCCATTCAACCAAATTATTATATATGGTTAAAAGAATAATGTTGACAAATATAATAAATATTTTTAAAAAAATGTACACACAAATAATTTTCCCCATATAATATCTGAATGGTTAAAGGCCCAACATCTAACAAATCTAACCTTGATATTATATTAAATTAAACCTCAAAGGAAGAAATATTGTTCAAAGCTGATGTGATTCTCATGAACAAATAGGAAAAAGAAAGATATATCATAATATAATTAAAATATATTTAATTATAAAAAGAATCAATTTTTTTATTTTATTTTATTTATACATAGAGGCATCGATGTGTGTGACTCTTATGTACTAGTACTACTATAAAAAATCTAAAGTTTATAAGGATAAGGGTGTCCATTCCTTATCGAGGATGGGCTACACAGATAATAAGTTTTTGGTTTGTTGTAATTAAATGACAAAATAAAAAGGGACAATTTTATTTAGTTGAAGATGATGTAACCTCTTTTTCAAGTTTCAACAAGTTTGTGATTAATCTCCACTCTTCCTCAAATAGTATTTTTTATATTAACAAATGTTTTTCACCTTTTTATACATCACATAACATGTTTAATTTGTTTATTTATATTGCCTTCTTTTTATTCTTTTTGTCTTTTATCTCCACAATTAATTTGCAATGAGTAATGACACGCCTCTCAATCATAATTCAGCAAACGAAATCAGAAATTTCGTTAGAAATATTTATAAATTTTAATATATATAATATAATTTTTGATAAATAATATTTGAGTTAATCATCTTTTTAACTTCATGTGATAAATTAACTATTTATTAAATTTTAGATTTTCTCTTATAAGTTATACAATATAAATATCTTTAAATAAGCAAAGTATCTAATTTAAACATGACAACAAGAGTTAAATTTCATTCTATTTTTTTTACAAAAAAAAAAACATTTTATATTTGATATTTGTAATAAAATTTTGATTAATTTAATTTATATATCGTAAGGTTCATTAAAAAGAAAAATATGTTGTTAGATAATTTTAATCTCGACTAGGTCATAGCTAGCTAGCTAGTACTTATATATGTAACTTTTTTAGAGACTCCAAGTATTGAAGCAACTCTCCTCAATTGTGATTTTAATATTATATATAAGAAACTCGATGTTATAAATTATGAGAGAAACAATTTAAATACTTGTTTCTATTTTACCCTTTATCTACTATTAAAATTATTTATGTAATTTGATAACTTTTAATTTTATCGATCTTCTAAGTGAATAGATACAAGTAGCAAGAAGTTGAATTTATTAAGGAAAAGTCACTTTCTTTTATATGGATTAATACTACTTAGGGTGCTAAAATTGAACAAGAGGCAAGTTGTAGAAGGATTAATGTTAGCTAAACAAACTTTAATCATCAATTAATTTTTCTAATTATTAAAGATGAATTCTTTCAACATCCATGGACCCATTATACATAATTTAAAAAAGTACTTCCAAAAGATACACTTTATGTAAGCAACCAATTAGCTTTATAAACCGATTTCTAGTATACTCTAAAATTACAAAAATTAGATTTATATTTGCTTCACATGATTGAGGCAGGCACTTAATTAATATAATTTTTTATTTAATCCATTATTATGATGGTGTTGCAAGAAGGGTGCAATTTTGACAAATTTAACCTTGCCCAATACTAATTTTCAGTACAAAAAGAAGAAGATTATTAGTGGGTATTATCGTCAATTGAATTTTTAAAAAACGTAGTAGAAGTTAATCACCATCCATTAGCACTTAAGACAAATAAAGTAAGTTTAACGCTTTTTAATAAAATCAATTAAAACAAATCATTTCCTTAATCTAATGTTAATTAAGGGATCTACGACAGATTCCACTCATGATTTCATTAATTTTCTCGTCACTCGCTATTTTTTAAAACAAAGATTTAATTTAGAAATAAAAAACATATAAAAAAATATTAGTCAATTTATGTTTGGATTTTACTGATTCAATAAATGTAAAGCTCATCTACTTTGTTTAAGATAAAAATAAAATAAAAAAAAAGTTATTTACTTATTTGGCCACAAGCGGATCTAGTGAATAACTTATGGTTTATATGAATCAGTAGTTTTTGACTCGGATTGATCATGTGTTTATATTAAAATTTTACTGAATAAGTATAAATTATACATTTCAAACTCTATAATTTCAATAGTGTTGCGATGTGATTTTGAATTCACACTCATAAAGTTTAATGTTGGATTCATCTCTAACCATGACTAGGTAAATAAAAACGAAAGAAAAATTTGTTGAAGAAAAATACATGTAAGCATAAACGTTTTTCCAATGTGATAGGTAAATGAGGTTCGACAAGTTTTTTCATGGATCAATTTAGGCTATATATTTAGTCTAAATCAGTCAAACATTGTGCGAGTCATATACGATGAATCAATGAATTGACGGGTCATAATTTACATGTCCAAATTTAAATGAATTGGACATATTATATTATCATAAGCAAATTTTACTACCCATAATTATAATTAATTGACAAATAGAATATTGTACCTAAAGACCAAAATGAATATGTAATCCACGAATGATAAACTATACATGATACGAAAAAGTAGGTGAAGGAGAATTTCAACATAAATATTTCATTCCATAAAGTGAAGGGGAAAGGGAAAAAGAATAGGGAAAAGAGATTAGAATATATTCGATGCCCTCCAAAAGAAGAAAATTGGAAAAATGTAAAGTCACCAATAAAAAAGGTAAGATAATACTTCAAAAAATTCTAGATTTTGTAAAATGTAGAATTTATGTTATCATATGGACCCTCCCCTTTGTATTTTTTTTAAAAATAATTTCATATGATATTATATATATATTTCAAATTCTGACTAATTTGATTTTGTATCGTAGAAGATATAAAAGGAATACTATTTTGATTTTGTATCACATAAGATATTAAACAAAAATTGATTCAATTTCGCATTGCATAAAATATTACTGAAAGAAACACCCTCTATTAAAATATTTATATTTTTAGATGTAGAACATGAAACTTATAGTTAAGTGTAGAATAACCTATTCATTACACGATTCCGCTAATCTTTGTATCTCTTTTAATTCATGTATTTATGGTTTTATCGTTTATTTTGATCTATAACTTTATAAATATATGATTTTTTTTTTTGTTTCTGTTGTAAGAAATTAAATAAAAATGAGAATTATTGAAAAATAAATGTACGACGTTAAAGTTTTAATATACTATAAAAAAATCATTTTAACTCTGACCCCAATTCTTATTTTTCATTTTACTATTTTTGAATAATTACATTTTAAATTTCTTATAAAAATTATGTTCAAACCTGAAATTTATGGAAACAAAAAAATTAATACAAGTCTAATTAGAGGCCAAATCAAGTCAAATCTAATTTATTTTGGTTTCGTGTTAGCCTATCTTATATTATATTTAACAGGAAGAATGAGAACTATAATAAGTAATAATCAAATTAAATGTACACCTCTAAAATTAGAAAGAAACAAAGTAACACTAAGTCAAACTATTAATGAACCATTAACTAAAAACACTCATTATTTTAAATAAGTATGTACTAGTAATATTTTTATTTATTTAAGACTCTATATTACAGAAATAAGTGATTGAAACTATACAAACCAGTATTTGAAATAATCTTTTCTACTCATTTGCGTGAACTTTCCAACAACTAAGAAAAGTATAAAGGAAATGGTGGATTCCTTCGTATTTTTACTTTCTACAATGTGATAAAAGGTAATCTCCTTTTTATCTTAAATCCAAAGTATCGGTACGCAACTTTTAATATAGACAAACCTATTAAGGAGAGCTTTGAGTGGACCAAGGGATAAATAAAACTAGAAGCGTTGGATCGAGAGATAAATAAGAACTCAAAGTAGTAGTAATTGAATTCTAAATTCAATACTCATACATATCTAATGATTTTTTTTTTATACAAATCATTGTTTAAGTAATATTATTAGGTTTGATCGAATTCATATTTAAATTTTTAGCTTTCGTCATTGCTAAAAATGAATATATATATATATATATATATATATATATATATATATATATATAACGTATTTTACATACTGTAAAAATGATTTGCATTCAATATTTTACATTAAATCAATATATATACATAGCATCCATGTGCACACGAATTTTCACTACTAATTAATTAACATGCATTATCACATTATTACTTCATTTAACTATAATACATAATTTGAAAGAAACATAATAGGTACTCAATTGTCTCCTCTTATATAAGGATTGCTTAGTTACTAACTTTTACTTGTATAATGAATGCTTTAGAATTGAAGATCAAAGATGTTTATCCTCAAATGTTAAATTATGAATACTTTTAAATTGAAGATACTTATCATCACAATAACTTAATTTGAAATGTTTTTAAAATAATGATCGAAGATGTTTATCATCGGAGCGACCCGAAGGAGTTAGTAGTATATGGTAAGGTGGAAAGTGTAGTAGGGAATAGTTAGTGGCATTGTTTTAAGTTTTTTTATGGATAAAACTTTGTGCAATGCAAGTAGGTAATACAACTATTAGATTCCAATCCTCAATGGAATCACACTCTTCAATTAACCATTATCGTCATCTTCTCCGTCATCTTTCTCTTCTCGCCACATACATAATAGAGAGAGAAAATCTCCATCATTATCACTTCACATATTTTCTTCAATGTCGGAGCCGGAAGAAGAAATGAATTTCATTTTCCGTTCAAAGCCTAAGGAGTTCTCAGCTCCACCGCCGGCGCCGGTAACGGCGCAGCAGCAGCAGCAGCATGCGGCGGGGGAGAATCATAGGGAATCGTTGATGATGGATCTCGATTTGGATCTCGACGCTTCCTGGTCATTTGATCAGATCTTCGCGGCAGCTGCTTCTGCTTCAAATCCTATGTCGCCGTTTCTCGTACCAGCTGCTTCTGAACAGCCTTGTTCTCCACTTTGGGCTTTTTCTGATGAAAACGAAGATAAGCCTAACGGAAATGCTCTCTCTAGCGGCAGTTTACGGCTCTCCAACTACCCTAGATTTGTCACTTGTAAGCCTCGGGCTTATACTTATTGTTGTTTCCAATTTTTTTGGAACTATGTGTGAAGTTTCGTTGACTTCGGAAAATTTCTTTATGATGAATATTAGAGTATTAATACATAGTATTAAACAATTTTTTTAGTTCAATACATAATAAAAATGCAAGTTAGCTATTTGGTTTAATTGTGAAAAAAAATGGGGTTTCTCTTGGCAATGAAGATTGCACAGTTATTAGTTTATGTACTATAACATTGACATAGCACGATATCAAAATATGTACTTTTCTTCTTTTGACAAGTGCAAAAGGTTGAACTTTTTGGTACTCCTATGGGTTTTTTGCCCATTTTTAAATGTTACTATGACTAGCAATGTTCTTTCTACAATTAGCTACACCTACTGATTAATGTAAGCATCTTTAACTTATATCATGTAAAGTGGATAATGGATATAGGTGATTCATATAATTGTCCCCAAATAGTTTTGGATTTTAGTCGTAGTTATTGTTTGTCCAAGTGAAGTATAATTGATATCATTTGGCTGTTGAGACCAACAAAAGATTCATATATTTTCCCTTTGTCTTTGGAGCAGATGCTAATGAACATGAGGCTGCACCTGAAACTGTGTCTGTCACTGATGATAAGAAAAGAATCCCTCTACCAATTAAAGGATTAGCCCCTTTAGATTATCTGGATAGTTCTTGCATAATCAAGGAGAGGATGACACAGGCACTTCGATACTTCAAGGAATCAACGGGAGAACGTGTGTTAGCTCAGATCTGGGCACCTGTTAAGAATGGCGGTCGTTATGTGCTTACAACTTCAGGGCAGCCCTTTGTTCTTGACCCGGATTGTAATGGGCTTCATCAATATCGAATGGTTTCTTTGATGTATAAGTTTTCTGTGGATGGGGAGACTGATGGAGTGTTAGGACTTCCGGGCCGTGTGTACCGGAAAAAGTTGCCAGAATGGACTCCAAATGTGCAGTATTATTCCAGTAAAGAGTTCCCCCGTCTTAATCACGCCCTGGATTACAATGTTCGTGGAACTTTGGCATTGCCAGTATTTGAACCATCTGGTCAGTCTTGTGTTGGTGTACTGGAGCTCATAATGACCTCCCAGAAAATCAACTATGCCCCTGAAGTTGATAAAGTATGCAAAGCACTTGAGGTTTGTTCTAATCATTTCTATACATAAAACTCTAACTAGTTGGTATGTCTCTCACGGGCACTTGATAGCTTGTTTGCTGCACCAATTCTGTGTTGTCTAAATGCTAGAGTTATCTATAGATTTTGTTTTACTCGTTAGCGGCTGAGGTTATATTCATTTATCAAAGTGGTGACAAACTTTCAGTGAGTGCTATGCCATATTGCCATCCATCATTCTGTTCTTCTCTAGGAAAGTGCACTTTTGTGTTAAAGGAATACAGCTAAGTTAAGCCGGATTACCAGATAGACTCAACTGAAGTGTTTTCTGGCACGCTGTATCATATTTCTAGTTCTCAGTTAAAAATATTATGTCAAAAAAGTTATCAATATGAACAGCTGAATGTGATGGTTTTTGAAATTGTTCTCTTGCTTTTGAGTGATGTGTATTGGTGCCAAAATCTCAAACTGGATCCGAAGATTTTAGAGAGTCTGGATGAATAACCAATGCCAATTTTATTCAAGTACATGATGCAATTTAGAACATATATCTTATGATCTGTGAGTATATACTATAAAACTATGTCGGTATTAGTATGCTAGAATCCCAGACTGGATGAGATGTTTCTTACTTGTGGTGAGGAACTTCTGGAAGTTTCTATTAGTGTATTATTATTAGTATTGTTTTTTTATTTTTGTGGATATTTTGACTCTGTTGCATGTGGTCTGATGAACTGGAATTCTCCCTGTTTAAGATCACAACTGTCTTTTGTTTTCATATGCATGTAATGGATTGCTTTCTCTCCTGCTGTGATTTTATATTTTGCTGGTTCATGAAGGTGCATTAGTGCATGTGCTCTTCGCTGCATGGGATATCAAATTATCAGCTAGTGTTGATTCAACTATTTTGATAAGTACTTGTGTAGTTGCTAAGAAGTTTTTATCAGTAAGAGGCATCGTCATTAAACCAAATGCATAGCTTTTCCAATCCTTTTTTTCTACATTGAAGTTGAGCTTAAAACATTCAGTTTTGTTAAGTGATTTCAGTTTTTCTGCAGGCAGTGAATCTGAAAAGTTCAGAGATATTGGACTACCCAAACCATCAGGTGAGAAGAAAAAAGTTTCTGGACACATCTCATCTAAGCTGTTGTTGATTGTTGTCTGAATAAGTCTTATGTCGTTGGCTATTCTATGAACCAGATCTGTAATGAAGGTCGTCAGAATGCATTGGTTGAAATCTTGGAGATATTAACAGCTGTATGTGAAACTTATAAATTGCCTCTGGCTCAGACATGGGTTCCGTGCAGGCATCGCAGTGTGCTGGCTGATGGTGGTGGGTTTAAAAAGAGCTGTAGTAGCTTTGATGGAAGCTGCATGGGACAAGTCTGTATGTCTACGACAGATGTAGCATTTTATGTGGTTGATGCTCACATGTGGGGTTTCCGCGAGGCCTGTGCTGAGCATCACTTACAAAAGGGACAGGGAGTTGCTGGAAGGGCATATGCTTCTCAAAAATCATGCTTTTGTGAAGATATAGGGCAGTTTTGCAAAACAGAGTACCCCTTGGTGCACTATGCACGTTTGTTTGGGTTGTCCCGCTGTTTTGCAATCTGCTTACGGAGCACTCACACTGGCAACGATGATTATATTTTAGAGTTTTTTCTGCCCCCAAATGATGGAGACTACACTGACCAGCTGGCCTTGCTGAACTCTCTCTTATTGATGATGAAGCAGCACTTTAGGAGTCTTAGGGTTGCTTCTGGTGAGGAACTTGAGCATGACTGGGGTTCAGTTGAGATTATTAAAGCATCCACAGAAGAAAAACTTGGTTCAAGGTTTGACTCTGTGCCAACCACCAAATCTCTTCCTCAGTCTGCTAGTGTAGCAAATGGAAGGACACATCCTGATCTAATGGAAGAGCAGCAGTCCCCTGTGGCATTGAATGTGGCAAAAGGTGCGGAGGGTGTAAATGGTACAGCTGAAGCCCATAATCATGCTTCTGTCCCCGAGAATAAACAGACTGGTAAGAAATCAGAGAGAAAACGTGGAAAAGCTGAAAAAACAATAAGCTTAGAGGTTTTGCAACAGTATTTTGCTGGAAGCCTTAAGGATGCTGCAAAGAGTCTTGGCGGTATGCTATTCAAAATATTATGAATTTTTTCTTTACCATGTTTTGCTCACATAAAGTGTTCATTTTCCCCCTTTCCCAGTGTAATAGCTGATTTGACTATCCTTGTTAATTTTCTTGCAATTACAGTTTGTCCAACTACAATGAAGCGCATTTGCAGGCAGCATGGGATCTCTAGATGGCCATCTCGCAAGATAAACAAGGTTAACCGGTCCCTTTCAAAGCTAAAACGTGTAATTGAATCTGTGCAAGGAGCTGATGGAACATTCAGCCTGACTTCACTTGCACCAAATTCACTTCCTGTTGCTGTTGGTTCTATTTCTTGGCCTGCAGGCATAAATGGTTCGCCGTGTAAAGCTTCTGAGTACCAAGAAGAGAAGAATGAGTTCTCCAACCATGGAACACCAGGACGTCATGAAGAAGCTGAACCTATGGACCAAATGCTTGGAAACCGGATTATTGGGAATGAAGAACTCTCTCCAAAGCAGAATGGTTTTGTGCGTGAAGGGTCACATAGGTCCAGAACCGGGAGCTTCTCGAGAGAAGAGAGCACGGGGACACCTACCTCCCATGGATCATGCCAAGGTAGTCCTTCCCCTGCAAATGAGTCCTCCCCTCAGAATGAGCTGGTCAATTCACCTACACAAGAGTCGGTCATGAAAGTGGAAGGCTCTTTGGAACCAGCTCGTCAGACCACAGGAGAAATAAATTTACCCACTGCATTCCTAATGCCTGGTCTTTTTATTCCAGAACACACCCATCAACAGTTTAGGGGAATGCTAGTTGAGGATGCAGGCAGCTCACATGATCTGAGAAATCTTTGTCCGACTGGAGAAGCCATGTTCGATGAACGTGTCCCAGAATACAGTTGGACAAACCCACCATATTCTAATGGAATTGCTACGAATCAGGTTCCTCTTCCTGTCGAGAAGATGCCACAATTTTCTTCCAGGCCTGAAGTGACATCTGTTACAATAAAAGCAACCTATAGGGAAGACATCATTAGATTTCGACTTTGTTTGAACTCTGGCATATATAAGTTGAAGGAGGAAGTAGCCAAGAGGCTGAAGTTAGAGATGGGAACTTTCGATATCAAGTACCTAGATGATGACCACGAGTGGGTTTTAATCACGTGTGATGCAGATCTACAAGAATGCATCGATATCTCAAGTTCATCAGGCAGCAATGTAGTAAGATTGTTGGTTCATGACATAATGCCCAATCTTGGGAGCTCCTGTGAGAGCTCAGGTGAATGATTAGAATTTAGGTTGTAAATATATAAAAACTAGTAAAATCATTCTTGTAGTGCTAGGCTTTTTGTTCATGTGGAGTGTAGGTTTTGGTTATGGCAGGGTCCTCTGTAATTGTAGAAAGTTTTTACTTTTCAATTGTATTCATCTTGTAAGCCTACGAAAATAAGTGTTTTGCTTTTGTTGTTGCAACTTACATTCTTTGTCCATTTGGAATATTTTTATATGGATACAAAAGATTCATATAGTCGATCTCAATTGTTTTGAGAGTGAAGCATAATTCTCTGGTTATTTGTTTGAGCCTACAGCTTATAGGGAGCAACGCTCTATACACGCCATTCTTTGTTATTTTTTTCGGACTTTATTCGTAGAATTATACGAGATATGATGAACACAGAATGGAAAAAGGTTATGATTGAAACCATAGGATCTGATAACTAAACTATAAAATCATTTGTGATGAAACTTTTTGAGTTAATGTGTCGAAAACTCTGTGAACCACTATTTTAGAATCTAGAATTTATTAATTTCTTTCGCAAATTATAAGGACCAAGTCAAACATGGCAACCAAGTTAAATTATTATAAAGTTTAATTAAAATTTTCATTAATGGAAATTAAATAAAATATTGTATGATTTATGTGAGTCGAAATTTATCAAAACAATCACCTTATTTTCACAAGGTAAGGTCGGGTAAAAATCATTCTCCTCAATTTTCAGATTCTACTCATTTAACTTATATTGAATATGTTATTAAACTTGTATTAAATATGTTATTATTGTTATTACGGAGGAAATAATACACGTGTGAATTCATTGACTTGTTATTATTACTTATATATATACAGAGTCAATGACCTTTGTGGACCGATCAAAAAAAAAATGATTAACAATATTCCTTTTGATCATTCTGCAAATATGATGGAACAGATAGGGAAAAATCAATATCCTATGATTAATGATGATGTTTATGAAGTATATACATCATCTGAATTCATGAATTATATTGGAGAACCATTATCTTGCTCTGAAGAACGTTCTAATTTCCATTTAATGGTTTTTTGGACGAACAATCAACCTGAATCTACTTGTAAGTAAAAAGCTTTTCTTTTTAGCTTCGGATTTATGTTATATATACTGACAGGTAAAGAAAGTTTACTCAATTTAACGGGTTATAGTAGGTTGTTACTCTCTCTGTCCTCATTCATATGATTGGTAGGAAGGGAAGTGTTTATCATGTATTTCGAAAGCAACAATAGATAAGATTGAATCAGACAAAAGGTTCACCCTACCTTATTAGGCTTGTCACGAAGAATTATGTACGTCAACATAACATGATCATTTAAAAAAAGATCTATACACTGTCAATGCGTAGAACTTAAACTCTTAACTTGCTAATGGTGTACCATATTTTGTGATTTCTAATTCAAGTGTATATATATTTCTTGAAGCTGTGAAGGAAAAGATCAAATTAGCACTTCAAAGAATTGAAACATCCCAAGTAATTTTACTACAGTTTTGGGGACTGGAAAACATTGAAGGTAGAAATTATCTATCAACTTCAGGACAACCTTTTGGTCTTAGATATCTATATAAAGGACTCTGTTGGTATAGAAAACACTGTCAAGGTTACAAATATAGTGTTGATAAGGGTGAAAATCATGAACAAGGAAGGGAAAAAACTCATCTTTTTGGTCCACCTACACGAGTTTTCCAGCAAAAATTGCCAGAGTCAAGTACTCATGTGGGGTATTACACGAATGAAGAGTTTCCGATGAGGGATCATGTTCTCCAGTGTGGTGTTCGGACTTATTTGGCTTTGCCTGTGTTTGAACCTATTGAGAAGAATTGCATTGGTGTGATTGAGCTTGTTACAGTTTGGAAAGGTGGCTACTTGACTTGTGAAATTGAACGAGTACTCAATCCACTTGAGGTTCGTCCTATCTCCTTATTTTTGGCATTTAGACAGATACATATAGTTCGAGTTTCTTGAGATGAGGGTCTATCAGAAACAGCCTCTTTATCGTTGAGGTAGGGGTAAGGTCTGCGTACACTCTACCCTTTCAAGACCCCACTTTGTGGAACTATACTGAGTATGTTGTTGTTGTATATATATAGTTTTGTGTGGAATGCCTAACTACCAAAACCTTGTATCCCCATTCGTACTAGCCATGTATGGCAATACCACACGATTAGGATTATAATCTCGACCATGTTGGAGATGTCTGTATCCTTTGAAAGGGAGTCTTCATGTGACTTATAGAGTTATAGGTCACGGGCTTGCGTTAGGGTATGTTGCCTACATCACACCCTCTTGAGGTGCGGTCTTTCCCTAAATTTAACGTGAATGCTGGATGCTTTGTGCACCAGGCTTTACTGGTGCTTTAAACTCTCATTTTAAGTTTCTTTTTTTAATAGTTTGGTAGATTTTTGTACTTTTGGACTAAGATTTTGATCTCATTGCAGGCAGTAGATCTCAAATGTCCTAAAATATTTCTCAATAAAGATAGAAAAGTAAGTTGCAAAATTCCTACCTTTTATCACTCATCCTTTGTTAAAACCAGTAAATTTTTATCTGAACAAAATCCTTTGTAACCAGGTACAAGCAGGGAAACATAATGAAGGAGAGGAATTCAAAAGGATGTTAAAAATCGTGCGAGAAACACACAAGTTGCCTTTCATTCGTGTCTGGATTCCCTGTGTGAATCTAGAAATGGACCACAATGGCATGTACATTGGCTGCACCGAGCTTGCCATGTCTGCTAGTAATGAAGTTTACTTTGTCGCGGATGAGGAAATGGATGCTAACGATCATGTTTATGACGATTATTATTATGATGATATGTTATGTTTCCGAGACATTTCCAAGTTACAACCTTTGCAGAAAGATCAAGGGGTTGTTGGGAAAGCATTTTCTTCTGGCAAGCTGTGCTATTGCAAGAACATTACTGAATTCAGCATAATCGAGTATCCTTTGGTTCATTATGCGCGTTGGTGTGGATTGACTACTTCTTTTGCTATTTGCTTGAAGAGTAGAGACGATGCGTACATACTGGAGCTGTTTCTTCCCCCTGATAACGGAGATCCAAATATGTTGCTTGGATCAATTTTGACTACAATGGGACAGCATTTTCGGAATTTCAAATTTGCTTCAGGTCAAGAACTAGGAAATGATTCAAGTGTTCAAGTTGTTAAAGCTTCTTCAGATAAGAATGTGGATTATTTTCATATTTTTCAAGCTAGAGCAAGTCCGTTTATGCCTGAAGTATTGCACGTTGAAGATAGACGGAACCAACTAATGGAAGGCAATGAAAATCACACGGAGAAAGAAGGTAGAATAAATATACTTTTTCTTAGTTGCCATCAAAATTTTGTACTCCATGGTGATAAGGTGAATATGTCTGAATCCTTTTTACATATTGAAATGAGGTATTATCATCTTGTGCTGCAGATAGACAGCAATCGATGGTTCAATCCGATGTGTTAAGTGTCGATTCACACGTTATATCAGAGAAGCAATGTGTAAGTGTTACTCGTTTGCAAAAAGAAAGCAGAACCAGAACTAAAGACTCTGTCAACTGTGATGATCTCAAACAGCATTTTGACAAAAACCTTTCTGATGCAGCTGAAAGCCTTCAGAGTAAGTTCTTATCTCATTTTCTTTCTTCAATTCCAACCCTTTTTAAGGTACAGAAAAGAATGTGCCATTGGGCTGCACCAGGGGCGGAAGGACGCCATGCAGGATGTGAATTGCCACTATAGACAAGTGTGTCTTCTTTGTTCAACTCTGTTAAAGTTAAAAGTGTTTACTTCTGCAAACTCAAAGTTGGAGAGCATAGATTCGAGATGAGGCCAAGTTAAAGGGCACGTATTATGCCTATCTTTTAGCTGACGTGACAGTAGAAGTTACTTTTAGTTATCTTTCAGTTGACTTGACAATAAAGGTTATTTCTAGTTATCTTTTAGCTGACATGACATTAGAAGTTACTTATAGTCATCTTTTAGTTGAACTGACAACAGTAGAAGTTAAAACTCAAATTTCTTTTTCTTGTTTCAGTTAGTCGATCTACACTGAAGCGATTATGTAGGAAGTATGGTATTCGAAGGTGGCCATTATCGAAACGAAAGAAGTCTAGTGAATCCGATCACAAGACATTAACTATGCTTTCAAAGAAGAACAAATCAGTAGCTTCAGAAACTACAACACAAAAAGATCATGAGAGTTGTAGCAGCAGTTTTACAGTGAAGGCAACATTTGGAGATGATATGATGAAGTTTAAATTGTACACATTTTCAAGAAAAGATGATTTGGATAATGAAGTGGCTAAAAGATTGAAATTACCTATTGGAAGATTTAGAATAAATTATATGGATGAAGATAATGATTGGATATGGATTGCTTGTGATGATGATTTGAGTGATTGTTTTAATAATGCTCAATCATTAGGGAACAACACAATTAAGATGTTGGTTTTACCAGCAGCCATCAATCATCATCTTGAATTGTAATTTTACACTCCCTTCCCTAGACTCTACGTACATCGGACTGCCCTTTTCTTTTACGTGCTCATATACTTATTATTCGTTGTTATAGCAGATATTCTATATATGTTGTTGTAAAATAATTCAAATTAGTAACATCATGTTACTAACTTATGTGACACACTTACACTCTTAGTTTATATCAAGAAGAAGAATGATTGATACCTTTCTCTTTTTTGAAAATTAATTAATTTAAGCATTTTAGTTTTGACTTGTTAAGACTCAAAACACCATTTATTTAAATTAAAAAGGCACATGGACTCTCATTATCCCTAGTCTAAAATGATAATTTTGGTACTTTGAGTATAATTGGTGTAACATAGGGAAGTCTTCTATCTTTAATTTTTTTATACATTCATTTATTTCTTATACTTCATGAGTTCATGTTAAGTTAAATTTCGTTACATAAAATTTGGTCAAAATACGTTATATTTAAAACTATTTTAAGAATATATTACCATCAGACATCAAATAAGAAAAAACTAGAGAAACTTTACATAATACATAAATAATTAAATGGTGAAACGACTAATAATTCAGAAAATGTGTGAATATTAATAAACAAAAAGATCAAAATTGCACATTCCAAATTATTAAAAGTTTAATTTATTTTCTTTTAAATATTGACAACAAGAAGATACCTTGTGTTAAATATTACTAAAAGGACTAAAATTAGAGACTTACAGTAATTGAGGGACCAAAAAGGTTATTAAGCCAAAATGATTCTTTCCCTGCCTTTGACGAACACCACCAACTAAAGAGTAGCACCACTTTATACACAATCGCCAACAGAAGCCCTCAGTTTCAGATCTCTAATAAAGGTAAGATTTTTACTATAAAATTTGATTTTAAATCAGTTTATTAATAAAGGGTATTCTTGTTTTTGCAGTTTCACATGCTTTTTTAAAATCTAATTTCTGCAATTCTTGTTTTTTATCATCCCTTTGAGAAAAAGATTCAATCTTTATTGTATAGATATAATCTTTATGAATTTAAACCGAATATTACTTGGTTAATTAGCAAAAGAAAGGACCCCATAGAAATAACAGTATTGCCACAGCATCCTGGATTGTTGGGGGTGGGGTGGGATGGGGGAGGGCTTTTATGTTTGCTCAAGTTTTGATTTTTCTGCTTATTAGTTGCAAATTGGAGAAATAAAATGGCTGAATAGTGCAATGGTGAAGGGAGGAATTTCGCTAAGGGTGTTAATTTTGAGCTTATGCAACTTATCAGGTTCTTGATAAATTATTTATATATATTAAATAGATTTTTAAACAGAAGTACATGGTTTGAGTCAAAACTATTGGGTTCTGCCGAATCTGTATGCTAGAAGATCTAGCTCCGCCCCTATGTTGAACATTTAATATATGTGTAAGAAGTAAGAGTTGACCTATATATGCTGTATAGTTTTTCGGGAAAAAGGTGTCCAACTGAACTGACCACCCTTTGGTGTACATAGCTATGCCCCTGCGGATATAGTGTATTTGGTGTAGAGGAGTTATATAGAAGGGGCCAAATAGTTTAGGATTGAGGCTAAGTTTATTAATTGATTGATAGGTGAAAATAGTCAGTGACATGTGTGGAGATTGAATTAATAAAAAATTATTGTGATTCAGAATTTGTGAATTTTGCCCTCAATGTTTTTAATGTATATGGAGTGGAAGATATAGTATTATTTTGCTTCTTGTGCTTGTTAGGTCTGTGTTTTTTTGCTTAGTTAAAATGGTGGTTGTTCACTACTATGTGTTTATTTTCATAGAAGTTTGTACTATGGACCTTCTTTGGTTGGTGGGTTGTTCTTGGTGCTAGAGTTGAAGATGGAAACTAGTGGTCGCGGAGGTGGTTTTAATTGGGTGGTGACTTAATGAGTAAGAGGTTCAAATGATTGTGCTAGGTGCCGGATGAGATGGTGAAAGAACATTCTAATTATATGCAAGATACTCACCCTCATGACAAACTATGATCTATATCGGCATTTTCCGGTATAGCTCTCTTTTATATAAATAAATAAATAAATAGCTCTATATCTTTATTATTATTTCATTTCCTCTCTCTTAAATAGCTGTGTCCTGTGTTAAAACCATAAACATCGGAATAACACATGGGATTATGAGTAAGAGAATTTAATGGTAAGATGATGTGAGACTGTTAGAAGTATGAGTAATTCATGGCTCTGACCAAAGCATCTTTTGGTTTTGGTTGCTTTTATTACAAGTGTAAGTGTTCTTCAGAATGACTGCGTGTAAAGGGCACGTAGGCGGTGAATTGGGTTGAGGATTGCTTAAAATGGCAGATCATCTGAAAAGTAGTGGGTTGTAAATTGTGGTTGGAACGGTTCTGTGGAAATGCATATAACACCATATTCAGCTTTTCTCCATTTTTATTTGAACACGATTGAAGGTTACAACAGAAGGCATAACTCCTTAGATTCTTATTTATTGCATCTAAAAGATTGATATGTCATTAGTGGTAGAAATTTCAGAGTTCCTTCCTGATATTCTCACTGCTTCGAACCGCTTTTGCAATCTCGTTCCCGGTAAAGTGAAATTTTTCTGTCCATTGGTGGTCTTGCACTGACCCAACTTTCTTAGGAGTGAAGCACGGTATTAGATACTCTTCTGGTGATTTTGCACAGTGTTTCTTGTTAATTCCTGACAGATCACAGAAAGGTAAATGTGTTTAGCTTCCCCCTTTTTCGATGTTATATGTTATCTTGGCTGCTGCCTGCTGCTACATTAACAGGATATTTCATGTTTTAGCAGTTCTGGTAATACTCAATTTAATTGCTAACTATTGTCATATGCTTATGTCTCAATTGTTGTTGATATACCTAAGTTTGTTTTAACAATTGCAGGATATTTCATATAGCTTGTCAGAAATGGCTTCATTCAAGGCATTTTTGAACAGCCCTGTTGGCCCTAAGACAACTCATTTTTGGGGTCCTGTAGCCAACTGGGGATTTGTCATTGCTGTATGCCTATCTATTTCAAAATTTACATTATGTTATTCACTTCTAGTTAACTCTTTTGGCTGAGTTTCATTGATGGTACATTGTAGGGACTGGTCGACACACAAAAACCACCAGAAATGATATCAGGCAACATGACCTCAGGTAGAAAATTTGTATTTAAATGGACGTTGAGTCGTTGACTTGAAATGGTATACGCCCACCCTCATCCTTCTTTTCCTTCTGGGTGTTGCAGCAATGTGTGTTTATTCTGCATTGTTCATGAGATTTGCATGGATGGTTCAGCCTCGGAATTATCTTCTTCTGGCATGCCATGCCTCAAATGAGTCAGTGCAACTCTATCAACTATCACGTTGGGCAAAGAGTCAAGGGTAAGTGATCAATAAAATAATACTTTTTCCATTTCATTTTATTGACTTAGTTTGACTGGCACGGAGTTTAAGAAAGTAAATGAGACTTGAATCTTGTAGTCTTAAACTAAAGATGTGTATTGTGTAGCAAAATGTCCTTTGAATTTCATACTTTTAGTCTTAAACATTGCCATGTAGCATGTTGTAATTGAAAAGTTACACTACATAAATTGACAATCTTTTTGAAACACATAAATTGAGATTTTTATGAGATAGAGGGAGTACTAGCTAGGGAAAAAAGTGAGAGAAAAGAAGAAGAAAACATACATACAGCCAATGGACCCTTAGGAGAGATAAGATCATCATCAAAGTTCGATGGTCAGTGCTCCATTGATTACAGAATCATGTCAAAACAGTGCAAACTGCCCATCAGAAGCAGACGACGAAGCAGACTCTCATGGAAGGAAACCTCTACTTCTTCGTGATCCAACTCTGAAACTGGATTTGGCTCACGCAAATCAATCAGACTCGGAATTTTCCTCTATTTCGATCAGCGAAGCACTCCCTTTAACATGGTACGAAGGTGGGTCTGAAGCTCAGTTAATTCAAAAGCCCAATCTAATTGAGACTTCAAAGTGGACTAGAATTAAAATGGTCAAGGCATGCAAAGCTTTCGGGGTCAACGCAACTGGGTTCGAACATGAACTTCTAGATATTATTCTAAGGATGGAGCAAAGGAGGCAGTTCCAAATCCAACAACAAGAACCTAAGCAACAACCTGGAAAAGAGAAGAAGGCCAAAGGAGAAGGGGAGATAAAAAGATTGATATGTGGGATCAATTATGACAAAAAGGGGCAACAGAACAATGGAATTGGGGGTAGGCAATACAACTCCGGTTCTGGATGAAACTAAAAATCCTAAGCTGGAACGTAAGGGGGGTAAATGAGAGTAGCAAGAGGAGCACCATCAAATCTCTCATTCAAAAATGGAAAGTCGATGTTCTGTGTTTGCAAGAAACAAAAGTAGAGAATTGGTCTACTACGTGGATACAACAAATATGGGGTAATAGGTGGGCTGACTGGGCAACTTTAGAAGCAAGTGGTACTAGGGGTGGAATAATAATAATTTGGGACAAGAGGCAGTGGGTCAAAACAGACACTCTCCAAGGCTCTTATTCCATATCTTGTATGCTAGAGAGCATTCAAGAGGAGTTCAGATGGTGTTTTACAGGTATCTATGGACCTCACACAGATCCGGAAAGGGAAGAGATGTGGCACGAAATTGCTGGAGTTCGGGGGTTATGGGATGGACATTGGGTATTAGGGGGTGATTTCAATGTGTGCAGATTTGAAAGCGAGAAATTAAATTGCTTGAGAAGGACTAGTGCCATGAGATCCTTCTCAGACACCATTCAGGACCTTAACCTGATTGATTTGCCATTACAAGGGGCTCAATTTACATGGTCTAGGGGTGATAATTTTGTGCAAGCATCTAGAATTGATAGATTTCTCATCTCCACCGAGTGGAGTGACTCATTCAAGGATGTAAAACAATCAGCTCTCCCAAAAGTAATCTCTGATCATAAGCCTATTCTACTTGAATGCGGAGACTGGGATGTTAGCCCTTCATACTTCAAGTTTGAATACATGTGGCTTCAATCAGAAGGGTTTCTAGAGAAGCTAGAATATTGGTGGCAGAGCTACAATATAGTGGGCAGGGCGGACTTTGTACTACTTCAGAAATTGAAAAGGTTGAAGAGGGATATAACAAACTGGAACAGAGAAGAATTTGGCAAGGTAGAGACCAGGAAAACCAGAGCTCTAGATGAGCTGGCAGCTTTTGAGCAAGCAGCTGAAAGTAGACAATTAACAGTTCCAGAACTTATTCAGATGATGAACCTGAGAATTGAGCTTCAACAACTAGTTAAAGCTGAGGAAATCTCATGGAGACAGAAATCCAGATGCTTATGGCTCAAAGAGGGAGACAAGAACACAAAGTTCTTCCAAAAAATTGCAAATTCTCATAGAAAGGGCAATTGCATAGACAAACTCAAAGTGGGAACTGAGATCATTGAAGATAAGCATAGGATAAAGCAAGAAACTGTTGATTTTTACGAAAGTTTGTACACTGAACCTGAACAGTGGAGGCCTTCAGCCAACTTTGAAGGCATTCCATCCATCTCAGTTGAGGAAAAGTTTAATCTGGAAGCAACTTTTCAAGAAGAGGAAGTATTGGCAGCTATTCAGTCTTGCGCTCCCGACAAGGCACCAGGGCCAGATGGGTACACAATGGCATTTTATCAGAAATCATGGGACTTCATCAAAGTTGACATACTGGCAGCTATGAACCATTACCATCAACATTGCTGGATGGTTAGATCATGCAACGCCTCCTTCATAGCTCTCATTCCCAAGAAAAAAGGAGCAATAGAACTCAAAGATTATAGGCCAATTAGTTTAATTGGGAGTGTCTACAAGATCATAGCTAAAGTCCTGGCAGAAAGGTTAAAGACAGTTGTGGGAAAGCTAGTCTCTAAACACCAGAATGCTTTTCTTAAAGATAGGCAAATCACTGATGCCTCACTGATTGCAAATGAGGTTCTTGATTGGAAAATAAAAAACGGAGGGGCGGGCATCTTATGCAAGTTGGATATAGAGAAGGCCTTTGATCAGTTGAATTGGTCATATCTTCTTTCCATCCTTAGGCAAATGGGGTTCGGTGAAAGATGGATCAATTGGATCAATTTCAACATTTCTACAGTAAAATACTCAATTCTCATCAACAGAAGTCCAGTTGGGTTTTTCTCCCCACAAAGAGGTTTGAGGCAGGGAGATCCACTTTCTCCTTTTCTCTTCATACTTGCAATGGAGGGTTTAAGCAGAATGTTAGATAAAGCCAAGCAATTGCAATGGCTGAATGGTTTTGATGTGGGGAGCATGATCACTACAAACATCTCTCATCTGCTTTATGCAGATGACACTCTGATATTTTGTGAGGCAAACAGGAGTCAAGTTCTTTATTTGAATCTAACCCTTTTGATTTTTGAAGCCCTCTCAGGTTTGCACATCAATATGCTAAAAAGTGTGATCTATCCTGTTAATGAGGTGCTAAACTTGGAGGAATTAGCAGGTATCTTGGGATGTAGTGTGGGTGAATTCCCGGCAACCTATTTGGGGTTGCCATTGGGTGCAAAGTATAAGTCAACAGCTATATGGGGACGAGTTATTGAGAAGTTTGAGAAAAAACTTGCCTCCTGGAAGATGCAGTACCTATCGACAGGGGGCAGACTTACACTGATCAACAGTGTACTTGATAGTATTCCCACATACTATATGCAACTTTTTCCTATTCCTGGCAAAGTGTTGGAACAACTTGACAAGATCAGGAGAGATTTTCTATGGGAAGGGAATAGTGAGAAGCACAAGTATCATCTGGTGGAATGGCCAAAAGTCCTTCTTCTTAAACTACAGGGGGGGTTAGGGATCAAGGATTTGGCGCTGCATAATAAGTGTCTACTTATGAAATGGTTATGGAGATACACACAGGAGGAACATGTTTTATGGAAGGATGTGGTCAGTGCAAAGCATGGGATACAAAGTCATTGGTGCACCAGTCTTTCAAAAGCACCTTATGGGGTCGGAGTCTGGAAACACATATGCAAGCTATGGGAGAAATTTTCTCAGCATAAGCACTTCACAGTGGGGAATGGACTTCATATCAGATTTTGGAAAGACAAATGGCTTCGCAACACAGTTCTGATGGATGATTATCCAAGTCTTTTCAACTTAGCCAGGGATCCAGACTCAACAATTTCTCAAAATAGAGATGGAACAACCTGGAGCATTATGTTTAGAAGGAATATGCAGGATTGGGAGTTTAATGACCTGATCAAACTACTACAGACTCTACAGAGTTTCTCTCTCAACACTCAGGCAACAGATCAGTTCAAATGGGGTATTACAGGAGACGGGAATTACACAGTGAGTGCAGCCTACAAGCAGTCAAGAGCATTTAATGCAGTCACTGACCACTGGCCATGGAAATTAATTTGGAAAATCAAGCTACCGCCCAAGATCGTCTGTTTTTGCTGGACTGCACTATATGAAGCATGCCTAACTCAAGACAACCTCTATAAAAGGAAACGCATCATTGTGAATGGATGCTACTTATGTCAGAAAGCAGCAGAGAGCAATAGGCACCTTTTTCTGCATTGTACTGTTACAGCAAAATTGTGGAATATGTTTTACTCTCTTTTTGAACTCAGTTGGGTCATGCCACATAGTATCAAAGAAGCTTATGAGAGTTGGTGTTGCTGGAAAGTTGACAGCACCATCAAACAGACTTGGAAGATGATACCTGCAGCAATTTTTTGGAGTATTTGGAGGGAAAGGAACAGAAGATGTTTTGAAGGTCTATCAACTCCTTTACATTCTCTCAAAGCGGAATGCCTTATGTGTCTGTACAGTTGGGTTAATTTGTCCTATGTAGATTCCCTGGATAGTTTTTCAAATTTTGTTGGCTCCTTAGTTTTAGCATAATTGTACTTGAGCCAGCAGACCAACTGTTTTTGCTTCTACTTTTGTATCTAATTTGCATCTTCTTGATGCCTTCAATGGAACACTTACTTCATCAAAAAAAAAAAGGAATCCTGTCTTTGACGATCCAGTTTTAGCTAGCAAGTGTGTAGACTCATACTTTGACGACTCCCTAGGGTGTCAAATATCTACTAGGGGAAAGGGTTGATATGTATTTGTGCTTTAGGTAACCTGCACTACTAGAAAATAACTATTTTCCCATTGAAATTTCCTACTGATAAATGTTAAGTAGCTATTCCCACAAATATTTTGATTGAATTAGTGAGAAAAGAAAAAATAGTAGTGTTTTCACACCGAAAAATTAGGAAGCCTCTCAGTGTTTCAATGAGAATCTGTTTCTTACATGTGTTTTCCCCGTGAGCTAGTTTGGTGGGAAATTCATGTTCTATAACACAAATTTTCCATTGATTCATGGTGGGAAAAACCTCTGTTTCTAGTTGTGCCTGCTCATCGTCTACGTCTTTATTCTCCGGTTCCCCTACTCCTGAAAGAGTCCCATAGTCCATTGTCAAACGACACTGGATTAAGAGGGACGGGGAAATATTGATCGTATGGTATTATATTGGATATTATGCCACGATTACTCCTTTACCATTGATTTGATTACTACACTGTCTGATTGGGATTTAAAGAGGAGGTGCTGAAGGTATATAACTAATGTGGTATGTTGAAGTAGGGAAAAAGGATACGCCAAAAGAATGATTACATATCTGATTTTTTCCCATGAGCACTTGCACCATTTGGCAGCAGAGTTCTAGACGACATGCACACAATTTTAGTTTTCTTTCAAAGATGCCGAAAACAGGTGGTGTAGCCAGTTGTTATAGCTTTATCTATGACTTGAGAGTTGAGACTGCCTACTTAAACATTCTTGCGAACCTAGATAGTTTTTTTTTTTTTTTTTGATAAATCGCGGTGTTGGGGCCATCTAGCGCACAATTAGGCTTATTCCACAGGGTACCTGCTATTTATCACCAACACTGGTACCGAATAACTCTCTCCACTAACGCTTAGATAGATGAGAAGAAATCAACAAGTGTTTCTTGTGAACCTAGATAATCCGAGGATTTTATTGTGCTTTCGAATCTTCTGCTTGCAATTACACTCTAATAAAATTTTGCTACATGTGCTTTTCATCTGATGTTTCTGCTTTCTATTTTCCCTGCAGATATTTGCAACAGAATGCAGCCAAAGCTGAGTGATCTAGTGTTCTTTCTTGTTTATTTTTGGACAAATTTGCTTGGCATTTCTGAATGCTTTCATCAATTGTTGCAAAAATGTTTATAAAGAAGCATTAAACTTTTGCAGTTTGAGTAACTGTTGGATCTACACGTTAATAAACCAAGAAAAAAGTAATGATTTTTGGAATCGGTTGAGAAATATCTGCTGATCCAAAATTTACGATAATAGTGACTTGAAGCATAATTGGTAGAGTTGTTATCATGTGATCGGGAAGAAATAACCTTTTGCAGAAATACAGGATAAGACTGTATACAATAGACCTTTGTGGTGGTCTAGTCTATTTATGGACCTTGCGCATAGCTGGAGCTTATACTGCATCGGCCTGTCTCTTTTTAGTGACATAAATATTAAGCTCAATTAAATTATATTAAGAGCGGTGTCGATAAATAAATAAGTATCAGGTGAGATGAAAACATATCATATCATATTTGTATCTCGTATAATAAAGATTAACTAAGCTAAGTCCGAACAGACACTACCAATATTTTGTTTTCCCATTTGAGCTATTGCATATATATAATACCAAAACGTTTCTCTATTCTAGTTCTTTAATTTGTATTGTTGCTAATACATAAACGTTTTTTCTATCTAGTTTTGTAATTTGCATTGCCGCTATAACAAAACCATTTTTTCGTTCTATTCTCGGAGTAAGTAACTCAAATCCTTGGCAAAATTAAGAGTTATAATTCATACAATTTGTTTGGATGGTCGTTACTTATTATTTCAAAGGTACTATATTGTATTGTTTTAGTGAATACAAAGTTTGGAGAGATTGTATCGTTCTTCATTGTTACATATTGTCACTTGAAGGATAAACCACCAAGAAATGTAAGATACATAATATAGTTACTATAAAAAGGGTAAGGTAATAACTAATAAGATTATTCGTCACATAAAATGAGGCAGGGTCTGTTTGACAAACTTGTAGCTGAGGGACTCTTATAGAGTCCTTAATTAACAAGAGTCCTAAATTTGTTACACAACCTATGTAAATACAAAATACATATCCTCAAGTAAAATCCATAAAGAATAAAATTCTAACTTCAGCTTTGTTTGTTCTTCCCTATACCTATGGCGATATGGGAAGAACTGCCTGTCGATCTCCTTGTTAAGATAGCGAATCGTGTTAAAGTGATGGAAGATTTCATTGCTTTACGTGCTGTTTGTACCTCGTGGCGAGTTGCTATCACTAAGGATGACATGTTTTCGCCTCAAGTTCCATTGCTTATGTTGAATGCTACCAAAGATAACAAATATCACAAATATCGAGAATTTTACTCTCTATCCAAGAAGAAAGTTGTACGAGTAGTTCTCCCCGAAGCTAGAGGTAGAGATTGTGTGTCATCCGAGGGATGGCTTTGTACCATGTCATGCTACAGAAAAAAGATGAACTTGTTGCACCCTTTCTCCCGTACCCAAATTCAACTTCCTCCACTAATATCATTGGTGGTTTCACTTGGTGTGAAAATAATGTCTATTGGAGAGGAGTCACTTATCCAAAAAGTTGCCTTATCTGCCAGTCCTTCTATTACATCAGATTACGTATTGATGATTTCTGTTCTTATAGACCATGATAATTATTTGGCTTTTTGGCGATCAGGAGACCGCAAGTGGAGTCGTAGTAATATCAATACAACTATTCATACATGGGGTAACGCCACTAGTATCATTTACTATAATGGCCAATTTTATTGTGTCACTTGTTATGGACAACTTTGGGTTTTTGACATTGTTATGGAGTCAAAATCAATTCATGTTAAGCCACGATTTGTTGCCAGGGTGGATGGTAATAATTATCCAAATAAACAGTATTACAGACTAGTCAAAACATCCAATGCATTATTAATCGTTACCAAGTCTAGTACGCACTTGAGATATAAAGTGTCCGAATTAGATACATTCACAGGTAGATTGAACAATATAACCAACTTGGGAGATTCATCAATTTTCTTGAGCAATGATGGAGGTAGTATTATTAATTGCTCTGGATTTCGAGGAGTAGTCAAGCCTAATCACATATATTTTACTGATATGTGGACATACAATATTGAAAATGAAAAAATTGAATATTTTCATCCTGGACCAAGTTCTATTTGTCCGCTAACTTGGGTTACACCATCATTCCAACACCGCCATGTGACTCGGAGGGGTTGTTGTCTCTGAGTTGTTCAAATTATTATTCTAAAGTCTAATTGAGCTATTTAATTTATTTCCCTTCATTGGAATAAAATGTTGTTGTATTTAATCAATTCTAATGTGTGTTATGCAGCATATGTTTTTCATCTTATAAAATGTGGCCAAAGCAGAGTGTTTTTGTGCTCTTTCTTGTTTGTGACGAGCAAAATAAATATATTTACTACGATTCTATCAACATTTACCCCTATATTTGGATGTTGTTCCTCGTTGGAAGAATCGTAACATTTAATTCGCTGTATTTATAAGATTATGAGTTCATCCATACTATAATTATTTGCAAATTTAATGAATATTTACATATACTATGTTCCGCCTGGGTTGATATGACCCCAGACCCCGTGCTACTATGATTCATCGAACTCTAGTTTGACTAAGGCGCTTTCTTGTGGAGATGGGAACCATGTATATATTTTATGACCTACAAATTTTTAATTTAAAATTCTCTAACTTAAAGAGATTAGAATTTTAAATTCATAAATTTCTAATATTGACTATGCCTATAGTAGGTCTAGGAGAATCTATAGGTATCCATTATATTCAACTCAATAGACATGACGTGTATATTTATCTAACACATACGCATCAAACATTGTTGATCGTGTCTTTTGCTTAAACTATATATATATTATTTTAACAAGTTTAAAGCACGACACAGTGTATATTTTTAATCAAGTTCAAGTCTATCATCACAAAAAAGCCACGAGTTAACATGTTGGCTAAAATAATGTGTTTATTGACATAAAGTAGGATCACTCCTCCAATCAGAAAAAATTTATCAAGTTTTAAATTCAGAAATCACATGATTATATAACCAAAAGAAAACAACAACTTTCTATAATGAAAACTGTTGGATTTTCAGCTTAATTTCATTTATAGGATATTTCTATCTTTCTTACATATTGTAAGGGGTACCTTCGGTGGGGTGGTGGGGTTGAGGGGGTGGGTGTTCTAATAAGGAGTCATGAAAAACAAAAGTTGGGCCCAAACATCAAGATAGAAAAGTTAAATGGGCTTTCAGAAACCCCAAACTTAAACTCTAGAATCATTTCTCGGGTTTTGGGCCACCCGACCCGAAACAGACTTTTCAGTCATAACCATTTCTCCTTTAGCCTCTCTTGCTGCCATCTGTCTCTTAGTGGACTTGTAAAATGCAGCATAAATCAGCAATTGGGCCAGCCCAAGAAGGGTTCCCATTGAATTAGGTGCCTAATAGGAAGAAGACAAAAAAAACTTATATACATGGATCGTATACAAATATTTTGAACTATCAGTGTATTTTAACATGTCGTATCATATTGTTATGTTAGTAGATATTACGAATTGATTAATCGGAAAGTTTAGAAGTAGGACACAATACTTCTCATTTTCTTATTGATTCTTGGGACAAATAATGATATTTGTTAGCTTAATTAGATAAATTACAAAGCAAGATAATTTTGATTTGGTGGTTAAGTTAGAGCTATCATACTAAAATTATCAAAGAATCAAATCAATCAAAATAAAAGTTCCTATTTACTTTTTCTTTTTCTTTTTCTTTTTCTTTTAGAATGGTTGTTGATAAACGTACAAAAACATAAACATAAATAGAGTATAAAATAGTTGTCACAAAAAAGATGTCATATCATATATGCCACAAAATAGAAGACATTATGTATATGATTTAATAATTACTATTTATTAGTATCATTTCCATTTAATCCTAGATTATATAGAGTTAATATCATTTAATTTATAAGACTAATTTTATCTCATTAAAGTCATTAAACTATGTGTTAGTTATTGAGAAAAAATAATTCGTCAACAAGTCAAATTTGTCAGCGCCAAAAAATGACATCATCAATTATTGCAAGTGTATCTCTACTCTTAAAAAAATAAAATATTTTCTAATATAAAGTTAAATAAAACTAATGTTTATTATACTTACAAGAATGTAGGCATCAAAACGGATGAGGGCATAAGAAGTCCAACTCACACCATTGAGAAATGAGAAAAGTGAAAGGAAGAAAGGCATGTACTCCACACTTTTGGTCTTGATCACCAGTTTCTGCAATTAAATACAATATAAACTTTAGTTTAAAAATAACATTTTCATGATTCCCTTTTTAAAAAAAATATTTTCATTTTCTTTCCTAACCAACAAGTGGCAAAATCAAGATGAACACAAATTTAATAACTTTTTATATACACACATCATAATATTTTGGCAAATGATACTCAATTAACCATCCTTCAACATCTTAAAAGATGAACAATTGAATAAAAATCATTAATAATAACAAATGATGTCTATATATATACAAATATCTAATAGAAGAATTCGATCAGAGACCAAGCCGGGGCCGGGCTTGGTGGTGGTGCTTGGCCAAGCCGGGTCGGGCTGGGCCCAATGATCAAACTTCTTTTTACTCAATATGGACCATCTTACATATATATACTTCCTCAAGCAGGAGAAAACTCGAATCATGCAAGAGGTAAAAAAAGGTGAAAGATATTTACCATGACAGACAAAGGAGCAGCATACATCATAATGTTGCCCACCATGCAAATGCTACCAACAATAGCTGCCCTTTTCTTGGGTTCATGGACAAAAGTTAGAACAACAAAGCCAAGTGCAACAACAAAAATAATCTCAACGATGACGATTATAATAACTTTCGTCCTTTGCTTACGATCCGAGTACAATAAAAACAGCGTAAGGTACACGATCTCGATGCCTAGACCGGTTCCGTTAATAGTTATAACTAAAAGACTGTTAGGTGTGACCCATGGGAGACCGTACATCACCCAAAGCCCACAATTGATAAATGTGGCTAGGTATGGAATTGGAGAAAATTGCTCCACAGATTTGCTTTTCCATATACGAACGAAAGTCGTCCTGTCAATAAAAAAAATTGAGATCACAAGTTTTAAAAGTTTTTTTTCTTTTTTTTTCTTTTAAAAAGTCAGATCAATCAAATACCTAAATCTAAAATGAAACAAAAAGTAAATGCTATAAATAAAAATGAGTTACATTATATACATCGATAATCTGATGGTGTAAAAAGTTCTTTATAAAAGCGGTGCATAAAAATTAAACTCTTTGTGCTTTAAACGCATTTTTATTAGAGTAAGGGAAAGTTAATTAAAGGAAAAACATGAGAATTGAAGCTTACAAGGGTGACAAGAACAAGATGAGTGCAATGATATTCCCTGAAAATAAAAATAAAAAACAAAAAAATCAGTTTTTTCATTAAAAAAATAAATAAAATTGAAGGTAATAATTATCATGAGCTATTTTTCTCTATATATGTTTTTATTGAGTGTGTAGGGACGAAGCTAGATGAGCAAAAGGGGTTTATTCAAATCTCTTTCATAGAAAAAAATTACATCATATATATAAAATTGAAAGAATAATATGTATATACAGTAGATATGATGAATCACGGATAAAATTCTAGCTCCGTCACAGAGTGTGTATGTTTTGTAGAGACAAAAAAGTACGAAGAACTAACCAATAACACCAACAGCAAACCTAGCATTATCCCTATTAAGAAGCATAGCTATGAAGAAAAATAGAAGAATCTTTTCTTGATTTTAATTTCTTGATTTTTTTATTTTTTTTTACTTGTGGAGTGAGTGTGTGAATCAAAGAATGAAGATGGATAGCCTTATAAAGGGTAAAGGGGAAGGGGTTGATTTTGGTTTGTCCAAAATAAAATAAAATGAATAAATCAAAGCATGCAAAGTCTCCCTCTCTCTCCTTGCATTACATGTATTATTATTTGGTTGGTCAATAAATACAAGATAAATGAATAAATAAAAGTCAACAAAAGAAATAAATGAAAAATAATTTATTTCAATTTACGTGTTATATTTTTTTATTTAAATTTCAAATAAATATTATACTTTTTTCGTTAAAAATTAATATTATTTTACACTTAATAAATGAATTGTAATCATACAAATAACTATAATTTATTTAAATCATAAATTTTGAGATTCTTTCTTCTTCTTTTTTAGATTTTGTGATCAGTCAAACATTGTCATATTTCTTCCATCCTGAAATACTTGTTATTTTATTATTTTATAAGAATCAAACTACATAATATTTGACCAACAACTTAAGATATAATTTCTTATTATATTAATATGAGAAAATCTACAATTCATTACTTTTTGAATATATAAATTATAATTAATTTATTCTAATAAAACTTCAAAATCTAGTTAAGTTTATTAAATGAAGGTTAAATGAAGAGAGAAGAACACTATAGGCACTCCATTCAAGAATTTTCAGCAATTTTTTTTTTTTGAAAAATAGAGAGAATTAATTATTTTTGCATGGATTTTACTTTGCAGCTTGCACTGAATTCAAAGCTAAGCTTATCCATATTATCCTTATCCATTTGAGTCTGGTAGGAGTTAGCATTATGAGTAATTCTTGAATGGGGTGCAATAATTTAAACAAATAAAGGCTAATTTAATTACTAAATTTTATTATTAAATATTTTTAATAAGTATTTTAATAGCTTAAATTGAAATTAAAAAAGAATGGACAGAGTAGTAATTTTTATTTTACTTTAGCACAATTACTACTCCCTCCATCTTATATTACTTGCCAACATTATTAAAAAGTGCGTCTCAAAATACTTACTCTATAAGTTTACAAAATTAAAATAAAATTAATTGTTTTTCTAAAGAGTGTCAAGGGTAATTAGTACCAAATATTTTCTGTTCGTAATTTTTTAAAGGCGTATAAAAGAGAAACATGATCATTTTTTGCGGCAATTAATTAACAATTGCCGCTAAATATGTATTTTTAGCGGTAATTATAAGCATTCTTTGTATGTGTTCCTAAAGTCTTTAGCGACATTGGATAATCCAATGACACTTCACTAATGCCGGTAAAAACTTTAACACTTTTTATTAATGTGTCTATTTATTGCCGCTAAAAGTTATTTTTGTTATAGTGATTTTTTGTTCGTGATTTTTAAGAGCGTGTAAAAGAGAAACTTAGATCATCGACAATCTAACTTATCTTATTTTCTAAATTACTAATTAATCTCACTTGTATAAATGAATATATTTTAATTATATGTTAGTGATAAATTTTTATAATTATTTATTAGGTGATTTATTATAAAAATATCTGACAGAGGGGTCCATGGAATTTTTTCGAGCAGACAACGTTGTAATGGAAATTTCAGGACTTTATGTAGTGTTTGGTTTGTCAAGGAAAATTGAGAATATTGAATTGTTGCCATTGGTAACTGCTCACTCATGTTAATAATGTGAAATATATAATTGGAATTATATGTGAAATAAAAAAAAAAAAAAATGGAAAACTTGAAATATTAATTTTTAAAATGTGGTAGGTATCATGTGTTGAAAATCATTGGCATGACGTTTTTCTTCCTTTCTATTTTGCACTTTTATATTATTATTTTTTTACTTAATCATTTGATATTTATAATTAATTAATTCAACTAATTCAAATTTATATCATATACCAGAAATTATTAAGGTAGGAAGTTCTTTTTATCATAATTTTTTTCTTTTTCGAGACTGAAATCCTACACAATTAAATTGCATTGCTACGCCATAACTTAAGGTGTTCAATATTTTTTATGATGTTCAGTCGATGAACGTTACTTGTATTGAACGTGAGCTACTTAAAATCTATGTATAAATGACATAAGCATATATAAAAATATAGTTTTATTTTCTACTTAATATTGTTTGTTATTTTGGAAACACTTATAAAAAGAATTAAAACTTAATTATACTATTTCATGCAACAGACAACAAAAAATAACCATAAATTAAAAAGAGGGGGAACAATCTCATTAAGAGAATTTGGAATAATTTTTTTCTTAAAAATAAGGTAGTCAATCAACTGATCTTCTTAATTTTCGAAATTTTGAGATTATTTCAGAAATTAAATTATACAAATATGGTGTTTGACTTTTGACCAAAATCTATCAGATAGCTTTAAAAAAATCAGAAATTATTAGATTATACAAGAATGATATTTGACTTTGGACCAAAATTTCATCAAGGAAGTTAAAAAAATTTCAAAAATTCAAATTTGATTATATGATTAGGTCGGATCAATACATATGAGTGAAATAATTGTATCATGTTGACTTAATATTTGGACTAATCATACACTCGTATACAAATTTTATAAATTCACATCTTGTCTAATTAATCGTTAGTCTTATAACGTCTCATTTAGTCAAATAGTCAATATGTTTAGGGTATTTTAAGTCAAAATATAATATTAAGATTTATTCAATACGTGAAAGGAGGATATTTAACTATTTTTTGACTGTTCTACCCATTTAATCTAACAAGAAGAACTAATAAATCCTTAATTAGCTATGTACTACTAATCACCAAACACTAATTAAATTATTATTATGTCATTAATTACTTCATTGACCTTTTGAGCAATGTGTAACGTTTTTTTTTAAATTTATTTTTTTGTTTTACTTGGTGACAATATATGTAACGTTTGCAAATGTGTAACTGTAAACCGAAAAATTATGACTAAATATAGTGTAGGCAGAACAGAAAGTAGGAGACAACAAGACAAAAATAAGTAATTATTTCATTTAAGTATTAATAATATAAGGACAAATTTAACCTGCCATTGTGAAGTTATTATAAGTTAGTTGAGACATTAAGGAGTTTGCTTCAACATGTTTTTTGAAACTCAAATGCTTAGGCATTACAATTCATGTGTTACAAAATGTACTTAGTATCGTTGATGTCAGATTCAAAATTTAAAGTATATGAAAAAAATTATGATTTCTGATAAATAATTATATAAGATGTTTAATTAATAAGGACAAAAATTATCTTTATTAAATAAGAATAGTTTAGTAAATTATTGCTTGAATTTATTAATTTTTTCTAATGGGCATAAAAAATGCTAAAACGATACTTAAAATGAAACGGAGAGAGTATTCATGTCTAAATGGTTAACCCCTTAATTCCATTCGAAAACATAAACCTTAATTATTGTATTATTAAATGAACAACTTTTATCTATTTAGTTCGTCATTTTTTCTTTATTTTTTATTATGGCTCGAGAGTTATTGAGTTCAACTGAACTCGTACCTTGACCTCTAGCTTTGCCTCATATATACTGGTTATATTTATACTCATAACTATTTAATTTATTTATAAAATTTCATTGATGTTCATTAGTTATTTACAACCAACTAATCGAAACGAGCTCTTAAAACTTTCAAGAACATCCAAATTCAGTTGGATAAATATTCAATGCATTTGCGTAAACATTTTTGATACTAAGAGAGTGACAAAAAAATAAGTACGTACTTTAAGTACTTAAGAGAAATCCAACTCAACTGTCTTCATTTCTCTGACAACAATAATAAATTCTGATTAACTTGTTAGTTATGAAGTATGTAGTTGGTGAAATTAATTAAATGAATTTTTTTAATGTGTTCCTTCAATTTTAATCAGAAATTTTGAGCACAAGTCTTTCAAAATAAGTAAATTTGTTGCAAGAATGCTTCTATTTATAATGATGTTTAATGACACATGACTGAATTAGTCGACTGAGTAGAAATCGAATACCAAATAAATAAAAGTACATATAAGGAAATTGAAAAAAGGAAAAGACCATCAATTGAGCCCAAATAATATTGCATAAAATCTTTACTTGGGTGGGACGGAATTAAAGATTTTTAGTTTGAACTTCAAAAATAAAAAAGATTCATGATTGATATTATTTCTCATTTGATGAGTCTTACGCTACGTGAATTCAAATTGATTATATACCTTGTTTGGATGATGGTTACCTGTTGTATTGTATTGTTAATTTAAATACAATGTTTGTTTTGATGCTTAAATACTAGTGTATCGTATCATTTAAATCCATTATTAGGTAACAACGAAAAAACCTATTTTATGTAACGACCGATTTGGTGTGATCGCGTCTTTACTTTAATATTTTCTTCTCATTTTATTTTTATTTATTATTTAATAATTATAAATTTCATCTTTTATCCTACATTTTCACAGTAGCTCTACCTCGTACCCTACTTTTTTTGGAGATTTATCATTCAAATTATAAATGTGTGGCATTATGTAACGATGGAGAACGATACAATTTATCCAAACATTGTCTTTATTAAAACAAGACACGAGTATAATAAAATACAACACAATATAATATCTATGATATATTATGAAACAATACGCAATAACCATCCAAACAAAGTGTTAAGTCAGTGATATAATGCGAATACTAGATGAAAGAAAATTGAAAAGAAGAAAAGAGCATTGATTAATTGTGCCCATTTAAAATGCATAAAATCATTAATTGTTGGAATAGATAAAGATCTTTTTATACTTAGTTTTTGAATCTAAATTAGGAAAATAAAAATAAATTTGATAAAAAACTTTTTAATTTAATAAATTGTATACTATGTGAATTCAAATTGACTCACAAAATGCATATTAAATTGAAAACTGCAAAGAGGAAAAGAGCATTAATTGTGACCAATCAATTTGTATACAACTTTTATTTTGATGAAATGAATATGAGCTCTACCATGCTTTCCCTTTATAATAAATGATATAAATTCGAATCAGTTGAGTTAGTGCATATTGTATGCTTAGATTTACAATATTTCATAAATTTTCAATTTAAATATAAAAATACGTCATTCTAAAGTTTTTTTTCTACTATAACAAAAAGACCGATAACACTATCGAATAATTTTATAATTTTATTGGTGGAACGGAGGGAAAATAGCATTAAATTGTATCCAATTAATGTGCATAGAACCTTTACATCCATAGCCACCGTCCCCTTTCACCAATAATCCATTATGATTCCATTTTATGCAAAAAATGGACAAACAATTTCCTTTTTAAAAAATTTATTGATGTAATAATGGAAATAATCATTATTCAATTGTAGGTGGATGAAAACAAATTGTTGAAAATACTTTATTCATTCATTTTTACTGGTCAATTTTAAATTTTAACATTTCAAGAAAAGACTTATATATTTCTCATATCATTTTCTAAGACGATCTAATACTTAACCTCAATTAGTATGAACAATATAGTAAAATTTCCATATCAATCATTATTTATTAAGAGGGAGCAAAATCTAAAATAAACACGTAAAAGTAAACGGGGGGAGTATTTTATTTGTCTTGCTTAAAAATGGTCCATCCAATATATTTCATGTAGTTCACTTTAACACTTAATTTCAGTTTTAAGCTAAGATAAGTTTGAATAGAAATTGGTTTAACCTTACTCTGAAATATACTTACTTACAACACTTTCTTTCTAATGGATAACCCAAAATGCGTTTACTTTCATGCATGGAATCAATACTGGAGACGTCATATCTTTTCGGTGAGTTCAAAATAAGTGTGATTTTTATAATAATTTCAAAATGATCGAAGATTAAAAATTTATAAACAGGTTCAACTGGCTCAATATCTTCAGTTTTTTGCATGGACATAAGTTATATAGAAACTAAGCTTGGTAAGACATATAACTTGTGGGTTATGAACTTCTTAAAGCATAATATTTTAAAACTAACCTTATGTCTCTATCGGCACAAGTTTTGTATGAACTAAGTTATGCCTTACATGAACTGAACTTATGCATCTAACTACATACAATTTATGTAGGAATTAAGCAACATATAACTTGTTATGTCAAGTCATACCTTGTGATTTTTTTAAAAAAAAAATCTTGTTTTGCGATTTTTATTTTACTTTTCCTACTACTGACACTAATTAAGTCGCTCAACTTTCAACAAACTTTAAATTATGAATTCAACATTATAAACTCAAACTAGTTTTAAGGTGAAAATTAAAAGTTAAACTCATTAAATTTTGATCGAAATTATGTATATGTTCATAGAATTCGCCCTAAATTCAACTCCGATGGATAAGGAGAAAATAGGAATATATTGTTGACATGTGAATATCAAAAAAGCAAAATCCCAATATTCCATGAATCCAATTCCACTTTAAAATCAGTGCCAAAAACATTCCAAATAATTCTAGAAATTATTGAGTTGATAGTAACATGTCTATAATGGTACAATGAAGTTTTAAAGCATGTTTTTTTCCTCCAATTTATGTCACCCTATTCTTATTGTTTCTTTTTTTCTTTTAAAACCTAGTAAAACCTATCACATGTCTCATCAATGCACGTAGATTTGTAGCAAATTGAAAGGTGCAAAAAAATCACCATGTGAAAATAAACCCAAAATAAGACAACCCCTTTTTATGAAACAATTCTTAAAATGTTAAAAAGGATTTAAGCATCGTTTGATCATAGAAATAGTTGACACTTAAAAAAATGTTGATGTTTGTAAAAAAAAACAATTATTTTGAATTTTGAAGTTGTATTGGACACGTATTTTACTTGAAAAAATTAATTTTTTTGAGTGAAAGTGAAACTTCATCCAAAAACTGATAGAATATGAATTTTTAAATTATTTTTATGAACAAACAATGTTTTCAATTATTTTTTTTTAAAAAAAAATTACCCTCAAAATCTATGGTCAAACAGAAGTTTAAACTATGAATTTAGACAAATTCAATAACATTTGCTTAGGCCATGTACTTGCATTAGAAAATTCATTAAATATAGTATAAATACTTAATTTTGAATGAGTAGCTAAAACAAGTTATGTTTAATATTAAATTTAGAACCTATAAACCTTAAATTCTGACTCTTATTTTTGTATCTCCAATTATTTTTGTTGTCATCATTGCACTTTTTTTTTGTCTTCATAAAGGTTAAGATTAGCACCAAATATTACCTCACTTTTTTGGATTTTTTAAAATTGAGATGAATGGACCAAAATTTTCATATGTTACATCATGGTAAGAATATGATAATGTTGGTTTTGTTTTGTATATTTGCTTTCTTCCTAAAATGGTAAATAGAAAGAGACCATTGAATTGGTGCTACACATTGAGAGGTCTATCTTTTTCCACTTAAATTTTTTTTAGTACACCTTGTGACTATACATTAGGTTAAAAGATAATTACATAAGTTACACACTTAACATAATTAATTACTAATTTTATATAGTTCAAATGTTAATGAGTTGACATTACACTTTTTGTTAAAAAATAATATGAACCCCGGCTGGCACACCTAGGGACGGATACTTGAAGCGTGAACGATATAATATATATGAATAAACCAATAATATTATATGACGTAGATATCATATAAAGAAAACAAATTTTGCATAAAGATGAACTCTACATGAGATTGTCGTCTTCTTTTTTAACTTGTAATGATTCATTATCAGTAAGACATACCCGTAGTGCATAAAAATTTGTAAATCTCTACTTCAAAACAACTTCAGATATGAATGAACTTCAGTTTGCTTGACTCAGACACAACAAAAAAAGTTTCATGTTTGAAAAACGAGACCAAAGTGGACAAATACTCAATTTTGAGACCACCATTTAAGATATACTCGTAGTGCATAAAAATTTGCAAATTTATCCACTTCAGAACAACTTCAGATATGAATGAATTTCAATTTGCCCGAATCATACACCGCATATCTAAAGTTATTTTAAAAGTGAAAGACGTGCAAATAGCTTAAAAAATTAGATACAAATTAAATAGCGATATCGAGGCTACCCGTGAAAATTTTATCCGAAGGGATAACATAAAGAACTGCATTGGGTGAGAAATTGAATCCTATGGGCTTTGGTACCTGTCAAGGTTTAGGCCTATTCCAAATGGCCTTCCACAAATAAAAATGTTTTGGGCCAAAATTAAATGTTGATGGGCTTTCTTGTACATGTCCAATAAGCCCAAGTAGAACCTGTAAACAAATCCATGTTATCATGAGGACTGAAGTGTAACTTTATGGATCTTTAGGTACCAAACTTGTTATTCTTCTGAAAATAGCAACTTGTTCTGGTGTTTCTGCTGGTATCATAAAACTGCAGAAACTACATGACAATATTTATTGAGTGCAGGTCATTTATTATTTCAAAATCCTTGCAATGTTGCAACCTTCAAAGTCTATCCAACAAAAAAAACAAGAGTTAAAGGATAAAAAACACAACAAAACTAGCTTTGTTTTGTGAATTTTATACATCAATTATTTACTATTCTATTTAACTACCTAACTATTACTTTGTGTGTTTCATATCTTAACTATCACTCCATTTGTATTAAAATACAGGTGTTGAGTTGACCGATATGCATCTGTTGTCGTTTGATAGTAAATATTTGGTCAATTCAACATTGAGGTGTTAAATTGAAAAGAGTGATAATTTAGATAAAAAGGAGAAAAATAAAGAGCTTTGAGGATAATTTTGATATGTTTTCAACTGTTAACTCGAAATAGAACTTCATTTAATCAATTTTCGAATTAAAATCATTACCTTCGACTAACACTATACAAGCCACATGACAATCAACGAGTTATCAAAATCACCTAAAGCAAAACATGCTTAAATTCTCCATCTCAAATATTCAAAACCATAGGAGAAACGGTTTAACTCCCCCATTCATGACAATTACCTTCTTCAAACAGATAAATTAGCGATCACGCAAAATTGAAAAAATAAATAAAATAGAATGCTACTACATAAAAAGAAACAAAAAAAAACATATAGATATGGATGTTTCATTTCTAGCTGCATATAAATTCAACTTTCCTGGAGTGTAGGAGAGAAAAAGAAAGAACTGCACTCTTGGCAGAACACCTTCAAAATCACACCAATAACCAATTGAACAATAACGAAAATGAACAACAATGGCAAATTCAAAGGGACAACAAACAACATGCCTCACAAATAACAGATTAGCACTATACATGATCTTCTATGTTACAGAAAATGCATTCCAATGTACACAATCAACTCCTAAACCCAAAGGCGGACCACTTCCTTGAGGTCTCCTTCTTTGTCGTTTTAGAACTAGGATCGATAAGGTTCTCAAGTGACTTTGCTTTTTTGTTGCGAGATTTGCCTGCTTCTTTCAATAACTCAGCTAGCCTTTTCTTCTCATCATCGAAATCAGGATTTGCAGTTCCAAGCTTCTCTTCTCTCAATTTAAGAACATACTCCAGAATCTCAATGGCATCTTCAACTCTGCAATACATAAGACAGAAATAAGCTGAACATCACAAAGCAGTTGAAAGGAAGATACCATTGAAGCAACTCTGTGTGCCTATCTCAAAATACTAACTGAAATGGTATTTAGTTGAGATCACACAACTGAGAAATACATCTAGCTTTCATTACTGAATATAATGAGGTCTCTCCCTTTCTTTCTTCTATTTTGTTTCCTTTTAGACAAGTTGAATAGAATCACAGCAACAGAAATTTTTTCACAACAATGGGCATTACCTCCATCCAATCCACCACACACGTGTTCCAAGTGGAATGAACATAGCATCATAAATCTCAAAACAATTTTTTTAAAAATGAAATCAATCAGAGTAGTTATATATAAGTGAAGATGCTTATAGTGGTAATGCTACTTTAAATATATGCATGTCTCATAGCAAGGCAGATATGTTCATTTGATTTAAATTTTGAATATTGGCAGCAGATTAGTGTGGCAAAAGTAGTACGTATCAATGCATTTGTAATAAATTAGTGGATTAATCAGCAAGGTTCATCCAAGTACTTAAGGCAATATTTTAAAATATGACATTACCTTCCCAATGCATCATAAGTTGCTGCAAGATTGCTATAGACACCAAGGGTATCTTGATGACAAGGACCACACTCCTGTTCCAGAATTCGTCTTGCTTCTTCAAATAATTCAGCAGCCTCGTCTATTTTGAACAACTGAACAGAAGACAATCCCATCTGATTCAAAACAACCCCAAAGAAGGCTGACTTCCTCTCACCGCCAGCCCTGAGTTTTGCTACAGCATTTTCAAAGGAGCTGTGTGCCTCTTCATATCTTCCAACCATATAAAACATAACTCCCATCCGTGCTTCAATGCCAGCAATTGTACTTTGCTGCCCTGGTTTATCCTCCAAAAGTTTCATTGCCTTGAGCAGGAGTTTCAATGCCTCCTCGGGTTCATTAAATAACTCATAAATAGCTGAAATTTCCGTCAACCCACAAGCAATCTCTTCTGCAGTCGTTCCAGGCACAGGTTTTGCATATATTCTCAAGGCATTTTCACAGTAGGATCTGGATTCCCTCAATTTTCCTGTCTTATAGTATAGGTCAGCCAGCCTTACAAAGACAGATGCAACTGAGGGATGGTTGTCACCCTTAGACGATTTGAAAACAGTAAGTGCCTTTTGATAAGAGAAGACAGCCTCATCAAAACGAGACAGAGATAAGTAGATGTTCCCAATACTAACATCAATAGCTGCAACCTCATTTTCCTGTGCATTAGCGATCATAGCCATGCTTGCAAGTACAAGGTGTTCAAGGGCTGCCTCATAATCACCTTTAGCCTCACATATGAGAGCCATTAAACGACGATCAGCTGCCTCTTCAAGAGAAGCTGGTGGACTGTGGACACGATGGATTTCCAGTGTTTTCTTGCACAAATTCTCTGCTGCATCAAATTGCATCGCTTGAACATGAGCTTCAGCCAAGTACCTGCATAATTTACAATTCAGTTGCCTTAGTTAGAGCCTAAGAATCACATAGATAGTTGCCAATTAAAAGCTATAAAGGAAGAGTGTTACACAAACTAGCTAATGTAATAAGAAAGGACATTTAGGCCCGTGAACTTAAAGCAGCCATATTGAGCAGATCAACGCCATCCCAGTGAAATAGTTATATTGATGATATTCTTTATAAACAACAATCATGAACATCAAACAGCCTAATATAGTTTCATGGTTTACTTTACTAAACACCTATCAATACATGTAATACTCATTGAATATTTTTAAGAAATTGATCTCTTTGAGTCTTTACAAAATGTTGAATATATTTTAAGAGAAACAACCCCCCCCCCCCCCCCCCCATGATTTGCCAGAATCTACTCTAAAAGATTCCTAGCAACAATGAGTATCCCTCAGTTCTAACAGTGAATCCCCCACTACCATCATAACACCTAGCCATCGATGAGCACCGCCTTTGCCAACATATACCACTATCTGCATCTCAGCGAATTCCAGTAAATAAAATTTATATTAAGTGTCAGTTTTACTTGTAAGAAAATTTTACGGAAAAAGAACATGTTTAAAGCCAACTAACAGATAACATGTGAAAAGAAAAGTATAAGACATATGACCAACATTGAAGGCCTATAGCCACCGCTAACTGAAAAAAGAAGAGCAAAAGCAAGAACCTTTATTTCAGAAAGACAAGAGTTTGTAGAAAATCACATGACTATCCTCTATAAGTACAGCAAAAAGTTTTTTCTTAGAGAAAGAACATTATAATAGCATTGGACAAGTTGGATGAATTATTAACCTCAATCAGATGGATCTGCTAACTGGACTTCCTAAAGAACCAATTCCCTTACCGGAAAAAAGCACATCTATCCAATTTGACTCTGATAATCAGATATAGGAATTACATAAGTACGAATTGCATTACATTTACTGCTGTTTTCAATTGATAATATTTCAACTGAATCCTAATAATGCTTCAAATGATAATAGCTTTCACAGTATAAACACAGCTGAAAACTAAAGAAGTGCAATATGCATTCCATATTAATTGATACAGTCTGTTAAGCGTTATCAATTGGCCAGCTATAAGAATCCTTTATCTATGTTCAGCTCTACAATTTCATATTAAAAGGAACAAAGAGACGTTATGATAACTAACAAATACCTGCAAGTCTCAGCTACTCTCGGATCTGTATCTCCTAAAGCTTCCATCTGTACTTTCAAACCGTCCTTGTAACATTCAATCGACCGATCCAACTGTCCAAGCATGGAATGAGTATCACCAAGCTGCATATACCCAGAGAACGCCGCAAGCGCATGATCTGCACCTTTCGAAACTTCTGGCACCTTAATCGCTGTTTCCAGCACCGGAATCGCCTCTTCAAACCTAGCCAAACTACAATAAATAGCTGCCACAACGTGAAGACTCATAGCCAGATCCAAACTAGGCTCACCGTCAACCGCACATTTCTCAAACGACTTCGCAGCTCTTAACGCATAATCCAACGCCTTATTCGGTCCCTCACCGGAAGCAATCGTATCACGCGCTAACTTCAGCAGAAACGGTCCTAGATCGGGATTATCAAGAGACGACTCATCAATCACAACCTTCTCCGGTGGAGATTTCTTCTTCCCTGAGCTCCGATCCGGTGATGGCTTAGCCCGTGAAGTTGACGGAGACGGTGAAGGAGGTCTCCTCGGCGCCGGAGAGTTGCTCTTCGGGATAACAGGTTCGGATCTATCCACCCGTCCATTTGTCTCCTCCGAAACTGAAATTCTCAACGGCGGAGCCTCCGCTGGCGTTTTGACGGAAACTATACCCGGCATTGTTAACTGATTAATGTTAAAGGATTTTCAGGTAGAATTGAAGTTTAAATATATATAAATGGTGATTTTGGGAGTTATAAAAAAAGGGAATGAATTAAGGATTAATTAAATTTTTGGAACGTATTTTTCAAGTGTTAGTTGAGAAACAGTTGAAGAAGAAGGTACACAGTGAAGGTGAAGGTAAGGTAAGAATTCGGACTGCCATCGACTAAATGGGCCACCTATATTCTTGGGCTCAAGATAAAAGTGGGCCATCTAGAAAATGACATGGACCAATTATTCCATGACAAGTATTATGACCCGTACAGAGAGGATTATAAAGTGGGGAATCGAACCATCACGAACAAACCTACTGAGTTACTAAGATCCTCGATTTTTTTTCTGATCTGAAAAACTTCCTCTGTCTCATATTAACTGATCATCTTACTAAAAATAGTTGTCACATACTCCCTCCGTCCAACAATAGTTCTCATCTATACTAGAAATAAATGTCCAACAATACTTGTCAAATTTAGAAAATCAAGAGATAATTTAACGTTTGTATCTATTTTACCCTTGATATTAAATATTATTTATCATTTAACGCATTTTTTAAAGTATTAAATTAAAAAAAGTCAAAGGATAATATAATAATATTATCCATATTATTTATTGTTTCTTAAAAGATGTGTCAAATCAATAGTGGATAATTATTGTTGGACATAGGGAATACCAGTTGATCAACTTATTAAATCAAAAAAATATTAATTAAAATTTTCCTATATTACCATTATAATTAATTATTTTTAAAAGTGTTCACATTTATTTGCAATATTCCCAAGAAGCTTTTTAAGTGTGAATTAGTAATGATTTTTCAATATGTGTGTAAAATAGAAAATGATCCACTAAGAAGGAGTATTTAGAGAAATTTATTGCAAGATCATATTTTACCTCTTACATGATAAAGAGGTTAATAAAGAAATTAAAAAGTGCTTCGAAACTATTTTATCTTATTTATTGTGATAGTTCTCTACTATATATATATATATATATATATATATATATATATATATAATGTTACATGTTTACTGAATTTATTTGTAGAATTTCATTGAAGATATCATCATCAAAAAGAATTATATTTTTCTATATTTAAAAATAATTTATTTTAAGTTGAATAATTTGGGATCTCCGCGGTAAAAGAATTTCTTTTCGTAAGAAGAGAGCAATCTCTGTCATGCGTTGGATTATCATTTGAAAATGTGATATGTGAAGGTTATGATGATCCATGATTAATTTGTCAAAAGTACACTTTTGGCCCCCATTTTTAATTTAGTTTTTTAGAGAACATGTAAATTTTTAGCTAAGCAATTTAAGATTATCTTTTTACGATTTCAAATTAAGCACTAGACCAATTAACAATCATATAAGTTGTTTGTTAATCTTTTCCAATCGAACAGGAGGCTAACTAAACCAATCTTATGTAGATATATAGTCCTATTGAAACTGTTATGAACAAGCCAGGACATAAAATAGTCCTATATTGAATTAAGAAATTATATTTAGGATCTGAGCTGATAAATACGATTTATGAGAGTAAACTAGACTTATGTAAAATGTTGAGTAAGGACCCATTCGGCCATAAATATATTTGGGAAAAACTTGAGAAATGGTTATAACTTGTCATTACTTGACAAATATATTTGTCAAATATCCAAGTTTTCACTAGAAAAAACTACTATTTTGGTCAAGTTCTAATATTTGGGTATTTTTTTAAAAAAAATTACCTCAAACTTTTATATTTTATTAAAAAAAACACTCATCATTTATTAATTACAACAAAATATTTATCTACCAAATTACTCCATATTGTTATTTTGTTGTTATTGATTGTTATCAATTATGTTATAAGGTTGTTTTTTTAACGAAACATGTTCATTATAAAATGATAATACAAACTTGAAGGTATTTTAATCATTTTTAGAACTTATGGGTATATATCATATTTTTTCGAAATAGTCAAATATTTCTCCTAAAATTTATGGCCAAATGCATGGTGAAACTTCGCCCAAAAATAATTTACCAAGAACATTTAAAAATTTGGGGTCAAACGGCAAACGCTAGCTAAGAGTCTGATTCTTCGCATCCCCTTTCTTTTACGAGAATTTGTAATTGAACTCTAGTCTTATTAATATAGTTGAGAAGCTGGTAACGGTTACATAGATTTGAGAGTTCAATACATAAAGCTTAAGGTTTTATATAAGAAATACATTTAAAAATTAATTAGCAACTTTGGCCCCTATAGGAGGGTTTCCTTTGCCTGGGGTATGTGAAAAATTTGGTCCACCTTCATCGTAGTCCACCGTCGCATTCATTGCTAAAAGCTTACGCACATTCATTTGGCCAATCACCTAACCACAAAGACGGAAAAAATAATTGTAAGTTATATATATTGATCTGATAGATGATAATATGTATTTCATGAATTTAAATTAATTGAGTCTCAAATAGATAATTGAACATCAATTGAGGACAAAAAACTATTTGCATACGAATGATACATGCCTAATAGCTTGTCAAGTTTTTGAAGCACAAGAATTGGAACAAATAACTCTAAATTTATTTTTTGGATGTTCCTTTATTTTGATTTTTGTATTGAGACTCGATTATATTTGAATTTGTTCTCATATTAAGGTAATTCATTTTCTAACATAGATAATTTTATATCCAGATCTCGAATTCTAGATCTTCAGATGAGTACTTATCATCTCACCATCTCATAAATTCATGTATTTATTAAGCATTCACAAAGTACAAATCATCTATATAAAAAAAATAATCTACTTGAGAAAGTTACCTCTCTCTGTAGGACTTGTGGCAAGGCCACATCTTGTATGCCATTGGTGCGACCTATAAAAAGAATACACAAAATCGATTTGAATTTTCGATTCTAAAATTAATTGAGATCAATTATATAAATTTTCTTTAAATTCATCTTAAGTCGATATTATATAACATAAAAACAGGTTAATTTTTGAATTAAAAAATAAATATAAAATTAATTCACCTGGCCATGAGCAAATGAAGATGAGACAGATAACAAAAAGAAGAGTCTTCATATTACCACAAACTAAAAATACTTTAAAATTGTTGGCAAGATTTGTTTGAGAGTATTGAAGTGTCTTATAAATACATTGTACTGTGGATGTCATTAATTACATAATTTCCTGATAAATTTGTAATTAAATAAATTTTTAACGAGATAAGATTGTAATTGAATAAAGTTGAATTTGGTTTTTCTCCTATTCACACCTTCCTCGTGACATATGTCATATTTGAAATTTTAAGTCCTAGATTATATTAATGTTGACCAGTCTCTTAACTATAGTTACATAACAAATGAGGAAAAAAATTCACCAATTTTAATTAAAAAATCTCATTTTCCACTATTTTTGACTCCTCATTAATATCATCACTTTAAAGTTTAATTATACTTTTTGATTTTTCTTTTTATGTATAATTGATTTAATTTTAATTTTATTTAAAACTGAATCAAATCAAATTATGAAGATCCCTTAATAAAATATAAATGGAAGATCATGCCTTCTGAATTACTTTTATATATAACATTACATTTATTTATTTTCATTGAAATCTTGTAAACTACCTTTGATAAGAAAAACAAAAAATCGATTTTTTTTCTGACGCATAAAGCAGCTCAATACCAAATAAAATTAAGAAATTATGTTTGAGATTCAAGTTGATAAATATGATTTATGAGAGTAAATTAGACTTATGCAAAATATTGAGTAAGAATCCATTTGGCTATAAATATATTTAGGAAAATTTTGAGAAATGGTGTTTGGTCATACAACTTGCTATTAGTTGGCAAATATATTTGTCAAATATCTTATGTTTTCAATTACTAGAAAAAATTAGTATTTCGGTCAAGTTCTAATATTTGGATATTTTAAAAAATTTAAAAATTACCCCCAAACTTTTATATTTTATAAAAAAAACCATCATTTATTAATTCTAACAAAAAATTATCTACCCAATTTCTTCATATTGCTATTTTGTTATTTTATTATTGTTGTTGATTGCTATCACTTATGTTATAAGGTTATTTTTTAACGAAACATGTTCATTATAAAATGATAATACAAACTTAAAGGTATTTTGAATAATTTTTAAAACTTATGGATATAAATCATATTTTCTGAAACAGTCAAATATTTCTCTCAAAATTCATGACCAAACGCATGGTGAAACTTTACCCAAAAATAATTTGCCAAGAATATGTAGAAATTTGTAACCAAACGCTAGTTAAAAGTCTGATTTTTTTCGTCCACTTTCTTTTACGAGGATTTATAATTGAACTCTAAACTTATTAATATAGTTTAGAAGTTGATAACGGTTACATAGATTTGAGAGTTCATTACATACAGCTTAAGGTTTTATATATATAGAAAATACATTTAAAAATTAATTGGCATTTTTGATTCTTATAGGAGGGTATCCTCCGCCTGGGGTATGATTAAAATTTGGTCCAGCTTCATCATAGTCAACTGTCGCATCCATTGGTAAAAGCTTGCGCACATTCATTTGGTCAATCACCTAACAAAAAGACGAAGAAAATAATTTAAGTTATCTATACCGATTTGATAGATGATAATATACATTTCTTCACTCTTAATAAAGAGTGTTTTACTTTAAAGTAAAAACTTCTAACATGAATTTAAATTAATCGAATCTCAAATATGTATTGAACATCACTTGAGGACAAAAAACTATTAGCATATGAATGGTACAAACCTAATAGCCTTGTCAAGTTTTTGAAGCGCAAGAATTGAGATAAATAACTCTGAATATATTTTTTGAATGTTTCTTTATTTTGATTTTTATATTGAGATTCGATTATGTTTGAATTTGTCTAAAAATCTCATATTAAAGTAATTTATTTCCCAACATAATAATTTTGTACACAGATCTTGAATTCTAGATCTTCAGATGAATACCATCCCACCATTTTTGAAATTCATATATTTATTCAGCATTCACAAAGTGCAAATAATTTTATACATATAAAAAAATTGATCTACTTCAGAAATTTACCTCTCTCTGTAGGTCTTCTGGTCTTGCCACATCTTGTATACCATTGGTGTGACCTATAGAAAGAATACACAAAATCAATTTGAATTCTCCATTTCAAAGTTAATTGAAATCAACTATATGAATTCTCTTTAAATTCATCTTAAGCCGATATTATATAAAATAAAAATATGTTTGATTTCTTTTTTTAAGAAAACAAGTTGTAAAGTTAATTCACCTGGCCATGAGCAAATGAAGATGAGACAGATAACGAAAAGAAAAGTCTTCATATTACCACACAGTTGCAATTTCTCAAACTTAAAATACTTTAGAATTGTTGGCAAGATTTGTTTGAATGACTTGAAATTGGTAAAATCATGTCTTATAAATACATTCTATTGTGAATGTCATTAATTACATAATTTCTTGATAAGTTTGTAATTTAATAAATTCCTAGTAATTGAATAAAGTTGAATTTGGCTTCTCTCCAATTCAAACATTTTCATATTTGAAAATTTAAGTCAAAGATTACATTAATTTTGACCAGCATCTTAACTATAGTTACAAAAAAAATTAGAAAAAAGATTCACTAATTATGATTTAAAAATCTATTTTTGACTCTTCATCAATATCATCACTTTAAATTTTAATTACACTTTCTGATTACTCCCCGTCTCAATTTATGTGACATTTTTCGGATTTCGAGATTCAAACAAGTCTATCTTTGACCATAAGTTTTTCATAAATTTTTTAAACATTTTGAATTATTAATTATTGTGACTTATAGCACTTTTTACATAGTTTACAAATATATAAATTTCATTTCAAAAAATTGAAGATCTCATGTGCAAATTCTCGGCCAAACTTAAACTGTTTGACTCTCAAAAAATGAAAAATATCACATAAATCGAGACATAAGGAGTTTTTATTTTTATTTTTTATGTATAATTAAAGAGACGTTAATAGATTTCATAGTTGGCTTGACAATGGGCAAACAATCCAATTGGTACATGTTTATAAGGGACATGCCCTTTTGATATATTAGATTGAAATGGCAAAACTACGATAATACATATATAAATTGCAAATCACATACATAATAATAGTAACTGATAAAGCACAATATATAGTAGATACATTTAGTTTGCCTCATAACATACATGATATCTTTATTTAAATTTAAATAAACTTATATAGTATAGTACTATGATATTTAAATTTAATTAGAATTATTGGCTCCTTTAGGAGGGTACCCTTTGCCAGGGGTATGCGCAGTATTTGCTCCACCTCCACCATTGTAGTCCACCATCACATCCACCTCTAAAACCTTGCGCATATTCATTTGGTTAATCACCTAACAACAAAGAAAGGGGCGAGTCGATGATTAAGTTATATACACTGACAGATGATAACCAATAAAACTTACCATTAATCGAAAGGAAGAGCAAAACAAGGTAGATATCTATTTTCATTACTATAACAATATTATAATACAGGCTTATATATCATTAAAAGATGTATTGGAACGATAAGTAGATTTTCATTCTTAATTAGAGATCAAGGGGTTCAATCCTTCAGGCCGAGAGGCGAGAGTAGAATCATCTAAAGTAGAAAGCGTCTTATCCCAAAAAGAAACTCTTGCAAGAATCGACATTAATTGTGTCCAAAAAACAGATATCAATCAGCGCGTGAAAACTAAAGTGCAAATAGTCCAAGAAAAAAATGATCTACTTGAGAAAGTACCTCTCTCTGCAGGCTATGCAGCCTTGCCACATCTTGTATGCCATTGCTGCAACCTATAGAAAACCAAAAAACTTGAAATTAATTAACAAATATGAATTGATTATTTGAAAGTTAGAAAACCAAGTTGATTAAATTAAAACAGTAGTACTATATGACTATTATGTCCATATTCTAAACGAGATTGATTGTATGAATTCATTCTGACCGTTAAATTCATTTTAGGCGAACATTATATAAAATAATAATTGTAAAATTATTCACCTGGCCATGAGCAAATGAAGATGAGACAGATAACAAAAAGAAGAGTCTTCATATTACCAAACTTGCAACTTCTCAAAAAGTATTGCTAATATTTGTTTGAGTTACCTGAAATTGATGAAAACCTAGCTGCTTAAATAGTTGCAATTTTTTTTTGTATTTAGTTCACAATTTTTACGTAAATTATTACTAGCTAGTTAGTGCGTCTGTCTTTGTACAAACTTCACTCGATGTCTTTTTTGAAATTATTCACAAATGCATTTCAATTCATTTGTCACCTTAATATAAAAGTCAACTATCCATGCATATATAAAAATGGCCTAACTTATTGTGTCAATTACTACGTACCATTATCATTTATATATGATAGCAATTTATTTTTTAAAATACAATTTAAGTTAACGTATAGTCTGAGGTAAAGTTTGTGTACGTACATCATATTTTCTTTAGATTTTACTTGTAAAATATATTGAGTATGTCATTGTTGATTTAAGTTGACGTATATTTCAGATTCATTCATTTTCCGAGTTAATTCAGTACACATGTAGATCACATTTTTTCACGCATGATTTTTGCATAATTTGGAATTCTCACAAAATTGAGGGAGGATATTAGAAACATTTTCTCTATCTAGATAGAGATAAAGTCTGTGTATACTTTATCTTCCTCAGACCGGTTACCTAATGGACTTTTTCAACTAAAACTGCACATTTTTGGATAAAATTCCTTGATCATTAATCATTATTTACTTTAGTGTATCTAGTTTGGCATAAATAAATGTAGGCCACAATAATTAAGTTAGGCACGAATCCATGTTTTAGTACAAAATTGCTTTTCATTATCACCTAAAAGCATCTTCCCACTTTATTTTTCCTTTTTTCTTGGATTTATTTACCAAATAATGATGCAAAATTGGCTTTGTATTAATTATATACTTTCAACATTAACGAAAATACAGGGAAAACTTAGTCACTAAATTAGTGCAAATAAAATAATTGATTGGGACTCGATAAATTAAATAAGTTGCGGTAAAATCATGATCTCAAATTCATAAAGTTCAAATTCTGAATCGTGTCTTTTTAATTAATTTTGTATTGGTATGTACCATTTATTGTGGATGTTCTGTAGATCACCTCATTTTCCTTGTTTATAGTGGACTGACTGATTGATTCCTTTCACTCCACAATTTCACATGGATTCCTGTTGGAGATGAATGAATCTTCCAACTTTTGTAATTCAATTTGCATAATCATTCAAATCAGGACCATGTGTTGGGTTTCCATTTCACTATGCTTCAAACAAACCATGAAGGATTAAAAACACACCTAAAGTACATAACATAATCCTTCTTGTATTAGTTTATTAAATAAAAAATTCCTTTCCCATTATTTCACTTAATTATATTGGTCAAAGACTATCCTTGTCACAAACCCCAGATATTAGAAGATTAGAATACTAAAAGGAGTTAATTGTCATACTGACCTGAATTATCTTGGCCAACATGAGTTTCACCTCTTGAGCTGAAATAGAGAGGCTGGCCATCCACAATCTCAAAATAATAGGAAGGATGGCACCGTTATGACACAAAGGAAATACTCATTTTCAACCTCATAGTGAACCATTTCAGTACAAGGACAAAAAATTTACGCGAAAAAGACCAAGCTTTTGCTTTGCAATTCACAATAACAGATCAGAAGATTCAACAGATATGCACACCCTTGACTTGTTGTGGGTGAGAATACGCAACTACCATTAGGAAATGACTACAGGTTGAAGTTTTTCTTCCTACTATGCAAGAACCACTCCAGCAGTGGAGGATGCTGATAAAGACAAAAATGGCATATCACCATCCCCGAAGCCTAGGTTGGGTCGAAAAAATTTGGCATCTGACATTTGTCTCACAAAACGAGTAAAGCTAACCCAATTCCGATATTCAAACAAGTTCTTGTCCATCCTGACAAAATTGAATGAGAAGGTTGGAGTTCCTGGACCATTCCAGTAGAACCTAGACATCCGTAACACCTGTTCAAATGAACCATCATCCAAGCTACTTGCACAGTTTTCACCTTGCAGAGGAATGTCACATAACCTAGCGGCAAGTGAAAGTTGTTTTACAAAACTTTCAGGACTACTGTCAGGATTCATCTGCTGCGCTTCTGCATCTTGCATCTCGAAACATGTACAACACATGGAAAAACCATATCTGCCAAACAGGCGAGCAATTGGCAGCAAACCATCTCGAATTGATGTATTGTAGTAGCCAGCCGTTAGCTCAGACGGGTGAGACTCTGTACGATAATGCCAGTGAATCCCAGCCACTTTCCCTGACAAATTAACTTCAAGACCACGGAATATAGACTCTGCTTCCCTACAAATCCTCTCACCATGAAGCAGCAACATCCCTGAGTACCATGCAAGGAAGAACTCTCCATATGGTGAGTTCCAAGAACCATCACTTTTGAAAAACTCTGAGCCTTCAGGATTTTGCATTAAACTGCCCGCACCAATAGGTCCACCATTGGCCCACTCACGCATTCCTATCTCCCCAGCACAAGCATTTAAAGATGCAAGCATATACTGCCAGCTCAAAAGAAGATAATCACAATTTTGGTTGGAGGATGACATGAAAAATCAATTGAGATACATAAAATCATTTTATTCACACCTTATCATGGCATTGAAATTCACCAAGTTCACGTGATCGCAAAGTCCGAGCCGTCTTCTGTAAAGGGAATGAAGGATATCTCAACTCACCAGCAGGGCCCATTCCAACTTGGATACCCTGCAACATAAATTTAAATTGCATAGGTATAACACCATTAAAAGTTAGTTGGTGAAGCATTAGGTGAGCATCATACAGTTATGACGCCACCAAAAAATGGTATGAAGGTGTCACGGAAGCTCCTCATAAATTCAGTATATGCTTGGATCGGAGATCGTCCGTGCAGAACGGGAAGAACATCACATCCTATGGATATATATTCCATATTCCGTCTTCCAAACCTGTCTGAATATGCTAAATCTGGATCTTTATCGATTTCTTCACGAACCCACTGAGGAAGAGGAATCCTAGTAGCAGCAAAAGGAGAAATTTTCAGATTGTGAATTATTAACTAGCAGCAATCATTCTAATGGAACAGCAGAGGGAGAGGCAGAGTAAGATCAGGAGAGCACAACGCTTAAAAAGTTCAACAAGCACCCAAGGATGTAGTCTAGTGGGCATTGTAGTGGGGGGGGAGAACCCTTCTCGCCTTGGTAGCATTCTCCTTCTCTCTCGTGTTCAAATTCCAGAGAAAAATAAATACTAGGTGATTTCTTCCTCTCTACCTAAGCGTGGGCATGTAGAGTTACCTGAAACCTGTGTTGGTGGGAGGTAGCAGGTACCCGGTGTAATACTTGAGCCACAAGCAAGCTGGCCCATACACCACCGTAATGAAAAAAACGAATAACAATAAGGATAGATAACTACCCCAAAACATTGAAACTTAAATAACTGTAAAAAAAATTAAAAAAAGAAAAACTATAATTCTAATTTCTAGTCAAGGTTTACAAATACAGAGAGAGCATTCAGTAATACGGAATCTATTGTGGGACAGAGTTAGTCCAGTGACTCATCAGCTCACATAACGGCCATAAGAAGACAAATGCTCTTCTGCATAACTAAACACTTACTCTCTCCATAATCTTTTACCTACCACAAACATAGCCAGACTAGGACCAGCTGAAAACAATGCTAACTCTTGTTAGCAAAATAACAATCAATCTCATTTCTCTACTTGTGACAAAGAGGAACTACCACTGATGATGAAATTAACCTAGTCATTGCAACTTTTAGCATATATTTAATCAGTTCTAATATTTTCTGTTTTCCTTTTTTAAGATAATTCAAATTTTCCATTAAACAAAACATTCATATCTATATAATTTGTTGGTTATACATTCAACAGGGTATTCTCCCTTTACACCAAAAATACAAGAAATAAAATCATCTTATGTTTGCTATATCATTCTCGCTGTTTTGAAACAATCTTCTGTATCTTTCACTCCATAAGCACCTAAAGACAAAAATATTAAATATAACCCGTTATACGAGAAATAATAGAGAATCCAATCTTTTCAAAAACAGAAAAGAATCAAGTACCCTTCTACTAAACCTCCAAATTGATTGGATGAAGAAAATGCCCTTATTCTAAAGCAGCAATTCACCAAAAAAAGATCAAAGCAAGAATTTCCACAAAAAGAGAGCAACTTTTGTTTAGACATGCAAGGGTGCGGCAGAGACATGACTTTGCTACACATTCCATAGGGAAGATCGTGATCTTTCTTCCATCATCACATCTCCACACACTACCTTTGTAGGGAGCAGGGGGAGAGAGTGACTTTGTGCGTTCAAAATGGCAAGTATACATCCAAGTGGATCTTTTGGCATGTACACCCTCCACCCCAAAATAAGTGTCACCTTAGCAAAAATCACATCCATTAAGTAATCAATAAATACAATGTTTAGTTTATAAACTACCCCTATTTAATAAATGTCTCTTAAAAATTGAACACTATTAAGAAGATGGAGTATAAGGGTATAGTTGGAAAAACATATTCATTGTCTTGAATCCCTAAGGTGACACTTATTTTGGGACAAATTGTTTTGCTAGGGTGACACTTATTTTGGGACGGAGGGAGTTCTTTCAACATTTGTATCTGCCTTTCTCATAAAGAGAACAGAACTTCCTCCCATGTGGAAGTCTGTGGCCTGCAACTGCTTTCTCATTGGCTCCATTAGGGTTCGTAGTCTCATCCTGAAAAGGTTTTTTTCTTTCTCCGGTAAACATTATACATTTATACTATGGCACATTTGTACAGGGAAATCTGTTGGTATTTGTTAAATTATGTTACCTCATTTAAGTGGAATAACAATTAATACTACACCTCAATCTCAAGCAAGTTCAGACCGACTATGAAAACAACAATAAGCTCATCCTAGACCAATATTATACGAAAACAACAACAAAAATAACAATAATATTTAATACCAAAAGTTCTCTAAATTTTAACAGCAGTTTAATTCAGATATGACTGAAGACTACTAGAAAGCATAAGTCCTAAAGTAAATGTACTAATGCGACTAAATAATAATCCCAACTATTAGGTATCGCCTATATAAATCTTTTACTTTTACTATGTCCGATTTTTTTGCTAGATATGAGTGGGTTCAAGAGATTATAGGTCTTTTGACATAACTTCCTTCCACTTGACTTTAGGTCTACCTCATCCCCTTTTTAACACCTTAATTAACTATAGCTTCACACCTCCAAACCGGTGCATGTGGAGGTGGAAGCCGGACATGACCAAACTGACCTTCTCTCATTTAATTATCAATGTGATCATTTCTAATCTTGTATGATGACTATACATCAATCTTAGCATGTGTATCCCAGTGACACTCATCTCGTGGATATGTCAGATTTTAGCGGCCCAACATTCACTGTCATATAACATTGTTGGTTCATTTAAGGATTTGCAACACGATCTGTCATTTACAAGCGTGACTCTTTCACTATGGATTAAGCATGTGGTACTCTTTTTTGCTCATTGATGACCATGAGAACTTGACTTAGGAGCCTGCTTGCTATGATCCCATGACGACCATTCAACCCAAAAATTATAAGGCAGCAAGTGAAGTAGCCCAAAAGCTTAACAAAATCCCTTAACTCCAAAAAATCAGGCTACATGTCGGGAAGTGTGCAAAGTTATCTAGTTGTTTCATATTTGCTGTAACATAAGAAAAATCACGCACAAGTCCCATGTGAGAAAATTATATAACTCAACACCCTCCCGGCATGTAACCCGATTTTGGTGTACTTAAGTGAAACTTATGAATGTGATATTGAAGAATTTGAGCATGTAGCCTAAAATGAATTGAACTGTTTGATTTTCCCTTCAAGATTTTGAGAACTGAATAATGTTTACAAAGTAACCAAAAGGTGAAGATCAGATTATATCCTTAAAAGTTGCATAATTACAGAAATTGGGGATCTCTCAATATTGATGAGTTACAAGATCTTACAATAATATATGAATTAATACTTCATGCTATCAACTTCCTAAACGTCACAGCCAAAGGGGGTAGAAGATGAATTATGGCACAAGTTAGATGGGGAACACTAGATGCATAATACTAAATAAACTGGATACCAATAATCGTTACCTTCTCAAAAAAAAACCCGGATACCAATTATATACCAAAAAGAGAAACTTGTTCAAATAATTATCCACATGGATGAGGCTGCCAAACTTTCTTGTTCATCCATTTCTCCATGCAAATTGTGTCACTTCCTTTTATTCCTTTTGATGAAGCCAATCAATTTCGAAACATGAAAATCAATATGTGTCTTTTCTCACCAATCAAATTGATTCAAGTACCTAACAAGCTACTCTCTTCATTCCAAATCATGTGTCCTTTCTTGTTTAGTTTGGCTGATATTTTGTCCACTCTCATAAAGGTGTCTTTTGCCCTACATATTTTTTTAAAAGTTTCTACTCCTGAAAGAAAACTAACCATCAAACCCACTTCTATATAAAAAAGGATCCACGGTTTTAACTTGTTTGTGGAAAATTGAAGTGCAGGTATAGGATCATAGAATTAGTTATTATGATAAACCTCAATGTCTATACAAGTTATGTTGTTCAAAACCATAAAACGTTTTTCTAAGATCTTATTTGAAACTCTGTAGAGCATTATCTTTTAATAAGTAATAGAATGAACTTTCTTTTGGAATTAATAATTTAATACATAACAGTATGAAACTTGACAGAATACACAGAAGTCATCTTCAATTCCAGGGAACCTGACAGTACAAAACTAAGCATTCTAAACATGTACCCCAATAACTAATATGCCAACTAGTTTGATTTTAAGGAGAATCATTCAGTTGAATCTAGTTCAAGACAGTCCAAGAAGCTTCTCTTACTCCATTCCAATATGCAACCCATAAGCTTCACTTACTGGCTTAAACACCATCCAGCAAGCCCTAATGCTTGCTAGAACACACACACAAAAAAACCTACACAATTATGAGTCAAATGGCCACTGTCAAGCTTACTGGAACACCCGCATAGAAAATGTGACTTCCACCATATTACGGGCAAATTTTTATTCGAAAGATTCAACTAATAAATGTCAAACGCGAAGAAACTTAAATTCATGTCATAGTCAATCATGTGAAGTACTAGCAGCAGCTGGACATTCTACTCTTCATATTAATTTGTTTTGTGATTTGAGAGTTATATTCGTTTTCAAGGAATAAAACAAAACGTGTTTGGACGAGAAATAAAGGAAATGTTAACCACAAACAAACAACACTTTGTTTTTGGTATCCAAACAAGAGCAAAAGAAGAGATTCAGAACGTGTACGAACCAGAAAGGATCATCAGGCCCTGTACCGCATTGATGAAATGCCATTTCAGCTCGAACTTTCAATCCACAATGTTTAGCCAACACCACAATCTCCAAATACCCTTCCCAATTATAAACCCTAGGCAATTCACGCTCCACCAGTCCCCACCATACCTCCATCACAACTCCTTCAACACCAGCGGCCGCCAAAGCACGAAACGACTGCACCATCGCCTTCTTCCTCTTCATAGTCCCTACCGGGAAATTAAGAGCATCAAGCGGAAGAGTGACGAACACCAGCGAACCGCGCCGTCGATGGTCAGTAGAAACTCCATGCTGAATCTCGTACTGGAGATCGCCGTCGGATTCATTTGATGAAGGCACAGAGGACCGACAAGACAACGTGAATTGCCGAGATTGAAGCCGAGTTTGGATCGGCGGGAATCGAAGTGAACGAGCTGGAGTTGAGTCAGTACGAGTACAGCAGATAGATGCCGAGAAAGATGGAGTCGATGGCGAAGCGATTGCCATTGTTGAAAAGCGCACGAAGATTCTTTAGGGGTTGAAAATGGTGTATTTACAGAAGGTAAAAAATTAACCGCTTTGTAAACTAGATGAGAAGAAACCAAAGCGGGCTGAATAGAATTGATTGAAGTAAAATTTAGAAAACTTTATATTTACAGTACTGTATAACATTTTTTGTACGGGAAAATATATATATATCTTACTTTACATAATATTTCGTTCTAAAAAATAATGGATCTAATTATAGGGCTGGCAAGGGGACTGGGGGACGGCGCTGGCGGGATTTGCCTGGGACCGGGATTGGGGGGACAAAAATACGTCCCATCCCGTCCCACTATATATACGGGACGGGACGGGATGTGGATTTTTTATTTTTTATATACTTATTTATTTGTATTGAAATTATATGTTATTGAATAACATTTTTAGTTTATTTGGTTTTCAATAACATTTTTAGCTAATAAATAATGCTTAAGTTTTCAAATTTCAAATTCAACTTTCAAATTTCATATTTGAGAAGTCCAAATTTGTATTTTAAATATTTTAAATAATTTAAGCTTGAAATTTCAAATGTCAAATTTCAATTTTTAAATTAAGTATTTTAAAGTTAGTATATATATATATATATATATATATATATGTATGTATATATTAAAATTAAAATGCAAGACAATAGTTGTATAAAAAAGACTTGAATAAAGCCTTCAAGTTTATTCAATAAAATCTAATTGCAACTTAGAACTTAGAAGTTACAATTTACAAATATTAGTGGAGTAACTAATTTACGCAGCCACATTCTAGGAAGGGTTCTGTTTCAATAAGTTCTCATATGTAAAACTAATATTTGTTACAAATATTATATGAGTAACTAATTTACGCAGCCACCTTCTAAGAAGAGTTTTGTTTCAATTAGTTCTCAGATGTAATCTAATATATTCAATTCTAATTGTCGAATCATATCGATGGTGACATCCTCCGGTGTTGGCAAACTTGCTAGAAACTCTTGTGACTCTAATTCATCGTCATTAGATTCAATTACCGCTTTAACCCAAGCTTCTTGTCTGGAACTTAACTTTGGCAAATTATAATTTCTCCTCTCGGCGTTGACCCAATCTCTAAATAAAACTAATGTTTCCAAACTTTCTTCCACCAATGAATGTCTATGATCGCCAATTTGAAACTTTGTCGCACTAAAAGCAGTCTCTGATGCAACTGATGAACCTTGAATAGCTAGAACATCACGAACCATTTTGCTCAAAACTGGAAATGCAACGCTCCACCTCCTCCACCATGCTAATAAATCTTCATTGCCATCTTTGTCTTCCACTGTTTCTAAAGATTGATTAAGATATTCTTTAAAATCATCACGATTAGTAGAATTAAGACCAAGAAAGCCTCACATATAACTTGAAATTCGAGCTTCACTTTGAGGATTAGAAGTTTGACCAACTTCTCCTTGAGTATTTCCTATAGTTCTATATTTTTCATACAAAATATTTTCTTCTACTTTTATGCTAGACTTACATATTTCACAAGTTGGAATTTCTTTCGGTAAAATTTCTAAAGTATCATAAAAAGTGTCAACAAGCCTCTGCACACCTCGTAATTTATAGTCAGGATGAAGTAAAGTAGCAGATAAATAAATTTGAGGAATAGGAAAAAAATATTTTTAAAATTTTTCAATCATACCTTCAATTGCAACTCTAAATTTGTCAATTTTTTTGTATTTAGAAAATTGAATTGAAATAGCACAAATATTTATTAATACTGATGAAATAGTAGGGTAATAAATTCCAGAAAACATGGTTGTAGCATCATAAAAAAGTCTTAAAAATTCTAATAGTTCATTAGTTTCTTCCCAATCTTCTTCACAAATTCTATCTAATGGGTCAGCACTATGAGTATTAAACACCATTTGTACGGGTCATTTATATTCGTAAGCAACTGAAAGCATTTCGTAAAAAGAATTTCACTTTGTTTTAATATGTCTTGGAATTTTTCTTGGTGGCAAATCACATAGTACACAACGCTCATTAAATTCTCTAATTCTAGCAGCTCTATAAGTATAAAAAATCCAGGCAACAACATATTCAACTTTCATACAACCACAATCAAATAATGAAATACCATCTTGTACAACTAAATTTAATACATGTGCAACACATCTAACATGAAAAACATTAACATCAATTGGACATAATCTAACTTTTAACATACTAGCAACGTTTGTATTATTAGATGCATTATCTAATGCGACAGACATTACTTTATCTATAAGCATGTAATAATCTAAAACACTCAAAATATTTGAAGCTAAATATGCACCAGTTTTTTTCTCTACACATTCTTTATAACGTAAGATTCTTTTTTGCAAATTTCAATTATGATCAATTCAATGTGCTGTAATAGTTAAATAATCTTGTCCATTAATATTACGACCCATGTCCGAAGTTATAGACACTCTACAATCTAATATGCTAAACAAACAACGAAGATATTGACAATGTCTACCTTGATATACAAAAACATCAGCTTTAACAATATTTCTTGAAAAACCTCTAAAAGAAGGATTATAAGTTTGTTGAATATATTCAATAAAATCGGGATGTGAAGGAAAACTATAAGGCAACCCACAAACAAAAATCATTTTAGCTAAATTTCCGCGATCTCTTTCCTTATTATATTTACGTCGTGTTAGTGGACTACCGGAGTTAGAAGGATCTAATGTTCCTTGAACCATGTTAGAAGCCCCTACCGATTCATTAACATTAATATCAAAATCATTAACTGGAATTCATTTTTTCCTATCGGCTAATGCTTTAGCTTCTTTATATTCAATTGGCACACAAGATAACAAATGTTTATTTAAGCCCCACGTCCCACCTTGACCCCTACATTGTCTATGTTTAAAAGGTTGCTAACACTTATTACAAATAACAATAGAGTTTTCCTTATCTAAACTCATAAATTGCCACACAACATAAGTTTTAGGGCGTTGATACTTCACATTCTCCCTTGTAGGAGGTATAAGGGGTGGGCGTCCACAATTTTGCTCCGTTAAATTTGTAGTTTTAGTTGGAACTTCTATCACCGGACTAGTAGATGTATCTTCTAAATCTTCTTCTCTCGGATCAACTTCTACTTCTTCACCTGAATATTCATCAAGATTAGGATTAATATCACCATAACGTCGTTTTAAACTTTCATGATCGAGTTGAACATTTGAATCAATAACATAAAGAAGTATCATCAACATAAGTAGAATCATTTGTATTAAATCTAACTCTAGACATTGATTTAGAAGAAGTACCACGACATTTACTTTTATTTTTTTCCTTACTACTTTTTTTATTAAAATTAAATAATTTACTAATGGCACTTGGTTCTTTTTCTTTTCCTTTACCGGTATCTCTTTTGCTAGAACTCATATTTAATTATATGCAAAGTGTAATATAAAAATAATAATAATACAAAAATTAAAGACAAAAAGTAAAATATAAATACTATGAAATGAATGTACCAAACGTCTGAGCTAATAGCAGAAGTTAAACTGATTCTTGAAGCTTGTAGTTTGTTGTAACTTGTCATTTGAAACTCCAATACTTGATAGCAAATATGAGAATTATATATATTATGATATAATATGAAAATTTAGAATTGAAATATATGTATTATAATAATATGAGACTTAAATGGAATAAAAAATTAAGACTTAAGATTGAGATGATATAGAAATAGATGAGAAAATAGATGATTTTGTAAGAAAGAATAAGGGATCGAGGACTATTTATAATATTAAAAATGGGTTAAAGTGTATTTATGATAACTTGAGGGTTTAAATTAAAATATTAAATGTAAGGGGCTTGTAGGGGGTGGTACGGCGTGTTGGGGAAGTGAAAAAGTGGAATGAATCCGTAGGGGGGCCCCACTAGCCGTTGCCCCAACGGTTGGCAATGGATACAATTCAAACAATTAAAAAAAATAAAAATAAAAATAAAAACAAAAACAAAAGGGATCCCGTGAAAACCGGCCGGTTCAGCCAGGCTGGGTTGATCGGGACCAAAGGGTGAACCGGTCCCCTAACCAGTAGTCCCCCCAACCCGCAAGAATAGACGGGATCGGGTCCGATGAGACGATTCTCGAACCGGTCACGGACCGACCCGGTCCCCCTGCCAGCCCTAGATCTAAATTCATAAATAAGGTGGTTTTAACTATGAATTACAATTTCAATGATATAGTTAAAATTTATGATTTAAAAATCTGAAAATTTTCACATTTTTAGGAAAGATACTTTTCAATATTTTAGAAGCCAAGTTAGGGATGTCAAACGGGAGTGTTGGGTTGAAATCGAAGATATTAAAATGGATTGAGATAGAAATCGGGTTGGGTTATGACTAACCCAATTGACTTTGGGTTCAAATAGGCAAACAATAGAGTTGGGTCATGATCCGCGCAATTTTACCCACTTAATCTCAAAAAATTTAATATGTTGTTATTCACATTTTCTAACCACAATTTAAATTTCAACTCAACAAAATAAAACAAATAAGTCATAAATTGATAGATAAATACTAGAAGATATAATATAGATAGTAATTCATACCTTCTGAGAACGTATATTACACCAATGCCAATAAAGAATCTTCAAACAGATTGAAATTAGAGATTAAGTTGGATGCAATTGAAGATTCTTTTAAAATGGATTAAGGCTTAAATAAGTTGAGACTGACCCAATTCAAATTATCTTGAGTTCAACCCATAAAATTATGGGCGGATTGTGTAACACCTCAGGTCCAAGAAGATAAGAAATTACAGTTTGTTCATAGGCCTGGTGCCAGCACCAACGATACTACTCACGGCTCATAGGTAGGACGACTTTGTAGATGGTGGCGTGGTTGGTGAATTTATATTTTTCCAATAATGTCAGGTCCCAGTACTTTTATACGGTTCACCAGGATGGTTCGCCACTCAATGCACGAGCAATAGCTAGGTCTCGTAAGTGAGTCCCAGACTTAGAGAAATTTTGGGATTGAAAGATGAGACTTACAGTCGTGGACTCGTGGTCCACGGTTCGTCGATAGATTCACGGTATGTAGGTAGGGTCCCGTCATTGGGGTCCAAGATTTAGAGGTCTCTGATCCCACCTAAGGCCGACCAGTACGGTCCATGGTTGGACCTACGGACTATAAGTCTGGCCGTTGGTGAGGGTCCACCGTTAGTTGAAAAGAAATGGCTTTTAGGTCAACTTCAAACGGTTATATCTTTTAGCACAAAATGAATTAGGTAGCCCATGACCTATCAAATTAAAGATAATTGAATCCTCTTTACAACGCCATTGAGTTTGCTAAAATCCAATCTCGGAGTAAAAAATTACACTCATTTTAGTAGAGCCCTGTTGAGCAGGGCCACAAACCACGACCCATTTGACGAGCGGTGGTTCAAATGACAACCCGTCAGTCCCACCATGAAGGGCTTTCGTCAGCTTTTAAGACAGGGTCGTTTTGGTCTTTTTCCCTATGCATTAGGCACTTAAACTACATCCTTTGATGCCTAAACTATGTCATTTTACTCAGTCTAAGCCTAATAATCTAGTCAGAACCTACCCAAAACCCCCATTCTCCTAAAATCACCTAACTTAGAATGAAATTTGTGAAAATAAGAGAAAGAGGCGACCAACTCTCTCAAGAACAAGCATGAATGTTCTTCAAGGTTTCACTGTAGATTTCGTTATCAGGTATGTGGAATTTCACTAATGGATTCCTTTCATCCACTAGGTCCCTAGAATTCAGTCAGTTCCTTGATTCTTCATAGCTTGTTTAGACCTAGAGTTTATAAAACCTTGGAGATTCATGGTGATTTTTGTTGTTGTAGTATCCTTAGTTAAAATAGTATGTTTTCTTGAAAACTTAGCATAATTTCTTTTATAAAACTCAGAACCCTAGTTTGTGTAAATTTTCTTAGTTCATGAATTATACTTGCTAGTTCAGTTAAATAAAAAATCATGCTCCAGATATCAAATGACACATTCTCAGTATATAAATGTTGTATTCTCAGTTAGCATGTCAGTATTTTAAGCTATTCAATATTTAGTGCATTTTAGTTTCATGAATATTCAGATGGTAGTAGACTTAGCACCGAGTTGGACTAGGGTTCAACGTACCCTCATAGTCCCTAATCTACATGTCCGCGTAGGATTATAACTTCCCTCAGTTGGGCATCAATTTTAGTAATTACGCCACAGTCTTTATACTCCTGGCAATGTATATTAGGTCCTCTCGATGGGGTGTATACATCGGACTTCACGTTTAGCTCACGTGGTTTATGTGGATTAATAGTAACTCCCACAGTCAGATTTTTATTGCATTGACCCGGTTTTCAGCATATTCTTTAGTATTCAGTTCAACATGTTACTTTCATGATTAATACTTGGTCATTATATTTAGTATAGTTTTCAGTTATCTTTCAGTAAATTTTATATCATAACTCAACTTATATGATTATACAACCTATATTATTGTTCAACTCATATATATTTGTTCAACTTAATATCTATAATCTGCATGCTCAGTACATTTCAAGTACTGACACATATTTTGCGCTACATCATTCATGATGTAGGTTCAGGCACTCAGCATTCAGATCACGCTTAGATCGATTCTTGATTCGACTTCAGCAGCTTCAGTGGTGAGTCCTCATACTTCGAGGACAATTGACATGCTTTCCATTTTAGTCTTTACTTTCAGTTTTCAGTTTTATTAGAGTTAGCTGGAGGCATGTCCCAGCAACTCAACTCAGTTAGAGGTTTGCCATTCATAGTAGTAAATTCAACTTGAGTTGTTAAGTGGTTGTTTCAGTTGTTACTAAACTCTTATTATTTCATATTTACATTCAGACTATTTGGGGTTTGTCTCATCTTCAGATATCTATTGATTTAGCTTCCACATAGTTCATGTTTTACTTAGTTATTTTTCAGTATGCTTATGATATGCCAGACTCAATGTTAGCTTGAGGTCACTCGTGATCCTAGGTCCTGTGTTACGTCAAATGGGTAGCCTCGGGGCATGACAGATTGGGTAGATTACCTATATTTGAGTTAATTTTTGACACCTTAAAGCTAACACCAACAAGGATTGTGATGGAGTGGTAAGTACTTTTCCACCCTTAACTATAAGTATTGGGTTCGAGTCGCTCTAAGTACCAAGTCGACTTTGTTAGAGAACGTTTTACCCTCAATTTGGGACTTCCCGAATGAAAAATAAAAATAAAAAAGCTAACAAAGGCAGGAGCGAACACAATATATATCATATGGTTGTGTGGAAACAACATAAAGTATACAATGTAACTCTTTTAATTTTTGCCCTCGTGGTCTTAATCTAATTGGTGGAAATACATAGAGAGGTATAAATCTAAAAAAAATTGCATTTATAGGAGACATACTTACTATATTATAGAAGTCAAGGGCGGAGCGGACTACAACATCACACGATTGTACATAAAGCAACATAAAGTATACAGTATAACCCTTTTAATTTTTGCCCTGTGACCTAATTTAATTGGAGAAAGTACGTGGAATGGCTCTATATATATGTGTGTGTAAGCAGCAATTGCCTCTGGCGTATACCCAAAAATTGAAGGGCAATCGGAGGGCTTCTCTATGAGTGACCTTCTCTCGACTCTTAATTTGCATCTCAAACTCTTGCAGATCGATCTCTTTGAAGATTCAAATTGGCGAGCTTCTTTTGCCTTATTTTACGTATCTCTTTTTGTTCCTTTCTCTATTGTTTGTTCCTTGTTATTTTAATCGTTTTAGTGTTCTTTGTATGATTGTTTTAGGTGTATTCTTTCTCCATTTTTCTTTGTTTGCTTCAGTGATCAGAGAAATATAGAAATATAATAAACGCAATAAATGTATGTAATTTTCGGGTCTTAGTTTCTGCATCTCTCTTTCTTCATTGACAAAAACATCGAACTTTGCTTCATTTGATTTCTTAATATATAAACCTAGTAAAAACGGACTGAATGCATCTTAGATGTATCAATTGGTCCTAATCGTTAAAATTAACATAGCCTACATGACATGTGCCAAATGAAACCCTAGATTCTTCTTTAAATCAATTCAAATACAATAAAATTACTTTCTCATTAAAAATAGACTTTCCAATTAAAATTAACCAAGAAATCATTCGTACACGATTATTAATTTTTTTCCATGGCTCTTTCAAATTAAGATCAATTTTTAGTGTGATTTAAAAATAGAATTGATTGATGTAATACACGTAGATCTTTAATGTATTTTCAGAAATTGGTCAATTTAATATTAAATACACATATTGAGAAAAAAATATTTACTTTTGACAAAAAATAAAAACAAAACTTTATCTATAATTTAACTAAATTGACCAATTTTTGAAATACATTAAAAATCATATCTAACAAATTTCATACATTAAATTCAAATCCAATCATTTTGATTTACTAACCATAACTTATGTCTCTCTATGGCAAGTGAGCCTACTTGAAATTACTAATAAAACTCTCATGCTGACACGTGTAGAAGTGAAATCCTACGGTCCTGATCTTCCCAGCACAAGTGAAATCGTACGGTCCTGATCATCCCAGCACAAGGTCAATCGCTATTGGCTCAAGAATTCACGTTCCTCTTCCTATTGGTCCACGTCATGTTCTGGAATGTCACTCGTTGAACGGAGACCACCCCTCGGGTCTTTCTTCAGTTTCTCACAGTATAAAATGCTCCCGATCACATCGGGAGTCTATAAATATAAGTCTCTCATTAACTGAGAAAGATATACACATTGAGGGATCACATTGTGGTGTACCTGTAGCTTAGTGTATTGTACGTTGATTAGGAAGAAAGAAGCTATGGCTGGCTGTTTGAGGCGAGGCAATTCTCTCGTCGTGCTAACGATCGTTCTATTAGGTAAAATTTCTGTTTCTATTTGCTCGTAGATCTGTTTTGATTATTTTTTTTTATTTTTTTCTGGTTTATGAGATTTGATTTGTTATGTTTTGATCTAGAATGTAGTAGATCCTAGATCTGTTAGCTTTTGTGTATAATGTATGCGTTTTTTTTTTGTAGATTTGTATGTTTGACGTGTTAGTTTTAGATCTGGCTATAGTTTTCATATAATTTCAAATCTGTTTACGGATTTGTATGGTGTTTTGTGTGATTGATATGGCTTATTTTTGTTTCCTCGATTGAGTTTAATGGAGAAATTATTTAGCATTGGAATAGAATAGTCGATGGATGATTCATATGGTGCGCTGCAGGAGAATTTCAAATGTTCGTTTATGAAGTGGAAATAATGCTGTATCTGGAATGAGATTAGTGTTTAGGCGCTTTATCATCTAGATATATATAAGCAAACATTTATTAGATTCTCACTGCTATTTGCTCCTGTTTTTGTTTTTGATTGAAGAATTATATCATCTAATCAGATGTTGATCTAGGATGTTTGATCGGGGGTGTGTATATTATCTATTTATAGCCCCATGGCAAAGGTGTGTGTATATTATCTATTTATAGTCCCATGGCAAAGGTAGTTGGTTCATGCGCACCTGTGCATTGATTCGTGTATGTATTCTAGTTTCTACTCTAGATCAGATTTCAACTCCAGATAGAGAAACAAGGTCACTGCTACATTGGCATTGCATATGTCCTGAACTTTTACATATTTATTGTCCTCTTTTTTTTTTTTTCCCTGGGTGACCAGCCTTTTAATTTTTACTTGCTAGAATGGTAATAATTTGGGATGCATGTTTGGTCTGTGGTTCTGGATGATGTACATTTATAAGGATCGTTTTCAGATCCTATGGATACTTGAAAACCTTATAATTTAGCTGAATGATCGTTTAAATATGCAAAAAGTTGCTGGTTTTTTGTTCTTAGCTTATCTATGTTCTATGACCCTTTTTTTATTTCTACCGAATTGCCTGTATATTGACTTGAGTTGAGTGGAATAGGTACGAATGATTTATATAGCTATGCCAGACTAGTTTGGGATTGATAGGTGTAGTCAATTGTTTGAGTGATTGATACTGCAGATGCACTCACATACGTACATACATATATTCCTTTTGATGTGTTATGTCATGAGTTTCATATAGTACTTGCAGAGTCTGGTGAGCGTCATCTGTTATCTTACTCTTTTCCTTGAAACAGGCTGTCTTTTTGCACTTTCCACTGCAAAAGAGGAGGCTACAAAACTTGGTACCGTTATAGGAATTGACCTTGGGACAACCTATTCCTGTGTTGGGGTGTATAAGAATGGTCATGTGGAGATTATAGCTAATGACCAAGGAAACAGGATTACACCTTCATGGGTTGCATTCACTGATAACGAGAGATTGATTGGTGAGGCTGCCAAGAACCTGGCTGCGGTCAACCCAGAAAGGACAATCTTTGATGTTAAGAGGCTGATTGGAAGAAAGTAATGGACAATTCTCAATTAGTTTTATATGTTTTGTTATGATTGTGTATTTGTCGTGCTTAGAGATGCTTTTACCTTTTTTTTCAGATTTGAAGATAAGGAAGTACAGAGGGATATGAAGCTGGTACCATACAAGATTATCAGCAAGGATGGAAAGCCCTACATACAAGTCAAAATCAAGGATGGAGAAGTTAAGGTATTTAGCCCTGAGGAAATCAGTGCCATGATTTTGACAAAGATGAAGGAGACAGCTGAAGCATTCCTTGGGAAGACTATTAAGGATGCTGTGGTCACTGTTCCTGGTATGTTGTTATCAGGTCCTAAATGTTCAATTTTTTCGTTTTCATTTTTCTTTTCTGTCATTATTAAGAGGCTTATCTCGTCTCTGCAGCATATTTCAATGATGCACAAAGACAGGCGACAAAGGATGCTGGTGTTATTGCTGGATTAAATGTTGCTAGGATCATTAATGAGCCAACAGCTGCAGCCATTGCCTATGGACTGGACAAGAAAGGTGGTGAGAAGAACATTCTTGTCTTTGACCTTGGTGGTGGGACATTTGATGTCAGTATTCTGACCATTGACAATGGCGTGTTTGAGGTTCTTGCAACGAATGGTGACACCCATCTTGGAGGTAAGGATCTATGGTATAGAAACAACTTAAAGTTGAGCATGCTACATTTTGATACTGGTAACCATAATGCTGTTAGGGTGTCCTGATTGTAGTTTCTAATAGACTTATGAAATGCTAAATGACTTTTCTATTGATTGCACATTAGTGGGGTTGTCCTTTTAGAAGGGTCTTTTATGATAGCTGAGGAAGCTTCAGAACTGCCATCTTATGAGATAATTATTCTTAGATTATGTTTCGAATGTCCGATATTTCTTGCAGGTGAGGACTTTGATCAAAGGATTATGGAATACTTCATCAAGTTGATCAAGAAGAAGCATGGAAAGGACATCAGCAAGGACAACAGAGCTCTTAGCAAGCTAAGGAGAGAAGCTGAGCGTGCCAAGAGATCCCTTAGTAGCCAGCACCAAGTCCGGGTTGAGATTGAATCATTATTTGATGGTACTGATTTCTCTGAACCATTGACCCGTGCTCGCTTTGAGGAGTTGAACAATGATCTCTTCAGAAAGACAATGGGACCTGTGAAGAAGGCAATGGATGATGCTGGGCTACAAAAGAACCAGATTGATGAGATAGTTCTTGTTGGTGGAAGCACAAGAATTCCAAAGGTGCAACAGCTCCTCAAAGACTATTTTGACGGGAAGGAGCCCAGCAAGGGTGTAAATCCTGATGAAGCAGTTGCTTATGGTGCTGCTGTTCAAGGTGGTATCCTCAGTGGAGAGGGTGGAGACGAAACTAAAGGTACATGATCTAATTAGTTTTCTTGCCATAATTTGCTTATTGGTTTCGATAATGTGTGAGTTTGCCGCTTTTATTGATTGATTGTGACAATGTTTCTTTGTGTGCAGATATCCTTCTCCTGGATGTCGCTCCTCTCACCCTTGGTATTGAAACCGTTGGTGGTGTGATGACCAAATTGATCCCCAGAAATACAGTTATCCCAACCAAGAAGTCCCAGGTGTTCACTACTTACCAAGACCAGCAGACCACTGTCTCCATTCAGGTATTGCTTTGCTTCATATTTGTGCAATCCTACAGCTCATTATCCATAACTGTTCATTAACCTGTCCTCTGGTATGCTCCGATTCTCACTGTTTTTTCCCCACATGATGACAGGTTTTTGAAGGTGAAAGGAGTCTTACCAAGGACTGTAGGAATCTTGGAAAGTTTGATCTCACTGGAATTCCTCCAGCTCCAAGGTCAGTTGCATTTCTTCTCTTTAGATAATTGTACAAACAACTTTTTGGAATCCTATTGGGATCTGAATGATGGGAATCTTGATATTGTTTGAACAGGGGAACCCCCCAAATTGAGGTCACATTCGAAGTTGATGCCAATGGCATCTTGAATGTCAAAGCAGAAGACAAGGGTACTGGAAAAGCAGAGAAGATTACCATTACAAACGACAAGGGCCGCTTAAGCCAAGAAGAGATTGAGCGTATGGTTCGTGAAGCAGAAGAGTTTGCTGAGGAAGACAAGAAGGTGAAGGAGAAGATTGATGCCCGTAACGCTTTGGAAACCTACGTGTACAACATGAAGAATCAAATCAACGACAAGGACAAGTTAGCTGACAAACTAGAGTCTGATGAGAAGGAGAAGATTGAGACAGCAACGAAAGAAGCCCTTGAATGGCTAGACGATAACCAGAGCGCCGAGAAAGAGGATTATGACGAGAAGCTCAAAGAGGTCGAGGCAGTTTGCAATCCAATCATCACAGCTGTTTATCAACGATCAGGTGGAGCCCCAGGTGGCGGTGCATCGGAAGAAGAGGAAGATGACAGCCATGATGAGCTGTAAGCTCTTCCAAAGAATCTCCATTGATACTGCAAAGATGCAGGAAATGAGGATATATAGAATAGTTTGAAGTGAGGGTTAGTGCAAGTTTTGTCATTTGTTCTGAAAAATCTCCCCCCTTCGATTAGTTTTTATAGGTGAAGATTTTACTGAAAGGATGTTTCCGTTCTTTGAGAACGACGGCTTGTATGTTGCTTCGATCTGTTGAATACGACTTCAGAATTTTATTTAGTACTTCTTTTGAGCATCATAATCTGAGTCCTATTTTAGCCCAGTTATTACAGTGGACATGTTCTCTTGCTGCCAAGTGCCAGTACTTAGGATGACTTGTACCTTAGGCCTGCTTATGTGGCGCCACCAGAATTCAGGATTCTCTTTTAATTTATTTATTTTCAATATTAGCCTTCCCCTTTCATGAAAAGTTGTGATTTTTTTGATGAGTTGTGACTTTTATGAAAAGTTGTGACCTTTTTGATAAGGCACAATAAATATTTATTCACACTACCCTTTATTGTTTATAAATAGAGGAATTTTCTTTCATTTTAGAACAACGAAAATTCTGAATTACTTCTTCTTCTTTTGCACAATTAAATATTCGTGTACTTTGTTCCTGTTGAGTGACTCACATCACCATTGTTTTTTGTATCAATACACTGGTGAATAGAATTGTCCTATCCTGAGAGAGTCTATTCCTTTAAACCTCAAGTACTAGAGGAGAATCATTTTCTTAAGGGTACACTATGCATTTAGTGGGCTTGATCTGTTTCATTTTATTGTTACAGATTTTGATTTTTTTTTTTTACAGTCATTAATTTATGCTTATTTTATTAATTGTTGTTTTTGAGTATATCTTTTTAAACTTTGTTGTTTATGTTTCTTCAAAGTTATTGTTATAAGTATTTGTTAGTACAGATTAAACACACAAGTTAATTGAGTATTCATGCAAGTTTTCTCTACTAAAATTGTTGAAAGTAGAGTAAAAGAATTCCTTAAAGACCTGTACTACTATATCTTGAAGACAAAATTCAAATTTGATATGTCATTGTAAACGCATAAAGATCTTAAAAACTTTATCACACATTAATCTGTGAAGTGAATCAGGAAAATAAGACAAAAATTAATAAACTTTTGACATAAGTTCAAGGATGTGCCGGATGACCTATAGAGGAATATGACTAGACTACAACATCTTTTAATCCCAAAGAAATAGATAACTACACAATAAATTAATTGCTCATATTCAATATGAAGTATGGACAAATTTCTCAAGTTTACTGCAAGTTGTAAATACTTTTCTTGAAGTAATAGATGTGTTTTTGACACTGTGATTGGAATAGAAGTGTAGTTTCAAATCGAACTTTATCACTTTGGTATGTTGATTTTTAAAACATACCCAAACAAATTGAATAGTTTTGTGTAATATTTTTCCGTTTCAAGTATATATAATAAGTTGAATTGTTGTCCAATATGATACATTTTTCCTTTAATTTTCATTTTAATAATTACTTATGATACATTTAAATGGAAACTTTAAAATGATATTTGTAAAACAATAAATAGTGCTGAACTTTCTACACGTTAGAATTAGAATATTTGTTCACTTTTTTCAACCTTTTACAATTTATTTATCTTTACACCAATGATTATTTATTTATTAGAATATTTAATATTACCGGTTGATGCATTTGATTCCTCAAAATCGAATTGTATACAAGTGTTGAAAGAGTGAAGTCTGGCGACAATGGTAAACGTGAGGAATGGCACCTCCGCCCTACTAAAGAAGTTCGCAAGCAAGGGACATGCCGAACACCTACCTTTCCAACTAAGTCCAAGGCAATGACCTTTTAATTAACGATGTGTTCCGTCGTCAGCAAGTTGTGGCCGACAAGGCCCCTTTCCTTAGAGTCAAGTGGCTGAACGCCCCTTTCCCTAACACTTCCTGGAAGCAAAAAGATAAATTATAAAATCAAATAAAAGATGATTAATTGAAAGATAAATGATAAGATGTTATAATTATCACTTCCTTTGTAGTGTTTTGCTTTAAATGACTAATAGGTTATAAGTATTATTTTATAAATTTCGTAACATTGAATTTCTACGCGAGTCGCGGGTAATTTTACTAGTATATATATAAAAGAATGTTTTGGTTGGCAACAATAGTCGCTGCTATTACCTATAATAGTCGCCACTAATAGTTTGTTTTAGTGACAAGATTAATCGCCGTTAATACCTATAACGCTCGCCACTAAAGAATGTTTTACATTTGTCGCTGCTAATACTTATAATAGTCGCCATTAAATTTATACATTAATCGCTGCTAATACTTATAATAGTAGCCACTAAATGAATGTTTTAGTGGCAACATTAGTGGCTGTTAATGCTTATAATAGTCGCCACTAAAAGTATTTTTTAGTGGCAACATTAAATGTGTCAATGCCTATATTAAACGCCACTAAAAGTATGTTTTAGTCGCTGCTAATGCATATAATAGTTGACACTAAAAGTCTGTTTTTAATAGCAACAACAGTCGATGCTAATGCCTATAATAGTCGCCACTAAAAGTATGTTTTAGTGGCAACAACAGTCGCTGCTAATGCCTAAAATAATTGCCACTAAAAGTATGTTTTAGTGGCAATATGAGTCGCTGCTAATGCCTATAATAGTTGCCACTAATGTATGTTTTTAGTAGCAACAACAGTCGATGCTAATGCCAATAATAGTCGCCACTAAAAGTATGTTTTAGTGGCAACAACAGTCGCTGCTAATAGCTAGGCGCCACTAAAAGTATTGTTTAGTGGCAACACTAGTCGATGCTAATGCCTATAATAGTGGCCACTAAATGTATGTTTTTAGTAGCAACAATAGTCGCTGCTAATGCCCATAATAGTCGTCAGTAAAAGTATGTTTTAGTAGCAACAAAGTCGCTGCTAATAGATATAATAGGCGCCACTAAAAGTATGTTTTAGTGGCAACAATAGTCGCTGGTAATGCCTATAATAGTTGCCACTAAAAGAATGTTTTAGTGGCAAAATTAGTCGCTCCTAATACCGTTAATAGTCGCCACTAATAGTTTGTTTTTAGTGACAAGATCCCACTTGGACAAAACTTTCAGCCTCTTCTAATATTTTTTGTGTAAGTTATGACTATTTTCGGCAAGCTTAATTTGAAGAATATGAAACAAAACCTGCTCTAAATAAAAGTAATATGTTAAGCTACAAAAGATATGTCTATTAACATAGATTTGTTGTCCTTTATGTCCCAAGTTATTGTTGAGCATTTGAGTTATTTAGGTTAAACTCATTTTTAAGTTTTTAATGTTTAAGAATATTTCTTTAACATGAGTCTAGAATCCAATATTTTGATCTACTTGTACTTTCATAATGCAACAATTATACATAAATATTTCTGAAAAAGTGTAAAGTTGCATTGATGAAGTATCTAGAAGGGCCTTCAAAGCAGCAATTTAATAAATAATGAATTTCTAAAAGGGTCAACAATATTATTTTGTTATTGTTTCAAATTAATTTTTTTCCTTCTATAAATTTTGTTAGAGTAACAAAGTAATAATAACGAAAAGTAGTGAATGTTTAATCTCAGACAAGTAGATTGTCTCTAAAAAAAATTATTTATGTTGTTGTGGTGTACATTTTTAACGGTCTTAACTTATTTATAACTAATATTGATTATCGAAAACTTTTGCATAAATTTTTTTTTCACAAGGAGTTATTCTAACCATAAAATTATCAGATTCTATATTTTTCATGTACAAAAAATAGAAAAAAATATGTTTAATCGCTACATAAAAACATCACTTAGTTTTAACAACACAATTATATCATCAAACATATATTATGATAAATTATGTAAAAGATAAAAATGATTAGATCTCAAGATATTTTTAATCATTCAATATATATTTACAATTATTTAGATATGTGATAATGTCAAATCATTTAATTTCTGTTGAATGTTTTTAAAACCTACTAATTTTTTTTTTCTTATAACAGTCGATTATTGAAAAAGTTGTTCAAAAGTTTAGAAAAATTATTTATGTCCGCACTTTGCGCGGATAAATTACCTAGTACAAAATAAATGAAATAAAACAAATAATACCACATAGATAATGAGGAGAGGTAAAAGGAGGAGGTTAGCCTCCTAATACCCTACCTCATACTATCCTTAGTATTAAATTAGGATATAAAAGTCAAATTTAGAATTCCAAAACCTTGTTGCTAAAGTTAGCTTAAGTTTGGTCGGAGTTGGATTATTTCGATATAAAATATGAGAGTAAACCTATCGTATATTTAGTTAATAAAATTACTTATAATCAGGATAAATTTTATCTCAAAATATAATTTCTTGTTTATACAACAGATCACAAATGAAGGGGTTTTCATTATTGAAAAAAATGTTGAACTGATTTTCTTAAATAAGTAAAGAGTAAATTAGACTATCTGAAAGACTGAGAAAACATTTGGAAATCCTGTATCTCCTTATCAGCTGCATTATGAGCTAAACTGTGTAAGTTAGTATTAGAAGCCAGCTCTTGGATCACCCGAGCCTGCGGCCACAACACCCATCCCACCATCAGCTGTAACGTTCACATTTTCCCCGTCAGTCGATTTTATAAGAGCAACTTTATCACCATCTAGCTCGTTCACAAGTTCATCAATCTTGCGAAACTGATAAGGCCATCGGACATTGTACAGGAACTGGCGCAGATCAAACCTATTGTCCTCGGGTGAATAACTCTGCAATATGAAAAAAGTCATATGCTTGTCTACTGAAACATCCACAGATTATATGACTGTTTTATTTTTATTCTACTGTGTGTAATGACGGTCTAAGATGAACTTAAACGGAGTGATATAGTAAGTGAAAACTCGTATAGGCGAATTCAACTTGGTTGCGATTGAGATGTAGATGATGATGATGCTTCTCTAATGAAACAAACAGAACAAAAGTACTCAAATGGTTTAAGTTGCATGGATATATAAGTATCCCATACGAGCATTTGCAGACTTTCTGCATATGTTTGAGGTATCCATGAGGTGCCTAAAAGCCATCTCATGAGGCGAGGATTGTCCACAACCATATAAAAGGCCTTACCCCATCTGCAAACTTTAATTCTTTTTTCCCCTCTTTTTTCTTTTTGCCCACTTTCTTATGAACCGCGAAGAAGAAAGCTTACGATTCTATTGGTGTGGTGTGACGTGAGCTCTAACAATCAAAGCGGTGACTAGCTAGTAACTTTAATGTGGGACTATTCTAACAATACTAGACAGATACTTCAATGCAAGTAATGGATCCAACATAGAAGTGAAGTACCTCAGCATGATATGAAGGCGTCATGACAGTCATCTTGTGTCTATTGATGGAATAGTATTTAAAGAAGTATTTCACTTTGTCAGCCACCTCTGCAGGCGTCAACTTTGTACCCCATTTGTAACACAAATTCTGCAATATGATCATTCAGTACTTGTCAAGGACTACAAAAATATGTGGAAGAAAAGGTCCTATAACAAGTCTGATTCTATAATGTCTTACAGAATGAACAGGACAAACCTTAAACATTGATAGAGGTCCACAGCGGAAAATCTTGCGCAACCTTCCGTACACTGAAAGTTCTTCATAGGTCATACCCATATCCACTTCATCCATCTGTTAAACAAATATTGTAATGTGAAAACTTCTAATTGCGCTTGATCACTTCTTCATACATAACCGAACTCCACATATTAAGTTAAAAGAGAATCAAGAACTTTCATGCGAAAATTATAGAATCTAGGGGTGAGAACTCTCCCAAATGGAAGGATGAGAAAATACCAGAAACAGGAAATAATGGTCACACCTGCATTACTAGAAAAAACATCATAAAAGCTGAAATTGGCAGTAAACTAAATCAGATACCTGACTGTAATTCGCACGTATAGGCTCCAATTCAGCAGTGGGCGGTGCAGCTTCAATCTCTGCCAGGGATGAGTAGCCAAGATGAACGGCAGCCCATTTCAGAAATGTTCGAAGATCCATCTTACTGATACTTCCAATTGGATTTATATCTGCTGAACTACAATCATACTGCAAGATAGACAGTTATCACCAGGATATGTGTTGGAGAAAAGAGAGATCAGCTAAAGGAAAACCATGAATCCAATTTGTTACTATCTGTTTATTGACATGCTCCAAGCATAGAAAAAAAATACAAGGAGAGTTCAAGACAGCCACAAATCAATTCAAACAGCACTACAGTAGTAGTTACCCCTAAATCCTCGGTTAACAAGATGCTATTATAGGATGAATGCGGTTAATAGTGACACAATATTTCAAACAACAAAATTTGCTTCTACCTTTGTTAAGTAACCACGTAATCCTTCATCCACATTGGAGCTACCCAAAACCAGATAAAACCCAGGTTTGTTATGGACCCATGGCAGCAGAGATGCTAACATGAATGCCAGGACCATTCGGACCCGAGCTTGAATGTTTTGCAACCCTAAATTTTCAATGTTTGATCCCCCATCTACCTGCAGACAAAATAAACAGGTCAAGATTGCACTGTAAAGCAATAGCTTAGTCTTTATTCCAGACATGGTTTCTCTTGGTCCAACCAACTATTAGTTGACCACACAACATGAGGTTAAGGGTTTCCCTTCAGTTGAGCGAACACATAAAAGCAAATAGACTAGATAATGGTAAAATTTATTTCAAACTTTTCTACCTTATAGCGTGGACGCTTTCCAGTGAGTGTTTGAAACAGAGAGATTAGTGAAGAGACCACTCCATTGATGCTCACGTTAAGATGCCATGATCCTACCTCATCAGCCAACACCTTTGCCCGAGTTGTTGTGGCTTCTGAACTGTCATATGCATACACTATCAACAACACAAGTTTGGCTCAATAACAAATTCAAATAGATCATTTTTCAAACAGAGAGTTCTGGAAAGAACAGTGTTAGTATTCTCCAGAAGAGACGCTCTATTGAAGAAGACATCTATGAATCAATAGAAAAGGCCTGAAATCTTTTATTTGATCATCTGCGTCAGTTGGGGATGTTCATTCTCGCACTAATTTACTTCACCATATACAAGTAAAACATGCAAGATCCTTAAAGTTCAAAGCAAAGGTGTCATTAGACTCATGGGAATATGTAGTTCTCAGATTGCTACTGAGTCCCTTGATGTTAGAGAATAAATGTCATTTGAGAACGAATCATAGGTAGGGTTGACCCCTAGAATTCCTAAGGAGGGGTATAAGCTTAGCTTTAGCAGGCAGTAGCACGACAGTGAGTCCAGCCAAGAGTTCATGATGACCCAAATTCTCATATTTGTGAAGTTCAATTTCCTACATTTATTAAGATTACTAAAAGGCTCCCCGGACCCCACTTGTGGGACTACACTGGGTATGTTGCTGTTGTACTAAAAAGGCTCCCAGTTCTGAACCAGAAGTATGCTGTCCAAGGCCAGGCAAATAAAAAAAATTCCAACTGAAAATTAGCAAAGCAGTTATAAAGGAGTTATTTATTACTTGGAGTATCAATTCCATGCCAATTAAGGAACCAGAGAATACATATAGATCAGAACAGAACAGAAAATCTGAGAAGGACAGAATAATGGGACTTGCTGACATTCTTACCTATTTTCAGATCCCATAAAAACAGTGTAAAAAATGCGCTTAGCAAATTCTTTGCTATCTGTTGGAAACTGACCATCAGTGTAATGGCCAATTCGGATAGCATCTGTTTTTATCTGCTTGTCACCGTTTGCAATTTCTGCATTGACATCAGTTATAATTGACTTATAAAGAAAACAAAACTCAATAGTCTGCTTATCTTCAGACATGCTGCTCATGCTATTTACCTTGAACTAAAATGTTGAAATAGACATTACTAGCAGCATGATGCAATTTATCAGTCAGCACAACCTAAATGAAGACATAGTACGTGCATTGGAGAACATGCACAAATAATAAGATCGCTCATACAAAATACTTGCCAGCTCTAGAACATTAGACGGAAAATAGCTGATCTGTAGCAGAAATAGAACCTTGACCACGAATACGATAAATCAAGGATCCTCCTAAATTTGGCTATGTCGTAGCATTTTCAGTTCAGCAACGCCACGGGAAGTCAAATCCTAAGATCCTATAAGTGAATGATCATTCTTAAGAAATTTGTACTTTACCAAAAAATGAACTCCATGCTCTCACTTTTTTAGAGAAGAAATCATCAAATTTAGATCCAGGTAATAATTTAAGTAATCAAACAGCACAAGAATTATCTATCATTTTCCACCGGGGGCTATTAGTTCACGTAGGAAACTAGTAGAAGGTTCAACCGGCTATAGGGAATAGGGAAACATACAACTGCATTTTCATCCTGCACTCTGAAACTCTGGAAAAACCTATGTACTATGACGACAATACGAATGTCAAAAACTAGCTACAAATACAGGAAAATAGCTAGAACACAACAATATATATGTTTAGAAGGGCAGTGAGTTTAATAAACCTTTTACTACAAGCTGGCACATTGAACCAACTATAGCAGCAACGGAGGAACTATCAGCACCACCAGAAAGGGGAAGCAGAAAACCAGATGCACCACTTCTTCTTAGATAATCCCACAGCCAGCAAGCAGGTCCAAGTGCTATTTCCTCCTCAGGAGAGTGGTATCTTATCTGGAAAAAGAATGCAGTTCACTAAGCCAACTTAATCAAGCAACGGAAGAATCCACAAGACATTACACACAAAACAAATGGCTTAAGATGCAACAAAACTCAAAAGAAGATAGAACTAAATGTAGTATATAAAAAGCTGAAATATAAGATGCTTCGCTACATTCAAGAAAGAACTAGATGGAAGTTTAACCCAGTTTTTTTCAGTATATGGATGGACCCATTTTTTTAATTTTGGCCAAGGTTGTGGAATAACTTCAGATTGAATGACTCAATTGAATAGAATCATGTGATCAGAGATCAATAGAAATGGAAATGATCAGAAAATTAAAACCTCCATCCCCCCCCCCCCCCCCCCATACACACAGAGGCAGGAGGAAAGGAGAGAGAGGAAGTATGAACAAGTCATCCTTCATATAGAAAGACCCTCTTTCTACTGAGAGACATAAACTAATGGCTCCTAAGAGTTCAGTCCACCAGTATCTTAACATAAGCAAAAAATCCATTAGGAAGACCTACATGACAGCTTCTTGTGACTAGGAGTACAACAAAATCTTTCTATGGAAATGGGGGAAGGGGCTGGCGCATAAGGTTTTGACTCAGAAGAGCTACTTAAACAAGAAAAACTACGGGGATTAGTCATTACAAGAACATGTGTTGGTTTTCAAAACCATTGACCTTACACAACAACTTACCTTGAGTGGACTTGAAAGTGACATTAGGAGGTTAAAAGGTTGGCAAAGCTTGTAAGGCACAAATACTTTGGAAACTTTAGCTTTACAACTTGCTTGCTCTTGAAAGCTACTGATAGATGATCTGAGACTTGCAACCTGGTACAAAAGGGGAAGTAAGAACCATTGTCATTTAACTAAGTGGATAACTAAATAAAAACATCAGAGATCTCAGCAGCAAAAGATTTCACACAATTATACATACATCAATGAAGCCTCCACAAAATGCAAAATATGCTGAAGTTCATACCACTACATTGTGTTATTTCTTTCAATAAAACAATCTCTACATCAAGATTTGGCTCTTGAGTTGGAGGCATATCAAAATGTAATGGTTTTCCTTGAATTAGTTGAGCTAGAACAATGTGGAATCAGTACTAAAAAACACGGATGATCAATTAATACATGCAGATTACAAAGTTGAGTCGGATTATTATTTACACCATAATCTGATCCAATTTGTTGGCATTAGTTTGGTAACTGCAAAAGACTTGGGCATCCACTTACCAATTCGCAAAAGAGGAACAAGTTAATGATATTATATAACAAATTTTTTAGATATTGAGTTCAAAATAATTCTAACATACCGCATCTAGATCAATTTGAGCAAAAACCATTTCAACATCCTTCAAAGAAAATTGTGAACCTTGTGCTACCATATCTCCATTTACAACAACACAAGAACATCCATCTGCCAAAGGTAAATGAATAATGAATACCCGATCATAATAAAACTGCTGAAACCGGTTACCAAAGTGAGTTAAACACAATTTATCTTCATATCACCTAAGCTAAGAAATACAGCTTATATAGATTACTAATATGGTTGATTATTGCGAGGACAAAAAACAGGCTTGCTACCATAATAGAGACGACCACCATCGCATCCTTGGTGATTACTGTACATGTAAACTCCCCCTCGAGTATGTGTGGCACTTATAAAAGCACGATTGCGAAGATCAAGCTTTCGTAATTGATGATGACTTCCACTTGCATTCATAAACACTTCAACACCATTCAATGCAAGCTCAGCATGAGGAGGTTGAGGAGTAAAAAGTTCTTCACAAACTTCAACTGCAACAGCTCTGAAAGCAACATTAAAACGAAGCTTAAAACCATATAAAATGGTGGTAAAGTCGATAAGCTGCAACTTATCTATTATTACACACACATGATTTGTTTGATTGCTAAGTTCGGGACTGTGAATCTCCCATGACATGTCGCCACAAAGAAGAATTTAGGCTAGGCAGAGAATTTTCATTTTTGTTTCTCTTATTCCAATTTTCCTTTGCCAGATGAGCACATGGTAATCAAGAATTTTATCTTCTTCCTTTTTTTGCTTTGCCAAAATAAAGAAGTTTCACAAAACTATTCAAAAGATAACATAATGTTGAGTTACTAACTAAAATCCTTCAACTTATGTCATTGTTAATATTTCAAATCGTAGAAGTGTTTACAGAGATTAAACTTGGTGAAGTAGCAGTTTCTCAACCACTATGGAAACCATACAGAAAGACTGACACCAAAATCACTAGTCTACAAAATGGGGCTGAAATTTTGTGGATGCTGAAGTATAGCTCCTTTCTAAGTGACTTCTATACTCTAGCTGATGAAATGATTAATGTTATAAACAAACTTAGAATGTTCTGTACATACACTTCAAAAAACTGGTTATGAAAGGATAATCCTGAACAATTATCCCCATCTAATGATAAGAAGAAATAGAGATTATATAGTTTAATCTCTTATAAGTTGTTTCGTGTCTAATTCAAGGTATGGTCTACCTTTTTCAGAATGTTTTCATGGTTTCTTGATCTTTCAAAGTTTGGTCTACCTTTCTCAGAATGTTTCCAATTTTTCATGGTAAGAAGAAATATATATCTAAAGTATATGTTCAATGATAGGTAATATTTAGCGCATCGCCTATTAAACTAGCTGGTCTTTATGTTTTGTCCAGACACTCACTTCCAAAAAAGATGTTATGCTAGAGGAGAATTTTTTTAATATAAAATGATTAAGTGAAATACAAAAAAACCCAAATACATTGAACTAGAACCAAAAAGCAAAAAGGACCGTTCTTTAACACTCTTGAATTGTTTTTGCTTTTTAATTTTATGTTTCTTAAATATAGATGTGTTTTGGTTTAGGCAAAAACTGGATCACCAAAACTATGCACATTACGAGCTAAAGTGACAAGTTTTGAAAATTTAGTGCCTTCACAAATATGTTTTTTCCAACTTCAATGCTAAATTTTAGTCACCCAACTTAATACAAGTAAATTCTAAAAACATGAGTTTCGCAACATAACACTGCAATTCTATATATGACTACTTTTCAGTCTTCAACTCATAGTTTGTTTGTTATTCACAAAGCTTTCTAATATTGAATGACCAGGAAAGATAGGTTCCTTAAACGACATCTGGATCAAATAATACTAAATAGAGGAATTAAATTCTCTTGTAGATCAAGTAGGCCAAGTGTAGACAGACCATCACCATAAACTAAGCAACCAAGAAGACACATAAATTCTGTTTTCAAGTCGCCCAATCCACAGCAAGCAAGAGAAAGAGAGGCAGAAAAGCAAAACAATATCTAAAAAACAAATACAATGAACGTGTAATAATGAATGTGAGCACAGTAACATACGTGTCTAGAAACTGGACATAGCCATAACCAAAAGGTACTGTTGTCTGAGACAAAACATCTGAAACTTCACTTGGGAGATGGAAGTCCTCAAGGTGATCTTTTGATTTCCATGCTGTAAACCATCGAAGTTCTCGATAGTTGCCATCATTTGCTAGCCACATCTTTGGCCTTATCATGATTATTTTTCTGTTTAGGCACAACACTTGACAGTTGTATCGTTCTGAATCTTTGATAACAGGCATACCGAAGCTACATAATATCCCATCAGTCCAATCTCCTAACAGTAATTCTTTTAAGCATTCCCACCTGCAAGTTTGTGAAGACATTAGGGGAAAGAGCTCAAATGGTAATTTGATTTCCTCACTGAGCTGAAAGTATTCTGTTCAGTGAGACACAAACACATCATATCTGTTTCTAATCTATGTGGGAATTTGGCCATGCATATGTTTACTTTTTTTTTTCTGGAAGTGAATTCTGGAAATCATGTTCGGCCATAAAATTCCAGAATTCAATTTTTGTGAAATTTGAAGAACACAAATAAGTCCTTTTCACTTTCTCCACTCCAAATCACTCACAAAATTTAAAAAATAACACAATTTGTATTCATACTCAAACTCCAAACTCCAATTTACACCATTTTTCACCTTGAAAACAAAAATTACATTTTTCAAATACACCAAACGGGCCATTAAACTACCCCTACTGAATTGTGTAAGCTAATTCATATAAAGCTTGCATTTTTATAACCGAAAACGCTTCTTATTCATCAATTTCAGCAAAGGAAAAAAAAAACTTACGCATGAGCAACAGTATCGAGTTCTAAAAAATGATCCTCACAACCATATCCAGCGATTTCAAGCTCTGGTCCAAGCCTGATCATAGCTCCAGCAGCTTTAGCCTCCGCAACAGATTGCTTAATGTTGCTCAAATTGCAGTCGAAATCCATAGCCCATTGGTTCAAATTACACGTAGCTACGTTCAATAGCCTCATCTTCAATTTCTCTGTAATAAAAAAAATTCAAACTGTATATAAACAAATTCACTTCTTGCTGCAATTTATAGATTTTGCAATACAAAAAATATTAGAAATTTGATTGGAGTTTGACGCACCGTTTGAAGGGTTGGAAGTCCCTAGTCTTGGGAGATATTTGAGTATTTGTCACGTCCAACTCCCCACTCACCACACCAATTCTTGATTTTCTTGTCCAATTTTTAGGGTGATAAATGGGTAAAAGGTTCTTTTTAAAAAATAAAATAAAAATATTAACTTCAGTTCCTAAACAACTTGTGTATGTCCGTCCCACTAGACAATACTTTAGTTATGAAAGTACAAAAAATAAAAATCAGACTATTTTAAAGGTAAATGTTTAAAATGAGTATTTTAAGGGCAATACATACAATTTTGTGTTGTGGAATTTTTCCTATTGAACTCAAAAGTATATGAGGTTGGATTTGGATTCATTAACCAATGAGATAAAAAAAATCACGATGGTAAACATTTCGGAAGAAGCTTGACCAATAATATTTTTTGATATAAGAAGATATTTTAATGATAAGCTTTTTAAAATTTTAAATATGTGAATTAAAAAGAATTCTATTGGACTGATGAATATAAGTAACTCTTAACATAAATTTCGGCAGATGAATTGACATACAAGAATTAAGATTTTGTTTGTTTGGTATTTATTTTGGAACCAAAGGGTGACTTTATTTTTTGGTTGGTATTTTAAAGACGACGAGTCAATGTGGCATATATCTAGACTAAGATATCTTTTCAATCTAATTAATACTCAGCATCCCAATTTATGTGACAAATTTCTTTGCAGTCACTCATCGTTACAGTTTTGTCTAGCTGTCCATTTTTATTACTTACGTTACGTACTAAGGGTGCCAGTTAATCTTCTTATAGTCGATTTTACAACCGAAAGTAGATATCAAGGAATCTGAATTATGAATTTGAGTTTTGACAGTGGACTAGATTTAGATTTTTTTTTAAGAAATAAAATAAAAGTAAGTAGCATGTTTGAACATAATTCACATGAAAATCAGTAGAAGTAAAAATTTTGGTTCTTCTTCACAACACAGTCTACTAAACTGGGTAACCCTATGTTCTCCAAGCCCAAGCACATACACAGAAGAACTCCTTTAAATGCCACAGAACTGGCATAAATCTATAAACGTAACCTGACAAGAAACCTACAATGATCCAGGTTGTGTAGTTCACAGCCGTGGCCGGTGGCATCATCCCCAGTGACTTATATTAACAATGGCATGTTAATGAATTTGATCTGTTCATGCTTTAGGGGAAGTCTTGGATGCTACTGCGCCAAATACGAACCAATTGAACATGTCATAGGTTCCTATATCTCCAAAAATCTTTCTTGGTGGCAATCAAACCCCAGATCCAAACCATTCTGAAAACCACTTTTTCCTATGTAACCTGTTGTTGTTTGTCTAACACAGAAAAATGAAACTCAGATTTAAAATTCATGTTTCAGTATTTTTAGTGATTTGAAGGATCAAGTAGTTTGAGGAATAGGAGTCGGAGGAAATGAATTGATAAGAAAAATAGTTCAAGAAAGATGTACTATGTAAAACACTTTACCTGAATCCTAATTCCACATTGTGTTTGAATAGTAAATAACCCTGAGCTGCACCGATGGGTGAAGCACCGGAATCAAAAGCTTTCTTCCTTCCTGGAACCAAATGGTGTCTCCTCATGTTGGAACTTTGGAACTTGAATATCAGGTACCACCTCAATGTCCTTGTCAGGCTTATCGATATCAACAAAAAGAATGTAGGTCTATTAGGAAAAAAGAATTTGCAATACAAAACCAAAAGAATTTGCCAGTACATCCGAGTGAGGAACTTACCTTCCATAGTTGCAAGAGACGCCAGAGCAAAAAATTAACTATCATAACTATGCAAAATATTTTCCCGGCCCAAGTGCCACAAGTAAGGTACCTGGAAAATTAACTTGGAAGTTTAATCAACTGCAAGAAACATTTATTCATGTGCAAACTCTATATGGCCAATCACTGCTTAATAAACGATACAGATGGCAACCCGAAATGAATGTTCAACCGCCTTAAGTCCTACAAGGTCGAGCACTGAATCTAGGATGCAAGCTCCCCCCAGTCTGAGGGCACCAAAGGACCAAAAACAATCATGTTCAGTTGCTTGAAGGCCTAGAAGGTGTCATGTAAACCTTGTGTATGCACAAGCTAGGACATCAAAAGGAGGATAATAAAATCCAGAGAAATTGACGTTGCAATACAGTTATCTGATTTTACTTGTACCACAAATTAGGCCCAAAGAAGAAAACTAAAAACCCACGTTTTATTGCTTAAGCAATATTTATTTAAGATTCTATACAACAACAAGAGGGTCTTTCACTACTAAAAGAGAAATAACATATAACTAATTGATTTTATCAGTTCTCAATTTATTTCTCTAGGGTTATGACATACCTTAACAAACCATTTTTCTTCTGAGAGGTAGCATACCTTGATAATCGATCTAGCAAAGGTGGATTGGAGCATTTCAAAGCACGGTTGTAAACAATTTCTGTCCTCCTGGCTACATCCGGCCAACTATAAAGTTTTTTCATCTGGCAGTAGAAACCAAATGTCAGTAAGATCACTATAATTCTTTTTGATAACAAACCCATAGAAACACTTCTTCACATTGTAGTTTAAAACTGTACCCCAAACCAACTCCCTGCAACTTTTTTATCATAAATTCTACCATAGGTGAACCCACCGATTGAAATGGATTTTGGTTCAACCCAAAAAGCTAGCTCGAGGTAAGGATTGCCCAAGACCATAAGAGGAGACATCCCCAATTCCTCCACCAATATGGGACACTTAACATCCGCACCCCCTCACTCCTAGGAGATCAGACATTAGAGCACAGACAACATAATGTGGGGGCCCAAAATTGGGTAAACAAAGAATCAGAATGGGACTGCTCGGACAGATTTTGTACCTAACTCAACCCAAAAAGCTAGCTCAAAGAGATGAGAATGACCCAAAATCATATAAGGAGACAACAATCCATTTCCTCCACCAATGTGGAACACTTAACAACCACAAACAAATCTTTCCCTTTTAACTACTGTATCTTCACTCTTCTAATCTATCTTAAATGTCCGGTGCTTAGCTGTCCTCTTCCCCTTCCACAAAAAGAAGAGCAAAAACTCATTGTAAGCTTAGTCTCTTACAGGAGGGGAGAATTAAATTGGAAATATTTTTCTTTTGGTCAAGAGATTGAGTTGAAAGACATCCATGAAAGATTGGGATTAACCTCAATTTCCTTCAGATCTCACCTAAGATACGAGATTATTTATACATCTCAAGAGAGTAGAAACTAAACAGCCCTTGCTACCTCGCTCAAAAAGAAAAGATGAAGAAAAAGGATAAGCAAAAGGAAATGTGGTACTTACACGATTGTGCATATCTTGTGGATCGATCTGAGGAAGCATATATATAGCCCTTGTGATGGCGTGAACCATAGTTGTAGGATCTGGCGCAGCCAGAACAACCATATCATCTGGAAGAACCTGGACAAGAGGTACAAAACATGATAAATAACAACGAACAACTTACAAAGTAGAGGCAAGGAGATGTTAAATTATTAACTAGTCAAGCAAAGAGAAATGAATCATGGACATGCCTCTGGAACACCTCCTACACGTGTACTGACTGTTAATAATCCGCAACTTGCAGCTTCCAATATAGCGATGCAAAATGCTTCTGTTAAAGAACTGGCACAGTAATGCAAGAAACAGGAGCATAAATGAGGATTAGAAAGGGGGAAGGTGGAAAACTGGTTGTTGTTCAACCACAAATCAGGCGTGTTTAAATATCCTCAGATGATATTCTTTTGCAGAAGAAGAATGTGTAGGGAGCAATTGCAATGTTTTCTTTATTATTTTTGATGATTCTGGAAGAAAGGTTGAAACCGATGAATCCAATTTAGCTTCTCAGCTGTGACAAGTTCTAAGGAGCCACATATCATTCATGGTTTTGATACTTCAATCTCACATTTGCAGCTGAATATTAAAATCAACTATGTAAAGAATGTTTTTTTGATTGTGCCACCTAGTTGATTCCTTTATCTTATTAAGATCACATACTCAATGTTGCACCTTGAAGCTTCTTTTTGTTGATAAAAAAAATAAATCAAGGAGGATGCAGAATCAACTACATGATCTTAATGAGAATAACACTTCCGTAATGGATTCTCCAACAGAAATCCTTTCCCTTCAAGATGTTTGAATTCTACACTGACTTTTCCAAAATGTCTATTCCATCAATCATATGGACACGGGAAGTACAAACAAAAAACATTACGATTGGCCAGTAGCATTCATCTTTGGAAAGCTTACTTATTGAAGAAATCCAATTTCAGTTTTCTTCTACAGTTCATGATTTCTACATTCAACTAAGCATCACATTTCAGTAGATTATCACAGATTGATGCAACCAAGGTGTGGCCTAGCGGTCAATGAAGCTAGGATGGATCATGAGAGATCAGGATTCAAATTCTAGCATAGGCAAAAAGGTGATTTCTAGTCATCCATTTCCACCTTGGTAGACACAAGTACCCGATATCTACTTCGGTGAGAAGTAGCATTATACCTGGTGGATAAGAGGTGTGTGCAAGGTGGCTTAGACACCACCATAATAAATAAATTTTAAGAAAACTGTGAAAGTTAAGCAACATATTTTGTGTATCAAATAAGGGAAACTTTGCATTACAAACAATTATCACAATTAGTGGATCAACATAGACTTGGTGTATGTAAATAAGCACCTAGCATCATTTACTATGTATCCAGACAAGGAAAAACTTTGCATAACACCAAAAAAAAAAAAAAAAAGAGGAAGAGGTGTTTTCCACTGCCGATGCCCAACAAATTCCTCTTTGGTCATATATCTTATTGAAATTTTGCAAAAGCACATAACAAAAGAATTACTGCCTATGGAAAGAAAAATATTGACAAAAAGCATCTAAAATTTCCAGTGAACGAAAAGCAGAGAAGTTTTAAAGAATTTAAGAAAAAGAAACTGAACAGAATCATCAAGCAACAAAATGAATGTGAGTTTGAGCTAATTAAATAAAATATGGAGATCATTATTGCATAAAAGATCTCTTCTTCTACTTTTTTTCTGTCAAAACTAATCCAGAAGGCAAGATAGCATTGCTTAAGAAGGAAACTAAGACAGATGTCAAATAGAGGAACTTCAAAGTATAAAATGATATAAGTTGTAGGGTGTACACGATAACTCTTAAAGGTCTCGCACCTGTTCAAAAATATATGGCCAGTTATTAGTACAGACCGTACTTTAGCATGAGGGACAGCCCCCAACATATCAACACGGTCTTGAAGAGAGTGTTTTTCCCTCATTTCTTCCAGACGCACTCGTTTGGGTCCATCTCCTCCAACAATGAAGCGAACCTTAGAAATGCATCCAAATAAGTTGCCAAAGTTTAGAATTCATAAACAAGGTCAAATTCCATAGACTAGTTTCGTAATGAAGACCATGATGGTGAAGAACACTTACATTGGGATGCAAACGGCATACTTCAGGGATCACTTCAACAAGTAAATCTGCTCCTTTCCGATAAACTAACCTACTTATCACAACAATAACAATTTCATCCCTGCTGAGTCGCTCTGGAGCAGGAGTAAACATGGCTGTGTCCACAGCATTTGGAATAACATAAACCTTTTCAGGAGGCAGACCAGACCTTAAAACTGTATTCTCTTTACTTGTGTGAGAAACACATATAGCCTGAGTAACATCGGCTAGAGTAAACTGTAGCACCTTATTCATGTGAATACTTCCAACATCTGAAAACCCATAGAGAGAATGATCTGTGAATACAACTTTGTAACCCATGGTGCGAGCATGCATTAGAGCTTCATGACATAAGGTTGAGAAGGCTTGATGTCCATGTACCAGTGATATCTTTTCCCTAATCAGAATTGTCCTTGTAATTGGAAGTGTTCCAAAGAAGGTTGGCAATGTATTTTGCATGAGAAACGGCTTCCATGGGACATAATAAACTTTCAGCCCATTTGTCATATATCTTACTCCAGAACGATTCTGATAAGCATGAGTCATAACTACCACCTGAAATTTATACAAAGGAACAAAAAATGAATTCATAAAAAGTATCTGATTATAACAAAACAAGCTCCTATCTCACTCTCGATTTCATTCTCTTTTGCCATTTTTTTTACTTTGCAGATCAAAACTAAGTCCCTTCCAGGTACAGACAAAGTAGATTATCTTCACGGGCAACAAAAAAAAAAAATCTCTTATCAATCATATTCAATCAAGAACACTTTAAGACAGGAGACTGTGGTTGCTGACCTTGTGGCCTTCCTTAATCAAGCATTGTGATAGATAGTATATATGATTCTCCACACCACCAAAATTGGGGTAGAAAAAATCTGAGACCATTAAAATTCTATGTTTTTCCGGTTCACCCATGATAACAGGTCACCACAGACGCTTCTGCAGCAGAAGAAACCATTTACACAACAATATAAGAAAAATGCCAAAAAAAACAACATATAAATATACTACATAAGATTGTAAGGCATGATCCACTTGATAGAACTTACCCTATTTTGGCCAATTAAGTTTATTTGATTTTAATGTTGTTGCCTCAGCCTGTAATTGAATAGAGCTACCATTAAGAAATCATTTCCTAACCCAAAACACAAAATCAAATAACATAGCATAATATCACGTTTGATGCTTAAACCATTTCGTTCCAATTTTTTCCCAAAATGTCACTATTCATAGAAATTTCTACTATATATTATAGGATATCTACGACGCTGTGTAAAGCTAAAGCCACTAACCAAAAAAAATAAGCACCTCAAAATTACAAATCTCCGAAAGAAGCAAAAAGCCCCAAATTCAGTTCAAACACACAAGGATATATCATGCATGAGAAAAACGAAGCTCAAATACGAACATATATACATCGAAAGACACCAAATCACTCAGAAAATAAATAAATTCGACAAATCAAACAAAGAAACATAAGTCGAGATCACACCAAAAGCAGAGCAAGCACCGAGTAGAACACAGAGAGAAACAGTAAACCGAAAAGATGAAGGAGATACACACTTACATGGGAAGAGATAAACAAGAGAGCTCAACAAATCTGACCAAGGCGATGTAAAACGTTAATGGCGTTTCTATGTGTTTATTATTGTCACTATTAATTGAAATTTTCTTTATACAATAGTTTATTCCTACTTGCTAAGCACATATTTTAAAAAAATTACTTTTTTTCTAAAATCAGTTGATGTACTTATAATAAAAAGTCATGTAATTAAATTTATAATTATTTTTATGTCTTAATTTGTTTAATTTATGACTTGTGATGCTCATATAAATATGTCTTCGATCTAATGATTTCGGGTGGATTTACTTCAAAAATTTGATGATTCACATTAAATATCCATTTTATTATGTTTTATTGATGCGAGAGTCAAGATCTCCCTTGATAAGAGTCCTTTTTTTTTTTTGAGAGGCACATATTCACCACGCACATCACAGGTGAGGTGACGCAAGGAGCAAATTGTCATTTACTATTCTTTGGCACTTTGTGAGTCGGGTTCGCTTTGAATCAACCATGTTTTAAATTGACGTTGTAATTAAAATTCATCCGATTGTTTGTATAAATACCAAGGCAATTTATGCATTTCCTTTTTCTACGATGTATATAAAAAATAAAGGGAAAAGGGTTCAAAACACATACAAACTTTGACCAAATTTGTTGTTACACACTCCAACTTTGCAGGGGTCCTATGACCCCCCCTAAACTATTTTTTAGTGTATTATTGAGGGTATCATCAGCTTAGCTGGATGAGCAAGTGGCCACGTGGCAGCCTGTTTGTCAGGCGCGTGTGTGCCACCTATTGGACAAAAAATTGGGTTTGACCTTTAAAAGAGGTAATAATTCCACTTCAAAATAATATGGGGGGGGTCATAGGACCCCCGCAAAGTTGGAGTGTGTAACAGCAAATTTGGTCAAAGTTTGTATGCGTTTTGAATTTTTTTCCCAAAAATAAAGGGTAATGCTAAATGACCAGAAATATTTGGCCAGAAATGTAAAAAGACTAGAATATCCTTGTTTTAATTTTTGCATTTATTTCCTCAATACTTTTCCCTCCAAACAAAACTAACTTTTTTATATTTCCCAAACTCCTTGAACTACTAAAACACAAACTATTTGGCTGCCAAGGGAAATGAAAAAATGTTTTTGTGTATATTTTTGTGTGTATAGTTTATCCGATTTATTTTTAAAAATAAATATTGTTTAGTTAATAAAAAAATTGTACGCTTTAGTTTTTAAAAAAAATTGTAATTTTATTTTATACATTAATATTTTTTTCATTATATACCAAATTATGTTCTACATATACATAACATACATTCCTTCCTCTACCCCTCCCCTGAACTCAATTATGATCGTAAGGTGCCAACGCATACCTTTGAAAATTTATTTTTTCGCTTAAAATAAACCTCTTTATTGAAAAGAGACAATTAAATTTCTCATTAATAATAACAACAAATGACTATCTTATCTACTTAAGATTATACTTAATTATTTTGTAATACAAAATTAGTAAAATATAGTAATTAAGCGTAGATTAAAAGAGTTTAATTAAATTTTTCTTTAAATATAATCAACTAAATAGATTAGTCTATATAATGGATGTTTTTCAAGAGAAAAAAATTATTTTGAAATTTAGATATTTCTAAAAATAATTGATGATAAGACATATATAACTATGCCATAAATAATACATTAATTTTTTATATTATAATCATTCCACACAAGAATTAACATATATAGAAAATGGTGAAATTATTTCACTAATTTTAACCATGAATAAAAAATTCAGTTATTCCAATAATATTAATTAAGTGGATATTTCAAAACAAATGAATAAAAGATCACTCAATACCTACTTATCAATTATAATACTTTAAAATAGATGTATTTTATGTATATAATAAATTACAATATGTTTAATGTGTATAAATAAAGTATAACATAACTAGGATATATAAATATATTTTTAAATATTTTCATTTAATGTAGAATTTTAATATTTCAATAACGATAATCAAAACTCAAAATACTTAAGAATTGATAGACATCGGCACATTGTAGAAATACATAAAAAATTTATTAATATGTAGTTTAATTTTTTAAAACATAATAGCCAAACATAAAATTTAAATATGATGTTTAATTTTTCAAAACATAATAATTAACAAATATGCAATATTACAACATTAATGTGTAACTATCTTGGGTTTATTGTTACATAGGATATACACTTATGAATCATATGATTTTTAGTATTTCTTTAATGTGTTGATGTCTAACAATTCTAAAGTATTTTAAGTTTTGATTGTTATTATTGAACTATTTTACATTATATATATAAAATTATTTAAAATGTAATTTAAATAGGTAATTTAAATTTATTTATATAATAAATGCAATAAAATTACTTAATTTTAAAAATTCTTAATCAGTTTGAAACAAATATTAATTTGAGAGCAAAAAAAAAAAATGTGACTACAACTATGTATACTTAATATTTTAGCATATCATTTAATAACAATTTTTTTTTTTATAAAACAACAAATAATACTAATAAAGAAAAATATATATGTGATGAAACTTTAATCTAGTTCATGCTTAACAAATTTGTGTTGTCATTATCATCGGAGAACTATGAAGATGTTTTTCTTTCAATTTTTTTTAATAAAAGTTTATTTTGAAATCATAAAGAACTTTCTATATCCTTTCCGTGTTATTATAATTTTTCAATGAAGCATCATCAACATTTTTATCCAAAAAAAAATTGTATACGTCTCTAGTACTAAAATAATAAATAAAAATTAATTCTAATGAGTCTTTGTTTGTGTATGATGTGATTCATATGCAATCGAAGATATGAAGACAATCACATAAGAGGAAACATGATGGTAATTTGAGTTTTCTTCATATTTTGTTCACATATATTCTGAGTATAATTAGATAAAATATATTTTATCATTAATTTTTTTTAGAAAATCAATGCGTAACAACAACTCCTTTAAATAAATAAGAGTAATTGTTTAGCCAACTCAGTCAATTTCAGATTTTATTTTTGAGTGTTGTTGATATAAATTTTTAATATTTAAATTTAGATATAAATTATCTTTTCACGATTAGAAATTAGAAATTCAAATAGATAATCTACACTTTACTCTCTTTTATACTTTTCAAAAAAATCCTTATCATTAAGAAATAAGAAATGGAAAATAAATAAACAAAAAAAAAAGTAAAACGGGGAAAATTTTGAAATTGATAAAGAGATATATTTTTTTATTTTTTTACTACTACTGTAATATATATATATATATATATATATATATATATATATACACTAGACATCGGAGCCCGTGCTAGCACGGCCCCAATATGTATCATTTTTTGTTTTAATTTATGTGACAAAGACAAAATTAAAGAGTTAATCAAACTTTAATATTAATTTAAAATAGTTTAAATTTTTAATTATTGTTAACTATGGTAAAAAAAATTTTATGTCTTTTAACATTCTAAATTGCTAATTATTGTTGTATGATTTGTAATATCTTTTACGCAATTTTGAAATAATAAAGGTTATTTCTTCTTTCTCAATTTATGTGGTACTAATAAAATTTCGAGATTCAATCAATTTTTTTTGTCTTTAAAATATTCTATTGTTAATTACTGTAAATTATTGTACTTTCTAAGTAATTTTCAAATAATATATATTATTTTATTTGTCACCGATAAAATTTGAAGAGTTAATCAGATCTTTTACATATTTTTATATCTTTTGAATATTTAAGTAAATAATTATTGTGATTTATAATATTTTATACAATTATTTTTTAAAAAAAAATAACAAACAAAACGAATTCATCATAGGAAAATTACCAAAGCATCCTTGAATACATCAATAATGGGTCCCACTTTTTGTTTAAAAGAATATGCATATTGGGAGGATATTTTTGTCCAAAGTGGAAATAGAATAAGTATAAAGCATTAAAGTCTTTTAAAATTTTAAATTGTTAATTTTTATTGTATGATTTGTAATACTTTTACGCCATTTTCAAATAATAGAGGTCATTTCTTCTTTTTCAATTTATGTAGTACTAAAAAAAATTTGAGATTCAATTAATTTTTTTTGTCTTTGAAATATTTCTAGTTGTTAATTACTGTAATTTATAGTACTTTCTAAGAAATTTTCAAATAATATATATTATTTCATTTGTCCCAATTTATATGTCACCGGTAAAATTTGAAGAGTCAATTAGATCTTTTATATATTTTTATATCATTTAAATATTTAAGTAATTAATTATCATGATTCATAATATTTTATACAATTACTTAGTATAGTAAAATAATTTTAAAAGAAACAAACAAAACGAATTCATCATAGGAAATTACCAAAGCATCCTTCAATACATCAATAATGGGTCCGACTTTTTGTTTTTAAGAAATTGCACATTCGAAGGATATTTTTGTCCAAAGTGGAAATATTGTGTAAAAAATGTGTATTTATTGTGATTTTGAATGTTTTGTGGGGTAATAGGACGCACACAAAGTTAATGTGTCTTTTTGAAAATTTGGGACAACTTTAAGTATCACTTAATGTTTTTTCTCAAAATCTAATTTACTTTCATAAACTATGTGTCAGATCAAAATCAGATTAACAAATTCAAAAGGAATGGGTAATAAATAGCTCATACAATGACATTAAATAATAAATATGTAACTAAAAATCTTGTTAGCTTTTGGTTGAAAGCTAACAAGATAGTTACAATGATAGTTGCATTGTGACTTATTATATCTATCTTTTAAATATTTAAATAATTAATTATCATGATTCATAATATTTTATACAATTATTTAGTATAGTAAAATAAATTTAAAAGAAACAAACAAAACGAATTCATCATAGGAAATTACCAAAGCATTCTTCAATACATTAATAATGGGTCCGACTTTTTGTTTTTAAGAAATTGCACATTCGAAGGATATTTTTGTCCAAAGTGGAAATATTGTGTAAAAAATGTGTATTTATTGTGATTTTGAATGTTTTGTGGGGTAATAGGACGCACACAAAGTTAAGGTGTCTTTTTGAAAATTTGGGACAACTTCAAGTATCACTTAATGCTTTTTCTCAAAATCTAATTTACTTTCGTAAACTATGTGTCAGATCAAAATCAGATTAACAAATTCAAAAGGAATGAGTAATAAATAGCTCATACAATGACATATTTATTATTTAACTAAATAATAAATATGTAACTAAAAATCTTGTTAGGTTTTGGTTGAAACCTAACAAGATAATTATAATGATAATTGCATTGTGACTTATTATATATATATATATTATTTTTTATTTTTTTAGATCTTGAAAATTTCAAGTGAGAAGAGTGGGTGAGAATTATGTTTTCTTTCGTCAATTTTTTGGTTTCTTTCCCATGTTTAACTATGAAATCATCAATAATTAATCTCATTAATCATTTTCAATGTATTGGAAACATAATTGAAGAATATATTTAATATTTAAGTTAAAGGGTAAAAATATCAAAAAACAAACTAGTTTATAATGTGAACATGTCTTTTTTCTCATTCTGGCCAAATTATGGCCAAAAGGATTTTTCCAAAAATAAATACTTAATTGAGATATTTGTGTAATTTTTCCTTTGCCCTGCTTTGAGGTTTCGCTAGGATTCTCAATTTCTCACAGAGCCGCCTCACACTGTATCCGCAACCCGTTCCACAACCCATTTTCCCTTTCATTCCGGTTCACCTTCTCCATCACCGGCAGACGGCGGTAAGTGGAGAACGAAGATGACGGAAGTCGCGAGCAACGTTGTACACGAAATCCTAGGCAGACGAGCTCAAGATGTAGATCAGCCTATTATCGACTATATTATCAATGTCGTCGCCGATGAAGATTTCGATTTTGGGCACGACGGTGAAGGTGCTTTTGAAGCCCTTGGAGAGCTACTCGTCGATTCCGGTTGTGTTACTGACTTCTCCGAATGTCGTGCGGTATTCTTACTTCCATTCCATGCTCAATTTCGTTGTTGCTTTGGCTAATTTTGATATTTTTCTGCTCAAAATTTGTTCTATTGAATTGATTTTGAAAGATGTGCTTATTATACTGTTAAGATATTTTTCTTCTTATATTGAATTGATTCTGAATGATGTGCTTATTATACTGTTAATAGTTTGGATTATTGACTAGGGACAGAATTTACGAACTAAATAAGATTTTTGAAACTTGTGGTCTAAATAAGCCATAGACATTTGTGTGGCTACTAATTATCTCGCATTTAAGAGTGGAAATGAGAACTTAAAAGTTAAATCCTCTTTGGATATAGGGAAACTGCCATTCTTTTTAGTAGTTTAAGAGTGAAAAGTGAGAAGTTTAAAGTTAAACCTTCAGGCATGACCCAAGCTAGTCTAAACAAGGAGAAGAGCATATTCCAAAAGTCTTTTCAAGCTAGTCTAAACAAGGAGAAGACCATATTCCAAAGTCTCTTGCTACTGTAAACAAGGACAGGTTTTGATGAATAAAATTTGGACTTAAAAGTTAACTGATTATTAGCTTCGGTTTATCATTTATAAGCAACGATTGTGTGATTTAGTTAGAGAGCTTATGATAGCCTCAAAAGAAAAATCATTTATAAGCGAAGTAGAATCTGATGATTTGGTCTGAAATAGAGAGTGACCAACATTGTTTTGGACTTAGGCGTTGTCAGTTGAATTGATTTGGTATTAGCTCATTTATGATTAGAGGACTTCTTAAACCAGAGAAATAAACAGCCATTTAAGGGGACATAGGAATTCAAATGGGTGAATAACTCTCATTATAGAGCAATGTGTGAACTAAAAAGTTTAAGTATAATACGGTGAACAAAATTACAAGTAATTTATTAGTACCAAAATTTATGGTTATACCAGCATTATTATTGTGGTTGTTACTCCTCTATGTAGATCTTTGTTGCATCCCGTTGTATTTATAGATTGAATGTCTGCAATCTATTTTCAGTAGCATTTTCCAACCATGACAGGTTTGTAGCAAGTTGTCTGAGAAGTTAGAGAAGCAAGAATTGGCTAAACCCCAACCGACGGTGAGAAGCTTAAAAATGCCACTGAGAATGTTTGATGGAATGGATGAAGAGGAAGCTCCAAAGAATAAAAAGCCAGAACCAGTTGATGGTCCTTTGCTCACAGAACGTGACAAGATTAAGATTGAAAGAAGGAAGAGGAAAGAGGAACGCCTGAGAGAGGTGAGTGAGAAAACGATAATCTTGACAGTAGTCAGAATGAACCTGTTTGACACAAATATTGGTTGTTAAATAAATATGTTGGGGAAGCCAGCTCTTATTGTCTATGAACTACACTGATTTGACTTAACACTTCACTGAGTTTCCATTTATCATTCTAATGGGGGGTGTTTGTGTGTGACATTTTACAATACTCCTTTTGTTGGATAATGGTTGTCTTCATGAAGTTATGAGACAGAATAAATGTAATCCCTCTCCTATTACTGCTTTACAAATTGTAACCCTCTCCTTTCTGCCATGTGGATGAAAAGAAGAGGGAAAAAAAGAAGAAGCCCCCAAGGCCTAGCTCAAGTGGCAAAAGGTGGAGGATTTGTGGCTTAGGTCGCAGGTTCAAGCCCCACACCATGCAAAGCGAAGCCCGGTATTTAAGTGGAGAAGGTTAGAAGGGCGGGACCATTATCCACCAAGTTTAGAAGGCTGTGATTGGTCCAAAGGGCGGGTCACAAGCAAATTTCTCGGTTAACCAAAAAAAAAAAGAAGGAAGATGAAAGTGGCTGGTTTACTCCTTCATTCTTTTAATCTGTATGGCTTGATTCTGCAGGCAGAATACCAAGAACACTTGAAAGAAGTGGAGGAAGTGAAAGCTGGTATGCCTTTAGTGTGTGTGAGTCATGATGGTCAAGGTGATGGACCAACTGTTAAGGATATCCGTATGGAAAACTTCAATATATCTGTCGGTGGTCGTGAACTTATTGTCGATGGTTCTGTCACACTTTCTTTTGGAAGACACTACGGTATGCTTGATTATCTAATTGAAAAAATAGATAAAAACTCATTCCCATGTAGTTTGATTTTACATTTTCTTAGACCTTTTAGTATCAAGTAGTTTGTATCTCATCTATATGGTATTACTCCCTCCTTGCCGATAAGAACGGCCCACTTTTGCAGAGTCAAATCATGAGTTCATGACATCTTTGAACATGTTATTTAGAAATAGTTTGATTTCTATTTAAATTGATAGCACTTATCTAAAACAATGTTAAAAATGATAGTTTGGAATTTGAGAAGTTGGGAAGTTTTTCGAAAATTCACATCAGATTGGATATAATACAAGATTGACCTAGTTTATACTCATTCATTTAGAAGTGTTGGAGGGAGAATTTTTTTTCATCAAGGCGAGAAGTCAAGAATATTGGATTGGGCTAAAAGGAAAATATGCCATTTTTCAGAGGGTGCGAGTATCTATCTATCTTGATAAACATTTAGGGGTCGTTTGGTAGGATGTATTACATCTTTAATACATGTATTAGTCATGGTATTTTTTAATCCTTTATTTGGTAGGATTTTCTGCCTATGTATAACTAATGTATTAGTTATACACCCTATTCAGTATTATAAGTTGTATAACTAAGACATAGTAAATTATGGTATTAGCAATACAAGGGCTATTAATACATGGATAAGCATGCTTAAAGACATAATTGCCCTTAATAACCAAACCAAACAGTGGATAAGAAATATCCTCCGGATAACAAATCTCTGCATTATTAATCCTAGTATTACTAATACATTCCATTGATCTATTCAGTACTATTCTTATACACCCTACCAAATGACCCCTTAGTGTCTTAAGCAAGTAAGTCATCATGCACACATCCATTATTTTGTCACTGGGAAGAAGACTGGAATACATGAATTGGCATAAATGCCAAGGGGGTGAAACTTAGGGGAATATATTTCGTCAAACAACAACATAGCCTATAGCCAGTGTATATTGGCATTTTTTGCTGTTTATTTATTAATGAAATTTATTACTTTCTCAATAAAAAACCTAGCCTATAGCCAGCGGCGTAGTTCACTTCCTCTTTTTGTTTGTGATTGGCAGTTATGTTTTATGCATCCACTGCCTTACCTGACTCTGTAATTTGGATGCAGGTCTTATTGGAAGAAACGGTACAGGGAAAACAACTCTCCTAAGGCATATGGCTATGCACGCTATCGATGGTATTCCCAGGAACTGCCAGATATTGCATGTTGAGCAAGAAGTGGTTGGTGATAATACCTCAGTTTTGCAATGTATTCTTAACACTGATATGGAGAGAACCCAACTTCTGGAAGAAGAGGCTCATCTGCTTGAATTACAGGTTAGAAACAGTTCAATGGCTAAGCTTTTTTGTCATATTATACTGTTTATTTTTTAATATTCCTTTGTATTTTGTTCTCATTGGATCAAGTATATTCCCATTCCTTAGCATTTTCATGATTTTCTAGAGAGTGACTGACTTAGAAGGTGAAGCTGCAAAGAGTGATAAGTTGAATGGGGGGATCGACAAAAATTCCCAAGCAAAAAGGCTTGAAGAGATATACAAAAGACTTGATTTCATTGATGCTTACTCGGCTGAGTCACGTGCAGCAACTATACTATCGGTTAGTTTGACTTTGACTTGTAATTCGATTTGCAAGCTTTTGATCACATCAGTCTCTTAATAACTGTTGAGAAAGTTTGTTCACTTTATGTATCTTCTTGATGCTCTTTTTACTGAAACCACTTGCTTCATAAAAATAAAGTTTATTCACTTTATGCACTATGTTTAATTAAAACAGAGTTTGCATTTGATGTATAATATCGCACACAAATGCTGTATATTAGAAACAAACTGCAGATGCTAATTTATAATGTATGAGCAAGATTCAGTCTACTAATTCATGTACCTGATATACCTGTTCCTTTCCTTTCGTTGCTACTATGATTATGCTTCCGCTTACTTTGTCTAAGGAATATGTTTTGGATATGGCTTGAAAGTATTGAAGCTAGTCTCAAGCTAATCTTGCTGTTTTTGCCTCTCCTTAGAATTTAAGTTGTTTTAGCTTCTGTCGTAACTTCACGTTAGCCGTACTATCTTGCTGTTTTGGCCTCTCCTTAGAGTTTAAGTTGTCTGTTGAGATTATTTTTTCTCTTATAATTTAATGTTGTCTTGTCGTTTTATGCTTCTATTTCTAGAATAGATGTATGGTCTTCTTATATTTGTATAGATTCAGGCTTCCATAACTTCGGCATTATACTCTTTATACGTTTAAGCTGTGGATCTGTGTACTAACATCTTAAACAGAAAGTTGTGAATGGGGGAAGATGCTAGAAGTTAATCTATCTTTGGAAATCGAAAGTTAGAACTCATTTATTTAAGAGGCTGGGTTTGATTCTGCTGTAGTTTTGGCGTTCTTCAAGTTGGATGCTTCTCCACCTCAATTTTTCTTATGATGTTTTGCCTATTGATTGTTTGTGTTCACACCAGTTGTAATGAATGGTCTAGTTCTCAATTGGTGGCTATTACTTCCAGGGTTTGAGTTTCTCTCCAGAAATGCAAAAGAGAGCGACTAAAACATTTTCTGGAGGATGGAGAATGAGAATAGCTCTTGCTCGGGCATTATTCATTGAACCTGATCTATTGTTGCTTGATGAACCCACGGTGTGTTATTTCTTCTTGAGGATGTAGATGTACATCTATTCAAATAATGAACTTATGTTTTCTTTTGCATGCAGAATATCATAGAACTTATGTTTTCCTTCCCTTGCAGAATCATCTTGATCTGCATGCTGTCTTATGGCTGGAAACTTACCTGGTGAAGTGGCCGAAGACATTTATAGTTGTCTCTCATGCTAGAGAGTTCTTGAATTCTGTACGTGCTTTCTTCTCTTTGACCTAAAACACTAGTTGGGTTCAGTATGTATAGATGTTGATGTTTGTTCTGACATCTCATAAACCTATCTTTGCTTCTTTCTTCAGGTAGTCACAGATATCATCCATCTACAAAATCAGAAATTGAGCACCTTTAAAGGAGACTATGATACATTTGAAAGAACACGAGAAGAACAAGTTAAGAATCAACAGAAGGCATTCGAGGCAAATGAACGCACAAGGGCGCACATGCAGGTCTTTCCCAATTACATTTGCTTTTATTGGTAGACTATTGCAAGCAGATTATTTGCGACCTTATTTGCAGATTTCTTGTCTCGCTGTTTAATACTTTGATACATTTTTTGGTTATAATGTTGTGCAGGTCTTTATTGATAAGTTCAGGTACAATGCAAAGCGTGCATCTCTTGTTCAATCTAGAATTAAGGTATGCATTCATTGCTGCTCCTATATATGTTGTCAGTTTCCAGTTGTTATGGTTGTTTGGTCAAGTGATATAATCAGTTGCTCGATCCGATTGTTTAATAATTTAATTAGGTCCACTTTTGATGCCTTAGCATGCCATGATCAGTACCTGAATCGTTTTCCTTGAATTTGACAGGCACTGGAACGTATTGGTCGCGTGGATGAAGTCATCAATGATCCTGAGTACACATTCATTCCTTTAACACATTGCTCCTATATGTTTCTGTTATTTTAACTCTCCGATGGTGTTTAACATGCTATAACCTGAATCTATAAAATTCCGATCGCTGTCATGTTGCATTTTTTTAATTATATGAACTCATGGTTATTTTGCATATGCTGTATGCAGCTACAAGTTTGAGTTCCCTTCTCCTGATGATAGACCTGGCGCTCCTATTATAAGCTTCAGGTTAAGCATCTCTTAGTCTGTGGCTAAGACATTCTTGTGATCTCTTGTCAGACAGCAAATCTCAGCTAATTAACTTCTTACCTTATTGTAACTAATGCAGTGACGCATCCTTTGGATATCCTGGGGGACCAATATTGTTCAAAAATTTGAATTTTGGAATAGATTTGGATAGCAGAGTAGCAAGTAAGACTTTATTGCCTAACAATCAAGTATTTTCAAGTTCTCTCAACTGTTGCAAACCTTTGTAAACTATACGTATTGGTCAGTAATATGTCTCTCTGCACTTGACGTTGAGTTTTTCTGTTGGGAAGTAAAATTAGATCTCTCTATTTGTGAGTTAGGTAGCATGTGGCTTTGGCATGTGTATCTTTATAATTGTTTTTTAATCATTTTTACTGTTCTACATATCATGGACCTTGTCTCACCTTATGTATTTTCCAGTGGTTGGTCCTAATGGTATTGGAAAGTCAACAATACTTAAGCTTATTTCTGGGGATCTTCAACCAACCTCAGGGACTGTTTTCCGCTCTGCTAAGGTAAGCTTTATTTGCCAAAGACTTAGGAGATTTTGTGAGTTTTTTTTAAAAATCACTTTTAACTTCTACTAGTTCTGTCCTTAACATCATATATTCACCAACTTTTGTCAGTGTACCATATTGTCTGATCAATATGTGTTTCAGCCGTATTCTAGCATTCTCTCATTACAATTCCTGTCGCCTTTTCGTTAGAGAAGTCTATAGACTAATAATTTTGTATGAGCAAATGCTAGTGGGTGTTCTTTTGACCTTGTAATCATTCGTGCAGGCAAATGTCTCATTTTGCTCTATTCAGTTACTTGGTCTTAATGCATTCTAAATGTACTTCACTTTTTGTTTAGGTCCGCATTGCTGTATTTAGTCAGCATCATGTTGATGGGCTGGATCTGTCCTCAAATCCCCTCTTATACATGATGCGTTGCTTTCCAGTAAGTTCTCCTAATCAATGATGTATTTTCTGGTAAATTCTAAAATATATGTGTGTAATAAGTTCTCTCAAAAGAAGGTGGGTATAGCAGTTGATTTTTCTGAATTTATTTGTCTGAACTCCTGAATAAGATATTTTTAAAGGTTTAATTGCTCTCTTACATCTGATATTGTCAAAGTGAATCTGCAAGTTCTCTCTTTTAATGTATTGACCTTGCTCTGGCTTCCTGCAGGGAGTGCCTGAACAAAAATTACGTGGTCATCTAGGTTCATTTGGTATCACTGGAAATCTTGCTCTTCAGCCCATGTACACTTTGTCTGGTATGTTAGCATTCTACTTGTTTTTTTCTGGTTTAGATCTCAATGATTCTACTTGTTTTTTTCTGGTTTATGGATTGATCTATGGGATCTCAGGTGGCCAAAAAAGCAGAGTTGCATTTGCAAAGATAACTTTCAAGAAACCTCACATATTGCTTCTTGATGAGCCATCAAATCACTTGGTAAGTTCTATTCTACTTGTTTTAGTTTCTTATTCACCATCTTTTCTTCATACATCCGTGATTTCAATGTCTTCTTGTTGCTGAATAACATACTTGGTGGGAGTAAAAAGTGGAAGCTTGCAGCCTTGCCTCGGGAACATAGAAAGCCCAAATTTTTAACTAACGCGTTTGTGGGTTTTAGGAAGGGCCTAGTGTGGTTTCATTATTTTTTCTTGATGGCATTTAACCTCAACAGCTAAAGCAAAGGATGTACTTAGTATTTCATTTATCCAAAGATTCTTGCATAAGCAATTGCATTATCTAATCGAGCTCTATGCAGGATCTTGACGCTGTGGAGGCCTTGATACAAGGTCTTGTCTTGTTCCAAGGAGGCGTCCTGATGGTACTATGAAACTTCTGTCAATTAATTTTTTGGCTAAATGGTAACATATTTTTGGTTTTGCTGGTGTTTAATGGTGGTGCTACATGATGTTATTTACAGGTCAGTCACGATGAGCATTTAACATCTGGTAGTGTTGATCAACTCTGGGCTGTCTCTGAGGGCAGGGTGATGCCTTTCGACGGGACATTCCAAGATTACAAGAAAATACTGCAATCATAAACGGTTCTAACAAAGGCTGCTGCTTTCTGAAGTGAACGAAGTATTATTAGTTTACCTATGGCCTAAACCCCTACTTTATATGCAGAGACCACATTTAAAATTTCGAACGACCAATGTCCTAAAAAAAATAGTGTTTTTATGCTACTACTTATTTCTATTTACACTGTCCAAATTAGTCAAACATTTTCTCGATTTGATCAACTTTGGGCTTCAATTTTATATTAGACAAATAGATGAAACGAAAAAGTGTTATTATTACGACAATTTAGTGCAAACAGGAGTTCAATCCAACTTGCGAGTCAATAGTGAAAGAGCAAAATATCCACCAACAATCAACACATATTTCCAACTCCATTGCTAAGGGCCGCTATGGTGGCAAATGGACAGATTAAGTTGCAAACACGTGGACTATCAAAACAATGACAACTATCCATTCAAATCAATTAAGTTAAAGACCGATTATATGAATTTTTACTAATATACGAATCGAGGAAATCAATAAAGCGGAGAAAAAAGAAAAATAAATTGCGCATCCGGGGAATCGAACCCCGGTCAGTACCGTGGGAGGGTACTATGATACCACTACACCAGATGCGCTTTCTTGTTTCTTAATGTAGCAAATATTAAATTATTTTATATCATATATTCATATTGTATTTTTTTGCCGAAGAAGGATGACTATGTTTAATAACTTGAATAACTAATATGGGATGGAGGGAGAAGTAAAGCCTATTTTTTGCAGGGAGGATTTCCTACAATTGGTCTTTCATGGTTGCCAATGCTCTCGAAAAACAGTTTCTGCTACTCTCCGAAACACTTATTTTCTCCCAGAAACTTGATAAAACAAGTTATATATTAATCGCCTTTTCAACTCAGGACTTCATAGGATTTTGATGTGAAAATAAGCTGCAAAACACTACACATGACTAGGAAATGATGTAAAAAAAAATTCCTAATCTAAAATACACAGTTCACACTTGATGAAGTTATAGTACTTGGATTAAGCAGTACTCTCCCTATTTCCTACATTACAAAATTCAGCCTAATTAGAAAAATGGTAAATACAGGACTGTTAAAATGCATCCACTTTCTTCAATCTGACTTGAATCTTTGGGTAGACTCTGCACGGAGTATGGTACAATCATTCTAATCAACACGTTCCTTCCAGCATAGTAACATGTATAGACATCGACGAATAATATACAACTTAGCTCTTTTATCTTTCAAAGTCTTTTTTCTTGTTAGACAAACTCTGACTCTGGCTTTGGCTTTCGCATTGTTGGATGAAGTTGAAGTTTCTTCCATTATTGTAAATTGCTTTCAGTTTTGAGAATTACTAGTAGTCCATGAGAGTTTATTTTTATTTATACTATAATTAAATAAATAAAAAGGCATGCCTCAGTTTCATCAGTTTATTATATTTTGTTCAAGTCTTTATAGACCTTTTTTTGGCAGTAAACCAGGGGCCTTGTTTCCTGCTTTTCAGTGACTGTTATCTTTTACTGCTGGCATTGCCAGTAAGCCTGCTTTTATGGTTAACTGTTACCTATAATTAAATGGATGGATTGAGCTGAATTTGGATTGATTAAACCGTTCATTTGAGTTAACAAGAGTTGCTTGGACGATAAACACTCTCAATTCCAATCTGAAGGTTGTGAGTTTGAGTCACCAAGAGAGCAAAAAGGTGGAAGCTCTTAAGAGAGGTAAAATAATGAACATGCTATTAATCTGTTCAAAGTCATTTGAGTTGTGCTAAGCAATCTTTATTATGATTAGATATTACATATCAAATAAAAAACTATTTTGACAGGGTTCTTTATAGAGCTACATATCAATCCAACTTTTGGAACAACGGAATTGAACAGCAGATTTGGTCGGAATATATTTTTGTGACTAATTTTACAATCATTAGGCACGACCAATAAACTTGATTTTGCCGTTGCAATAATGACCCGTTTAAATTTAAAAGGATTGAATGAGTCATATTTTCGTGGACTAATTTAATTTAACATGATCAATAAACCTGGTTTTCTGGTCTACTGTTGCTGCATGTAACTGTTGCTCCATTCTCGAGGACACAAAGGGGAAATTTTGCATAACCTTTCTTGTTTTTTTACTATATTTTTCAATCTATAGAGTTCACACTTATCCTAAAATGACACAAATCCATTCATCTACAGTCAAAAGTTTCAGTGAGGAATAGCAAAAGCGGAATCTTGAAATAACGGTAAAACTATTTTTATGTGATTATAGTTTTATCCACGAGTTCAAGCTATGAATTCAATTAATGATGTTTATATCAATCGTCAAGTAAATGGTCTTCCCTGCATAAACTGGAATTGTACACGGTCTTTACTCAGATCTTGTATGAACATGGAAAGATTCATGCATCGAGCTGTTATTTTTTGTCAATAGGCGTTGTTTATAAGCACATTTATGATATACCATCCAATATATTTGCTAGCATTGAACTAGTTCTTGGAAGTTTATATAAAGCTTCAATGGTTTCTGAAAAATTCTTAATATTAATGCTATACTAAGATACATTATAAAACAATACGTAAGAATTAATCCACTTAACAGGTGGAGAAAGATGATTAGAAGGTAGAATTTTAACTTTAGCACTAACTTTGTTGAAAACTTAAAGACTCTTTACATAATGCTTTCTTTTGTCATCATCCCACTATGAATCGACAATCATTATAAAAAGCAAAAAATCCTTTTTAAGTATTTAATATTTTAGTATAGGTTAATGAGTAACCGTTCGTTACATTATTCTTTAGGCTAAAAAGTTTATATTAGTGCATTAAAGTTAAATCATGATCCTATTTGGAATAAGAATACTAATACTGATTTAAAACAAACGCTACGCTATAGATCAAACAACACAAAATCAAAGAATCTTTTCTGTGTAATGTTTTTTCAATTAATAAGTTAAAGGCAACCCATTTTATTGAGATTCCCATTGCCGGCCTGTTCTTACAAAAAAACAACAACATTTTTTTCTTCACATAAATTTAGTTATGGCATCAGTATTGAACCCTTTAACTTGTTATACAACATGGGTAAAGCTATAATTTTTATGATTTTCACTATGTCTATGAATATGATTAAAGCTGAAACTTGCAAATCCATTGATAAGGGTCCTGTAATCCCAACAACCCCTTTAGTGATTTTTCTTGAAAAAGTTCAAGAAGCTGCTCTTCAAACTTATGGCCATAAAGGGTTTGATGCTAAACTGTTTGTTGATATGTCACTGAGAGAGAATCTTTCAGAAACAGTTGAAGCTTTTAATAAGCTTCCAAGAATCGTGAATGGTTCAATATCAAAAAGTGATTTGGATGGTTTTATAGGTAGTTATTTGAGTAGTCCTGATAAGGATTTGGTTTATGTTGAGCCTATGGATTTTGTGGCTGAGCCTGAAGGCTTTTTGCCAAAGGTGAAGAATTCTGAGGTGAGGGCATGGGCATTGGAGGTGCATTCACTTTGGAAGAATTTAAGTAGGAAAGTGGCTGATCATGTATTGGAAAAACCAGAGTTGTATACTTTGCTTCCATTGAAAAATCCAGTTATTATACCGGGATCGCGTTTTAAGGAGGTTTATTATTGGGATTCTTATTGGGTAATAAGGTTAGTGTATTTCCTTGCTTTTTTGTTTTAAATATAGTTAATGGTCAAAAACACATATGAAGTTGCGAGTTTCCTACTTGAATTATCAGGTATACACTTTGTGTTTTGATAATAGTAGGTGATAATTATGGTAGGAAAAGTGAACACCTAATGATTCAGGTAGGGAACTTGCAAAAACGTTATACTTTAGGTGTTTTTTGATTGTTATCTTTTTTAAATACTGTTATTAACTTTGGTATGTTCTGTTTGATCATTGTTATTTCTGCTTGGTTTTCATGAAATAAATTGGTAAATTTGAAGTGAAAAGGTAAAAAAGGGAAACTGATAGAAGTTCAGCTCATACTTTTCACAAGATTCAATTGTGTTGCTTCCTAGAGAGGTCATATTGCTAAAATCTGAACTTTGATAAAGCTGACACAAAGAATTAGTGTGAACATTATGTACAGCTTTGTCCTCCTCAAAGTTCCAATCTTTTGTTAGATCTTTAAGTATTGAGGTTTCTAAACACAACTTTACATTCAGTTAATATAAGTATATACTTGAGACATTCCTTTTTGACTTGTAAGTAATCTTTTCTTTGTTCTATACTTAAATTAACTAGTTGAACAACATCAGTCTCATCCTTAAGTGTTTTGTATGAAGTGATGATGCTTGCAACGTCGCATACTGCGATACTTCCTGGAGTTTGTGTCATAATAGTTCTCTTTTTCTATGAGAAAATCTTATGCATTAAACATATTTGTTGTAATGCAGGGGTTTGTTAGCAGGCAAAATGTATGAAACTGCAAAAGGGATTGTGAATAACCTGGTTTCTCTGATAGATCAATTTGGTTATGTTCTTAACGGTGCAAGAGCATACTACAGTAACAGAAGGCAAGCATTCTTACATATTGATTCATAAAACTTACAGCTTTTAAGATGCTTGTGTATGTATTGCCTTTATGCAAAAGTTTCGGATTTTGGGGTATTTCAAACCAACTTTGAATGGTGAATTTTCTCTGTCAATAGAACCAACAGAACGTGCAAGCCAGTTTAACTTCTGAATTTGACCCTAATTGAATCACACATAAAATATTGCAGAAGGTGGTAATAACTAATAACACACCTAAGGGTGTAGCCTAGTGGTCAATAAAATGTGTTGAAAACCCTGAGGTCTTTGGTATAAATCTCAAGAGGCAAAAACGCTAGATGATTTTTTCCATCTGTCCTAGCCTTGGTGGATAGAGTTACTGGTATCTATGCTGGTGGGATGTAGCAAGTACTTGGTGGAATTAGTCGATGTGTACGCAAGCTAGGCTGGACACCATTATTATTTAAAAAAGAAGAATTTGCAGAGGGAGTAATTGTATCTCTTTCATATCTTAACTATTTTTCTGGAAAATCAGGATGTCCTCTTGTATTTCGGTCTTTTTTTTTTTACTGCAAGTTGTCCTCTCCCTAGTATTTCTGTTGTTTTTTTAAGGGGTGAGGGTGGGGTGTTAGTTAGTAGCTAGAAAAACCTTACTAGGACTGACTGTATGTAAGTTACCGTTATATGAGAAATTCAGTGTCATCTATTTTCTCTTTTCATGCTATGCAAATTCTTATTGTATCTTATGTTTCACGTGTTCAGTCAGCCTCCTGTCCTGGCCGCGATGATTGTTGACATATTCAATCAGACAGGTGATTTAGATTTGGTTAGAAGATCCCTTCCTGCTTTGCTCAAGGAGAATCATTTTTGGAATTCAGGTACTATCTTGTTTTTTATCGGTTCCTATTAAATAGTCCGATGCCTTTACTTGTGAATTTACTATAGTTTTTAGGCTTTGTTATGGTTCTTCTGGCTGAATTGCTTTTTGTTGGAAGCCTACGGGGAAGAATTTACTCATTTGTCAATGTCCACTTATTTGTTTGTTTAAGGAATACATAAGGTGACTATTCAAGATGCTCAGGGATCAAACCACAGCTTGAGCCGGTACTATGCTATGTGGAATAAGCCCCGTCCAGAATCGTCAACTATTGTAAGGCTCCACAACTCATATTCCTGACTTGGTTTTATCATGACCTTTGTATAAGTGTAAATTACAGGTTCTTTTTTTACTTTTTAATTGATATAGGACAGTGAAACAGCTTCCGTACTCCCAAATATATGTGAAAAAAGAGAATTATACCGCGAACTGGCATCAGCTGCTGAAAGTGGATGGGATTTCAGTTCAAGATGGATGAGGTATCACATTTCAGAAATTACAAAGCAGTGTTATTGTTCATTTATTCTCATTATAGTTTGATAATACAAAGAATGACTGGTTTTAACTTCTATTGCAGCAACGGATCTGATCTGACAACAACTAGTACAACATCAATTCTACCAGTTGATTTGAATGCATTCCTTCTGAAGGTAATTTGTGGAATCTCTGAAAATTATGCCTTAGAAATGGGAACTTGCATATAACCTGGCTTTTAAATTTGTCTAATAGATGGAACTTAACATAGCCTTTCTAGCAAATCTTGTTGGAGAAAGTAGCACGGCTTCACATTTTACAGAAGCTGCTCAAAATAGACAGAAGGCTATAAACTGTATCTTTTGGAACGCAGAGATGGGGCAATGGCTTGATTACTGGCTTATCAACAGCGACACATCTGAGGTGGTATATCTTGCATCAAGTCTTGCGCATGTCTTCTCACTTTGAAAAACTAAAGCATTCTAAGTTTTGTTTCGTTTATTTGTGATTTAAGGATATTTATAAATGGGAAGATTTGCACCAGAACAAGAAGTCATTTGCCTCTAATTTTGTTCCGCTGTGGACTGAAAATTCTTGTTCAGGTTTGCATCTATTTGTAATACTGTTTCCTCTGTACTCTCCCATTCTCGGAGACTTAAACTGTGGAATTGTAGGACTTTGTATGTCAAACCGAGCTCCAACCATCTGAACGATACATTTACAAAGCTAATACCTATAACATTCAGAAAGAAAGGAAGAAACTGAACTTAAAACACATGCAAAGCTTATCACCGCTCATCGGGTAATTCTAATAGAGTTAGTTGCCCTCGTAAAACTGCTAAAATTTTGACCCTGGACTTGTTTGGACTGTCCATGATGTTCTTACTAGTTTTTTCAAGAAATAAGTCAATGTCTTGTTTTGTTTTGGTCCCAAAATCAGTAGACTTTCTAAGTGATATTTATCGATATAGACATCGCTACTTGAGCATATAATGATGTTTTTGCTTTGTTATGATTGAAGATAATAATATCACAACTCAGAAAGTAGTTCAAAGTCTCATGAGCTCGGGCTTGCTTCAGCCTGCAGGGATTGCAATGACCTTGTCTAATACTGGACAGCAATGGTACATTGCTCATCTTAACTCACTGAGATAAAGGAAAGAATTCATGATACTACAGTGCCTTTCAATCTTTGATCTCTCATATTTGTCTACAACAGGGATTTTCCAAATGGTTGGCCCCCCCTTCAACACATAATCATTGAAGGTCTCTTAAGGTCTGGACTAGAAGAGGCAAGAACCTTAGCAAAAGACATTGCTATTCGCTGGTTAAGAACTAACTATGTGACTTACAAGAAAACCGGTGCTATGTATGAAAAATATGATGTCACAAAATGTGGAGCATATGGAGGTGGTGGTGAATATATGGCCCAAGTAAGTGCATGACGCAATTTTGGCACCTGAAATATATTAGTTAATAAATATTTTGATTAATCTCCTTGGAAAAGCAAATAGCTTGTTTCATTAACAAATTATTTTTCATTTACATTTATACACAGTTCTAGCCTCTTGCAGAAATGCAGGGTAAGGCTGCCTACAATAGACCATAGTGATCCAGCCCTTCCTCGGACCCCGCGCATAGCGTAAGCTTAGTGCACCGGACTGTCCTTTTTTACATTTACACACAGTTCTAACAGTTTGTTGTACTAGAGCTCTCCCTGTTCAAGGAGAAATATTAGTTGTCAAAGTGACTTATTGCCAAGTGAAATAGATAACATTTGCATACTCAAAAGTTTTGGTTTCGCTAATATGTTATGTTAAAGCTATGTTACAAGGTTTTAGGTGTACTTTGAATCATACAATAACAACATTCTACTCTCGAAAATCCAGAAAGTTTTGAGATGTAATCCTAGTTGGACATGTGTACTGAACTCGGGAACAGAGCTATAGTTCTACTCGCAGGTTTGGCAAAACCCAATAGCTTTGGTTCAGACCCTATATTATCCAGAACTCATTAAGTTGTCTTTTAATGAATCCAGGACCTATAAACTCAAAATTCTGCCTTCGGCTTTGACTGTACTAGACATCATATTGAGCACACTAAATCCATTTTTCTTTTAAAATGACTAATACTTGTGTCTGAATGCAGACGGGTTTCGGGTGGTCAAATGGCGTCGTACTGGCACTGCTAGAGGAATTTGGCTGGCCTGAAGATTTGAAGATTGACTGCTAATGAGCAAGTAGAAAAGCCAAATGAAACATCATTGAGTTTTATTTTCTTCTTTTGTTAAAATAAGCTGCAGTGGTTTGCTGATAGTTTATGTTTTGTATTACTATTTCATAAGGTTTTTGTACCATGGTCTATGTTATCGGATATTACCATCAACTATGTCGTTCGGACTCTTCAAATCGGATTTTGCAAAAATAATGCAGTTTTGGAGAATCCGATAACATAGACCATGCATGGATCTAAATTGTAAACAGCTTACTATATTAAGTAAAAGTAAGATGATTCCTCTGCTTTAATAAATGAACATAAGTTATTCTTATGATCCTTTTGTCTTTTAAACTTCCACATGCAGTATGTTTCTCTCTACGTGCACAAGGTAAGGATGCATATACATTACTGGAGACTAAATTACTAAATATGAAAATCTTTAGAATTCAGATATATCCGGCATAATTTGGAATATACAGACTCAAAAATTTTTTATAAGAGTTTCAATTTTATCAGTTCGAACCAAATTTTTACATAGTTTGAATTCACTAAGTTCAAATCCCACTATTTACCCTTTTTATCTAAATTGAAATGGTTTAAATAATTTCTTGAAATGACCCATGTGTTTCCTCATTAACCAAATTTCATGTGGTTTTTCTTTACCAGAAAATTTTCCAAATTAGTTCATTTGTCATATCTCCAACTAACTAAAGTTAAAAAAAAATTAGTTAAAAAAGAAAAATACAAAATCAAGGAGTTTGATGATTAAATTGCTTTTTACCCAAAGCATAGTAATAAAATCATGAAAACTTCCCCACTACTTAATTTACAGGTGAAATAATTAAAAAAAAAGTAAAAACAGATTAGACAATTCAGCAAAGGAGTCATCATATAACTTTCTGGTAGTCAATTTAAACAATAATGTGACAAAATAAAGGAAATATTATTAAATGAATTTCAAAATTTATAGCTTCAAATTCTTCAAAAGAAGAAAAAAAGGAAATTTGCTTTAAAACTTGGCCCTCATATTGAAATTAAGATAAAGTGAGTAACTTAGCTTTTTTTTATATATATTCTTTATCTACTTCCTCCGTTTCACATTAGTTGTCGTTATTTGTCGACATCACTAAAATATTCATCCCAACATAATTGTCAATTTACAAAATCAATATAAAAATAATTTTGAAAAATTATATTTTGCCTTTAAAATTACATTGAAAGAGTTGAGGAAATTTTGTAAAAAGTATTTTTTATTTATAATTTCTTAAAGAATGAGTGAAAGAAAAATACAACTAACATGAAAGGAGTATTAATTTGGTTTTTCTCCTTTTTTTTGGTTGACTTGCTTAAAAGAAAAAGGGAAATGTTAATCCTCCTTTTACATTGGAAATTGGCCATGGCACTATATTGATGCCAACCTAACACTAAAGTCTTGTCATAGAGAAAATAATTTAATGACAGCTCAATCCACTAAACCAATAAAATTTTCTTATAAATCAAACAGCTATATACATGATATATCCCCACGAGCATAGTGTAAAAAAAATAATCATGGTTTGGTTAAATCAAATCAATGTTTTTTTAACTGTTGATTTCATTGATCCCTTGATTGGGTACAAAGAACTAGTCATTAATAGTGATGTTAATGTAGTGGCAAGGTTCAATCATAAGTTCTAGAATCGAATAAAATTAAAACTACCTAACAAATTTCTTTTTCGCGATTATTTTAATGTCTTATAGAAAATTATTTTATTTGAGAATCTTTGAATCTATACTTATTTTCAATTATCCGAAGTATTTCGTTGATTACTATGCCCTTTTTAGTTTTTGAATGCTTATGTATCTAGCTATTATAATTCGCTCCTCCTTCACTTTTAAAGTTACGTCATTATAAGGTTATGTTAAATCATAAATGAATGATCTTATCAACGTTAGAATAATAAAGTAAAAATAAAGTTAAATACAAAGCAAACTCTTTTTCACCTTTTCTAATGTCCTAGGTGAAGACATCTTAGAAGGTTGTTTTATTCGAAAATCTTTGAATCAAAACTTATTTTCAATTCTACGAAGTATTTATTGATTACTATACGCTTTTTAATCTTTGAATACCTAAGTATCTTCACACGACTTTATCTCTTTGAAGAAGGACAAACTCTTCTTTATGTACACAAGTTTATGTATGAAACAAAATGACTTTTTCTCTTTTCCTTTCTTATCATAAGATACTAGCTATAGTCGATTGAATGACAAATGTTTACTTTCAAAGCGAAGATGATTATAATTTGTATGTCCTTCACCCTTCACTTTTAAAAAAGGTGATCGTAAATGGATCTCATCAATGTTCATAAAAAATTAAATTATACATCAATCATTGATCTTTTAACTTAAAACGCACGATATTTAAAATTTTGAATCTATCATTGTCCCAATACTAACATTTCTTTAAAGAATAAGCACTAATTAAAGGCATTTTAGTTAAGGATTAGGGAACTGTTCCAAAGACAATGGAGCTAGTTGCCTCCTTTATTTTGTCCAACAATAGTAGAATGAATTGAAAAAAGGTTAATAATTAAATTAAGTTAATTAATCTTTATGCTAAAATTAATTGTGGATTGCAATACGTAAGAGATGATCTCAGCAGATACATGCATAATTTTATGTTAGTGGTAGGGCAATTGATTATATAAATAATGATTATTCACTTTAACCAACACTTAAAAAGCCTAATTTTTTGGAGATTAGCATTAAAAGATACTGAACATGTTTGTTTAGGTACTAAATGATATGAACTTAATATTATAAATATTATTTTAATTTTTACCCAATCAGCAGTTAGCACCCACAGAATTGGAGGGTTGGGTTTGGTAATCTCTGAGCATTATGTTGATTTTTTGAGATTAAGCTATTTAATTAGTGACTTTATGACTAGATAAACCAAATTGCTTTTTTTTTCTTCTTTTTTTTACATTTTCATTTCTTTAATTAACTCTTCCTTCTTTTTGTTTTGTTTTGTGTGCTTGCTTGATTTACTTAATTGTTGATTTATATTGCCTTTCAAATTAGATTTAAGGGATAAATAACACTTAGTAATTGGTATATTTTGTTTTCAATCCTTGTGATTGTTTATTCGACAATATATTTAACGTTTAATTAATTAAAATATGTGTTTTGGTCTTTTTGAGTAAAAAAAAAGTTATATTTGACTTTATAGAATGATAGTATTAACAAATATGAAGTAAAATTTAAAGTTTAACATAACACATGAGAATGGAACGATTAATATTTCAGATAAAGTTGTGAATATTCACAAGCAAATGGGCTAAAAGTGCATACTTCATAAAATTGAAGGTTTAATATGCTTAGTCCGATATTATAATGATTATAATAAGAATTTATCAATAATAGAGGGCCAACAAATAATATATCAATCTTAGATTTAATTAAAAGGCATTATTGTCATAGGAAATATATAGTTGGTTTAGTAATTTTGGCATCTTGTTCCTTTTGTTTTTATCTTAATGAAGTAAGATTACAAGAAATAGTAGTTTAATTATTATAATTAATTAAAACTAGCATTTCCTAGAAAGTAGACAAATGATATAAGTATAATAGAGGCTTAATTCATAAGAAAATCAAAGGATGATTAATTTATATATCCTTCAATAATTTGCATAACTAAAAGGGCATAATTTATCATCATGGAAAGGTGGTTGTGGATGCAATATAGTAGTTTAGTCAAATCAAAGGATGATTAATATAATTGAAAAAAAAGATAGAAAGATTCCAAAAATTAAAACCTTAGTTTAATTTTTTATTTTAAAAAAAAAACTAATTAATTTCAAAGAAGGGTACAATGCAAGATCTGGGGTTCCCACATAAAAATAGTGGCAATGATTGAAGTATGGTAGTATTGACTGGCTCCATTTTGTGTTGCTTTCATTTTAAAATACAACTTTTTAATTTGAAATTTCAGATTTTGTGGATTTATATATAAAAAGTTAGTGGAAAAACTATGAAAATTGTCCATTAGCATATGGAGTGGAGTCCTATATATTTATTTATTTTATTAATCCGAAGTTTATTTCCTCAATATGCATGCAGTCAACTATTTGAGGCTCTTTGCATATTTAAGTTGAGCTAGGTTGAAGCATGTTCTCTTTAAATGGAGACTCAACTTTCGTTTGGACATGCGATTTGGATCATAATTTTCAAATTCTCTCCAAAGATATGATTCGGGATCCCAAACGTGCATTCAATATTTTTTTAATCTAAAACTTGATCTATAAGTTTATCTTTTATTAAAAAAAAAAAGATCCATTATTTTAATTTTGAAGAAAAAAAAAACTGATGCTTAGTGTAAAAAGATTGTTTGTACCATGTGAAAGAATTATAGTAAAAAATAACTAGTTACTATTGTTATTGAATAGTGAATCTTTACAAAATTATATGAATTTGAAAACCTGTAATCACAAATATTTATTTAGAAAAGAAATATAGATATATATATATATACACATATTATAAATGAACTATGTTGTTCAGAATATCCTGAAACTTTTTTTCTTGATCAAATTGATACTATAAATGATACATCGCTACTTATTTTATTGAATATACATTAAACATATCAGTATTAATTGTTTAGAATTGATATTTGGGTTAACTTGTACATATCTTGATTAATTTAATTACAATGTGTTTGCTATTTCATATTACACAATACTTGAATAAACTCTACTCATTAAAACTTTAAAATATATGAAAACAAATCAACTAGGGGTGGAGTATTTGTTATTGTGGGAACATTCTAAAAGAAAGCATGCATAATTACTCAACCCATTGGATTCCCCAATATTTTCTTTCTTCCTGTCCCAATTAAGCAGTACATTGCATGGCTTTCAATGCAAGTCAAAGGGGGGAATGAGGCATTAAAATAGATTCATCAAACCCAATGTTCAATTTCAAACACAATTAATGTAGAAATAATAAAATGTATATACTATATAGTAGCTCCTTAGGCGTTAAACTTTTAAATAAGTGAGGTGACGATTCAAAAGAGCATCTGACTAATTTGAATTTGTATTATAAAGATCCTATTAAAAAATAAATGTTGTCTATTCAGAATTTTTTTTTTAAAAAAATTAACTGAATCAAATTCTTTAGTGGTAAAAAATGGCATTTATGTTTACACTAAAGAAGAAGCAACATCTTCAAAGCTAGGAATTGCACCTCAATTACTTAATCTTTAAAAATAAACATATTTTTATGCATCCACATACATATGAATTGGTCCACCTTTGAGAGTTGAACAAATACTGGTCTATGAATGGGAAAAATTTCAAGAACTACATTATAGGGCATTTCCCTATGTGGGAATCTAAGTTGTTAGTCAAAACTTTTCCCATGTGCTCTTATTAGAAAATTCATAATACGATTTCTTTGTATCCATGACTTGCTTCTTCAAAAGCATACAAATCTCCCTTTTGAAAATGAATCACTCTTTTCATGTTTAATGTTTTTTTTTCCTTTAGAGGAGGGTGGGTGGGGGTTAACTCAGTTTGAAGTGTGTGTTGTACTCTTTCTAGAAGGCAATAAGCTTCATTTAGTGAATGAGTAAGTAGTTCTCGTTTAATTTTACTTCTGATTTGTTGCAATTATCTTGATCACTTTTTAATAGTCGATATTTAACTTAAATATCTTTTTTTTTCCTTCGGAAACTAAAAGAGTACACAAACTTGAAATAAGTATATATAAAAATGAACTTTGGGCCAAATTCAAGACTATGCAAGTATGCATAGCTAGGCCATATAAGTAGAGTGTGAACAATATCATACGAGGGCCAAACATTGAGTAAACAAGGAATTGAAATGAGTTTAGATACCATGATATATACTATTTAATAAATTAAAATTTGGTCTAACTCAAACCAAAAATTATCTCATGAAATAATGATAGTATAATGTCATATAAAAAGACTAATTACACCATCCAACACCGATGGGACTTCCAACATAAGCATCACCTCATTTATAATATAACCATTCGATATCTAAAATTTGCATCATAGATAATTAATAAAAGAGAAAATCACGTTTCATATTAAGAATTTCTCTATTTCAAGGTTCAAATTTAATTTTTAAAAATTAATTAATACGAAAGAATTTCATCCACCCTATCTTCTTATTTTTTAAACTAAAAGAAAGTTAACAAGACGTGTTGTATACTATGACATGAACAATCAAACAAAATTGTGGTCATACAAATTAAAATAGCAGTAGCAAAGATCCTTACGGAATAAAAAAAAACCTGGATATATATTTATATGTAAACAACAAAAAGGGCATAGTATTCAATTGCTGAATAAACAAATTGCTTTTCTAAGCTATAAAAATAAAGTACACTCCCCCACCAACTAAAAATCTAATTGTATGATAAGTATTATGTTATCTTTAATTAGAGATTTTAAAATTAAAATTTAAATATAAAATTACTTATAATAAGAAATACTTTACTTTAAATATGAAATTGTATCACGTAAACTTAATTTTAATCGATAATTCAATATAGATATCGAACATTGAACGAGAATATCGAAGGAAAAAGGAGAAGGTCCCCCCGCAGCAAGGCACGGGGATTGAAGAAGTGCTACAAAAAGCTGCATTTTCGTGGCTTCTTTTCCTTTTAATAAGTAATACTCTATTTTTATTTAAAAAAAGGTCCTACCAATCTTTTTATTATCTCAACTAAGTTGCAAACTCACAAAGGACAATGCCAAACGTGAAGTTAAATAATCATTTAATTCTCTTTCTCCCACCTTAATCATCTTTTTAGTTAAGTATTACTACTACTTAATAAATAAATAAATAAAAGGTTGATTTATCATACCTAAAAGCTCATTATACATTTGGATCGTAGCGTTTTCTTGCTAGATTACAACCATTATGTATTCATCATATTGGGATCTCATTATATTCATGATTGGAATGTGATTACTCTATATATATATTCTTCTAGTTAACATAAAGTAGTAAGTACTTTACCTCATTAATTTATAACAATAATCAAGTTGCTAATTAGAATTAAACTATTTTCCCAAATAATTATTGTTGTTATTTGTAATACGTATTACCTTCAAAGGAAAGAGAAGAGATTAGAATTGTCAATTACTCCTTCAATCTCTTATACACGAAATTATTACTATTTGAAAATTTGAACGATGATTTGTTGAGAATATAATTAAATAATAAAAGTGTGCTCTCTTTAACAGCTTAAGCTTTTAGATGAGATAGTCACACACTTCAACATGGTATCAGAGTAGGCAGAGGTCCTAAGATCGAATCTCACCGCCACCCAAATCAAAAAGAATTTCCACGTGCTTGACCATGAAAAAAAAATCAGGCCTACACGTGAGGGGGCGTGTTGAGAATATAATTAAATAATAAAAGTATGTTCTCTCTAACAACTTTAAGCTCTTAGATGAGATGGTCACACACTTCAACATGATTATAATTTTTTAAGGAAAATTAATTACACAATTATTCCTATAGTATACTAATTTTTCCTATAATTTGAAATAATTACATACTATCTTGCTAATTAATAATTTTGTACCAGATTTCAAGTTAGATACACTTAAACACATGTTTTTTTGCTATCAGATACACTGAAATAGGGATAGAGGTGATCGAGATTTGTCTACGTATCCCAAGTACATGCGAATCACACTAGATACGTATATCTCACATGTATCTGATTCATATATATGAATCTAGACGCGCTAGATACATGTATTTGAAATCCAAAATATAATAAGATTCATATTATTTCAAACTAGTGTGTATATTAGTAATTACTCCCTAAACTAGTGATATTTATGTAATTTATCTTATATATAAAATGTCTGAGTCAGCTTACGCATACCTCAACTAATTTAACCTAGTAGACATAAGAACCACTTTTATGTAATTTTCAAGTATTATATCTCCAACAAAAAATGAAAATTATGATTATTGGATCTTTCAAACCTCTTTTTTTTTTTTTTGGTGAAGAAAAGAAAAATATATATATTGTAATAAAAAAATAAATTAAAATAAAGTTGAAAGTGAGAATGATTGACCAGTAACTTTACTATCCCTTCGAGGCCGTAGATTGACTCATATCCACCCTCACGTGCGATTCTTATTTGACGATAAGATTAGATTATTATTATAACGATTAATTAATTTAATATTATATTATTGATTAATTATATGTAGTAAGTAATTTTATTTTTAATTACTCGTAGAAGTCCTCTTACAGTTCATCTTGACACCTGTGCCACCTCCTTTAATAATCGCCGACTGTTGCTACTGGGCAATTTATTTATTTTTATTTTGGCTTGAAAAAATATTAACGGAATCCTTTATGATTGTTCATTGCTTTAATGATGGTATTACAAACTTTAATCAAAAGGGATTTGACTAAAAGTGCAGATAGATGCATCAACAGTTTTTAAACATGTTTAAAAATTCATATCATAAAAATAACAAATTTTTATTAATATTAAAAATGCCACAGTAGACTAGTTCTCTACGCCAAATAAATGTCACATTAGTTAGTTTTCAATTATTCTTTGTCCAAAATATATTTCCACTCATTAAGGTATAGTTCAATTAAAGAATAATTATTTTTGTTAACACAAATTTTCTATGTCAAAATGTAGATCGATATATACTATTTCCTTTTGATAATGTACCTTGATATATAAATCGTAAATTAACACTTAATAATTAAGCAATAAATGAATTATATCTGCTTTAATATTGTTTTTTGACCACTAAACTGTCTAAAGTATATGTAAATTAATTCCAAAACTGTAAAAAGTGCTTAGGGGTAAAGTTTGTTAAGATTCTAATGACTATTATAATTAGTACTCCTACTAAATACAATTAAAAAATTAATCTCAATCAGTGACAAAGATGTAATCCTCTATTTGCGTCTTAAATGATTCCCTTAATCCCTACCATCCCCTTATTATAAAATTCCCACTTCCTCTTCCTCTTTTTTCCACACAAATCCAATAGCCACCACAATCTCCATAACTATTCTCTCTCTATCAGTTTCTCTGTATACTGCTTCTTCTCTTTTTAGAGTAGAAAATCGCAGGCCTATAGTTGTACTAGTTTCGCCTTTTTGCGTTCTGAATCACTGCAAAGTGTGCAACGTTTCGGCTATCGCATCAACAACAGTCAACAGCAACTACTTTTTTTTTTCTTTTTTTTTTTCGGTTTTCCCAATTGTTATGGTCTATGGACCACTAGTACTGCAAAAAGTTGTTTTCTGTGAAAGCAATTTCTGGAAGGAAAATCAAGTATAGTGTGTTTGTTGTACAGCAGTACTGTTACAGTTACTAGTAACAAACCACTGTATAACATAGAAAGCGTGAAAATTAACCAAAAAAAATGCTTGAAACGGTGAAGTACCTGCTTGGTTCCGCCGGAGCTAGCGGTTACGGTTCAAAATCCACTGCCGAGAACGTCACCGAACAGTCTCCTGATCTTCGGTCGGTCACCGCTATTATCACTGGTAAGGATTTTCATTGAAAAAAATTGATCAATGAAATTTTTACCTCATTTCTGATCTGAGCATGTGATTTTTGCAGGTGCGACGTCAGGAATTGGAGCGGAGACGGCGAGAGTTCTGGCGAAACGTGGTGTTAAGCTGATTTTACCGGCGCGTAGCGTAAAAGCGGCGGAGGAAACAAAAGCTCGAATCCTATCTGAAGTGCCGGAGGCGGAGATTATCGTTATGGCTCTCGATCTTAGCTCTCTGAGTTCCGTACGGAAGTTCGTCGCTGAATTTGAATATCTGAATTTTCCTCTCAATCTTCTCATGTAAAGCTTCATTCACCATAATTAAGCTCTTTAATTCCGATCAGCTGTGTATATTAGTGATTAATTTTTTAATTTTATTTTAAGGTTCACGTTTTATCTGTTTGATTGCAGAAACAACGCCGGAAAATTCGCTCACCAGCATGCCATTTCTGAGGATGGAATTGAGATGACTTTTGCTACTAATCACTTAGGTAAATTTTCATCCGTTTTCTCTCTCATTTACATGCATGTGAAGAAGTTTTTTGATGCCGATTAAATTAATTATTCATTTTTTTAAAATTTATGTGTGCAAAACTTCAGGCCATTTCCTTTTGACAAAGCTTTTACTGAAGAAGATGATCGAGACGTCTAATAAAACGGGCGTTCAAGGAAGAATAGTGAATGTATCATCCAGCATCCATGGCTGGTTTTCCGGCGACTCGATTCAGTACCTCCGACTGATCACTAAAGACAAAAGGTGAACTTTATTTATTATTATCTCTTTCGTAACCGTTTTGAGAAATCGGGGAAAAGTACAATGCGTTACTTTCATAGGACTTTGTACTGAAATAAATGCATTATTGGTAGAAGATAATATTGGATTTCAAGTATAATATATATTCGTGCAATCACTAGTATTTCTGAAAATAAAATATAATATTCATATACGGAAAACGTTTTTATAATATTATACACGGACTGCTGGCCTCTTGCAATTTTTTATCATCCGGATTTGAGATGGACAAATATAAGAAATATTCGCCCCAAATTATTTGAAATTAAATTTATATTTATTATTGTCATTGTATTAAATCTGTATAGATTTGGACAAAAAGATATGAGGTAATGAACATCGATGATTTGTTAGTGAATTTCAACTCACTTAACAAAAAAAAACGTAGTTATTGATGCACTATAGTCGGAACTTAAAATATGGAATAGAAATAGTAGATGCAAAATCATGAGGTTGGTTCTCTCCTAATGAGATGTCTCAATTTTCAGCTTTCATTTTAAACTTTCTGTATGATTTTTTTTTTATACAAAATCAAATTAATCGAGGTACAATTAAAAAATGAAATTAAAAAAGACTATTAGAAAAGAAGTAAACGAAATTAGCTTGACTTAATTGTGAAAGAGAGTAATTTGTCTTGTTATTGGACAGTCAATACGATGCGACACGTGCATATGCTCTCTCGAAGCTGGCTAATGTTTTGCACACCAAGGAGCTGGCTCAGATATTGAAAGTAAGTCCAAAATTTTCTCTCTCCTTTTTTTTTTTTTAAAAAAAAAAAATGTTATTTATTGATTTAGGAAAAAGTGAAATTTGTTGGCTTGCTTCTGATTCATTAGAAGATTGAATTATTTGTTTGTGTTGAGATACTAGAAATTAAAATTAGGTGTCTTTTTGTCTTTTAAATGTTACAGAAAATGGGGGCAAATGTGACAGTCAATTGTGTTCATCCTGGAATTGTAAGAACTAGACTCACTAGAGAACGAGAAGGCCTCGTCACTGGTACTTTTTTTTTTTTCACCAACCATTAATTAAGTTGATTAGATTGATCAAAATAATTTACAAAATCAAAGTTTTCAAAAATACCTAGCGTGCTATATGTTTTCTATTAACAGATCAGGCCTTGATTGTTAAGTTTCATGGCGACATATAGCACACTAAATTTTAACCGAAAAAAAATTCAATATGGAGTAACAAGGTTGATTATATACCTCTGTTTGAGAAAATAAAGAAAACATTTTGAATTTATAGTGTATATAATGTTAAAAAAAAACTCTTTTATGATCGAAGAAAATCATGTAGAATATTAGAAATACGGAGATTGAACACATAGACTTATTTATTAAACCAATCCCATAACTCATGATTTTTGTTTTTATAAATGCAGATCTGGTATTCTTTTTGACCTCAAAACTCTTGAAGACTATTCCCCAGGTTAGTTTTCTCATACTCAGCATCTCAAAATCTGCATTCTAAGGGAATGTAATATTTATATAGACATCAATGGTTGATTCTGTATATCAAAAAACATAACGATAAACTATATGCAAGCATGGTTACTTATATAACGTTCATCGATGTATATTTCAGGCAGCTGCAACAACTTGCTATGTTGCTACTCACCCTAGACTTGCAAATGTGAGTGGAAAATATTTTGCAGACTGTAATGAAGTTTGTTCTTCAAAGTTGGGTTCCAATTCAACAGAAGCAGCACGCATATGGTCAGCTTCAGAGATTATGGTTGCTAAAAATTCAAATACAAATTTAGATCCATTGGACGCTCAAAGCAACTAGTTCATTTCGTGCTGAGGAGTTAAAACAGACTATGACGGTTATACACAGAAAATACCCTCTACTAATTAGTACTTATATGGTGTAGGACTTTTGGTATAATGAGAAAGATATAAGTAAGATCTTGTATAAAGGAAAAAGTTTTTGCAGCAACATATACAATATATATATATACACAAACCTAGCTAGCTAGGAGTATGTTCATATATATAGTAAGCTAGTAACTCCTATTATAATATGTACATTGGTTTTATTTGTTCGTTTAGTTTGTTAATGTGATATCTTACCAGTTGTACGAAAAATGTGATTGGGCAGTTTGTCCTACATTTAATTTGGTGAAAAATTATTGTATAGGCAGTTCATTTTACATCTAATTGGTGTAAACAGTTGTTATACTTATTTTAAATTGTTTAATTGTAGAATAACTCAATTTGCAAAAAATAATTAAAAAGATGTATTAATTGTTTTTAGAGTAGGGAAAGAAATTTAAGAACGATGGAATCAATAACATGGGTTCGTTAGTTTCCATGTGGATGATAATTTTTATTTTCTGGGGGTATCTTTGATGGGTTAATTAGGGGCCTACTAACATGTATCAGGTGCTAAGGCAAGCGTGTGTGGAAGCTGAAAAATAATAGTATTAAATTAAACGACAGAAATATCAGAATTACTATTTTTTTTAAAATATAAAATATAACGAAATGAAAGTGATCTTATTTGTGTTTAAATTCGAATACGTGGATGTTGATGTGAAATTGATGAGTTTTTCAATTAAGCTAAATTCATTGAACTAATAAATTAGATTCATTGAGGTTAAGTTGAATGTCTTGGAATTTAAGCCTCGACTCATGCTAAGTAAAACGTTTTATTTATTTTTAAAAATAAGTGAGAGGAAGATATATAAATTATAATGAAAAATACTATTATGAATTGAGATCATGAATTTAGCACCAAATTAAATGAACTACAAGCCAATTGAAATCTAAAATCGGTTTTAGAAACTACTACGTATTAATTATTCTATGTTGGAAATGAACATAAAGAGTTTGTTGAGTAAAAAATAATAATAAATCTTTTTTATACCGTATTTATTTTAATTTTTGTGACTTGCTTTTCTTTTTATTGTTTTAAAAAAAAAAGATGCATTTCTAAATTTTGAAACAATTGACTTACACTTTCCATTTAATACTTAACAAGAAACTTTTATAACCACACCAATTTTACATATTTAAAATCACAAGTTTAAATAATTTTATAATCATCTAAATGTTATGAGATGTTAAAGTTCACTAGTGTCAAAAGGCTCCATTTGTTCTTAAACTCCATATCGATTCAAATTATTTTACATAAATAAGATAGAAGAGTAGTTTTTTAAATGAAAATAGTCATATTTACTCTTTCACTTTGAAATTTTATTTATATAGATCCTCAAAATTTGAGTATTTAATTGTATATAGCCTCACGATTACACTTTTGACCAAATTTACCGGTCAATCGTTAAGAGGTTCAGACCTACCAATTAAATAGACACATAGAGGATAATATATACATGTTTGAACACTCGATTCATGTATTCAAACTCAACCCTAAAGTAATTCATTACTCAATTCGATTCAAATTATGCCTCATAAATTGAAACGAAAAATATTTTTTTAATATTTTTAAAAATGGCCCATATTTCAAGAATGGACGTTTGGAAATGGTGGACCTAATTTTACCACCCTTTAACCTAACAAATTGATAGCAACCTCATCTTGTGCAATAATAATAAAAACCAGCTTCTCTTCCACTTAAAGTGCCTCCTTCTCTGTATATATATTTTTTCATAATTATGTTTTGATTCCACCACCATCTATTGTCTCAAAAATTGTATGGTGGAACATATTGTACCCCTCTCAACTTTAATTTATTTAAATTGGGGGAAAAGGTAAATTTTGTTTGATATGATGTTTCCTTTTGATTGTTGGAAAAATATATTAAGAGTTTTATTTCTTACGTCACTTTTTTCTTAATGGTTAATGACTAGTTGATTAACCATTAAGAAAATAGGTGGACTTGCTCATTGTCATTATTAAGAACCTAATGGTGAACCCTGTTGAACTAATAGTCGACATCTTAGCTTTGCTCCTGTTCAATTGGATCATTCTAAACTTGAATCAGAGACTTCACTTTTGAAATAAATTATTATATTTGTGATTCAACTAATCGAGTTAATCTCACAATGTAATAAAAAAGATATGTTTTATTGATAAAAGAATTAGTTTTCAAGTGAAAATTGAAGTTCATCGTCCACTAATAAAATTGCAAGAATTATCCTTTAAATTGGTTGGTCTTTAGCTTTTGTCCTTCAAATGGATCATCTGAATATTTATTAACAATGGAATTTATGTCTAATGGGATATAAGTTCTTTTAAGGACAAAAAATCATGCGAGACATAACTTGTGAGATATTATAATGCAAAATATAAACTTAATCTTTGTTAAAAAGTTACTAATTTTTGTTATGAAGGACAAAAATTAAAAACCAACACATAATAGGTATAAAAGTGCAAATGACCTCGTCCAACAGGTAACCTTGGAATGGGCTCTCTTGAGAATTAACTTAAATAGTCTTCCACCTAACTGATTAAACTAAAATAGCCAACGAATATATAATTCATGTATTATCATATATGATCAATGTATAATATGTGTATAGTTACTATTAAAAGTGAACAGTAAATCTACTCGGTTGTTTGTGAGAATATCTAACTCTAATGGGCTTTTACTTTTAGAGAATGGACAGGGATTACTGACTTATGGACTGTGCATTATTTTGGGCTTTTCTATTGGGCCCAAACTCTTAAATTATGGGCCCACTTCAATCCAACACAGGCAACAGCAAGAAATCTACTGCAAATGGAAGAAAGAAAAAAACCTTCCTAATGGCAGACCTTAAACCCTACTATGCAGTGTAAAAATTCTGAATTTGCCCCTTCTTAGCTGCCGGAATTTCGCCGGAAACTGCAAGAAGTCACCAGAAATGGCGTCAATAGTATCGGAAACCGTTCCGAAGTTCACCGCGGAGGCCCTCAAATCCGCAGCTAAACAATCTGAACGTTGCCATATTGTTCCTATCCGTCTTCGTAGAGCTATCAAAAAGTATCTCCGAGGTAAAATTTCAATTCTTTTTCATATCCTATACACGTCAATTTGAACATTAATTTCGTTAGAATGTGCTCGTTTAGAGTTTTTGGCTGACATAGTAACTTAAGTACCGCAATTCATACTGAAAATATCATCTTTTAGCTTATATAATGCTTCAAGCATGCAAAGGTTGAATACTTTTTTTTTTAATTAACCGAAAAATTAGCTTATTTCAGCTGCCCTGTTCCATTCTTTTGTAATATGTTAAGTCCCAAATTACAAATGAGGAAGGTAGGGATCAAGCTTTATTGTTAACTTAATTTTTTCTTGGATAATAATCTCGTTCATTTTACCAGAGCCACTGTTAAAATTGTGATATTATCTCGAAACTGATTTTGCCAGTATGTTTTCCTTATTTGTTAGGCAAGTTCTTGTTTTACGTTCAAGAGCTTGGTAGCTAAAAGCTTGGAAAGTGTTTTGTTTCTGCCTCCTCTTTTCTCTAGAGTTCTACTGATTTGATTTTATGGTGGAGAGGATATAAGTCATGCTGAGAATAACTGCGAAAAAGCACATGCTTATATGCTTCCTTCACATTAGCAGTCAACTTTGTCATATTGATAGCATTGCGGAGTTCAGCTCTATTTCTGATGTTGCCATACCATCTCTTGTTTTACATTAGCTACTTCGCTTCAAATATTTGTCCTTTTTTCTTTTGAGATGAACTATCTGTTGTTTGCATTCTGTGTTTTTTGTATGTTTGATGGGATGAGAAGGCTTGTTTTGCAATCATTTGTATATGTGAATGCTAAGGGAAACTTGATAGTTGTTGACTGATTGATGCATTTTTATTTGATCTCGCTCTTTAAGTTTTGTGTTTTGGTTTGATCTAATCTATTGCAGAGCAAGAGGAGCCACATATGAAGAGAAAAGTGTTGAGGTTATCAGAATCTTTCAGCCAAATAAAGGAAGTGAATTTGATGCTTCCAACCTCCACATCCAAGGAGCTTTTTGAAGATCCTCTCAAGTCTGTTGATTGTTCACAGCGGTGGAAAATCAAAAGTGCCTATGGTGACATTGGCCTCAAGTATAGGGATGATGAAACACTAGCCTATGTGGCGTCCCGTATGCCTGCTGTCTACTCTGCTCTTTATAGAGTTCTTAGTGAGGTATATAAATATTATATTCTATTGAAATGCCTTGCAGAATCCTTATGGTGTTCTGTGTCTCAGAATTTTTTTCGGAATTTGGGTTTTGGAACATGAATGTAGATTTTGGTTGCTAAAAGTGAGTGCTTTAATGTGATTTTCTTTAGGTACGCAGAAGATTGCCTGGTTTTTCACCTGCTAAGGTGTTGGATTTTGGGGCAGGGACTGGTTCTGCATTTTGGTAAGATGATCTGATATTTTGTTATTTATTTTATTTTGTTGGTTAATTATCATTCCCATGTGTTAATTTCTGTTAGACCCTTTGGTTAGATAAGTGTTGAATTGTGTGGTTATGCAGGGCAGTTAGAGAAGTGTGGCCACGGTCATTGAGTAGAATTAATTTGGTAGAGCCATCACAGTCCATGCAGCGGGCCGGACAGAGCCTTATAAAAGGTACATTCTGGTTTTCTATGGACTCCTTTTGGTCTGGAAAAATTTAGACTTTTAGTACTATGTGTTTTCGAATCTTAATTAATAGTTATGGCTACTTCGCGGATCAGCTCGTTCAATTTTCTGAGTCACTGGCTTAGGTGGAAGTGTGTCTGTAATTGTGCTCTTATTGTTGTGAAAATATAAAGGAGATGAAGTCTACGCTTCTCACAGAATGTAATATAAGTCTCTGTATGTGTATGTCTTATTAAATTTCTGCATAAAGCAGATTCACCTTTAAGCGATTATGCCATACCATGTATGGCTAGTGATGTTATGAAGTTCTGGCCTTGCAAATTGTTCTCTTATCAGATGACTGATTTTCAACAACATTTTTTATGCTTTAAGCTTTTGGCCAGTGCATCTTCATATGAATGAAATTGGATGAGCCTCATACACTACAACCCGAGATATCATATACATAATGTGCCATTGTGCTGCATGATAAGGTAGTGACCAGTTATGTTTCTGTACAACCAAAGAGTATCTAGGCAAGTGGTTTAGGATCTCTTCATATTACTTTACATTACCTTTTCAAAGAGTAAAAAAGGCTTGCTTTCACAATGGTCTCCAACAGTTTTCAGTGCTCTAGTTTTGATGTGTCCAAACCTATTACCTGTTTGCATATATTTTAGTTACTATTCAACTGCTGTAATTAGAAAATATGAGGCTGATAAAGATGGCAAAATATGTCCTGTAATTGCCGCAGGTCTTAAAAATTTGCCACTCATTCAAAGTTATGGAAGTATTCAAGCACTCTCTCAGGATGTCAAAAAGAGTGACAGACAACATGATCTTGTGATTGCTGTAAGTACAACAACATGATCTTGTGATTGCTGTAAGTACAATCTTATAGTGATGTTAGCTCCTGAAATTTGTGAAGGAATTTCCCCAGTTTTTCGCACTTCTTTTGCATCCTCTGAATGCTCTCATTATAATACTTTATCACTTTGTCTAAGAAAATAGTATAATTTTGTTGTGTTTTATTTTTCATTGACAAGAATAGTAGATGCTATCCTCTATTAGATCCTTATTGATTTTGTGAAATTTTTTGGTGCTGATATGTTTTCAACTTTTTTTGACCAAAGTCGTATGTACTTGGAGAAATTCCATCTCTGAAGGACAGAATCACGGTTGTACGCCAGCTTTGGGAACAGACAGGAGATGTTCTGGTATGTTAAAATCCATTCTTAAGCTTTATATCTACATGATTCAGCATACTCCATTCATTATTGATGATTTGAAGATTTAGGGGGAGGTGAGAAGTTATACTTTCAAAGTTCCTGTCATTCCCAAGAATCAGAATATTTACAATCGTGCATATGAATAACTCTACCACCTAAATGCTAAGTGGAGCTAAGACGCTTTCCTGCCATCAAAGTTTATGCAACAAAGCTTAGCTTTCCATGAATTTTAAGATGCTAACATTTGTGTGTTACGTTAAGTATCGGTAGTAGAAGAAACTATGAAAGTAATAACTAATAAATTTGTATCAAAATCTAAATATGATTAGGAAGATGAAGTTGATGAATTCGTAAAATTGTTGATAACCATTTGAAATAATATAAATGTTAAAATTCTGTAAAGTATTTGGTGCATCCTGGAATGAGAAGCGTGTATACAAATTTGACACGGGCAGGACGTGTTAAGCGCAAATCGTATAATGCCTTCATTGCTGTAGGATTTGATTTTTTTTTAATTCAATCAGAAAACTCTGATAGCTTTGCAAATGTAAATAAATGCATATCGAGCAAAGATACTTGTGCACTGGTTACCGAGCGATTCCACAGCAGAACGCATGCCATAATTGGTGACTGTTTCTTACTGTAATATGCTCTAGTTTCTGTCTTACTGTGTGAAGGACAATGAGGGTCAGGATATAGACAGTAAAATTACTGCCACATTTTTTACCGGATTTGCAGTTTAAATAACATAGACTTCACTAGAGGGGGAAAGGGAAAAGGTGAATGAGGAGCTGCATGCGTAAAGAGAGAGACCTGTGTAAAAGAATCATATCAAGGTACTCATCAAAAACAATTGACTACTGAATGAGTGAGGGGGAGGCGATGGTTGTTGCCTGTGTAGAAGTTTTTGCATGCTATTGGTGTAGTTACTGCTCAATTGGCCAGTTCAAATGTTACCAGACTGACAGCATGATCATGACAATGTGCTGTTGAGCAGGTCTTGGTAGAACCAGGAACACCACAAGGATCTAATATTATATCTCAAATGCGATCTCACATTTTATGGATGGAGAAAAGGGTAAAACTCACTTTTCGGGATTTGCTTGGAGTGGTCTGGTTTATTCCAAGTTGGAATGTGAATTCTTAATGATCTTTTTGCTTTGTTCTTAAATGCTTATTTTTAGAGAAGCCGCAAACTAGAAGGTGTATCTGGCAAAGATTCTAAAGCATTGACGACACTAAAGAACGGGGTATATATAGTTGCTCCGGTAAGTGTTTTAAGTTTATGATGATATAATGACTTAAATAGATTGGACTACAGTTTTCTGTCTGAGTTGATTTACTCTTTTTTTTAAAAAAAATTGCAGTGTCCACATGACGGACGTTGTCCTTTGGATAACACTGGAAAATATTGTCATTTTGTTCAACGCTTGCAAAGGACAACATCGCAACGTGCCTACAAGGTTTGCCTCATATTCCTTTGCCTCCTAGATGAGCTCTCTGAATTTGATGAAGTCTCTTCTTACCCCCCTCAAATCTTTGCATAGGGTCAGATATATTCTATTATAAGTTCCCAGCTAAGAAATTGATCTTGGTGGCAATATCATCATTATTGTTTTCTTCTGTGCTTCTGGAGTGAACTTGCCTTTTTGGTTTGTACTTGCGTTTGAATCATGTTTTTTAACTGATGCCATTGTCTTGTAGAGGTCGAAAGGAGAGCCTCTACGTGGCTTTGAAGATGAAAAGTTTTGCTTCATCGCTTTTAGACGAGGAGAACGGCCAAGGCAAGTTCTTCTTCAAGAATACGGAATGCCAATCGTTAAATTGTTTTTAGCTTGTTAAATCATTACCATTGTGAAGTGAAATTTCAATTTTTTTTAATTTTTATTTTTATTTTTTTGCCATCTTCATATAATCACTATTGAACTAATTTCTTGTTTCAAGCAGAGAGCCTTGGCCGTTGGATAGTATGAAGTTTGAGACATTGAAGGAGCAGCATGCCAGAAGAAATCCAGAGGATTTAGAGATTGACTATGGTATTTGCTATCAGTTTAAATCTCAGTTTTGCTTTGCCATGTAAAAACTGCTACGTTCATTTAGTACCTGCTGTTAACACATTACAAAGTAGTGACATTTCTCCTTTTATTTCAGAGGACCAATTCATCTCAGAAGATGAGGATATTCAGGATGAAGTAGATCATGCCACGTATGATTCCGATGCTACAGAAACAGATGCCGTTACTGAAAATGATGATTGGGAGGAAGAAGGTGAAGAAAAGTCCCATGCCGATCTTGGTGGTGGTTGGGGAAGAATTATATACAGTCCTCTACGAAGGGGTAAGCGGATTGAAATGGACGTTTGTCGATCAATGAATCAAGAAGGCAGTGAAGGGTCATTTGAACGGATTGTTATTACAAAGAGCAAAAACCCAACATTGCATCATCAGGCACGAAGATCGCTTTGGGGTGACTTATGGCCCTTCTAAATTTTGTTAGAAAAATGGCACTAAAGGTTTTTGGTCCATCAGTAAGAGCCTTACTAGTAAGACCAGTGTGTGATGTGTGAGTTAGGCACTCACCGTGAGTTCAAATCTCGCAACAAACAAAAGCCTGGTATTCAAGTGGAGGGGCACGTCTATTATCCATCGAGTCTCAAACTATGCTTCACTTTCCCTCAGTTATCAAAGAAGTTATTTTTGTTAGAAAAATCTTAAAAGTATAGTTTCTTGTGTCCTTATGGTAATGTAATAAATGTATTTTCATGTGTACCCATTTTCTGAAAAAGAAGAAAAGTGAAGTCAGATGGTTATTCTGGTAATGACAGGATAAGATTGGGCCAAATGGCTCAAAATGTAAAGTTACTGCGTACATGTGAACCACATATGCCTTATTCATAGTTCTTGTACTGAATCATGGAACAGTAATACATCAATGTGTAAAAAAGTTCATGTCACGTGCCAGCTTAGGAGATTAGATCAACACTTTTTGTAAAAGTGTATCTTACTCTGGTGAATCGCAGTTGTTTGGTATGATGTACAAGAATAATGTTAGATATAGTGTGTCAATAATGATGAGATTATTATGAGAAAATGATCAAAATGGTCTTTGATGTATTGGGGTTGCTTTATTTTGGTCCTTAATATATTCTAGGTGATTGAAATAGTCCTTCATGTATGATAAAATGTGTTCAATTTAGTCTTTTATCCTAAACTTCACAATTTATCCCCAAAAATTGTTAAATATAACGATGGGACCCACATTAGCTTACAAAATTCACCATTTTTACCATCTTTATTAGCTCAAAGAAAGAGTTACATGAATTCTAAAACACCATTTTCTCTAACATCTAACCACACAATTACAAAATAATTCTAAAAACATTTTCATTTGTACCTAGCACACCATATATTGTGGCTGCTCTTTTATGACCACACGTTTTATTCATTTTTGTACCTTTGTCTACACGCTAAATAATTCTTGTCCTTGTGTCTTATTGTTATTATTATTATTCCTATGTTTTTGGGAATGACCCCCTTAGACCATCTCCAACCCACCTCTATTTTATTTTTCATTCTCTATATTTGGAGAGTAAAATAGAGAATGGGCTCTCCAATCACTTTTTAATTAACTCTCTATTTTTCATTTATAGACAGGTGAATAGTAGTTCTCCAAATTTGGAGAACTACTATTCACACTCTCTATTTCACTTTTTCATTATTTTATTATATTTCTATTATTTTGTAATTAACACGTTATTTTTAATATAAGGTCATTAATTAAATATCTAACATTCGTAATTCTTTTTAAATGTAATATGACATTTTTAAAAATATATTATTTGATTTACACTACTTTCATCGCGGATTAATAATATTTCAATTTTTTAAAATTTTCATCACTTTAATATAATTTGATATTATTATTAATTTTCACTATGAAGAATGCACAAAAGTAAAATGATAAGATGAAAATTTTAACTAAAAATATAATACATAACATAATAATTTAAATATAAGATACAATACATAATAATTTTATCGCAACAATAATTCAGTAATCCGGTAGGTCGTTTTCAGATTTAACAATATTTGGAAAAAAATTAGTGTATGATCCAGAGAATTGTTGCGGTTATGCTCGTTGATTTATGTAATTTTTATGCAATTGTATTTCATTGATGATTTCACTTTTATTTGAATTGTCCATTAATTTGTATATTATTTAAGAACTTGCAATTTATGTTATTTAGAAATTTAGAATAAAATAAAATTTTATATTACGTAAAAATTATATAAAGTGATTATTTGAAGAAAAAAAGAAGGAGAAAGGATTTAGAAATGACACACATATTAAGGCAACAATGATTAGCATAGTGAAGTTACAATTTTGCCCTTATTAATTATGATTCCAAAATAAATTTATTCAAGATAACTAATCAATGTTGGGGGAAGTTTAAATTTTCAAGAAGTTTAAATGAGGGTATAATAGGAAATTTTTTTTTGTCCTTTCTTGATTTGTCAAAATGGACAAGTAAATAGGGACATCTAAAAGAGGAAATATGGACAAGTAAATAGGGACGGAGGGAGTATGAAATAAGGAAATGCAAATGAAATAGAAATAATAATATAATATTAAGGAAAGAGAAAAAAATCATTTTTAGAGAATAAATTTGAGAATTGGGTTGGAGTTGATTGTCTGAAAAAATAGAAAACTCTATATTTGGAGAGTAAAATAGAGGGCAGGGTTGGAGATGCCCTTACTACATGATTGATATTTTTTTATTTTATTTTTTAGAATAATTTTCGTGCTTTATTATCAAATAAATTAGAGTGGATGAAATGAATTCTCCTCATTGCTTCATTTAAGTTTAAACTATATCATCAATATTACATCTTATAAGGATTTAGGATGTTTTATACTGAATATTTGTGATTCTCTTTTATTCAACTTTGAGATCGATAATGTGTAGATCATAATTTTTGAAAAAAGAAGATTTCTTTTACGTGTTTAGGATCTACTTTTTTTTTTTACCATAGTTACAATACTTTCGAGATATCGCCTTAAAATATTTAAAAAGTCTCTTCAATTTCATTCTTGGATCCTCCAACAAAATCTAGTCATAACACAACAAATTTGAGCCAAAAACTAAAAAACTATAGTAGTAGAAACTAAACATATATACATTCCTAGAAACAAAAATCTAAAACTTACATTAAGAATTTTTGCTCCTTTTGATCTTCTTGAATTTCAGAAAGAAGTAGAAGATATTCTTCATAAACTTTTTCCACCATATTATCATTCATTTCCACTTTGTTTGAAAATTTGCAGCTTTCTCCCATAAGAAATTCATCAAAAAATCCATCCCCTTCAAGTAATTCACCAAAATCTAATTCCCTTGGAAATAATTTCACCTCTTTTTCCTTGTCTTTTCCAACATCAACTTTTTCAAAATTACTATTTGAGGAACAAGTAGTAGTACTCAATGTATCATTTTCAAAACTATTGTTCCTTAAAATCCCACAAGAAATCCTTATGGGCTTTGGTGCAAATACTTTAATCTTCTCAACTTGTACAACTTGACCCTTAAACTTCTCATTGTTGCTTTTCTTCCCCACTTTTTTTCTTGATTTCTCCTTTTTGGTAAAATTCTTGTGGGGTTTTGGTTCAATTCCTGTGCTTTTGAGCTTCTTGATTAAATGCGTATTCCAATAATTCTTGATTTCATTATCTGTTCGACCGGGTAATCGTCCGGCAATTAATGACCAACGATTACCCAAAAGTGAATGTAATCTCACTATAAGATCTTCTTCATCTTCACTAAAATTTCCTCTTTTAATCCCTGGCTTCAAATAGTTCACCCATCTTAGTCTACAACTTTTTCCACACCTAAGCAATCCTGAAATATTTTTTTCTTATTATACAAAATAATAGTCAATTACGCTAACGAGCAAGAAAATAGATATAAGTACGTATGGTACAACAAAAGTTATTTTTCATGTTTATAGAAAAATCAGTAGTCATTCCCTAACGAATCAGAATTTTCATAACATAATGTACTAATTAAACACACAAATTTAAGAAGACAATAAAATTTAATAGTTACTATATATATGAAAAAATAATTAAAATGACTTACATCGTACCAAACATCGAAAAAGGGATTAGAGAAAAGAAAAATTACCAGCATTTTTAGGCAAAGATCTCCATTGGCCTTCACCATATTGATTGATATAATTAGTAAGTAATAAATCTTCTTTAGTAGACCATGGCCCTTTACGTAATCCTTCTTTAACACAACATGGTGCTCTTCCCATTTTTATGTTTTTTTTTTAGAATTTTTTTCAGAACTAAGAAGAAGTGAAGATGGGGTGCGGTGTTGGGGGTTGGAGAGCAAAAAATTAGGAGAAAGGTGATCTTTTCTATGCCACGAGGTTGAAAGTACAAAAGCATTATTATTATAGAATATTCTTGCTATCGTAATTTATGTGTTGTTTGATTTAATACGGAGTTTAAGAAAAAAAGATTATTTTTTAAAAAAAAATTATGGTTTAATTAAAACCACTTATAGATGTTTGTGAGACTATAAATCATCTTATTGGTGACTGACTAAAAAGAAATGTGTGACACATAAATTGATATTGAGAGAGTAATATATTATAAGGGGTCGTTTGGTTATTAGGATTGGGATACTGATCTCGATATAAAATTTGATATTTCGTCTTTTCAATTTGTTTGTCTTGCTTTCATTTTCAATCTATTTCAAAGAGATTGCCTCTTTCTTTTTGGCAATTTTTGAATTTAAATTTCGTCTTTTCAATTTGTTTGTCTTGCTTTCTTTTTTCAATCTGTTTCAAAGTGATTGCCTCTTTCTTTTTGTCAACTTTTGAATTTAAACTTTTCACATGACATATCTAATACGACGACATTTAGGTACTTTTTACATATTTTTAAATAGTTTAAGATCACAATATTTTAAAGCTATCTTTACTATCTTAAACTATATATCAAGTCAAAATTAAACAAACAAATTATAACGAAAAGAGTTTCATTCATCTAAACCCGTGTTTATTGATGATATCAGTTAAAACCATACAAACAAATTGATTTAATAGGTAAGAAAAGAAAAAAATAGTAGTATTTTAACACACAAAAAATTAGGAAGTTTTTCGATATTTCAGTGATATCTGTTTTCCATGATCATGTGTTTTTCCAATGAGCTGTTTAGCTTGAAACATGAGTGAGAAAATCATGTTTTATAACACAAATTTTCAATGAATTCACAATGAAAAAACCTACATTTCTAATAGTGTTGCCACATAAATATCTATAAATAGTATTAAATAATTTACACAACATGTTAAAACACATTAATAATGTATGTATATAACTTAAATCCTTATGATTATTGTAGTATGAATAGAATTTAAATAGTAAACACCATTCATCAATATAAATAGTTGTTAACATCATCAAATCATCTTTGTTCGTCATACTTGATAGATAAATTGCCTCATATTCATGACTACAAACTCATATTCAAAAACACTTTAGGTGATAGTATAATTTTTTTTAATACTAACGAAATATATAACTTTAATGCTTACCTTTTTTTTTTTTTTAATCTAGCATTTGATATCAACATTGAAACTTAATTGTATTTAAATTTACGCCGCATAGACGGAGGAGAAATTAATAGAAAAGTAAAGGACAGTCCGATCAAGTTGTTTCTTATTAATTGGAAACTTACATTCAATCATCATGTCGGACACCTTTTTAAAAAATACACTTTTTATAGAGCGCCAATCACATGCTAGCCAAAAATTGTCTATGTATAAAAAAAAAAAAGATGGTCATTTTTACTAGTTTAGTTGAAAAATATAATTTTATTATTTTATCAATATTATTAAATACTAATGTTTTCTAATTGATGTTGATGAGTATCACTAAAGAAGATCATGCTATATTTACGTGATAAGCTTTAACTATCTAATAGACGCTTTAAATCACACTTCTTTCTTTTTCTTTTCAAATTTGATTAATTTATCATCTTCTCTTTTACATCTACCAATTAAAAAATTAATATGACATGTTAACATCATATTAAAGGTGGAGAAATGTTGAATCTCAATTAAAGATGGAGAAATTTCAATCATTTCACCATAATTTTTAATTAAAGAAATACATTTTTTGTTTCAATTTATATGTTACCATTCAAATTTTGAAAGTTAATTTTTAAATTTTAATAGTATATTTGAACATAATTTTTTTTTAATTGAATCGGAACGGAAAAGTAGTGAAAGTGGTTGTATAAACAGAGAATCTGATCCACCTCTGATAGCCAAGATGTGTCAACGTCAGTAAAATATTTTAATTCAAAAGGAACAACTTGATCTAATGTTTATGTTGTGTTTAGGTGTAAAATAAATAAAAATTATTTATTATTTTTTATGAGTAACTTGAAGTGAAAAATAGCTATTTTTAAATATATATTTTTTGTGGTTTTTGGAGTTTCTGAATTTTTTTTGAGGAAAAAATAAAAATATTTTGGATTTGTATAATAAAACGTGTATGAAATGTCTTGGTCTTTTTTTATTTGTCGTCAAGTCCAAAAGTTTCAAGAAAAAAGATCCCAATTAATAGTACCCAATAGAACCAAAATTCATCCACGTGCATGCATGTGCTATTATTAAACAAAAAAAACATGTTACTACAAATAACTTTAACCAGTGTAAAAAAAGAAAAATTTAACCTATAGTTCAATTTTCGATCAGGATTTGTCACATTCATGATAGAGAGCGGACAGATGAGGATGAGTTAAAGAGGTGTGAGAAAATCAACACGTTGTGATGTTAAACAATCAAACTCCTCCATTGATGAACCTTAATTCATATGAGAAAGGAGGAAGAAGAAGAAGATTATGGAAAAGCTATATGAAGATCTGCTTAATTGAAAATGAATTAAGAGAGTAATTATGACATCTGAATCTATATATAGATTAGGGGTGGGCATAAATACCGAAAAACCGAAAAATCGAACCAAACCGAAAAAATTCAGTTCTTCGGTGTTTCGGTTCGGTGTCGGTTTTTTTTTCGGAACTTCGGTTCTTCGGTTTGGAGTTCGGTGTAAGGTTCCCGAAACTACGGTGCACCGAAGAATCGAAGTTTTATTAAATAAATTTAATAGTATTTATTATATTACTTAATTTTTAACTTTGCTTGGCCCATTTCAATTTTTATATTTAGATCCTAAACTTAAATAGCAAAAATCTTAATAACAAAATAGTAAACCCTAAAGACCTAAAGTCTAAACTAAACAAAACTCAATTTAATTCAAGTTTGAGCAGCAACTTGGTGTTTCTACTTTCTACTTTATGATTTTATGATTTTATGTTGTTACTTTGAAGTGAGAACAACAAATTGATGCTCTTACCTTCTATTGTTAGATGGTTAGTCGTTATTTTGAAGTTTGAAGTGTGAATTGAATAACAATTGTTACTTTATCATTTTCTCTCTTTATTTTTGTTGACACCGAAAAACCGATTTAAAAATACCGAACTAAACCGAATCGAAGTAAAAAAAACCAAACCGAATCGAACCGATCTAGTTTGGTTTGAAATAGGGTGCACACTTTTCTAAAACCGAATACCGAAGAACCGAACCAAAATTTGATTAAACCGAACCGAAGAACCGAATGCCCACCCCTAATATAGATATACAAATTGAAAACTAACTAACAAAATGAAAACAGACTTCTGACTTCCTATAACTAACTCTAACACTAACAGTACTATAAAAAAACTTGTATCTAACTAACTTTGTGAATAATGAACAGTAATAACTAACTTATATTCTCATCACCCCTCTCAAGTTGGAGGTAAGTGAGTTTACAAACAACTTGTTCAACAGTGTATTATGTTTAACTCCAGTCAAAGCCTTTGTAAAGATGTCTGCTAATTGTGAATCAGTAGAAATGTGATGAAGTGTAATCAGGCCTTGCTGAAGTTTATCTCTAACAAAATGACAATCAATTTCTATGTGTTTTGTCCTTTCATGGAAGACTAGATTTTTGGCAATATGGACTGCAGCTTGATTGTCACAGAAGACCTGAATTGGCAATGAGCAATTCAAAGATAGCTCATTCAGTAACCTTTCAAACCATACCAACTCACCTACTACTTGTCTCACAGCCCTGTATTCTGCTTCTGCAGAGGATAGAGAAATTGTGGCTTGTTTCTTAGACTTCCAACTGATAGGGCTATCACCCATAAGCACTAGATAACCATTGACTGACTTCCTTGAATAAGGACAGGCAGCCCAATTTGAGTCACAATAGGCATTTACAGTAAGGTTAGGCTTGTTCGAGATGAAAATTCCCATTGTAGGATCTTGTTTCAAGTATCTCAGAACATGATAACTAACCTTCAAGTGTGGTTCCCTAGGAGTTTGCATGAATCGACTGAGATGATGCACACTATAAGTTATATCCATCCTAGTATTTGTAAGAAAATTGAGTTTCCCTATCAACTTCCTGTAATGGGTAGGATCAGACAATAGTTCCCCATCTGTTGCCTTCAATTTCTCAGTATAATCAAGTGGTGAGGTTGCAACTTTACAATTAAAAGAGTCAAACTCCTTCAAGAGGTCAGTGGTGAATTTTCTTTGTGAAATAAGAACTTCATCAGGCTTGTACAATATTTATAACCCCAAGAAGTAGTGCAATCTACCTAGATCTTTTATCTTGAACTGATCATGCAAAAATGATAGAGTTGATTTCCTCCAAGTCAGTTCCAGTTAAGATCACATCATTTACATATATGGAAACAAACACTAAACACTCTCACATTCTCTTAAGAAACAGTGAGTAGTCACTATCTGAATGTCAGAGGTGTATCTAGGATTTTGTCAAGATGGGTGCACGAATACGAAAAAAATGCATCTTAAATATAAATTTGATAAGTTTGACTTTTAGGTTCTTAATATGAACAATTAAATTTTTAAAATTATAGGTCCAAAATATATAATACTATTAATTTTAAATTTTAATATACACATTTGATTTAATTATATAAAAATCTTATAGTGCAAAGTTTTTTAGGAACTTCCAATGTAAGGCACTTGAAATTTTTGAAAGGTTAAAGGAAAAAAAACAAAAGAAAATTAGTTGAAACGTCAAAAGTATAACGATAACCACTTGGGGAGGTGTTACTCAAAAGGACAAGATGGATATACGACTTAAATTTTTATCCTTACTTAGAGAGGTGCACTCAATCATTATTGTATTATTATATGATATTTTAAACGTGGATCACACATCTATATTTAAATATTTTTTTAAAATATAACACTATTATATATGATCTAGAGAGGGGAGCATTGGTTCACGTGAACCCACGACACCCCTTCTAAATACACCCCTGTGAATGTATATACCCTCTTGAACAAAGACTGCTGGCCAATTTTTCATACCATTGTCTACTGGCCTGCTTCAAGCCATACAATGATTTCCTCAATTTGCACACCATATTTTGACTGGTCACTGCAAGACCTTGTGGCAATGTCATCTACACTTCCTCATTCAAATCACCATGAAGGAAAATATTATTGAAATCCAATTGATAAAGGTTCCACCTCCTCTTAAAAGCCAAGGTTATGAGAGTTCTAACAGTGATCATCTTGACCATAGGAGAAAAGGTCTCATTATAGTCTATGCCAGCTTGTTGAGTGTACCCCTTAACCATTAGCTTTGCCTTGAACCTCTCCACACTACCATCTGCCTTGTGTTTGATTCTGTAGACCCATTTACAACCAATATCATTCTTTCATTTGGGTAAGAGGACTAGCTCCCAATTGTTATTTGCATATAATGCTTCAAATTCTTATGTCACTGCCTTTTGCCAGGAAGGATGCAAGATTGCTTCTTCATATGAAGAAGGTTCACAGTCATGTGACATGTTTTCAATTAACTGCTGACTATCAGAACATAAAGTTGTGAGGCAAACATTGTCATGGTTGGATACAAAAGAGGTGAGGGAATGGTGTGGACTGGAAGTGCTTGTGGTAGACTGTAGGTTAGGAAGACTGTAATTGTATTCCTTCAAGTAAGTGGGAGTGTGAAGTGATCTAGTTGTTCTTCTAAGGGCAGGTATAACATCACAAGATATGGTGGTGGGTGGATGGATATCATGGTCTGCAGGTGAGGCTGTTTTTTCATCAGTATAGTTGATTATTTGATTTGTAGTAACTGCATGTGATATGTTAGTGTCTAGTAATTCATCATCAGAAAATATGTTTGTTGAATTTGAAGTATAAGTAGAAGTATTTGAATGATGAACTAGAAGCTTTAAAATAAAAGGAAAACTGGAACCATCGAGAGTAAGTACAAAAGGAAACACAGACTCATGAAAGATAACATCCCTAGACACATGAACTCTTTTGGTAGCTAGATCTAATACCTTATATCCCTTTGTATTGAATGAATATCCAACAAATATATGTGATGTTGCCCTTGGTTCAAACCTGTCCTTGTGAGTTTTCAAAGTAGTGGGAAATCATAGGGATCCAAAACTTCTTAGATGAGAGTATGTGGGTGGTGTATGGTATAATAGTTTATAGGGAGTTTTATTATTTAAAGGTTTAGAAGGCAGTTTGTTGATGAGGTATGTGGCTGTTAGTACAAATTCTCCCCAGTATCTCGTGGGTAATTTAGACTGAAATATGAGGGCTCTTGCTGTCTCAAGGAGGTATTTGTGTTTTCTTTCAACTATGTCATTTTGTTGGGGTGTATATAGACAAGATTTTTGGTGTATTATTCCCTTTGTTTGGAAAAATTGAGTGGCCTCAGTAGAAGCGAATTCCAGACCATTATCAGACCTGATAGTTTTTAATTTGGTCTGGAATTGATTCTCCACAAGAGATATGAAAGCCTTAATAGTTTGTAGGGCATTACTTTTACACCTTAGTAGTTGTGTCCAAGTTGATCTAGTGAAGTCATCTACTATGGTCAAGAAATAGTGATAACCATAATGAGTAGGGATGTGATATGGTCCCCATAGGTCAACGTGAAGCAGCTCAAAAACCTTACTAGTAGTGGTTGTGCTTTCTGGAAATGGCATTCTAGATTGTCTAGCCATAGGGCATACGATACAAATGAAAGGTTGTTTAGTGGAGAAATGAATGGATATAGTTGGAATACTTTTCATCTTTACAAAAGGTACATGACCTAATCTATCATGCCATAAGAGTTCATTTATCTGAGAGTTATTAGATTTAACAACAAAATAAGAACAATCAGTAATGTGGCATGATGAAAAAGAATCAACTTTAGGACAACCATCTTTATTATCAATAAAAGAATGTTTTACAATGGGTGGTATTGAAACTTCATTACACTTAGCTAAAGAAGGAACAAAAGTACAATTGGAAATGACATAAGGTCTATTGCTTCCAATAGACAATGAACAACAGTTGTGGCACTTTGAACATAGGTAATATAGACCATTCTTGGCTCTACCAAGTTCCAGATGGCTCTTCAGAGAAGGGCTCTGCAACAAACAAGAAATGTTGTTAAAATTTACTACACATTTGAGTTGAAAATCTAGACAATGAACTGATATTAGATTAAACTTGAAACTAGGAACAAAGAGCACTTTCTGCAGAGTTAAAACTGGACTTAAACAAACATCACCAATTTCAGTCACTTTGACTTTGTAACCATTTGGTAAACTGGTAAGGAAAGGATATGACAATGGTCTAATATTTGTGAGAATTGTTTTATGTGATGCTCCTGAGTCTATGATCCAAGAATCAGCAGTTAATTTTACACATCTACAAGAAAGATCACCTATCTCAGTAATAGAAGAGTAACAAGCAAATATACCTGCCAGGTTCACAGCTCCACTCAATATGTTGTCTGAGTTAGTAGTTCCAGCTTGCAGGGATCCCAAAAGATTGAGCAATTGTTCATACTGATCTTTGGACAAGTTCAATGGCATTTGTTTCCTCAACTCAGGGTCTTGTTCACACTGGTTCCCATCATTCTCAGAGGTGCAAATATTTGTTGCAGGAACAACACTCTTCCCCTTTGAAACCTTTGAATTGGATGGATATCCATAAAGCTTGTAGCACCTCTCTCTTATGTGACCTGTTCTCCTGCAGAAGTCACAAAACAAAGAGCTCTTAATGGTGCTAGAATTACCTCTGAACAGACTTGTGTTACTCGAATTTCCAGACATTCATGTGTTGCCTTTAGAAGAATTGTAGTTTGTTCTGGGTCCTCCCTTAGATCCTGTATTACTAGCAAAAACATTCAGAGAGGTTGAATCTAAAGCTGTGTGGTTATGGGGTCTTACTTCCCTTTGTTTTTCCGCTTGAGATAATATTGCAAAAGTCTGTGCCATACTAGGCAAGGTACTTAGCATGAGACTATTTTCTCTAATGACAGTATACATCTCATTCAACCCCATCAAAAAATGTATGAGTCTTTTATCATGTTTAGCCTTGACCAACTTAGTTTTACCATCACAAGTGCACACACAACTGCATTGATAGCTTACATCAACAGTGCTCATTTCTTCCCAAAGCTTCTTCATCTTTATATAGTATCCAGTGACATCCAAAGTTCCTTGAACAAGATCATTTATCTCTTTTTGAAGCTGATACAACTTACAACCATTAGTCTGATCATACTTTTCCTCCAATTCTGTCCACAATTCATGTGCATTATTAACATATTGCAGACTATCTCTTAGATCTGGTGACAAGGAATTCAGAATCCAAGAGGTTACCATATCATCACATCTCTCCCACTGCTGGAAGCTTGGATCATCTGGATTGGGTTTAACAATTTTCCCATTGATAAACCATGTTTTTCTCTTAACAAATAAAGCCCTAAGAATAGCTTTCCTCCAAGATCTATAATCAGTACCATTGAAAACTCCAGGTAATAGAGATGAACCTGCATTCTCGGAAGGGTGTAGATAGAAAGGACTAGGGATATCCATTCTAACAGTGGATGTAGAACCACTTGAAATTGGATCAACTTGTTGATCAACCATAGTGAGACGAAATCGTGGAGAGGGACATAAACGAGTGATGAAGAAGCAAAATCAATCGAGAAATAACAACTGAAACTCAAAGAAAAATTGAGAATAGAAAGAGAATCGAAAAAGGGAACAATGTAACTCTTCGAGAATTAAAGTTCACAAACTATTTGTGAATGCGGAAAGAAAGTAGGATCTAAGTCCTCTACTCTGATACCATGAGAAATCAACACGTTGTGATGTTAAACAATCAAACTCCTCTATTGATGAACCTTGAGTTCATATGAGAAAGGAGGAAGAAAAAGAAGATTCTGGAAAAGCTATATGAAGATCTGTTTCATTGAAAATGAATTAAGAGAGTAACTATTACATCTGAATCTATATATAGATATACAAATTGAAGACTAACTAACAAAATGAAAACAGACTTCTGACTTCCTGTAACTAACTCTAACAGTACTATAACAAACATGTATCTAACTAACTTTGTGAATAGTGAACAATAATAACTAACTTATATTCTCATCAAGGTGAATGGTGAACTACTGATGACAAGTTTTTTTTAGACATATGACATCTTAGGTAATTTGGGAAAAAAGTAAAACAAATGTCATATTAAATAGGCCATATGCACATTGACATGGTGCACATATGCTTTTATTTGAACATATATAATTATGACGTAGTCTAAGGAATATTATATATGTAGACACGTAATTTTTGACCAAACATAAAGCTTTACATTTGTTTTTATTCCTTAAATATTTATTTTAGGTCAAGTTAGATATTTTGATTTTTGTTTTATTTTAGTAAGTTTATTTTAAAAGATTTGAAAATTAAAAAAAAAAAGATTTTTTCAATATATTAAACTTGTTGGATATTTTAAAAAATATTTTCTTTGATAATAATCTTTTAAAAGTATTTTACATTATTAATAATTATGATTAAAACAAAGTAGTATGAGATTTTGCTTTGCTTTAATATCATAAAACATGCAGGAATGAGTCAAAGATTGTTAGAAAAATAAATAAATAAATATTTATATAAAAATCAGTTTCTATTTTTGTGCCTAAGAATTGTATGAAGGGATAGAGTTTTAAATTTCAATTATGTGCTTTTGCGGGCTGTTTTGCTGTTAGTTTTATTATTATTTTAATCAGTTGATATTTTATTATAATTTATTATTTATATGTGTAGTTAATAAAACTAAAAAGGGATAAGAGTCTGAAAAATACCCCAACTTTGGTCGGATTTGTTGTTGTGATACTAAACTTTCATAAGGACCTATTACCTCTCTAGACTATTCAATACCGTATTTTTTACCCCCTGAACTATTTAATAGTGTATTTTAAATGTATATATGTGCCCACGTGGACACATTACTATTTATAATTTTGCATTATTTTTTATGTCCACTTGGGCAAATATATATGTTTAAAATACAGTATTAAATAGTCTAGGGAGGTAATAGGTCCTCATGAAAGTTTAGTATCGTAACAGTAAATCCGACCAAAGTTGAGATATTTTTCAGACATTTATCCCAAACTAAAACTAACATAAAAATAACCTAAATAATCTAACAAAACCCACCCCACACTCCCACTCCCTCACATTTTCCTCCATATTCCACACCCGACACGATACAACCCACTGCCCCACTCCTACACCTATCCTAATTCCTATATAATACACCTACACACTACTAACACGGAGGGAAAAAAAGATATAGATCATTAGCAAAGAAAAATAGAAGGGAAAACAGATTTTCAGCAACATACTTCTTTCTCTACGCGTACAACACATACGTATTCGTCCTCTTATTATACATATTTTTCTCCACTCACAAATAAAGGTTGAGTTGGAGGTTTGCTTTCGTGGTTTCAAGTTCGTGGTTTCCTATTAGGATTGCTTTCTTTTCGTGAGTTTGATTTTCGCAAGAGGTACTATTTAACATTTATTTTATAATTTGATTTTCGTGATTATATAGTATTTAATTCCAATGTTATGAATTGGCTCAAATTCTATGCTTGTTCAACCTTTTCATTATAATATTGAAATATGGTAAATATGTGTATATTGTTAAATTTAGAATAAATTTTGTATAGTATCGTATTTTGATCTTTATGTCTAGTATCCGGTGATATCGTTCTTGCTCCTAATTTTACCACACAAATTCATATTCTGTTTCTTTTTGCTTATTTTTAATATATTTATTTGTGGATTAAAGCATGAACAAAGTTATTTAAATGATTCCATGTATTAGGTAATCTATAAAGTTGATTCCGATAGTACGCCTTACTTTTCTCTCCTTATTATTTTTAGTATTGATACTTTAGTGTAAATATGCATTTAACTGTTTAAAATATAGCCTCTTTCGTTATTAGCCTAAATACGTTAAAATAGTAAAATAGTTTATGATATTATTGGATGAGGGATTTGTGAGGTAGAATTGATTTGTAATTTGGTTTATGCTAGTGTTAATTATCATCTAAAGTAGGCTATTGAATATTATTTTGAGAAAATAATTGTTGGATTGATGTACAATGCTCACTATTTTTATTTTTTTCAAATAACAAGAAATAAAAATAAAACAAAAACAATATAGACACTACCTGCCTACATATACGACACAACAAATAAAAAATAAGAAAAGAGAAACAGAATGAAAAAAAAAAACAAAGAAAAGAATATAATAAAAAAACCAAAAAAATAAAAAATAAAAATAATAACCAAAGCAGCAAAAATATTTTTTTTTAAAAAAAAATAAAGAAAAAAAAAGGTTAGAAAACGGACGGAGGCACAAAACCAAGGAAGAAAAAGGAAAACGTACAATTTTTTATTTTTTATTTTTTGTTAGATGAGTAATAATAATAATTAAATTTCATCTCAATTAAGAATGTGGTTCCACGTCTTTTTGAGATACTTAAGAAACTCAAGGATGCGGTTATGCACCTTGGCCAAATTCAAGGATGCGGTTACGCACCTTGGCCAAATTATTTTAATAATTAATTTTGTTAATTCAAACCAAGAGGTGTAAATTGAGATTATTAGGTGTGATGAACTTGAGAGGGGAAGACAGTTATGTCTCCAAATGTCAAAATCGAGAATGCAGTTATGCATCCGGTTTAAGACTAATAAAAATTCAGCAATTAAAAAATAAGCAAATCATGGCCTGTAGACACAATATATCCAAAAATAGTAAAAATAAGTATATGTCAATAAAAGCGACAGTGCTAGAATCACGAGACTCGAGGGATGCCTAATACCTTCCCCTCGGTCAACAGAATTTCTTATCCGAATTTTTGGTTTGCAGACCAAAACTAAAAGAGTCATTTCCTATTGATTAGGGATTAGAAAAGGTGACTTGGAACACCACAACTCAATTCCAAGTGGCAACTCTGAAACAAAATAAAATAATCCCTAAATCAATAACGTCACTTAAATTTGAAAAACCCTTCCGTCGCGCGTAAAAAGGGGTGTGACAATATATATAAGAATTGTTGAGCCAAAATTACATAATACAAGATATGAGTTTGGACTGTGACGAAATGGTCAAAGATCAGAGTCGTCTAACCAATCTTTCGGAGAAAAATATAATTTCACATAATATGCGTGTTTTTGGGCTTGATGTTGGTATAGCCCAAGGGACAATTAACGTACAAGTATTGTAGGGTCAAAACAAATAATACGTGTCACGAACTTGGATTACTGTAACGATAATTTCTTATTCCCAATTTTTTTCATTGGTTTATTCAGATCAAACGAAACTATGATGACACAATGTGGACTAACAAAAATGTGCACTATAGTAGGTCAGGGAAATATTATTTTTATTGTAATTTTTTGAATCTGTGAGATGACTAGATCCAGTCTATGAATATACTATACTTTAGATAGACCAACTATATACAGAATCATAATGATTAGCATTAACTCATGGTGACAATATTTTTTCAAAAAAATTAATATATTTCCTAAAAAATTAATATATTTCCTTTGTTTTATTTTTTGGATTTTGTTGTTCTTTGTATTTGATTTTCTCTGAGAGCTTATTCCCCTCTTAGCCGCCCGTGTGCCGTGTGTTCGGTACGGAGAAAAATATAAATTTTTAAAAATTGTTAAAAAATCTGAAAAAGATAAGTTTCTTAAAATATGATTTTCCGACAAGTTCTACAAGTGACGTTCGACATTAATTATTTTTTTCTTGTGTCCGTACAACAAACTTAAACTTCACCCCGACACTTGTAAGTTGTAACCTTCACTTTCACCTCCAATAATATTTATCTATATTATATATAAATGCTTTAAAAATTATTGAAAATGAGTTGAAAGAAAATATATTTTTCGTGCAAAATATTTTCTTTTGTACCAAACCCACCTTGAATTGTTAACACCATATATCACTAATAATTACTTGAATCCGTTTTTTTTTTTAATTATTTGTATTCGCTCAAGTTGTAAACATTAAGTATTTTCTAATTAAGGTTGATATGTATAATTAAATGTGATATGTCATATTTTATATAGTTAACTTAGTTATATATGTAATAGACAAGTGAAACTATGGGCAAATTTTTTTCGGAAACTTGAAGTGAACCTGTCTCTTAGAACACTTTATTAAGACTTAGGAGCTAATGTGTTCAATTGAAACATAATTTAATTCGAGTATCTAAATAAAATATGCTAATAAGCTTAAGCGAGTGATTCTATATTAAGCCAAATTAAAACCTGTAGACAAATATTCAGACACTGATTTAATTAAGTGTGGACAACATAAATTATGGACATCAGTGAGAATTATTTAAGAAGAATTTTTGGACTCTTTTGATGTGACATAGCCACAATTTTTCCCACTAATATTAATTTTGTTGTGGATCTAAATTTGAATCAACTGACCAGTTTGTTTCTACACAAGGTGGTTAATACATAAATTAAAAATAAAAGAGTATTTTTTTTAAAAAATAAATATAAACATACTTGTATCTTCTTGAATTTTAAAAAATAATTGTATGTACATCGACTAAAATAGTTTTAGTTTGTTTTGGTTAGTTTTCTGTTCCTCCAAAAAAGTGTCTTGAGATGTCCAAACAGATCGACTTATTTCTTTGTCCCAAATTATTTGTCATATTTCATTTTCTTACCGTTAAATCATGTGAATTTTGATTAATATATAATCTAATTTAATAGCCTCAAACACAATTAAATTGACTTTCAAGAAGTGAAACGTGATTTAGGACGGAGTGAGTATTACACAATTATGAGTTGCATTCGTCGAGTCTCTTAGTTGCATGATCGCTTTGTTCAGAAGCTTGTGTTGGTATTAGGAGGTAGTTATTTTAACATTTGGGAAACTCTTAAGCTGCATTTTAACATTTCAATTTTCTCATGTCAGTGTTTTGCAAAAATATTTTTTCTAGGAAAACATCAAACATGTTTCTTGAAAATGAGAAAAGTGACTTCCTTAAGAAAATTAGGGAAAACAAGTTCTATAAATGACAATTCAAGTTCATTATCTCCTCCCCACCTGCCCATTACCCTCAACACCCACCTGGCTACCGCCAACCTCGCTCCCCACCTCACCCATTCCTATATTGTTTTGCGAGATTATATATAAATGTTCTAGGGATAATATCTTCTTGCTTACTTGCACTCTGTTTCTATGATTGTTTGTTTCATAAGGTATTGTATTGTATTTGTTTGTATCCAGGGGCAGACCCACCCTTATGCAAGGGTATCTAGCGACACCTCTTTGCCGGAAAATTATATTGTATATAGAGATCAAATTATATATATATAGATAGATAGATATATAAGTATTGACACCTCTTTACACAAGTTAAATGTATAGTGTAGTGGTTAAGGTGTTATGAAAATCCTTGAGGTTGTGTGTTCTAGTCCTACTAGTCAATAAAATATATAACTATGCCAACGATACAATACAAACCATCCAAATAATAAGTAGGAAAACCATTTATTTTCTAGGAAAACATATTCCTTTCATACTGAACACCCGACGAGCTGGTTAGATAGATCAGCTCTCAGAAACTGGTAGTGTATGCAAAAACTGGCAAGACTTTATTGAAAAGATTGAGCTGCATTTTGACAATTGTAATATCCAGCACTATTTTTGGTGCTGGAAAATAATTGAATAATACTTATCACATTTAATTCAAACAAATAAAAGAATATATATATATGTATGAAAGTGACCAATAGATGTCACTTCCAATCCTATACTATAAACAGTAGGATCTCTTTACCTTTGAACCACTTTGGTAACAAAGCAAAGAGAATATGATCATAATTTACAAACAAATAAAGATTTCAAAAACGAATTGGTAATCCATAGTTGAGAAATGTTCTAATACATCCATCCAATCCAGCAGTAACAACCACAAGACCCCACAGATGAGGAGAGCTCAATGCACCTTGCCAAGCATTTTTCAAGAACTTGTACTCAGACTTGCATACTGAAGGGAAGACGGTTACTGGACTCGAAGAATTAGGCAGTTTCTCCTCTGGCCATGTCGCGGAGCCCTTAGAAAGAGAGTCTACCAAAAATGTACGCCCTAGGGAGAAACAATCGGAGGTCCTTGGCAGTGAGTTCCTGTTGACATTTCCGTTTTCTAAAATACTTCTAGGTAGCGTTCCTGGATTTGTGTTGAAGCCGGACCAAGGTATGGCAACTGATGCATTGTTAGAAAAGAAACTCTCTGATGACCGGACTTTTTTCAGTTTGTTTGTTCTCCGGCCTTGGTCAGCGTAGTTCCAGATATGTACATTTGAATCCTCAGTAACTGCGAGAATGTGTTTCCCGTCTGAGGTGAAAGATGCAGGAAATTGGTTCCCTGAATTTCGAATTCCTGGACATGCAGCAAACAATACTTTCAGAACACAATTCTTACGTTCTCACTGGCAACCAGCTTGGTGCCAAAAGGAATTCACATCAAAGGTATCAGACACACCTTTGAATTTGCAGATGATATTGGATCTACAAAGTATTCTAACTTGCGAGTCAGCAGAAGTTACCATGACTTTGCTAGAGTCGCTCGGGCAGTACTGCATGAAGTTCTGTTAGAAAATTAAGATTTGTCTAGAAACTTCTAGGTTGGAGATATTTTTGTACTAGATATGTTAGAAAAGTAAGAATTATCTAGAAACTCCTAGGTTGGAGATATTTTGTAGTAGATATGTTGGTCTTGATTTAAAATGTGTGGTGGTTAGTGAGCCACATAGGTACATAGTTTGGTGTGAGATATTTTGCTTATTATGTGGTTGTAATTCTCACACTTTATCTATAAATACACCATATGTAATGAAACATCTTGTGAAAAAATTGAACTCAAGAAAACTTAAGCCTTCTGCTTCAATTTCAGATTTTCTGTTGCAATTTACAGCTCCTATTTCCTATTGTTTACACCTTGTAGACCTGAAGTTCTTCTTCATTTTCATTGTAACATGGTATCAGAGCCTATTTCCTAAGGGATCTGAATCAAATTTTGTTTGTTTCGCTCATCTACTTTCTGTTCTTTCTTGAATTTGCTCGCTGAAAAAAAATTTCATGGCACCTGAAAATCAACCAACGACAGGTCCTCCGACTTTTACCGGAGAGAATTATCACATATGGGCTATCAAAATGAAGGCTTATCTAAAGGCTCTCAACTTATGGGAAGTTGTTGAGCTTGGAGAACCTGCTGTCCAGCCATTGAGAGTTAATGCAACTCTCAATGAAATTAAGAAGTATGATGAGTTGGTGACTAGATCCCCACGAGCTCTCACCTGCATACATTCAAGTCTTACGGACGTGATGTTTACGAGGATTATGACTTGTGAAACAGCCAAAGAGGCTTGGGATAAGTTAAAGGAGGAGTTTGAAGGCAGCAGTAGAGTAAAGTCTGTTAGACTCTTAGCATTGAAGAGAGAGTTTGAGCTTTTGAAGATGAAAGACTCAGATAGTGTGAAAGAATACTCTTCAAAGCTGATGGAGATTGTGAACCAGATAAGAATACTTGGTGAAACCTTTCCAGATCAGAAAGTTGTAGAGAAGATCTTGGTCAGCCTTCCAGACAAGTTTGAATCAAAAATCTCAGCTATTGAAGAGTCTTGTGACTTGACTACTCTTACAATAGCCGAACTAATCTCCAAATTGCAAGTCCAAGAGCAACGGGTCAGTATGAGAAGTGAAGGGATAGTGGAAGATGCCTTTCAAGCAAGGCATAAATTCAAACATCAAAAGGAAAGCAGAAAAGTCTGGTTGGATAAATCTGGAGAGGTAAAATCTGGTGGAAACCAAGGTGATTTGTCGATAAAAGGAAAATTTCCACCTTGTGGCATTTGTAAGAAGACAAACCACTTAGAGAAGAATTGTTGGCAGAATTCAAAGAGGTCTCCAATTCAATGTAGATATTGTAAGAAGTATGGTCACATTGAGAAGTATTGTAGGCAAAAGCAAAATCAAAGTGGCCAGTCTTCCCATCGAGTGAATTTCGCAGATGATCACCAAGTTGGAAAATCAGAGGAGGAGGTTTTCATGGCCTCGCACACATCACATATTGACCAATGTAAATGGTATATTGATAGCGCGTGCACAAGGCACATGGCAATTGATGAAAATCTGTTTGTTTCCTTGGACAGATCTGATAGAACCAAAGTGAAGCTTGGAAATGGCGCATTGGTGGAAGCTCACGGTAGAGGGTCAGTAAAATTTCCTATTGACGAAGGTACGAAAATTATTAATGATGTTCTTTATGTGCCAAATTTGACACAAAACTTGTTAAGTGTTGCTCAATTACTTCATAAAAATTATTCTCTTAATTTTAAGGATAAACAATGTGTCATTCATGATCCTAAAGGATGTGAAGTAGCTAAAATTAGCATGATTGACAATTCCTTTCCAATTTCATGCTATTCTATTGATACTTGCTCTTTTAATATTGAATTGAGTGATACTTGGCTTTGGCACAAAAGGTTCGGTCATTATAATCTTAGCTCACTGGTGTATATGCAATCAAAGGGTATGGTGCTTGAAGTACCCAAAATTGACATGTGTAGAGATGTTTGTGAGTCATGTCAATTTGGTAAAATGCGTAGACGATCCTTTCCTAAAGGAAGTCTTTGGAGAGCTAAGGAAAAGCTAGAGTTGGTTCATACAGATTTATGTGGACCAATGAGGACGGCTTCTTTGAGTGGAAACAAGTATTTTGTTCTCTTTGTAGATGATCTGACTCGAATGACATGGGTCTACTTTCTTAGTAGCAAATATCAAGTGTTTTCTGTTTTCAAAGAATTCAAAGCTATGGTAGAAAGGGAGAGTGGCTGTAAATTGAAGTATATTAGATCCGATAATGGAACTGAATATACTTCGTATCAGTTCAGCAAGTATTGTAAAGATTTGGGTATCCAACAACAATTCACTGTTAGCTACACTCCACAGCAGAACGGGGTTACTGAGAGGAAGAACAGAACTGTAATGGAGATGGCGAGATGCATGTTGGCAGAAAAGAAGATGCCTAAATACTTTTGGGCTGAAGCAGTCAATACCGCTGTCTATTTGCTAAATAGATTACCAACTAGAGCAGTCCAAGACATGACACCATTTGAAGCATGGAAGGGTATCAAGCCGTCTGCAAGACACTTGAAGGTATTTGGTTCGGTATGCTATGCACATGTTCCTGATGCTAAAAGAGGCAAATTAGATAGCAAGGCAGAACTGTGTGTTCTGTTGGGCTATAGTACAGTTGCAAAAGGATACAAAGTGTACAATGTTAGTAGTAAGAAGGTGTTTGTTAGTAGAGATCTTATAGTGGATGAGTCTAGCCACTATGATTGGGATCGAGATATTGTTGTGAAGAACCAAGGTGGGAATACTTCAGCTGCAACTCCACATCAGCAAAAAGGTGATACTCCCTCTAGTCCTATTTCTGGAACAAAAAACAATTCAGATGTTGAATTGACTACAGACTCTCCTGTTTTGAAGACCAAATCACTAGCAGAAGTTTATGAGCAATGCAATTTTGCTCTTGTTGAACCATCCTCATTTGAAGAAGCAGCAAACCACAAAGTGTGGATTTCAGCAATGAAGGAGGAACTTGCCATGATTAATAAAAATGATACTTGGGAGTTGGTTGATAGGCCAGAAAAGAAGAATGTTATCGGTGTCAAATGGGTCTATCGAACAAAGTTCAATCCAGATGGCTCCATCTTCAAGCATAAAGCTAGACTTGTAGTTAAAGGCTATTCTCAGCAGCCTGGAGTGGACTTTGGAGAAACGTTTGCTCCTGTTGCACGGCATGAGACAGTAAGATTTCTAGTCGCTCTCGCAGCACAATACAAGTGGAAAATCTTCCATTTGGATGTAAAATCTGCATTTCTCAACGGAGTGCTTGAGGAAGACATTTATGTTGAACAACCTGAAGGTTTTACAGTTGCAGGTGAAGAAGACAAGGTGTACAAGCTTAAAAGGGCTCTCTATGGTCTTAAACAAGCCCCAAGAGCTTGGTATAGTAGGCTGGATTCTCATTTGCTGTCACAAGGCTTCATCAGAAGCCTAAATGAGCCTACTTTGTACTTCAAAAGACAAGCGGATGGGATGTTGATTATGATATCAGTTTATGTCGATGATTTGATTATTACAGGTGAAAATCCTCTTGCAGTTCAAGAAGTTAAAAATGAAATGCTAAAAGTTTTTGAGATGTCCGATCTAGGAGAAATGAAGTTTTTCCTGGGAATGGAGATATCTCAATCTTGTGAAGGAATTTTCTTGTCCCAAAAGAGGTATGCCTTGAATCTGTTAAAAAGGTTCAAGCTTGACAAGTGCAAAGCTGTTGCAACTCCACTTGTTGTGAATGAAAAATTAATGAAGGATGATGGCGAAGAGAGGGCAGATCCAAAAGTTTATAGAAGTCTAATTGGAAGTCTATTGTATCTAACAGCTTCTAGGCCAGACATAATGTTCGCTGTCAGTTTGTTATCTCGATATATGCAAAGTCCCAGCACTAAGCATTTTGGAGCCGCTAAAAGGGTGTTAAGGTACATTAGAGGGACGATTAATTATGGAATCTGGTATAGAAATGTGGAGAATGGATCTCTTATTGGCTATTCAGATAGTGATTGGGGTGGATGTTTGGATGATTACAAAAGCACTTCTGGTTACTGTTTTTCGTTTGGTTCAGGCATTTTTTCTTGGAGCACAAAGAAGCAAGATATTGTAGCACAATCTTCAGCAGAAGCCGAGTATGTGGCTGCTGCATCTGCTACAAATCAAGCAATTTGGTTAAGAAAGATCTTGTTGGAATTGAATTTGTTGCCAAAAGAACCAACAGTGATCTATGTGGACAATAAATCAGCCATTGCGATGGCTGAAAATCCGGGGCAGCATGGAAGAACAAAGCATATCAACATAAGGTTTCATGCTTTAAGAGATGCGGAGAAGAATGGTGAAGTTAAGTTGGTACATTGCATCAGTGACGATCAACAGGCTGATATTCTGACCAAGGCTCTTTCCACTAAGAAGTTTGAGTTTCAAAGGTTGTTGCAAGGAGTTTCAATGAAAAATCTTAAGGAGGAGTGTTAGAAAATTAAGATTTGTCTAGAAACTTCTAGGTTGGAGATATTTTTGTACTAGATATGTTAGAAAAGTAAGAATTATCTAGAAACTCCTAGGTTGGAGATATTTTGTAGTAGATATGTTGGTCTTGATTTAAAATGTGTGGTGGTTAGTGAGCCACATAGGTACATAGTTTGGTGTGAGATATTTTGCTTATTATGTGGTTGTAATTCTCACACTTTATCTATAAATACACCATATGTAATGAAACATCTTGTGAAAAAATTGAACTCAAGAAAACTTAAGCCTTCTGCTTCAATTTCAGATTTTCTGTTGCAATTTACAGCTCCTATTTCCTATTGTTTACACCTTGTAGACCTGAAGTTCTTCTTCATTTTCATTGTAACAAGTTCACACATCAGTTCTTAAGCACATAAAAATATAAAATAAGCACGAGTTCTTCTGGTGAAATAAAATTGAAAGCAAATGGTTACCTGAAATCCAGTTATTCTCTTGCGAGCAAGCTTCTTCTTTCCTGGCAGGCATACTTGTGAGCCCATCTGCAATTGATTACCTAACCCAAAGGAATGATAGCAGAGTGTCAATTGCCAGCAAGAGTACATTCAAGCGGAAAATATAATTAAGCTATCACCAGGACTCAATAAAGAAAGAAAAAAGAATTAAGTCATGGATATAATACATCCACCATGGCACATCTGCCTCAAGAAAAATTTATCACAGAAGAAAAATCTCCCAGAACATTCTCATTTTAGGCATACCATAAGCACTTTTCAGCGATGAAGTGAATATTTTCGCATCCGTTTGACAATGCTAGAGAGCACACTGGAAGGATCATAAAAGTTTATCTTTGATAGGTCCAGCTCTACCAACTACCCTCTTTCAACAATAAGGGGACCAAGATTGCCAAAATGGGAATATTTGGCAACCTTTGTCAGATACAGAGATTTCACTATTTCTTTACTATGAAGCATGTTGATCATTTTTCTAAAGCTCATACTGAAATCAGGTTATTAAGTATCCTTTCAGGTTTATGCTCCAAGAATTTGATTTCTATTCTCCCATAGCATACATTAACAATGCATGTTGTCATTGACATTTCTGTAAGTTCACCCATACTATCAAGTATTAACTCAACTCTTTTAAAAGTTCCCTTGAATTCAAGCCCTATATCAGGCAATAAGAAAACAACTTACAACTCATTCAGCTATCTAACCTATGTCAAAGATACCAGACGACGTGAATTAGAAACTAAGAACCAGCGTCTTGACTAAACTTCCAGAAAAAAAACTAAACTCTTTTCTAGCTAAAATGAAAAATATTAGTGCTAAACTCTTCCTTGATATACAACTTTTTCACAAACAATGAACTTCCCCATATTTGTAGCATGAGAAGAAAGAAGCATTCACTGTGCTTGTATATTCATATGCAGAATGCTTTTATAAATAGCAATTATAGGTTGGGGTTGGAAGAGCCACCCTCGACAATGTAAGTGGGTGGAGAGAGAGCACTAACGACTAAATTCAAGAAAATCTAAAGATCATTTTATGTCGTACGATTCATCTACCTAGCCCAACCACTTACCTCCCAACCCCCATACCCACCACCACAAACTGCAGTCATTAAACCGGTATGTTATCCGTATATCATAGCTGATAGCAAACCATAGACTTTGCTAGAACATAAAGGCTACTCAAGACCAGAAAGAGATAAATTGCTAATCTAATCTACCCTCAAAAGAAATGGTTTCTATCACCTCTTTGCCCTCACCTCAAAAAGGGGACGGGCAAAGAGGGGGAGAAATTTTGAGAGAATAAACATGCTAACTCATCTCGTAAAACACAAAAATAAGTGTATCATAATAACACCTCCACGGAGCATAATATACAATAGGATATGATATATTCAGTTCCATGAAAACCAATTCCAGATAATTTAAACAAAAAACACAATCAATTTCCAGACTTATTAGTTTATTAGACATAGGAGTGAGGCCATATCAGCTTGAGAAGGGGAAAAAAAAAACAAAGGGCAAAAAGAGAAGGTATGTCCTTACCTATTACATCATAAAAACGACAATTGCCATCCATGGATCCCACAACGCCCCCCTGGATCAATTAAAAGCAATAAATCAACGAAAGTCCATAAAAAGATGGCACAATATTTGAAAAGTGTAACAGCAATGCAATCAAACCTTTCCATCAGGACAATAACAAACAGCAGTCACTATTTCTTTTACATCAGTCCAATCGATTACTCGGCAACCATGCACCTCCCAGAGACGTATTTTCCCATCTATTGAACCACTAATGAAAAGGTTATCATCTGTTGGATTGAATTCTACACAAGTGACTGCATAAAGATCACAACATTGACATATTGGTAACATGGTCCTTTACCATTTAAAAGATTATTGAAAATACTTTAATATAAGGAGTAACCACATACAGTCAAGCTCACCATAGTTATTATGTGAATAAACGCCAAGGCATTGATCTTGCCCCACTTTCCAGAGACGAGCTGTTTTATCAACTGAAGATGACAGCAGATACTGCAGAAAATGATGTTCATTACCAGAATTACACTGTGTTCACATTGGAAAATATTATAGGAGGCGACAAAGGACAGTTAGTGTAATTGCGCCACAAAGATATTATACTGACCCCATTTCTGGACCATGAAAGGGCCAAGACCTCACCCCTGTGTCCATGGAACTCATGCAATGGTTTCTCCAATATCCGGAAAATCTTCGGTGGGAGAACGACACAAGCTGATTCTGGTGATTTCCTCATCATTTTTGACACACTAATTTTCTCTTTGTTGTCATTCAGAGAAGCTAATTTGGACATAGGAGTCAGTGAGAAGTATAAACAAGAGGAGTCACCATCATGTGCATTCAGGTTGTTTGGAATTTCATCTGCAATCACCCTCCACATGCGCACCGTGCCATCTTTGCCAGCACTTGCTAGATACTGGCCACAAGGACTAAACTTCATTGTTGAAATTGAGCCCTCATGTGCTAGGAACTCTTGCCCTGTGTAAAGTGAGGACAGTTCTTTTGACTCCTTACCACATGTGTGGACCCGAACTCTCTGAATGTTAGTACCTGTCTTTAAATTGGATTCCTTGCCCTTCACTTTGTCCCCCATTGACTTCACCTTATTATGAGTTGCAACAGTTAGCTTTTGAAGCCAACTTCTTTTAGTTTTTGTCTTAGCATCAACTGTATCAATTCCATCCGGCGCTCTCCGCAGATATTTCTGAACCAAGGGCGATGGCCCAAGAGTTCTATGGAACTCTTCAGCAGTGAACAACTTGTTTGAACCTACTTCCCGTACTTGGCTAAGCATACCTTCCTGACTAAATTCATCCACAACAAACTCTACTCCGTTGTCCAAATTCCTAATTTTCCAATGCAATCTTACTTCTGCTGCACCATCCTCATCCAACTCCAAAGCTTCATTAGAGTGGAAAGATTGAGAGGACCGACCTGAGAAACAGCTTTCTTGAGAATCTGAATTTGCCAGCACAGTTTCACCGCCATCCCTAATTCTATCAACACTCATCCTTCTGTAATGAGTAGTAACACCACCCTGTTCTTTCCCATCAGGTCTGTCCCAACTTGAACTCGAACCTATCCACTTCAAAAATCTATCACGCCGTTCATCAACACTTTCTGGATCCTTATTCCAAAAGTCATATCCTAAAACACACTCGTCACCCCAATTATGAACACACGTCTCGTTGCAATCAGAACCCAAATCAGAAACAGAAGAAATCTCTCCACGGCTATCAAAGAAACATTCTTCTTCAAACTCACTATAATTCCCCATCATCCTTTGAACTCAAACTACAAAAACTAATCCTTGAAAGAAAATAAAAACAAATTCAGAAACATCCATTTAACAATCAATCAATCAAACAAACTAATGGGGTTTGACAAGATATTAACTTTCCTCGTAATTCGACTATTTTCAACAAAATTGAATTCCCTATCAAATAAAATAACAAAAACAGCTCAAAAACCAAACACAATTCTTCTATCCAAGCAAAAAAAAATCCCAAAAATCCACAAGCATGAGCATAACCATTACTCCAACAAAAGATCTTGTAAAAGACTAAAAACTGATAAACCCATAATTCACAAGTGCTTGAATAATTCATCAAAAATCTGAAAAGGGGTTCATAATATACAATCAAGAAATGGTAAAAACACAAAAAGCAACAATTTTCAGCGATTAAAGACAAGATTTTTCATACCTGAACTGCCATGTATTATGAAAAAGAACCCCAGAAAAATCAGTTCACCGAAAAGCTGATATACTGTTTAACATCCACCGGAAAAATCAAGACTGAACACAAAAATTGGAGAAATCCAAACAATCCCTAGCAATAAAATTAGAAGAAAAAATAAGAGTCTTTGAAGAAATCTATTCCGAAAAAAATGAGTCGTTTATTCTTCGCTCGTTTCTCTCTTTACTATTTTTGGCCTTTTCAGTCTATATAATAGTTATAATTATTAGTTGACAGTTTTAGCCCCCAAATTGATGTGTCCGTTCAACGAACTGTCGTGACCCTCCGTTTTAATTTATTTATATGACACATAGTTTGAATAGAGGCATTGAGTTTAATAAATAAAAGGGAAAAACACATAAATACATTATCAAATAATTATAGATGGTTCACCCATATTGTTATGAGTTTATTATGTTCGTGTTGTTAATTATTAAAGTAATTTTTTTTAAAGAAGAAATATCATGTGTCATCCATTTTAATGATCCACGTAAGGATGGTTATAGAAGTGTGTAACAATTCACCTTTTGAATTAATTAGCTTTGAAAAATGACGTTTAAGTACTCGACCTACACCTGACTATCAGGGCAAGTGTTAGGCCCCTAGAAGGGTGTGGCGATTGAAGCAAAATCTTGAACGTGAGCTAAGGCGAGCGTCATCGGTACAAATTTTGGTGATAGTAACACATTTTTTAATTTATGTCACTTTATTTTAACTCATTTTAATTGAATTTATTTTATGCTAAGTGTATAGTTATTTTTGATAATTCAATGATATATTTGAGCAAATATCATAGTATTTGTGTTACTATGATCACTCTAAAACATGTTATAAAAGCTTATTATTAAGGTAAAAAATGAATTTTAAAAGTTAGATACATATAATTAAAACAGAGGAAGTATATGAAATAGAGGATTTGTCTAATTTAAAGTTTTGAACCGAATTTTGTATGTATATAGTCAAAGGGTCATTTGATTCAAAATAAGTATTCAAAAACTATGATTCAAAATTAAAATAAGATTATGCTATTGAGATTGTAATAATCTCAATTCAATATATGGTAGACAATACCAAAATTTTAGTCATGAAATTCAACAAGTTTATAATCCACAATTTGAAATTTTATTAATTAAATATTGAGAGAGGAAAAAAAACTTTTAGAAATATTTGAGAGGTTTCCTAACAGTATGCTTACGTTTGTTGACTAAAATTAGTCAAGGAATAATATTATACTCCTAATATATTTTCCATTCTACAATGTACAAACCCCCTTTTGAATTTTCATCAATTGGATGGGCATGGTATTTATTTATATCAATTACGCGTTAGATATTAATACATAATTTAATTACATGATGTAATGTTTGCAAAGTCAAATTAAAAAAAGTGTGTGAAAAATAAATATTATGCATGTTACATGCAATACTCACTCTAGAGTACTCAACTCATTTATATACTATTTTAAATTAAATATTCATTTTTATGTCGAGTAAATAAATAGTATATAGTTGATGAAATTGGTGAAGTGTGTTTAAATCAATTCAAACATGATTATTGTTAAAAAAAAAAGTATGTAATATAATTAAGGGAAAAATAGCTAAATTTTATACATATAAATTATAATAAATGTTCGTTTATATATTTTATTCAATAACATGGCCAACTTGTTTATTAATGAGAATGTTGTGATACATGTAAGGTAACCCATGCTAAACGGTGCATTACTATCTTTTTTTTTCCAGGTAATTTACTTTTTCAATAAGACAAACTTTATTTGCATTTATTACGTAATATATTTATTATATTCTTTAATTTAAGTTGGGGCCAAAGCCACGTGATTAGTTGCCTTTATTCTTTATGGTTTTGATGCCCAACCAACATATTCAATTAAGTTTTTAATTATTATTTTTTATAATCATTCGATATTTTATAACTACTTGTTTTAATTAGTTTGAATTTATATGTGTATGGTTCATTTAAAACAACGCTTCCGATAAAACAAAACAAGGATTTCTAGCCTTGAGATTGTCAAATTGAGTTTGATAGAATACAATAATTTTAATAAATTGTATATATTTATGGAAAAGTATGTTCAACATGTATTTTTAAAATATGTCTTTTTTCTTTTAATTATACACATTCATCTCAATAAGTTGTAAATTTCGTAAGATTTTTTTAGTTAAAATTGATATATTTAATTAAAAGGAGATGACATTTTTATGTGATTATGTAAACTACATAATAGACTGATGAGAACATGTACAAAGTCTTTTATTTAAAATTTGAATCGAAAATGTCTATCTAGAACATTTTATTATGAATTGAGATGTTTAATTAAAATATAACTCCGTTCAATTATCTAAATAAAACATGACAATTTTAAGGACAAAGTATTTATTAAGCCAAGAAATTTAGTAAGTCAATTGGTGATCAACTAACTACCACCGCCACTTAGCCAAAAACATACAACACATGGCATGGGACATTCACAATTATTATTATTATTATTATTATTATTATTATTATAAGTTTTGGTATCAATTTAAGTTTTTATTTGGCAAAAAAATTTCAATACTGATAGCTGGAAAAACAAAATCTACGTACGTATTAAGTCTAGAAATATTCTAAAAAAGTATGAGATTTGTTTTAGAAAAATTATTTGAATTTAGTCCAAAAAAAAAAGAAAGAAGAATATATATTACATTATGTTGAGAGTGTTGTTTTAATCAATTAACAATTACTTTCAGAGCTTAGTTAAGATTTCTATCGACAATTTATGATTAAGTTGTCACATCATTTTCCACAAAGTTTGATAGAAAATTTGATGTCTAAATATAATTTTAAGTCTATGAAAATTTAAAATTAAATCATCTTATTACATAATGTGATTAAGATGTTGAATATTCAACAACTAAAAGAGTAATACCTAAATCGAATGTCACAAGTTCGGATATTAATGATTATTTGACTAGTGTTGCTCATTTGAAATCTCCTCTTCTTCGTTAATTAGGTAAAAAGAATAGTCCAATGCATAAAGTGAGATATTTAGGCAGAACTAAAAAAGAACTGCACACTGAATAATATGATATAAATAACTTATCTTAATACAAATATTAATATTTTTTTTTCATATTTCGACCCCGTGAATATCCTAAACCCTAAACCCTTGAACTATGTAGAAAGGGAATAAAAACGATATATATATATATATATATATATGAAATGCTCAAACAATGAAATTTAAAAGTAAATAGACCAGTAGACGTTGAAAGGGCATAGGCCCATATATAAGGGTGATCCAAGTGTAATAAGGACCATCATGGCATGTGGGTGGTGGTTGAGAGCCTATTCTAATCAAATCATCAACTTCTTTGTCTCTAATTTAATAGCAAAAAAAATTGAGTCATACATATTATTAGCACAAGAAATTTTTACATCATTAGATAGGAGAATATGAAGATCGAAGATTAGAGTTGAAAAACAGTAAATAATCAAATGTTGTAGAATTTGTCTTATCAGTATTATTATTAATACTCTCTTACTATTTTATTCAATAATTTTGTTATTACACGTTGTTTATTTGCTTTGATTATCGTATTTTTTATTGTTGTTTATTATAAATAACTTTTATATCTTCATAATATAAAGATAAGGTTGTTTACCATCTTCTCCGAACCCCACTTATAAGATTACACTGAATATGTTATTGTTGATTATCCTTATCGTTTGTAGCAAATACCTATCGTACTTTCAATATTATAAATCTTTCGTTTCAAAAATATCTTTCATTTGATAAATTATCAAATGGTGAAACCAAATTTGTTGGTCCCCTAACTTTTTGTGTCATAGACTCACAGATAGTGTGGTCCTTTGTGAATTCTAGAACACAATCTAGAGAAAATATGTTTCCTAGTTCCTACACTTGTGATTCTTTTGAGAATTTGCTTGACCAATCTTATCATTAGTAAGCGTTTGGATACAGATTTGTTTTCAAAAAAAATAATATTTTGAAATCGCGGTTAAAAAATAGTATTTAATTATTAAAATTTTATTTGAATATACATTTTATTTGAAAAAGAAATATAAAGTTTTGTGGACGAAAAGAGAGTTTTTTCACTTGGAAAAATAGTTTTACTTGTTGGGCTATGGCAGATGAAGCATTGTGACATTTAGCCCAAATCTTAGATAATCCATGGGCCTACTAGTGGTATTTCTGGGCCACTATACAGATGTTGATTTGTGCTTTTTGATCACCATTTAGATTTAGGTAACTTACAAAAATGTCACTAGTTTAGAAGCTAATTACTTAGATATACGTTTGTTTATAATATTACGAAATTTATCAAACTTTGTATGTCCAAATACATGTATCTCGGGATAGATGGGGTCAAAATTATGTGTATTTTATTCTAGATACATTTATATACATAGATAAATCTCGCTCGCCATTATATCTAAGATGCATAGACAAATCTTGCTCGTCTCCCTCCTGTTCTCGCTCGCTTCTCTCCCCTTTTCAGTGTCTAGTAGGAAAGAACATAAATCTATGTGTATCTGACTTGAAATATGGTTTAAAATTATTAATTAGTGTTATAAAATGTAATTATTTCAAACTATAAGGAGAATTAATAACTATGGTTGAAATATTTGTGTAATTAGGTAGTTTTTCTTTATTGCCATTTTAAAAAGTTCACAAAAATATAGTCCTTGAAAAAAAACTTTTTTAGATAAAATCAATTTTAAATTTAACATTTGTTCATATATTAGTCAATTTTACCTACAAAACATTGGACTTTCATCAAATATTTATAATAATTTATAAAATTTTAGACTGTGATCTAACATTTTCTCGTAATTTTTTTTAAAAATATAGTCCTTGCTTTTATTTGGTTGTTAGGTTTGATTCCTCTAAAGATAATTAAGCCACAATATATTCTCATGCGCGCATATGATTTCGGGCTCCACAACCTAACACCACCACTATCACCATTTACTTCTTAAGGATGTGTTTGGAAAGAGAGAAAAATGTTTTTCATAAAAAATATATTTTTTTAAAATAAATAAATAAGTTTCTTATTCATTTTCTAATCGTTGGTAAATAATAATAATAATAATAAAAATATATATATATATATATATATATATATATTATTCTAATATTTATATATAATCTGATAAAATAATATGAGACTAGAATGATACGAGGAGTTAGTGTTCAGGGGATGGCGGGAAGTAGGAGGGGCATTGAATGGGGGCGGGATTGAAGGTGTGAGGATGCAATCAAGGGCTGAGCCATATGAGTGTAACATGTTCATACGAACCCCTTTCGATAAAAAAATAATATATATATATATATATATATATATATATATATATATATATATATATATATATTGTATGTGACTATGTGTATTAGGTATATAATAAATATTGAATTTCTTTCGCTTTTTAAATATCATTTATGAAACTTGTTTTACCAATACGAACAATTTATTTGACTTGTCCTTTTAACATATATTATTGAGTCGAAAAGTTTCACCATAAAATACCATCATTCAATGTATTGATACTTTTCTACTTCAAACATTGGATCATGGAATATATAATTAGTAAAACTATTATTAGTGTAATAAGTTAGCTAATTAAGTGAGATAGTCAATGGAAACATAGGGTAGTTGCTAACTGATAAGGTTTAGATCAATAGGATATCCTACACATGCAATTAATTAGTTGAGCAAGTGTTACATTAATTAACCTAATGACAGTGTACAATCATGAGAAGTCATAATTAAAGAACTGTATTATTTTCTCAAAATCTCTCTCTCCCCCCCCCCCCCCCCACCCCCTGTTATAATTATTTTATCCGGTGTTTGAAATCATAAAAATAGGTATAGTACATTTGCCACCACTTTCAATCTTCTCTTTGGAAAAGAACTATATTGTAGGGTGTTTTACTTGTGATTTTGGAATTCAATCAATATCCGTTTTGGAGTCATGATTAATATGAGTTCGCTCCGCATTTAATTCATTATTGGAGGAAGCACACCCTATTGAATTTCTTTTCATTCTCAGCGAACTCGAATCTAAGACCTCTGATTCAAGACAAAAGAAATTTTATTCATCTCATAGCAACACTTTTATCGATAAAAGTCTTATATATGAGACAGAATTTCGGAGTGGATATAGTGTATTGTGTAAAGGTCAATTTTTTAGGAACTTGGTGACTTTTATATTCATGTTGAGAAATCTATTAAATATATAAAAGAATATCTGATGAAAACTCAGTAACAAAATAGTCTCTTGATCGAGTGACAATAATGTTGTTAATCCGCTTGAGCTTAATTAGGTAGCCTTTTAAATGCATGGAGTTCAATTTCCCTTAAGGCATATATATACAAAGAAGTTTTTTTTTTTAACTATAAAATTATTGAGAATTTATAAACTTTAAATTCTGGATCCGCTTCTCTATCACGTGGTAACTAATATTGAATTGGAAAGTTTCAAATATTGCTTTTGAAGTAGTCTGAATGTGATGATGAACTAGTTACACTAACTAATAACTACTACTACAACTGTCGAGCATAATTGGCATCAACACCTAACCTTTTTAGCAAGAGATAAATAGCTACTACTCAAATTTCACATTATTGGTGAGGCACATGATGTCCAAGTAACTAATAAAGATGTCTAACGTAGTATCTCTATATCGATTTAGATCTCGTACCTATTCCTAATGAAAGTAAGGATAATATATACTTTCATTCAACGTGATTTTATAAGTGATGAATAACTTTCATATGTATATATATAATTAGGTGTACAAATAAATTTTTATATTGATAGTCAAAATAAAAGGTATATATAGTGTAAATAAGTAATAAGTTATATAGTGATACTTATAAAAAGTTAGACTTTTTGAAAGAAAAAAAATAGTGTGGCCTGTTAGCCCAAAAACAAACAATATAACATGACTAGATGAGTATAGAGATAGCATAATAATGACATGAAACTCGATTTAATGTTTTTGTTAATCGACGAAGAATAATTTACTATCTTTATCCACAACATTGAAGATGGAGTCGAGAAAAATGGTTAGGTCATGGGGTCAAATAATGGATCCAAAAGTGTGACACTAATACTTTTGTTTTAATTAAATCCTTTTCCACCTTTGTTTCGATATATGCATTTAATTAATGTTTTAGGTTTCTCATATAGAGTCATAGAGTCATATTGTAGGTACAATGACATAATTTAAATGCAATAATTACATTCTATTAATGAGCATATACTGAAATTAGGGGAATAAATTATTCAAAACCAAATGAGGATTTACTTTCAATTATTCATTGCTAGGATGTGACATTTATTGCAGTAAATTCTGTCATATATATATATATGCATGTGACCTTCTCATAGCTTAGGTGAGTTAGGCAATTATTTTAAGGTAAAATAATCTTCTAACTAATAACATGTGCATTTTAAGATTCCATAGAATTTAATGACTTTGATTAAATTTTGTATTTGTATTAATAAATTCACTCAATTTATATAAAAAATTATAATTCAAAACCCAATAAAATATCTTTTTTTTTAGAATTCAGAATTCAGAATTCGTTAACTTAAAATTCTGACCCCACCTCTACTATTTTAGTCCTTTACGTGAGAAATATGTCAATTTAAACTATTTTTAAAAACTATAGTATCCATGAATATTTAAAATAAATTGTTTATACATATCTTAGTCAAAGTTAGTTGTTCGATATATTAGGTCAATTTTAAAATATAAATACAAAATCAAAATTAAAGTTATTGAATTTTATCGAACACGTACCAAAATTATAATTCTACCCCTGCCTCGTTATGAAGTTGTGAATGCTATACTTATTTTTAAAAATTAATAATTCATATATGATTTTCAAATTAAATTTAAAAAATAGTTGAGCACTAATAAAATAATTTTTTGAGTTCATTACATATATGGCTTTTAGTTAAAGTCAAATTATAAGCGCGCATTTTCATCATATATTTTCAAATAATGAACCGACAACGCATGGATTAAATCTTGACCTATGTATAATATTATATTGTCTTTTAAACTTTTTGTAACCAAAAAAATGATTATTGTCTTTTCTATAAATTGGCGGTTGCAAAAAAAAAAAAAAGGAAAAAAAAAGTTAAGACATTATTTGTCTTGGAGCAAACTGCAAAATTAATCATAAAATGTTTTTTTTAAAAGCAAAAAGGCAGTAAAAAAGCAAAAGATAATTAATTATATACAAACAAACGTACTAAAATTAACTTAAGTATTAGGAACTGGCTTTCGTGTTGATTATAAATTAATTCCTTCGTCAAAAAGAAAGGTTCTTTAGCAGTATTCCTAAGACTCATGTGGATAAACTATTCGAAAGGAAAAAGGAAAGGGATTTTTATGCTAATAATCGAACAGATTTATCGTTTATATTTTCTAATTGATATACAGATTATATATTCATTATATATATAGAGTATATAATCAATATATTATATACATAAATTGGTTATTTTTTAATTTGACTACTTGAATGAACGGATTATATATTCATTATATGTATAGAGTATATAATCAATATATTAAATACATATATTATAATTTGTTGGTTATTTTTTAATTTGACTAATTGAATGAACGGCTGAGTTGATTAATTAATTCTCGAATTTTATTAATGTTTATGTAAAAAGTTTGATTTAAAAAGGTAGGTAGTTTCTCAACCTTCAAGTATGTTAAAATTTACTTACGGAATATAAGGAGATAATTAATACGCGATCAAGGTCATCATATGATGTTTTAGTTAGAATTTAAGTTATATTTATTGATAATAAATAAGTTTAATTAAATTATTTATGATAAGTTGATATTTTATTTTTCAGATTATCATATTAAACTTGCTACAAAGATTCACTTATTATCGTCCAACTTCGCTATACAACCATAAGATTGTAAAGGAAAAAAACGGTATACTTTGAAATCTTAACCACTTGTATTTATTTAAAGAGTTTAAATTATACTAATTAATGCTATAAAATATATTCATATAAATCAAGTCTTTGATCAGGTAATTACAAGCAATTTTTTTTAATAAACATTACTTAATAATTTTGTAAGAAAATATAATTAACCTATTAACACATGTTAAAATTGATTGAAAATAAAATTTTATACCTCCGATATGTAATTGTATCGATTTTATATTCTCGACCTTTATACTGATTAAAACAAACTAACTCTTTTAAACGCTATGTATATTGTCCAATTTGGAGAATGACAAAGAACAATAAAAAGAGTTTTAACAACATACTTAATAAATTAAAAAACAACTTAATTAAAATGTTAATCTTAATTAATATCCATTGATTAAAACATGGAGATAATTAAGGTGTGTGACTGCAATTTTTTTAAATATATATTTTTTGAGTGCTATTACTTTATGGAGGGTCCTTGATAATGAAGTCTAGTCATTTCTAACGTGGAGTGCTATTATATTCTATAGTGTGTGTCACCATCCTTTAAATTACCACCTTTTTAGGCCAAAATAAAAAATACCCTCCTCTATTTGATATTTAAAATTTATCTTTACATTAATTCAGAGTTTGCATCCGAGTTTTTATTCACGATTTTTAATACAAAATTCATCAAAAACATTATTAAGTAGCTAAATTTTGACGGATTCTATCATTAAATTTTCTTTCTTTTTGTTCTTTCAAACTAGTAATGAACCAGTCAAAATAAGTAACGATATTTGCAATCCATGATTATCACAAGGATATATATAAAATTCACAACAATGATTAATTTATTCATGTTTAGTGTTTTTTAGGGAAAAAAATTATATCCATTTTATTAGTATGAGTTCATTGTAAAATAGATGAATACACTTTTTTTTTAATATGACAAATTATCTATTTTTTACTATTTCACTCAAAAATTCATTCAAATAAAAAAGATATATACCGTCAAGATTAATGACGTGTCACCTAATTTTTAAGCAAAAAATAGAAAATGTTAAACACAAGATAATTATTATGCCTAAAGAATAATATTAAAAGGAGACCAATTTGACTTAATGACAGGCTCCTCTTTAGTCAGAAAAGATAACTCCACCATTATATATCTTATTATTTTCTGCAAAGACATATATTCTTCCACTAACAAATTATTAAGAAAATACTATACTATATATTACTATAAAATAGTCAATAAGTTAAAAGAAAAAAATAGTTTTATATTTCTCATCCGATCTCCGATATTTTCATAAGAATGTGACAAATTCAGTTTTGTGCAGCAAGACTCATTTTTTAATGCAATGCTTTCAATTCAATAATACATATCCAATGAAATCCCATAAATAGAGTCGGAAAAGGATAAAATATACGCAACACCTTATTTCTATCTCTTAGAGATAGATAAACTGTTTTTGAAAAGTATATTAAAGTAGTAATGAAATGAAAATAAAAGTAGAGAAAAAACATGACAACTAAAAAAAAAAATAGTGTGAAACATATATATATATATATATATATATATATATATATATAAAATATTCATAACATCAACAATAAAGTGCGACCACCTAAACATACTAAACAACATAAGATAAAATGTCAAAAGCCAAAAACTACATGATACATCTCATCTGATTAAAAGTGAAGAAATCTCAATCATCTCATTACGATCTACGTCAATAAAAATAATAACATTTATTCTCTCTCTTTTCCCACACAAACATAAAGCAACACAATACTGCATCCACAAACCCTCTCAAACATTCCTTTTTTTCTTCTTTTAAAACCACTTGCTCATAAAGCTGCTCATTTTCCCTTTTCACTCCAAAAAAAAAAAAACACAATTTTTTCCTTTTGCTTCTTCTTTAATTTCTACTTCTTCATCATCATCCATGGATACTGCTCAATGGCCTCAGGTATTACAACACATAATTCTTTTTTTAGTTATAATTTCTTGGATTATAGTTTTAAATCTTGTAGCTAGAAATTTGCATTACTTTTGAGAAAGATGATGATTTCCCTACTTTTTCTTTAATTTCCATTAGTTATTTGATTTTCATCATATAATATGTAGCACTCTTATGTTTCTACACTTTTTTTTTGTTTTTTGTTCAATGTATGTGATTATAATTTTTTTTTTTGAGAAAGTGAAAAAGATCAATTTCTTTTGTTATTATAGTTACAAGTATAAAGTACAAAGCACTCATCCAAAAATCTTTATGGTGTTTATTACTAGCTATTGTAGTAGTTGTTCTTGATATATAGATAGTAAAATTTAGAGGCAGATCTAAGATTTAAACTAAAGCGTAACACTTTTGAAATTATAGATCGATCAAAATTTAATGTTGTCTATTGCTTTAATTTTCTTTTCTCTTTTGTTGGAAAATTGGCATAAATAGCCGTTCATCAAAATATTAGCCAGGAAATATATATTTATTGTGTATTAATGTATGATTTTACATAATATAGATTAAAAAAATAGTGTATGTTTCTATATGTTTATAAACTAGTGAATGTAATTATTTTTAGTTGATCGATTAGTCAGATGTGTAACTTGCCTTTTGTTGTTATAGGAGATAGTGGTGAAGCCAATGGAAGATATAATAGGAAACACAAATGGTTCATCAAAACCTAATTGTGTTGAAAGGAAATTAGTTAGACCACAAAAAGACCAAGTTGTGAATTGTCCAAGATGCAATTCAACAAACACAAAGTTTTGTTATTATAACAACTATAGTCTTTCTCAACCAAGGTATTTTTGCAAGACTTGTAGAAGATATTGGACTGAAGGTGGATCTCTTAGGAACATTCCTGTTGGTGGTGGTTCAAGAAAAAATAAGAAATCTTCTTCTCCTTATAATTCAAATAATAATCATGTTATAGTAAATAATAAAAAACTTCCTGATAATTTGGTTGCTCCTCCACCACATCGAGACAATAATATCGAGGAATATCCAGAAAGGCATTTTGGAAATCGACCTGATACTTCTATACCTCAACATCATCATGATCAAAGCCCTAGTAAGATTATCCATGAAGGAAGCCAAGATCTCAATTTGGGATTTTCATCTGATTTCAAGACTATTACTGAGCTAATTCAGGTATTTGAGATTTTTTTTTCAAAATTATTTGGTCAAAATTAATAGGAGTATACTTCTCTATTAATTTTGTACATCGTAGAGTCTTTAATTATGGTATGTTTATATGTGTTAGTATATACAAGTTAACACAACACCGAGTTTTAGTAAAGTTACAACTTTTTTTTTAAAAAAAAAAAAGTTACTACTCGACTATTCAAGTTACGTTCATCGTAGAGTCTCTATGGTACGTTTATATATGTTAGTGTACAAGTAACGTTACAGATTTTTCATGTTATGTTATGTTATATGTTGAACAGGTACCAAATTATGATGGGAGTAACAAGGACAACAATAGTCAGAATATTTCAACATTGCCTCCTCCTCCTCCATCTTCTTCTTCTTCAGCTTCTTCTCCATCTCAACTTTCCGCCATGGAGTTGATTAATGGGATCACTTCGAGAGGGTTGAATAATAATTCGTTCAATATGACAATGCCAAATTCAGTATACAACTCATCTGGATTTTCATTAATGCCATCTCTAAATTTCTCATTGGATCATGGACTTGGAAATAATGTTCATCATAGTAGCTATGGAAATAACAATAATCTTCAAGAGACAAATGCAAATGGAAGGTTTTTGTTTCCTTTTGTAGGTTTAAAGCAAGTTTCGAATAACACAAGTGATGGTGCTAATGAGCCTAGTCTTGGAGATCAATCTACTAATGGATATTGGAATGGGATGCTAGGAGGAGGAGGAGGATCTTGGTAACAAACAAAAAAAAAACCTTATATTATATAGTTTATTAGTTAAGGTTTTTTTTTTTAAAAAAATAATAATAATAATTACGATCATACTGGGGGATTAGGAAAGTGAGAAGGGTATAGTGAGAATCGAATATGCTTATTACGTGACATAGACTGTCACTGATATCACTAGACTATAATTAATCTTGATTATGTTTGTTTGTTTTTGTGATTTTCTTGTAGTGTACTTTATTGGTGGGGGGGTTTGTTTGGATTTTAATTTCTTCAAAAACTAACTTCAATAGGATAAAAGTAATTCTCATTTCTCCTAAATCTTTTTTTTTTTTCATTTTTTAGTGTTGTAATTTGTCATTAATTTACTTTGAATTATGTTAGTTGGTGGGAAGTAATTATGTGAAGCTTATGGGATATTGTGAAGAAAATATTGTGGAAGAAGAAATCTAGCCCAAATTTTTTGGAGGGCACAATATTCTACTAGTGTTAATTTTTCTATGTCATATTATTAGAAAAAAATAAATGTATTATATTGTATGATTTTTAAGTTTGTAATATTGAGCTTTGAGAGACTTGCTACTTAATTAATTAATTTGAGCTATTTATGCAAGTACATTTTTGCAGCTTAATTTATGAATATAACAAATTGCTAATAATTTTATTTTTTAAAATTTATATTGTACAGTTTTATCTCTATTTTTATTTTTACACATTTCTCAAGATGGCTTTTAAGGTTGTCAGGTTTTGATTCACTTCAAATGACTGTAAATGACTTAAAAGCCTTGAGCATCTCCTAGGGACAAGGATTTTGGACAATTATTATAATAATGTATATGCTTTTGATTAAATAACAATAATACATTTCACTCTAAAAAATAGAATAGAGAGATTGTTGTTGATAGATTTTCGACACATAACATATTATCAAAATAGGATTCTTTAATCTTAATCAAGATTTAGATTTAATGAGAAGTGAAATGATTTTTCTATCATATTTATTTAAATATTATATTTTATATGATGCGATTTAAATTTCTAACATACATACATACATCACTTAGATTCGACCTAACCTAATCTTTTTTCTGGTTCACCCTCAACAATCCCTATTTATAATGTATTATTACCATTGGCTTTGGAGGCAAAACTTTTTCTCTATTTTTTGAACTAGGAAAAAACATTTTTTGCTCTACAATGTAGAAAAATGTTAAAACACATACTCCTTTACTTTTTTAGAAAAATTCAGTAATTTTGATTTAAATCACGTATATTTATAAAAAAATTCTTTTACAAAATATGTACTTAGTACCCCCCCCCCCCCCCTCCCTTTTTGCCCTCTCCCTTGTTGATCACTCTATATAATGAAGAAAAAGCTGGCCAAATGATAATTGTAGCCAATGCGCATGTTCTTTTATTATTATTATAAAAAACATAGGAAAAAGATCTGACAATCTTTAATTTTCTTTGGTCATAATGTGGGATCCACAAACATTCCCCTCGATAATCGTGCAAAGGAATAATCACTCCCACTTCACTACATTTTTCAATTAATATATTTTTTTTATGAATATATAAATCTTTTGCAAAAAAATCACTCTATTTCCAATCTTTTGATGATGATTAATCATGTTATAATAACTATAGTTCAATCTGAAACAACTTCAAATCAACTATACGAATTTCTCGTGATCATTTTTAAGGATAAGAAGAGTTTTCAGATGATCATATAAATTTTCACGGATCATTACAAGTTTTAATAATAATTCTCTCTCAGGTTCATTTACAGAAATTTTGTTACGACTAGCTCCAATTGTTGAGTCTCCCACATCGGCTAAGAGATATGGGCCCTTCGACTTCTCTTCATATGAGTTTAGGCAATCTTTTCTTTATAAGTTATCTTCTGAGGTTGAGTTAGACTTAGACTCAAGATTCATTCGACATCAATTGACTTCATCGGATGTCTACGAACAATAAAAACATCTATGTTACCGTGATTCAAACAATTTTAATTTCTCCTTACTCTAAATGATAAGCTTCAATCGACTCACATAGTCAATAATGTGAGGTGATGACTCGCGCTTGCCGCTTAGTATTGAATCAAATATTAAATGGTTAAAAGACAAAAACAATACAATGAATGAAAAAAAAAGTCTGCAAATTTTTATATATTTAAATTATTTTACAGTATGCTTTTCTGAAGATTTGTTAATTATTTTTACTAGTGGAGAATAAAAGCCTTAAATGGCTAATTTTTTCCTTTAATGTGTGGGTCGTTTTCTTTCTGGCTATTTTAGGAGGTTTCCCTTTATTTCCCCTTGTGGAAGTTGGATAATAAAAACAACAAAAAGTTTTTGCAACATTTATGAATCTTTTTTATCTCATGAAATTTATGTTATGTTAACAGAAATGCTGCCTTTTTCATCTAAACTTTTCACTTTTTTTCATGAATTAAAACATTTTCTGTTAGTCCTTTTTTGGATTCTGGAAAAGACGAATGACGAAAATAGAATAGAGAGAAAGTTAGAAGTAAAATTTTGAAAATGACATTTTGAGAATTATAATACATAAGTCGAGGGTGACAGATTTATGCCTATTGAAGCTTATAATCTTCACCCGAAACCAATAGTTCGATTAGAGATCAGTACACTTCGATTTAAGGTCATTTCTTCAAATATTATCAAAGCTCATGATCGATACGATTCAAGAATATTGAGTTGCAACACGAAAAATATCATAACTCAATCGATATTCCAGCATTCTCATACAAACAGTTTTTACAAGAAAAAAATATCCACAAAGAGAGAACATGTTGATTTCTTTTACAAAATAATGATATACCCTTTCCAGTTCTTGCATCTGTACAGGGACATCCCAGTTTTACACATGATGCTTAAAAGCAAATCAATTAGTACTTTTTTTCCCTTCTTTCTGTGGTATGTATTCAGTTGAACCCAAGCTCATTGATCTGCATTTATCCCGAAAATACGAACCTTGTGCATATTGGGAAATTTGGCAACGACCAGTACAAAAACTGCGATTGTGTTGAAGAACAGCATGGGGTGTTGATAATCAGTTGTATGGGAGGCTATCAAGTAGCTGCGAAAAGAAACAAGTATGAGAACACCACTGAAAAGGGGATAATAAAGAGGTATAGTAAAATAAAGAATCGTTTTCTATAGAGGGGAAGAAAAAAGAGGATCGTCGGGTAGATGGTGCCACAGGCAAGGTGAATGGCAAACAAATCAACGTCCTACAACATCATTAATACAAAAGTTGCAGTAGTAGTTGGTTCTTGGTACAATAAATGAGAACACCATTGCTGAGCTTCAGCCTTAGCTAGCCTTCAATAATTTCTTTTTTAAGTGACAGTGCATAAGCTAGTGTATCATTAATAAGACCCAGTATTGTTTGATTAGCTACCAAACCGTATGCCTTACATTCACCTCATTAAGAGCCTAGAAAATACTTCAAAATATCTAGGAAAGTAAAACGAGGGGAGAAGAGAAAGTTTCATCACTGATTAAAAAAAAGGATGAAATGAATAAGCAAATGCAGCAAAATTATTTTCGATATACATATTTCAGATAGGGAAGCAATAAACATGCCAACCACAACACCCCAACCCCTCCACCCCAAAGAAAGAACCCACTAGCTCAAACCAAGCCAAATGTGTACAAACTTCCTCCCTCCTACTCCCTTCCCATCAAATCCTGTGAAGCTTATTCTGATGAACCCCTAAAGAAAATTTCTTAAATGACTCGGTAAGAAACCCCATCTCCCAAAGCACAGCCAGAAATTATGTTAAAGAAAGATACATAGAGCAGCCACTTAACCGACATGTTGAAGAAATCAAAACGCAAATATAACATGCTTTGTCTACAACATATTAGTCTCAGAACATTTATATGCATGAATAATGAATTTGACAGTTCATATTGCACTTCATTATCCAAGACAAATTTTCAAAATGTAGAAATTTTTATTAAAAAAAAACTATGCAGCAATGCAAACAAGGCTGTGTGCATAATCCCATAGCATAAATAAAAGACTGACAATAATATCAAGATGCTTAAGTGCTGATTCATCATTTTACTACTTATACGAGCAAAAAGGTGGGCATTTCGTCGAATGCTCTTTCATCATTTTCTTTACCATTTTTATTTCAAGAATTGAACTCTCTATGAGAACTATCTTGTATACAACTCAACTACCTTATGAAACTTGCTCCACTGACAAAATACTACAAGAAAAATCTGTATTTTTTCCCCTTGAATATTGAAAAAGAACTAGTCATCTCTGCAAAATGTGCGCTTTTAGTAGGTGGAAATTAATGTGTAATGCTTTCAAAAGATTTATTATGTGGCCCTCTTTTTTCTTTTTAGACATTCAAAAACTCAAGCCTTATGAGGAGAACCACATTCCAGACCAACTCGATCCTGTTACCCCAGAGACAACTTTCTCACAGAGCAAAGATTAGGAATTTAGACAAACATAACTATGAGTTTCCTCCTTCAATTCCACAAATTTAGCTAATTTTTCCAGGGTCAATGGTATAATTAACTAACTTCTAAAACCTTTGTGATAGCTACTACCAACAGTAATAAAACAAATCATAATTTTTGTGTCATCAAAGGTTCAGTCATTTCTTTTTTTCTTGTGTGTCATAAGTCCATCGAACATTAACTTTCATCAAATGAAAATTTGGCTTATTGCTTTCAGAGGGAAACTGTCTTTTTTCTCGTGGAGCATTTGGGTTCTCAACAAATCAGATGTTATAAGCATTAGTTAGGAACTCAAACCAGTTGTATATTCACCTTAGAGATAAGTTCATTAGTGGCTTAATAGCTGTGCATCCTCAATAATTACTTGTGAAACCTGGCACAATCATTCAACCATGGCATATCTAGATACCTTCTGCAGTCCTGCTGCAATCATAATATGCTAACAGCCTAACACTTTCTCTGAAAGTATCAGAGTTTGGGTTTACCATGTCATGTGTAGGTCTTGAAGTTAAACGGAACCAACTTTCTACTAAACTATAATATGATTAGGGTATATAAATCAACTATGCATCAATCTAAAACTAGCCAGAGTTGGCTAATGAAACACTTAATATCCATTCGTCTCTAATGATGTAAATTAAGGGTTCTCCAGAACTAGAGATTTCTAAATTTTACACTTCCCCTACATGGACATTGACTCTTTGACAACAATTAACCTCAATTCCAACTAATTGGCATCACTCATACAAAACGTATGATTCTATTTTTAATTTTACCTGAACTCACATTAATTCAAACAGATATTTCAACGACTTGAAACATCCATCTTGGCTAACATTCACCCTCATGTAATATTGTTGGTGCCACAACCATTTTATACGATTTGGCCTTCACCTCCATTTCAGTCATCATATTCTATGTGTTAATTCCTCCTTTGTCATGCCATTCACTAGGAGACTGTGAAACCATTCTTTTTACCCTAAAAGAGTCGAAAGAAAAACCAAATATGACACTTTTTTTTTGACATAGCCAAATATGACACTTAATCAGACACATTATCAACTCTTTTCTTTTTTCTTTTGATATGTTAACATGTTGAGTGGTGACATGAACCTACAACCTAAGGTTGAGGTAGAGGTGCTTTCCTCTAGAGCTACCCTCTCTTTGTCCAACACCCTATCCATTTATATGAGGTAACATCTTCAACACTGATTCCTCCATCATCAGTTTTTTTAGTAGTAACAGATTTGATCAATTTGCTCAGGTTGTGGTGATGCTTTGTTGAAGAAGCTATTAAGAATAAGCTTCCATTACAGCCTGTTATGTAAGAATTATATCATATATATTTTTTATTCTTAATAAAAACCCAACCCCTTGGTTTCTAGACCTCCTAAAAGTCAAAGCTTAGTTATGCTAGTGCAATGACAATTTCCACAAACTAGGTTCTTCTTTTTTTGATTTAGTAAGGGAGTTTCATTAAATGACATCAAGAAGATACAGAAAGCAAGCTTGTGTAATTAACACTTGGACTAATATCATTAACCATGGAAGTTATGCATAAACGTAATGCTAATAACATCGATTTGTGAGTATTCCATGATATTTTTTGTCTAGCTGGCTACTACATCTATTTTCTGACTTCTTGGACCGGTAATTGTTAACTTCCCAAATAAGAATAGTGTCGTATAAAATGAACCATTGGAAGTTTAGTTAATCAAGCCTACAAAATCATAGCTTAAGAGCATTACGCCCTCTAATATATATACTCTACCATGATCAGAACCTCTGTTGTAAAGTGCATCACGGTGAAATTTAGAAGCTTTTTCAAGCCAGTTGGTGAGATCATATACACATCAACTACACTTGAAAGCAGGAAATTTGTTCATAGCATTAAAAATGTAAATAGCAATTAACTTGCTGAAAATTGACTACTTACAGCACCACAGGGACAACTGTTAGAAACTTCCTATTGCGTGTAAGCTGCTTCCCACTATCTATCTGCTCCCACCAAGTCAACCTATTGTAGATACCTTGGTCATCAGCAAATGGTGTTCCCTTCTTCCAGTGAAAACATTGATATGTGACCTGAAGATAAAATAGACAATACAAAGGCGTTTGTAAAGACACCTAAAATTTGGAGTATGTACAATTGTGCTCCCTTCTTCCAGTGGAAATTAGTGATATAAGAAATACATATGAATAGAGAAGGCAGAGTCTTTCACAAAGAGATAAAATCCAGAGTAGCTATATAACAAGGTTTCCTCCCATGCTATAACATAAAGGACAGAAGAAAAAAACACAAAACAAAAAAATTGGTACCAAAGAGATGAAGGTAAAGCTCATCAACTAGACTTCGACTGTTCGATATGCCTAAGAATTATGCATACAGACATTTTTCAGGGCATACAACATAGGTAAACAATAATAGTTAATTGCTAATAAACACATGAGACGGGAAAAGCATAGCAAGAATGAGTTAAAAGACGCAAAAAAGGTAATAGAGATAATTAAGCTTTCAAATTATCAATCTTAATAGAATTATTAATCATCCACATCTAAAAAAAATCTCCCAAGTTTCATATGTACTCGTTTCTCTGTACAATAGTGATCAAATAACGAAATAACAAGGAACATCCAGCACACATCATAATTGTCATGAAAATGGCCTTGAACCTAACTCAACTCCAAAAACTAGTTCAAGTGGTGAAAGTTCTCGAAACCAATATAAAGACACTATAACGCAAGATGTCGACCAATATAGGAACAATGGGCTAACTCAATCCTAAAAGGGAGTTCAAGTGGTGAGAATTCCCCAACATTAAAAGAGAATACAGTCCATGAACTCCATACCCTCAACCAATATGAGACTACAGCAATAATGTCTAGTGAAGTCGATTGAAATGGAAAAACCAAATATACTAGACACCAAAAAGGCCATAACTTTCGATACACTTGGCATGTCCAACTATCTAAGACTTAAATCAATCAATCAACAACGCATCAATCACAAAAAGTAAAGCTCAGCTGTATTATTTTCCACTATATCTAGGAATCAAGACTAATACTAAAAGAACTTCAATTCACCACTTCTCCAGCTACTTCCACCAGAATCTCTCACTTCCAAATTGAACATAAACAAATGATCAATGACCCAAAGCTGAACCTAGCTCAAATCAATTCCAAATTGCACTATAAGTCTCCAAATTCCACAGAACCAAAAACCCAGAAAACACTAAACAAACTAGACACGTAATCATAAGAATATCAATCAGCCAAACATTTAAACTGTTATTCCTCTAATCAGAACCATTTAAACAAAAAAAACTAAACTTGATTAAAATTTATCAAAATATGACTACTTTAAAGCAACCCATCATCATTTAACTGCAAAGAACTACTCAATTCCAACCGAATTAAAGGAAATTAGAATCATACGAGAAAATGAGAAAGATGGACGATGGTCCAAGCCATGCCAGGAGAGCAACCAAATACAGAGAGAACAACGAGCCATGAGAAGAATAGAATTAGGATGTAGGTCGTCCATACACCGGGATACGTGAACCACTCAGTATTCCGATTCAGATCCGTTGGCGGAACCGCCGTTACATAATAACTTGCCATACAATAAATTCTTCAAAATTCAATGAAAGTGAGATCCAATGTATAGGAAGATAATAATATGGAGCTTTCGTCGCCCAATTTGATTTGAAGATGAAAAATAATGGCAATTGGAAAATAGAGTTCAAAGTATATTTTTTATCAAAGGAATATGAAACGACGAGCCTATAGCCGGTGGGTTTGGTCGGTAGGATGTCTTGAATTTTTACGAATGTTTGTTTTGCTAAATCAATATTTATTTAGTGACACATGAAGTATTATTTGATTTTAGAGTTAAATAATGAAAAATATATTTAAATTATTAATACCATGAGTTTCATATATCAATTATATATTATTCTTTTATCTACCTAAGCGATGACTTTTTTTATATTAAAAATATATTTTGATGTTAAATATTTATTATCAACCGTCATTAAATGTAGGTAGACCAACTCATAATAAGATGTAATTTAATATAAAAAGAGTGATAGTTAATATGAAACTCAAAAAGTTGATATCTTTAAATAGCTAAATAGGATAATAGAATGAAGTATTAAACTCTGTGAAAAAAGTGTTTACTATTGACTCTTGATTTATTTATTTTTTCTCTTGCCTAAATAATTTGTTTTGTAATTAAGAAAAAATATTACTTTATCGAAAAATATTAAAGAAAGTATACCCAAAAAATGGTTGAAGGATAGTGTTAGAACTGCAGTATGGTGAGTTTGGATCTAAATTAGCTGGTTTACTCTCTTGTTAAACTTCTAGTTAAAAATGTTAATTACTTATCCTTTAAATGTTTTCAAAATTCACGGAATTCGTTGATAATTAACCTAGGTCGACTGATTCGTTTTAAATTTAAAATATTTCTATAGGATCTAAAGTTTGAAGAATAAAGTATTTTAAAAGATGAATTTTCTTAGATATGAATTTCATATTTCTAATTATAAACAAAGGCATTTTATTAGCCGATCGCGTTCTTTATTTGTTTTATGTTCAAATCATGTAAACCGTTTTTTTTTTTGCCAATACCACTCAAAAGATTAAAAAAACATGTGGATTTTGAGAATATTACAAACCAAAAGAACAAAAACTTGTTTAACTCAAATAGACTTATTTAATTTCTATTTGAGTTAATACACTTACTTAATATCACCGCCAAACCAGAAAATGGACCACTTTCTACTTCTAGACTTAACTTTAAATAATTTTCACAAAATGAAAAGGACATTATTTAACTAAGTCAATAACTTTGAGCTATATTTTATTTTAGTAATTTAAAAACTAAAGGTTCTTTAAACCACCCTTAAATTTGATTTGGTACAACAATGGTGGTGGGTCAATTAATTATTATGTGAGGAAAAGATCAATTAATTAGTTGGCAAGTCGGAAACTACATACTTTGTGACCTTATTTAAAGTCAAGTATGAATATTCTATTGTTTCTAATTGACTATTAAACAAAAATATTTAAGTTATTGTGCTTCATATATAATTGGATTAATTATTTCATATGAAATCAAGCTATAGAACGTTGTATCAAATATTAATTTAAACTTGTAAAATACATATTTATTAATGAGCAAATGAACTCGTAATAGTTGTTCAAATAGCATATGCTAGCAAATTGTGGTGCTTACAAATGGGCTGGCTCATATAATGGTTAAAAAACAAAGCCCAATACCAAGCCCAATAGTAGTGCTTATAAGATGGGCTTCCTATTTCGTTCGAAAGGAATTCAACATGTATTGGGTTATACTTGCAATATTGCTTATAAATGGACACCGGATAGGATGATGTTCAGCAACAGAATGGTCAAAAACTTTCCAAGTTCGGAATGTTATGGTAAAACTTCGTTTGAAATGATGTGGTAGAACGTAATGTGCCACTTGAAGGACACGATCCATTGTGCATTTGTACATTCCTTATTTTATGTAGGAATGAAGGTGTTCTTGCCTCGACATTGTTGATTCTGTTTCATCAGAATTCAATCAACATAAATGACTTAGAATCAATAACTCATTATCTAATGAATCTTTTCATTCATAACGATCCTTATATCCCCCGAAAGGTCGGAATCCAATAACAAAAAAGAATACAGTCTTGGTGCAACATAAAATTAAATCACAAATTCAAGCTTTAAAATTAATAACTAATACTTGTATTATAATAGATATCTACATAACATCTATTGAAATATGACCCTTCTTCGTACTATGCTAACACGAGATGTTTTATTCATCGAGTCCACGATGAACCAAGACAAAAAGAAATAGAGGATGTAAGTGATGATGTGTGTGTGATCCCATCATAAGCCTGCAAAGACCATAATTAGCCCCACTACAAACATCATCATCTCAATTAGTGGACCCCCAACTAATTACTTGTGGGCCCCAAGCCCAATAAAAAAAAGTAAACAAAGTCAGTGTCAATTGTCAGTTTTTACTGAGCCCAGTCCCTCTCTTTTTGCCTACATTATAACCGACATTTGACGCCTCGAAAAGCAAAACCGTCCCATATATATTATTTTCCATCCGTCTCAATTTATGTGATACTCCCTCTAATTAGATATAAAATCTTAAAAAATAAGTTTTTTTCTTTAAAATAAAATAACTTTTGTGTCATTATTAGTTTAGTAGATAAGTAATTCAAAATTAAATTATTTTTTATTATTAAAAATATTATTTTTGAAATAAATTAAAAATAAAAACGTATACGGTAAATAGGAACAATGAGAATATATATTCTTGTTTGGTCTGAATTGAGAAACAAATGAAGACTTGTCGAGGTACCACTGGTAGGATTAAAATCATTGATTAAACCTATAATTACTAGATTGAAGCAAAGTAAGATTCAAAGATAGTGGTTAAAAAAATCAAAGAAATAAGATCATAATTAGAATATAAATAATAGTATATATTCACTGAAATCTCATAAATAAAATATGAAAGAAAGGTAGAACATACACAATTTTTTTTCGATAGAGAAACGATTTACGAAAGAATCGAGAAAAAAGAAGTGTATGAAAGAAGAATAAGCAAAATGGTAGACATTCTCTGTAGAGAATATAGGGTTTTGTGTTGTTTGTGATAATGGGGGCCCATTATTTGATGGACCTATCAATTATCATGGGCCTGACACAACCTTGAACTTTGTGACCAATTCATCATTCATTCATTAGTGCCTCACATTAACAACCTACAACACTTTTCTTAATAAATGCCCCTATCTCAGAAAAATCATCTTTTATGGAGTTACAGCTATTTTTTTTTGTGTTAAATAGATATATTTGGTTATAGTTGAGGTGTACAGTAGGATATACTTTGGTGTTAATTGAAATGTTCAATGAAGTGTAAAAAAATCTCATATACTCCCTCCGTCCCTATTTACTTGTCCATATTTCCTTTTTTAGTTGTCTCTATTTAGTTGTCCATTTTGACAAATCAAGAAAGGACAACAAATTTTTTCCTATTATACCCTTATTTACACTTCTTGAAAATTGTAAAAGTGTATGTTGTTTCCCTCCAATTTATTTCACTTGAATTCAAATAAGTGGTTGTAATTTTGAAGTGAAAAGTTGTCATAAGGGTAAAATTGTAACTTCACTGTGCTAATCATTGTTGCCTTAATCTGTGTGTCATTTCTAAAGTGGACAACTAAAAAGGGACGGAGGGAGTACTATAGTAAAATGATTCAAAGTTTATATGCTATTGAAAAAATATAGGATTGATAATCAGAGTCCAGAGCCAAAAGGGCAAAAAAAATTGTTAAAAATTTCAAAAGGGTATATCTAATTTTTTTTAAATCAAAAGGGAAAAATCGGTCCTGACAAAGCGATTTCCCTCTAACACAATGACAAAATCGCGATTTTTAATGAAATTTTTTTTACAAAATTGCTGCCCTAATATAATATATATATATATATATATATATATATATATATATATATATATATATATATATTTATTTTTTTTTTATTTTTTTTTATTTTTTATTTTTTTATTATTATTATTTTTTTACAAAATTGCTGCAGGTGTGTCAGAGGGAAATCGCTTCGTCAGGAGAGATTTTGCCCTTTTAATTTTAAAAAAATTTTGATGTGCCCTTTTGAAATTTTTGACAATTCTTTTTGCCCTTTGGCTCCGGACTCTTGATAATCAAATATCGAAAATAAAGTTAAAAAGTATGCAACACATTTTAAGACGTAAGTAAATAAACATCATTTGAATTGATGGTATACAACATAAACTCAATTAAATTTGATGCACTCATGTATACCTATACCTAAGGGAATCTCATACATAAAAAGTGTAATCATGAAGCAAAAAAAATTAAAGAAGGATTATTCGCCTTTTTTTCTTTTATAAACCATGGCCCAATTTTATTTTATTTTCCTTTTCACCTCTTTATTTTTCTTTCAAATGTCAACCAAAGTCAAGAACTCATGTCAGCTTTTGTTTCCCACATTTTAAAAAAGCAGTGTGGATCCACCATTTAGGGCTATTATATAAACTCATCACTTTTTTAAAATTCAAATTATATTTATAAAAATAGTAAAAGAATAGTGTCAAAATAGTATATATTCATACTACATTTATAATAATGACTCTCAGTAGCAAATATCCCTATTGAAATCATACAGATTTAAGAGTGAAAGAAGAAAATGATAAATCTGTGTTACTTTTTACCAAAAAATAAAAAGAAAAAGTGTGTAAAATAAACAAACTTTAACCAGTTATTATCAATTGATAGAAGAAGTGAATAATATCTGATTTTGTTATAGTGCTCTGTCTTCCTCAAAGAGGAAAATTAAAACCCAAACTGCATTATTTGATAATGACATAATTTTGGATGTGATGTATCAACACTAACGCATCGAATTCTATCAAAATTCTAAAATTAAGTGTGTTTGGACGAGTGTAATACTAAGATGATGGGTAATCCCTTTAATAAGAGTATTTTCTCTTTTAATAGGCTTGATGTTATACAAATACAACTAGCTAAAATTTCAATATAAATATCATATCGAGTTTGAAATCAAAATAAGATGTGACACTTCGTACAATAAGAGTTTTGATAATTGCCAATTGCCGTAAGATAAAAGGAAAGAAAAATATAATGGACCATATATTATATAATATGGTCTGTATCCTAGGTATAACACAGTCTAGTAGGATTTCATTGAGAGGGATGTGTCAACACACTATTTTTTTAAATATTTAATTTAATTATCTTTAATTAACCTCATTCCTAGTCCTTAAAATCATGAACACGTATTAATTTGAAGTCGTCATGGGGTTAATTCCTAATTTGAATTCTAAAGTTATATATCTTTAATTTTTCACTTTATTATCTATATAAAAGATGGAATTCGTAATATTTGTACTAGGTTTAAAGTTTAAATTTTATACATTAATGTAATTACATCAGGTATAAAGTGACTCATAAAGCTTTAATCGATTAATAACCCGATGAAAATGGTAACTAACTTGTTATAACAAATTCATTTCTCATAAGTCATCACATATTTGCTTTGAATGATCAATGATGGCTGAAATGGTTCCCAATGCATCTTGTATTAAAAGTCAAAATTAAATCAACTTCATAAGATCCATGCTAAAACATGCAAAATCAAATATATATTACTATATTCCAAAATATTAGTGTCATTTAAGCTGTAAAGTACAATTAAAGAAAAATAATAATATGAGATGATCATTGTGGTTAACATTTAGCACAACAGAAAAGACTTCTTTTGGGTCCTATGCTTCCTAAAAACTAAAAAGATGAATCTTCATAAAATTTTCAAATATAATTATGTCTTTATTTAACCTAAATATTGGACATATGTATCTTATTCCATATCACTCAAATCTTATCTTTTCCATACATTGTAGAAATATTTTATTTATAGTGGAGAAGTTAATTTTTTTTCTCTAAGACATGGGCAAAATTTAATATAAGTGTTGTGTTATATATAATATAATTTTCGACGAAGGATATTTACCTAATTAATCATCCTTTGGTCTTTATAGATCGATCAGTGTTGATCATTATGATGTTAACTTGACCTAAAATATATAATACGTAGATTGATATCACCTAATAGTGTTGATCATTATGAGGTTAACTTGACCTACAATATATAACATATAGATCGATCACCTAATATTTATTAATAATAATTTGTTGTAACCGGTTAAATTGCATGCATTGTTAGTAGTGAAAACTTATATTTTTGTAAAAGTAGGTCGAAAAAGATAGGAAAATTTAAGATGATTTACCAAAAAGTGAATGAGCTTTATATTTTTTTATTTATTATTTTGCCTTAATATTGAATTATATATGATGGGAATTAGAAAAGACAAAGGAGCATAGAGAACTTTTATGATGCCGTTGACTTAGGTATCAACGGTGATGATGAAGCGTGTGGTGTTTCAAGCAGACATGGAATCATAAGCCTTGTTACCCCCTTTTTCTTTTGCGTTTGATATTCGTATTGAAATTTGATTAATCCAGATTAATTTCAATAATATTGCAGAATTCATTTTTCGAGTGGCGCTAACATAATCCTTTTTATTCTCAAAACTTGAATTCGAGACCTTTGATTGATTAAGAATAATGAATCTTAACCATACAACACAATTCATGCTTGATATAAAGGCCTTTGTTACCTAAAGATGAAGGGTTCTGATTTGATCAATAAAATTTGCTAAAGAATAAATGGAACCCAACCTTTTTAATTTGTGGGTCTTATTTTGATTCTCTTGTTTAGGCAACTACCCACTAAATATTTGGTAAGGCTGCTAGTTAGGGTTACTTATTATTGCCATGTAGAGTGACAAGGATGTTAAAGTTATATATGTTGAGTAATGCTAATATTCTGTCTATGTCAAGGTTCATGCGATAAATATTAGAGATGACATATATATATAGCTAGATTGAATATAATACGATTCTTTGTCGATTTATCATAATTTGCATATTGTCACCGTTCTAAAATGTATATTTTTTTCTTTGTTTGTAGCTTTGAAATGAATATTCTATCATATTAACTAGGTCGAATATAGCATGCATGAAGTTATACCGATTATTAAGACTTGCATTTTACAATTTACCAACTATGATTCCTCTTGTTGCCATCTCTACCGCTCAACTTAAGGGTATTTTAGTTTAAATTTTTTGTTAAATTGAAAAAGGATCATTTTCACACAAATGTCATCAAAACAGATGGATAATATTTAAATACTAACGCAAAAGTAACTAACTCGCTCTTTGAAAATCACCCGATAAAGGTACACCTTTACTACCAATAGAATATAACTATTGACCTCTATGACAAAATAAATCACAAAAAGATTACCATTAGCCAATTGATAATTGAAAAAGTTGATTTGGGTTAACAAAAATTGGAGATCAATTAGATTTGGGTGTGCTTAAAGTGTTAATTAAATACTTAGTGAAGAGTAGATTTTGGGTAAGCATCAAAGTGGCTAAGTCAATATTCTCAAACTATATAGATCAATTAAGATGTTGCATTGGGGACCAATATATATATATATATATATATATAGTCCCTTTTATAATAAGTTGTGCACTAGAGTCTTCTTTTGTATCATGACAAATATAATACATGTTCCCTTTATTAGATATTGTGAACATTGGATACCCTATAATACAAACTTTCTATTCCCTTTTCCCCTTGATGGATGGATTTTTCCTTAACCTTGAAAAGAAGTGGCATAGTACTACTGGACACTTGTATGGAAAGTTCAGCTTACTTGTTCTACTTTTTTTCAGTCTAGTGTCTGATATTTATTTTAGATCGGATCCAATTAAACCTTTTCAGTCTGAACATAAGTATTTTCTATTAAAAGCGATTTTGTTCTCAAAACTAAGTTAAAGATGGAATGCTATTTAATTACCACCAAGAAGGCAATAACATATGTACCATTTACCATGGGTGTACGGAGCTAGGGGTTCAATGAATTCAGAAAATTATATTGGATATATAAAGTTAATTTATTTATATATTATATTGAATATCGTTATAATTTTCATTTATTTATTAAAATTCAAAATATATAAACTTCAAATCTTGAATTAATTCGTGTTTATCAACACACAACTTTTTATGCAAAGAAAAAAAGGAAAAGAGTAGAAAAGGGTTGACAACCTATCCAGAAAAAGTAAAATGAGTATATATAATGGAATGATGGAGTAATCAAAAGTGAAATTAGCTAGACAAAGACAAAAGTAAATTTTTTGAGTTTAATTCACTAGGTTTTTGACTGCGGTATTACTTTTACTGAGGTAAAAGAGTAAAAATACGTTATCATTAATCCATCATAATTCATTTGTTTTCAGTGTCAATGACTTTTCTGATCTTTGCTAAATAAAATGAGAAAGGAAATTGCATAATACTTAATCAATCGTTATATAAAATCGATCGTAATATTTAGTTTGGTAATGTGATTTTAGAGGGATTAAGTTAGATTCAAAATATATTAACATTTACATACTTTGTTAGGTCCAGTTCGATTTATTATTTATCGATATATGATCTCTTATATTAAATTATTCGCGCTTTAAATATCTAGTCCAATCCTAGACATGACGAAGATGTTAAGTTCCACATCGAATGAGTATGGGTTATTTGGTGTCTTTATATATTTTATCAACATCTTTTTATGAAATATATCAACTATTTACTGGAGTTTTAGTTTAAGCTCTTCAACTTAACACGTAATTATTTATAAAATTAACTTAGTTTTGGATAATATTTATGCATGTTGTTCAAATGCTTTTTTTCTTTATTCTAAAGCAAGAACAGATCAATATGGATTGTAAATTTCCGATAAATTTATGTCTAATGAAAGCAAATACATTCATATGATAACATTTAAGTTTTAATAATTACACAATCATATTATTTATTAGGTAATTATAAGTAAATTTTTTGACAAGCATCTCTTGATAATTCGATAAAAAATGACACTTAAAGGTTAAAATTTGCTCATAGTATAAAAGAATATGTAAACAATAATATAACTTAAATCCTAATTAAAATCAACATTTATTTTTTATAAACTCAAGAAATCAATGCCCTTAATTATGTTTGACAATTATGCTACATTATCAAGATGATTTTATTTGGGTTTGCAGAAGATAATCATATTAATGCAATTTACGATTTATACTTTACTAAAAAATCTACCATTAAATACATTTATGCATTCGCACCATTTTAATTAGCTGATATTTAGCTCAAGAACTCTCAAACTAGTTTATTGATAAATTTCTATGCAGGAGAGAAAAAGACCTCTCTTCACCATTTAGATTTATTTTTTGTAAAATTTCTCAAAACAACTTATCGTATCATAACAATAAAATATACATATTGATTTTACCTTCTTGTTTTTGGTCGATAAATATTTTGTTTATGAGATGTCTGTACACTAAATATATATATGTACACGAAGTATTTTTTTCTACATCTGAGGTTTACTTCAGATCATATATATTAATTTTCTACTTCTATTTGCATTTGGCTTCAAATATCATCCTCCATTTGAAACATTAAAGATATTTTTAATCCTTTTCCGATCTTACTATACAAAAGAAAAGAATTCTTTCATATAGTAGAAAAGACAAAACATAGTAAATGCTTAGCAATAAAAAGGAAAATATGTCCAAATAGTTTCTAATTTGGTCTTTATATTTACTCTTTTGCATAGACAAGAGTCAAGACTAGTCCCCTCTTTGCCCCCCACCCCACATTCTTCTCTCTCCAATCTCTATTTTTGATTATCTTTAAACATAGTATATAACAAGACCCCAACTATCTTCTATCTCATTAGTCCCACCAAAATTCTTCTCCAAGCTCAAAACTTTATTATATTTTTTTTGGTTTTTTTGGGACTGTTCTACTTTTTTGGCTCCAAGATTGCTGCTTTTTTACTAGTGAATGAAGTTTTTGCTGTTTAAACAGTGAAAAAAAAACACCCAAGATTTGCTTTTGCTGCAAAGTTGCATTCTTGGTTGTTTTTTGGAAGCACAAGACTCCAAGATTGCTGCTTTTTTGTTATTGAATGAAGTTTTTGCTGTTGTAAACTGTGAAAAAAAAAACACCCAAGATTTGTTTTTGCTGCAAAGTTGCATTCTTGGTTGGTTTTTGGAAGCACAAGACTCCAAGACTGCTGCTTTTTTGCAAGTGAATGAAGTTTTTGCTGTTTAAACATTGAAAAAAACACACCCAAGATTTGCTTTTGCTGCAAAGTTGCATTCTTTAGGGTAAAATGTGTGATTCTATGGCAAAAGAGACACTCAAGAGCCTTTGTAGAAGCCATGGATGGTCTTATGGAGTTTTCTGGGGATTTGATCAGACTAATTCTTTGTAAGTTTTTTTTTTTTCTCTCTTTCTGTCATTCTCACTATTTTTCTCCTCTTTTACTTTTTCTCTTTACTTCCTTTTGTTTTTTTGTTCCCTATGTAGTTTTTTAAAAATGTTTGTGATGAAGGTCCTTTTTCCTCACTCTTTTAAAGTACTCTTTTCTTTCAAAGTAGTACTTTTTTATTTTATTTTTAGTGAAAATTTTGATTTTTCTCATCCCATGTTTATGACTTGCAACTCTTCTGCTTCTCTATGGTTTTGGATTCATATGTTTTTCAAATAATAAAATATGGTACTACCTAGCTAACTTTAACCATACATTTTGGGAATAATTTCAAAAAAAATATCTTTAAATATCTTTTTCACCATGAAATTTGATGTTTAAATACTTTCATGGTCCGTTAATCGGGCTCAGAATAGTTTTTGGATTTTTGATACTTCCCTCACAAAAAATCATTTTTCTAAAAGTAAAAAGCATGTCAAAATACAATTCCTACTTCAAAATCTATGGCCAAACCGGAGCTTAGTTTACTGTTTTCTATTCCTAGGCACTGTTTTTTTTTTTCAAATAGAAAATGACATGAATATATATCTTGGATCAAAAGATTTACTGTTTAATTCGCTGATCCCCTTTTTGACCATATTCCCTTTTCTTGTCCTTGTTCATATGTTAAGGAAAATATAATATTATTTCAAATTCAAATTGTTTTTGTCATGTTCAATAGATTTGATGGAATTACAGCATTATTGATTATACATTTAGAGGAAAGATAAAATTTATTCCTTGAAGTTCATTTTCATATGTTATATTGACAAATAAAAATAAAATCTTGAAGGCCAAAAAAGAGTTTGCTTTTGTCACATAAATGGTGTATTTTGACATCTTATGAATATGGTTATTACTCTAACTATTTCTATTTGGTGTTCTTATAAATATATTATAAGAAGAAAAGAAAAAACTTTCATTTGGAAAAGTTTTAACAAATCTTCTGCATGACAGATTATTGACATTGCAAGATGCATACTATGAGGAACAAATGGGATCTGTGATTGATGAAATGCTTCTGCAAGTCCATATTCTTGGTCGAGGGTATGCTGCAAAATGAAATCTTTCTTCAGAAAATCCAGTTATATATGTAGTACTCCCTCCATTTCAATTTGTTTGTCTGAATTTACTTTAGACGGAGTTTAAGAAAGCAAAGATGACTTTTGAATCTTGAAATTAAAACGTACTCTTTAGGAAAGTAAGACAAACAAATTGAAATGGAGGAAGGAGTTCAATTGTGATATACTTTAATTTGTAACAAGTTTTCATTATCATAATGTTGATGATATGGCCTTTTACAGGATGATTGGCCAAACAGCATTTACTAAGAAACATAAATGGATGTTTTCAGCTGCTAATCATGAAAGGCAGATCTCCATTGGATCATCTCATAATTCCAACTTACTCCTGGTAATAATTTGTTTCCTTGCTTTCCACAGAAGACTTGTTTGGACTTTCTATTTGGGAAAGTTGTGAGTTAATAAGAGGATTTACTAATTTTAAACCTGGCAATTGTAACTTCATTTTTGTAGGATGATAATGAGTTTGAAGAACAATTTTCAGCAGGGATCAAGGTACTTTTTTTGTAGTTCTTAGTTTGCATTTTTCAATTCCACCACCTGCTAATGTTGGTTTCACTCTGTAACAAATGATTTTCTTGTTATTTTGCAGACAATTGCTGTAATATCTGTCGAACCACTGGGTGTTCTGCAATTTGGTTCTACTAATAAGGTTAGCAGTAATGTCTATAATCACAATATGTTGTTGTAGGCAATCACTGCTACCGTAGGCTCACTGATCTATACTAGTTTAATCAACTTTTGAAACTTTAACTTGTATTTTCTTAAGTTGAATGGTTCCTAATCATGTTCATGCGTGTGCTGCTGTATATAAGTAACTGAATGCTCAAGATGTTGGCATAGAATCTCGAGCATTCCTTTACTGATCAAACCATGAGATCACATCGTCAGACTCTGATTGCTTCAAGTCCTTGCACAAACAATTTGTATGTCTACTTATTTGTTTATGTTTTCTGCAGCTTCAAGAGAGCGCATGTTTTGTGGATCAAGCAAGAACACTTTTCCAGGGGATAGGAGGATCACCGACTTCATCAATCTGCGAGAATCTGCATTTTGTGAATTCCACTGTTTTTCCAACTGCAAACAATGAAAGTTTGATGAAGGAATCATGTTTTCTAGAAGATCTCATTCAATCGGTAACATGCAATGCGGAAAGTCAGATAATGAATTCTGATGTAGCTACAACATTTTTGAGTGAAAACCAGTTTCAGGATGTGAATCAGTTCAATAATTGCAGCAGCCAATTTGATACTCAACTACAGCAAGCAATGTTCCCATCTGCTGGGTTGTTTACCGGCTTCCACGATTCCTCTTTGACGTCAACCTGGGAAGATCTCCCATCAGATATGAGCATACAAGATTTTGGTTATGTCCTTCCCACGGGGACAAACCAATTTGAATATGGCACAGGTGCAACTCAAAGCTTTCATGAGAGCACAACATTTGGTTCCTTAGGTGGATTTGGAGTATTTGCAAATGAGGATACTACTGGCCCTCTAAATGGATATATTGTTCAATGTCCCATCAACCAGGGGAATGATGGAGCAGTTAGTACTATCAATGATAACATATTAGATACGACGGGAATCATCTCTGCCTCTGCTGGTATAAATGAGCAGTTTAGGTTCAATTCAGACAGTGATGCTTCTGTTTCAATTCAAAGTTCTATCACCAACGCCTTTGAAACTGTTGAAAAAGCAAACTGTTCAAACATGTCTCCATTTGAGACAATGACTAATTTGGTTGGTGTAAAGCATGATTCTAAAAAACCATGTAACTGGGGTGATGTTTCGAATCCTGTTGTTAGCACTTCCAACTCTGGATGGACCTATAGTAATGCTAATGAACTCAGGTCCAGGCCAGCTAACAGGTTATTCTCCAAACTGGGACTAGACCAGTTTCTGGATGGTGCCTCGAGCAGCTCTTATTCATTCGCTGGATCTGTTTCCGATGGACAGTTGTCAGAAACAAATAAGAGAAGAAGAATTGAAAGTTCTTCAGGATGCAATTATCTTCAAAAGCCCCTTGGTTTTTCTAGCTTTGATAAGAATACAAAGTTGGTGCAGCCTGAATGTGGTCTAGATAGGACAAGCAACCTCGAAGCCAAGAGTGAGGTCATCACAAAGTTGGATGCAAGTACATTAATTGGAGACAGATGTAGCATCAATGATTGCAAAGGCAATGAAAAATCCTCAAAGCCTACCAAGAAGAAGGCTAAACCAGGGACTCGGCCTATTCCTAAAGATCGGCAGCTGATCTATGAACGTCTTTCAGAGTTGCGAGGGCTCATCCCTAATGGGGAGAAGGTATTGTCTCCAAACTCTCTATGTCTTTTCTTAGGTGTATTACATAAATACACACTTAAAGCACTCCAACTTTGAGTATGCACATCTAGATACCTCAACTCATATCCGTTATTAAAACTCCAACTTACAAAATGATCATCTCGACACCTCCAAAATTTATGTGCCACGTCAATGTCGAGTGTGCACCAGATACAGTGGGGACGAGTTAGAGTGTTTAGTAGTTAGTGGAGACCAAGTTTGAGTATATGTTAATGTATTATGCCTTTTGCTTAATACTAACAGAAAGAAATAACATTTAGATTTCATGGAAGGTGCTTCCGCACTTAGTATTGCTACGAAGAACTCATATTTAAGTTGTTTCTATGGCAGATGAGCATTGATCGCTTATTACACAGAACTGTAAAGCACTTGCTTTTCTTGCAAGGTGTCACTAAACATGCTGAAGGACTCAAAAAGGCCGAAAGTTTGAAGGTAATAATCAATCACTTTGATTGATTTGACTTGTTTTAGCAGTTAAATAGATAGACATGCTTCTCAGTACTAATTTATAACATGTTTATCAACTAGCAGGAGTCAAAAACTCGGTTAAACTCCAAGTCTAATGGTAATGGAGTTACATGGGCATGTGAAATTGGTGATCAAACAATGGTTTGTCCGCTGATAGTTGAGGACCTTAGTAAACCTGGTCAAATGCTTATAGAAGTAAGTAATGGTTTTTTTTGTTGCCAATGAATCTAGTCATTTAGCCAGGTCTTGATAGAAACTTTATCTAACATATGATACTATGTGTACTCTTTTGCTCAGATACTGTGCAATGAACAAGGCTTCTTTCTGGAGATGGTAGATATAATCAAAGGCTTTGGCTTGAACATATTGAAGGGAGTGATGGAGTCTCGTGAGACAAAGATGTGGGCACACTTTGTTGTTGAGGCTGAGGTAAATACTTAACTGGAAAATGACATCAATAAATAAGTCACTTCACTTCTCCTTTGAGCTGTTTTCATCAATTTAATATTCCAATTTTCCGTGCAGGGTAACCGGCTAGTAACAAGACACGAGATTTTTTCATCTCTTGTTCAGCTTTTACACTTGACAAGTGCTAGTGAAGTTGGTCTGAATAATCAGCTTCAGTATACATCCGGTGGAAGGAATACTCTAATAAATGATTGTCCAAACTCTGCTGTGCCGATATCTGGCTGCTTACCTGAAACAATCCGATGTGTAAGATAGCAAAAATTGCAGTTTCTATTCTTTTTAGAAGGACAACTAGCTAGCTGACACTTCCAGACAAGGAAATGTGCCATTTTCTGATTTCGTCTTGAATGCCTAGTGAAGCAAACTTGTTCGGGTGCATAGGCGTTTTTGCAAACAACTTCCAGGATTTGTTTGTGGTGTCATAGAACATGGCGAAGGAGCATATTGAGAGGAAGGTGTCTCAAAGAGTTTTTCTCTTTTCAAGATTGCTCCTTTTTACCCTTAGAACACGCGAAGAAATTTCTTTTTCTCTCTTGCATAGTTTGTTTATATGTTGAAGCTGACTGACTAGCTAGGTAGTTAAAGGTTACTTTCTGATTTTACTTTTCCAATTTCTGTTGTTTCTTCTGTAACTAACTATGAAACATGAATTACTGAGAAATGTTATTACATTAGTATTTGCTTGACATATAAAGACACGCATCACCTTGCTGACCCTCCATCAAGATCTTTGTTTATCTTCTTGGTTCTTCAAAAATTGCTAGTTCATTTCACTGCAGTCTATAATTTTGTAACTAATCGAGCCACCTCGTCTAAACGAAGTGCCTGAAAATACTTTTTTTGTTTATACATGTGGCTGTGAGACTCAAAATTCATGTAAAAGTTTTAACTTGGTACAGATGAGTCAGTTTAGGTCTGCACATAGGGAAAGAAAACAAATTTTGAGACTTGATAGATCATGGTTATGCCTTCCAGGCTTTGGTCTAATGAAAAGAGCGTAGTTTGTGATTTGTGGTTAGGTGCATGTCACAAGTACGAAACCACAAACAAAAACATGGTATGGAGAACCATAAAGGGGAGGACTCATTATCTACGGAGTTTCGAACTGTGCGCCACTGGCTATCAAATAGTTCATGGTTATGTTCCACTAATGAAATAGTGACACATGAATCCTCTAACAACTATTTTAATACTGATGCTGGAAAAGGACAGGTGTAATATTGTTGAAACTTACTTGAAGAAAGACAAACAATTGATATTTTTTCTCAAATAAGTGAAATAATAATAGTGGAGATAAGTGATGTTCCATTTCAAAGTTAAAGCAGAAGAAACCAATTGAAACCTGAATTATAAAAGCCATATTATGTTATTTAACTAACGTACATAAGTCATTTGTGGCCTAATTTTGGTAGAACCCCCAATACCGAAAGGGTTTTTGATTCATCATGGAATATTCTATTAGAGTAAACTATACTTATTATTCCACTAAGTACCTACTACTAACACAAACACAAGCATTCGATAACTTTGTGCCTTGCTTTGGGCCAAGTCGACACGGTTTTCCTTTAAAGGCCTTACTTATTTTATATGTAGCTTTCTAATCTTTTCAGCTATTAACGTGAGACTTCTGTTCACACACCCGATAATCTCCCCCTTGAACTAAGTTCCACATGGCCCATCACCACGATCCACAGGTCAATTTTTGAGATTCACTGTGTGCCACACATCATTTGAGTATTTTTATGGCAACTGAAGCCTGCAACTAGCTTCTTTATGTGCGTCTCTAAGTTCATAAGGGTAAGCAAACCAAGCCCCAAACCATCATTTGCCTTCTTCATACTTTCCCGCCAAACATGCGCTCTGATTTCAATTGTTGGAGGGCTAAATCAGTCCAAAGATATTCTTAACATGGTCCACTTTGGGTCAAGTCGGCACAGTTTTTCCCAAAAGGCCTCACACCCTTATATATAGTTTCGCAATCTTTTCGGCTATCAAAATGGAACTTTTGTTTGCACATACAACAAGAATTAACTAAAAATTACAAACATAGATCAGAATACCACCACAGGACACTAAAACTAAGATATCAGAAATAGACTATAAACTGTAAAAGCATAAACAAAATGACCTTGCTAGATAAGTAAAATGTAAAAAACTGATAGAAGAGGATTCTGATGAGAGAAGCACTAATCATAAAGGATTACTATAATTAGACAATGAGATGACCTAAACCATACTTTAAAGTAAGTATTAGTTAGTGACTACCAGCTGTTTTTATAAAACCCAAACTGATGACATTTAGTTTTTATGAAATTAATTGTTTATTTGGACCACTTATCACCCAAACTGTAAATGGTACTTGTGGTTTTCCTTAAACCTGATATCTTGGAATAAACTTTTTCATATAAACTTACTGCTTTATGAAAACTTCAACTGAGTCATGACCTACTCCAATAGTATTTGAATATCTTTAAATTAATTCTGTGGCCAAGTTTTACATCTTTATATAAAGAAGTGACATTCACAATATTTTGTACATGTACACTTGTTTGTTTTTCTATATTGCATAAACATGAATGCCATCAATAGTGCAGAGTGGAGGATCAGGATGGCTGATGGCTCGTTTGAAAATTTGGCACCAGAATCAAGCCTAGTCACAAGAATGTATCTTTCATTCGAACGATTCTTGAAAAATTTGATCTTGATAGTCAGGAGATTCTTGGAGAAATCATGGAACATAGGAAAGAATGAACCAAGGAAGGTGATCCATTGTCTTAAAGTTGGAATAGCTCTAAGCGTTGTATCGTTGTTTTATTATATGAGACCTTTGTATAATGGTGTTGGAGGAACTGCAATGTGGGCTGTTATGACTGTTGTTGTGGTTTTTGAGTACACTGTGGGTAAGTAGTAAGTACTTTTAAAGAAAATCATATTTTTTTTACACTTTTTTGTAGGCTAAGAGTTTTAAGAAAATTGCAGGTGCAACACTATACAAATGCTTAAACAGAGCTACTGGTACTTTTTGTGCTGGATTTCTTGCTATAGGGATCCATTGGATTGCTAATCAATCAGGCAAAAGATTTGAGCCTATAATTATGGGAGTTTCTATTTTCATATTAGGTGAGTGATGTTTGTAAATAAAGATTACCTTTTGCATATAGGATATGACTATGCTATTTGGACTCTCCAAAAATACTACCGCACTTGTGTCAGATCATCCAAAAGCACACTACTTTGGGAGGACCTGGCATGCACACACCTACATTTTTGAAGAGTCCGAGCAACATAGGGATACTGATCATCTGTTCTAATGTTTTATTTCTTCATTCAATTTAGCCTCAGCAGCAACTTTCACAAGGTTCATTCCTGCAGTGAAAGCGCGGTTTGATTATGGCACTATGATCTTCATCCTGACTTTCACATTGGTTTCAATATCTGGATATCGCGTTGCAAATTTGTTGAACATGGCTCACGAGAGAGTATCAACGATCATCATCGGTGCTTCCTTGTGTGTTATTACAAGCATTCTCATATTTCCCATATGGGCTGGTGAAGAGCTCCATAAACTTGTCATTAGTAACTTGGAAAAGCTAGCAGAGTCCTTAGATTGTAAGTATTTTCTTGCCTAAAATTTGGATATCAGTAATAAAATTTCATTATATATTGTTTTTAAAGTTGATCCACAATTGTCCTTTTAGGTTGTGTAGCTGAATTTTTTAGTGACAGTGAAGACACAACAACAAATCCTAAGAAAATGCTAGCTTTCAAGTGTGTGTTGAATTCAAAGGCCTCTGAAGAGACAATGGTAAGTTTTTGCCAATATCAATATAAGCTATGTTACTCGGATTGTTTAAAATACTGTTGGGTGTGTGTTAGATCCTCCAAACAAATGTTTTCAGCATTTGTGGCTGAAATCCTAGCGATCCATCAAGATTTGTGGCACCGACTCATTTTTTACTTCAAAATTGATCCAAATAACCTCAAAACAACTTCAAATTTTACTGATATAACATGGAATTATCTGCTAGGCTAACTTTGCTAGATGGGAGCCTGCTCATGGACTTTTCAACTTTCAACATCCATGGGGAAAATACCTTAAGATCAGCGCGTCAATGCGTAGTTGTGCCTGTTGCATTGAGGCACTAACAAGCTGCATCAATCAAAAAGATCAGGTCAGCTAAATTCTTAAATCTTTCTAAATTCTACTAAAAAATTATAGAACTCTTTAACTAACTAAAAGGCGAAAATTTTCATTGTGTTATAGGCTTCTGAGTTGTTAAAGAATCAGCTTACTAACACTTGCCAACAAGTAAGTTCAAGTACAAGTGAGATACTGAAAGAGTTAGCTTTAAACATGAAAACAATGAGAAAATCCTCCAGGATGGATATGTTAATACAAGAAAAGAATAATGCGATTCAAGAACTAGAAACTCTGATGGAACAACTTTCAGGATTACTTATTATTCAGCCAAAGAATGTAAAGGATGATCAAGAAAAGCCAGTTATAAGAACAAGTAGTACTAATGTTATACCTCTGGTTGAAATCATACCAACTGCAACATTTTCTTCGTTAGTGATTGAAATTGCCACTAGGATCGAAGGGGTTGTTGATGTTGTTGAAGAATTATCAAAACTGGCAAAATTCAAACTTGAGGATGCTGATATGATAATCAAACAGAACAAAGCAGTCATCAAGAATATCATAAACTAGTAGTACTGTTTATAGATAAACTTTACTGTTGATTTCATATGTCTTGCTATGTTCAGGTTACCAATTAATTGCTAGCTATCCAATTTCCTAATTGTCCATTTGATATGGTTTCTACTTTAATTCTATGTCAATTTATGGACCTTTTTGGACAAGGTTTGAATGTCTCTTCCGCGCAAACTAGAATTCTTACGAAAAAAATATGTAATTGAGGTTTAAAATTTTATAAATGATTGCAAACGTCAAGAGAAATAATCTTAACATAACTAATGGAGTACCAACATTACTAATGTCAGTATTATTAATACATCTTATTCTTGGTAAGGCAGAGCTACTAGCCCCTATGCGAGTTCAACCAAACTCAGTAGATTTTAATGGGCAAACTACATAAATCCCATTAGTTTAGGTCTTAATTACTAAGATTCCTGATAGTTTCAAATATTACTTCCTCTCTGCCGAATTTTAAAATTGAGATACGTATTTTATTTTTTAAATTAACTGGGTCTGGTTGTAACTGATTTCCTTAATTAGAGGAGTAAATGATGATTTTTAGAATACATGACAATTAATTCTGAAAATTAAATTAATCAAATCACTTAATATATGGCAGAAATAAAGGAGTGTATTTATGTTTAATTAATTTTATTTATTATTTATTTATTATTCTTTGAAATAATAAATTCATTAATATTATTATTAATAAAAAAAAAACATGTATATCTTGGTCATGTAATTTGATTAATTTCATTTTATTACTCGTAAAATAATAAATTCATTAATGATGTATCTATTATTAATAGATGGCGTATCCTACAAACTAAACACTTAGATACATGTCCTACAAACTAAACACTTAGATACATGAGTATTATACTAGTATCTAGTATTAATTTTGTGTATTTGTTATATGTGTCTATTATTAATTTTCTGTATCTATTTATATGATCTAATTTTAATTTCATGTATCTTTTATATGTATCTAGTATTAATTTGTTGTATCAAATATCAATTTCATACATTATATTCAAAAACATGTATCTCGGATACATAGTAAGCATATACATAAATTATGTGTATATAAATACGGAATGTAATTGAAACACACAAATTTAGGAACAACTCACGATGTTAGAATATCTGTCTTATTATTGATCCAAAAAGAGTAAAAAAAATCAACATTCTTCCTTTTTTTTAGCATCTGAATTTTTTTTCCTCACAAATACATATAATCTTAACTCAGATACATCAACTCTTAACTAGATACATGTACGCCTGATGTGTATCCAACATTGTTGCATATCTAATGATGTATTTATTATGTTAAGTAAAGCTTGACGTAATTCTTCCCTTTTGATTGAGTAGTTCCTATACTTAGATCTATTCTCGGCTTGAATGTTAACGGATGAAGAGTTAGTCCCTGCAATGAGAAACTCATGAGTGAAAATAACAAATAAAAGTTATTTGATTTAGTATAATATTGTTAATGTGTAGTACCTATAACAAGAATAATCTGATTTTGAGAATAACCAGTCATTAAAGTATTTGAGAAACAACAAAATAAAAAAATATAAAACCTAATTTGTAAAACTTTTTAAAATTGAACGTCAGAATATTATGAACTTTAACTAAGATACAAAACCAAGATATAGGAGAATAATAAAATTATAGAAACAAACCTATATGTATAATGTTGATTTGTACATGCAAATATGTATTAAGAGGATGAAGGAAGAAATAGGGAGAAGATGAAGGAAGAAAAATGGTTGGTGGACGTGTGGGTGGGAACGGTAGACGTGAGATGTGATTTATGTGAATATAAAAAAATTGAGTTGTTAATGTGAACCATTAATTAAGAAATTTAAATTTAAGATAGTTATCCAATATCATATTTAAGGGATTTGTGTATCTAATTAAATCTTTTAAAATATATGATATAAATATTAAAAGTGGTAGTATATGTAATTGTTTTAAACTAGAGGTAAATATAGTATATATGGTAGTGATGTATGTATAATTATGTAGTTTTTCCTTTAATAAATTCATTAAATAGGTACAAATATTAAATTAAAATTCAATTATTATCATTTAAAATCATCCTTCTAAAATTCAGAAGGTTTCGCCTGGTGATTTTTGGCCCAATAACTTTGAGCCCATTCAGGTACCCACTGGAGCTCCGAGAAAGAAAAAGAAAGTTCGTCGTCTTTCTTCCTTACATGAAAAAAAAAAAAAACTTCGCGGGGTTTCCAGAGAGATTGTTCGAATTTTTTTTGCTCAAGCAAAAAGCTATAGCTTTCAAAGTTTTGATCTTTTTATCTTATTAATTGCTTTACTTTTTGCCATGGCCGACGAAATTATAACATCGGAGGCAGTTTCAAGTTCGTCTGAGCTGAACTCGTCGTCTCGTATAATATGTCGGGTGTAAGTATTGTTAATTTTTTAGCTTTAATTTCAATATATAAGTTTTTTATGCTTTATTGGTTTCTTTAGTTGATTCAATTTTTCAGCTCTTCAGCAAGTTTTTGAGTTTTCTGCTTAAACACTCAATTGGGATGTTATCAATATTGGGTTTTTGGCTTGTCGTGCTCAAATTAGAAACTAGAAGTAACTTAGAATTAAATGGACTAAGCAACTCATGCTTGGGTTAGTGTAGTTTGCCTTCATTACACTCCCCTCTTTAGGTGTGGCTCCTGTGAACACGGGATGGTTTGTGCACCAGGTTGACCTTTTTTGGAATGAAATGGACGAATAGAACGGAATATTAATCGTCAAATAGCATGGGCAATAGGATGTTGAGGTCCGAAATTTGAAGTGAATTCTTTTTTATAAAGAGAATTCATATAGATGACCCCAGCTAATTTGGGGTTGAAGGGTAGTTGATTGATTGATTTGTTGGAGTCTTATTTGCATCTTCCTGACATTTAGATTGAGTTGAGAGTTTTGATTTGTGGGTTATGCCATTTGTGATTTGTCACAGATTTTTTTTTTCTATTTGCATGTTGATATAGAGAAATGAGTGTAGTTCTTTCAGATGACAATGAAATCAAAAGATGGATTGTTATACATGAACTTTAGTACAACCGTATGTGTAACAAAGTTGACCAGAATTTGGTGTACTTGGGTCACTTTGTTTGCAGAAGACTCTTAGTGAATGCTAAAATGTTGGATAAGTGCATTTCCCAAAAGTCTTCACGTTATGGGTTACTTTTTGGGGTGGGAAGGGTGGGGAATGGAGTCTATTTGAATCTGCTAGCGGTTAGGCTGATTTGTATAAATTAGTAATATAATAATGCTTTGACAAGACTGTAGAGTTCATTGAGATAAGCAGAGAAAATTAAGGGAATAAAAGGGAAACAAAACGAAATCATACATCATTCATGTCTCATAGCACCAAAGCTATTGATCTGCAACTTCGAGTTCAAATTCAGATTTTTAGATTCTAGGACCAGAATGCAAACTGCTCAGTTATGGATGCTTAATAGTACAAAAGTTGCCTTTTCGTCACAGTGAACTGCTTGATCTGTCTAAACATTCACCAAATGGAACTTACCCGGATGGATGACGGATGAACTTTCACTCATGCGTTACCAACATATTTGACTAGTTCCCCATTCAGGGATTTTGGAGTGCCTATATGATGCCTATCTTATAAATGTATTATGCTTGCACAATTATGGACACAGGCAGGCTTAGCATTTGAGGGATCAAAGTGATTATCAGACATGTTAGTGTATAGTCCATCTGATTTTTTTTATTGATGAAGAGTCCATCTGAAAATTGAACAAGATACTGTACAATTTCATGTTAAAATCCTCATTGTTTGGGGTATTCAGTTGTCTCCCTTAAAGATCTAAAAATATAAACCTAATACTTTCCTCCTATGGTATTGAGGCGAATAATTTTTCATTCACTGTAGGATATGTGAAGGTTGAAACATTATTTCAGGTGAAAGGGGATCAATTCCTGGAATTGAACTCATGAACATGGAAGTTTCACCTACATAGTTCATCTATTCTTTAGTTCCTTCCTATTCTACATTCTGGGCATACTAGAAGTTATTCACTAAGACGAATATGTTGACTTCATCATCATTTACTATTTTGACCTGCCTATTTTACATTCTACCAATGCTGCACATGAGAAGTCTCATCAAAAGTTTCAGATTGTGCAAATCTCTGATCATTTCTATCATGGAATCTACTTCATTTATGATTACCAGTTTGCGCCAAAAAACTAGCAAAAAATACACACATTCTGAGGTTATCTTGGAAAGACCAAAAGAAAAGTTGTGTATGCATTGATTCCTATCGTATTTTTTCCCATGCTTATTCAATATTATGGGAAAATTGAAAATCTCATAATTTCTTCTTAGCAAGTTGCTTGTCTATCAAAATTGTGAGTGGCTATAATAACAGCAATGCTTACTTTTTGTGCAGTTGTCAAAAGCAATTTTCGCAGTATACCTGTCCTCGGTGTAATACCCGTTATTGCTCTCTGCCTTGTTACAAGGTAAGTGAAAAATCCGCTCCTAAGTGAAGCTGGGAAAACTATGATTTTTTGCACTTCCTTTTTTTTTTCTTCCGAAATCTACCTACGCTGAAAGTTGTTATTGTTAGCATGTGATGGCTATAAGTCCCATATATTGTGGAGCATCTATTGAACCATCGTCCCTGATTTTTCTTAATGATATTGGTGGCAGTCTCATAGTCTTCGTTGCACTGAATCCTTTATGAGAGAGAATGTCATGGAGGAACTACAGCATTTGCAACCAGATGATGGAAGTAAGCAGAAAATGCTGGACATACTTAAACGATTCCACTCAGAAGATGAAGCAGACATTATGGATGAAGATGGTAAGCATTGCTTTGTGTCTGCAATAATGAATCTATTCCTGCTTGATGCGTTTCCACAGAATGACATTTCATTAATTATTATCGTGTTGAGAGGAGTAACATGAATCTTGTTTTTGTTTTCTACAATTTAAAAAAAATAAAAATTTCATTGATACTACTTTTGTTGTACTTCACAATAAGGATGTTTGATTTGCTCAACAAATTTTGTTTCAGGGGATTCTTGTTGTATTCATGTATCATCAATCATGTTGCTTTGCGATGTGGTTGTATGAATGAATCTTATATAATACTCACTCTACCTTACCATATTTTCATGAAATTATTGAACTGACGATACATGCATTATAGAGGACAACACGACTTACATTTTTTATCGCTGCAATTCTTAACCATAACTTTCCCTTATTGATCTTGTTACATCAGATTCCCCGTTGTCTGAGGAAACTATTCAAAAAGTTCTATCTGGTATGTTCCCGAAATTTCAGATTTTGATTCTATTTTTTCTCCTCTTGGTTCTTTGGGTTTCCTTCAAGTTAAATTCTTCTTCTTCTTTTTTGCGGGTGGGTTGTTGTGGTCGCTTCCTTTTGTATGCAGGAAACCAGATAAGTTTTGAAGATTTGTCTGCTGAAGAAAAGAAACATTTCCAAAGGGCTGTTGCCTCAGGTGAGTTGAGCAAATTGATTAAGCCCTGGGAGCCGTGGTGGTCGAAGCCTTCTGCCACTTACATATCTCTTGGTCAGGATGGAACTCAACTAGTCCAGCCACTTGTGAAGGAGGATACAGCTGTGTCTTCGGAAGATGGATTAGAAAGTGACCCTTTGCACGACATTCCACTTGGCCCCGACTCTCCATTACCTTCAGTTAGTAAGCTCAGTGCAGCCGGGCCATCCCCTTTACTGGCTGTTCACCTTGTTGATATCATGTACAGTTATTGCTTTACTCTTCGCCTCTACAATGGTGACTGGCAATCAGATCCCATAGGACCAGCCACAGTTTTGTTGAGCGTCTCTTCTGTTCTTGGTCAAGGGGGGCAGCCAGAGACAGTCCTGGAAGCTCTATCCCACTGCATGGAGCAAACATGCTCACCAGCCTTCAGACACATGGGTGGACTGCAATTTGCATTGGGGCTAATCAACGACACAATAACCCTTCTTCATCTTGATACTCCAGCCTTAGTTTGCATGCTTTGTGATCTAAGGAGGCTAATCCAATACGCGGAGAAGGATTTGAAGTCAGAGAAGTCCCGCAAGTCCAAAAGTTCTGAAATCAAAACGAAGCTCAAGTCTGCAGAAAGGAAGGTTTATTTTATCATGTGTTGGGCTCACGAGCAGCCACAAGAAGCTTGGTCTTCCATAGCAGCCATTGTTGAGGCAGAGAAGAGCCGACTAGTGGAATTCATAGGGAGTAAGACGAGTGTTCCGAAAATGAAGAAAGTACAGAATGAGGGCAAGCCTCTGATTAAGGAGGTTGAATAACTGTCTCTTCCTTCTGCATGACAAGCTGCAGCAGAAAACACAAGAATCAGTGATGCTTGTAAAGATGTTAAGTTCAGATCACTGAGTTTTGACTTTGTATGATTGCCTGAATTTTTTTATTCACTTTCTCTTTGAAACTTTTTCATGGGCCACTGAAACAATTTAAGAGAAGAAAAGAAAAGGCTTATATGGAAAAGAGATAATTTACTTATCTGCCTTATTACTATTACTAATGTACTATTGTTAAAAAAAAAGTTGTTCATTTTTATTCGTTCAGTTTGTAGTTTGTATACAAATGAAAAGATATTTTATGGTTTAGTTCCTCTTTGTTGACTATAGTTATTTCTCAATGCATTTCTTGAAATATTAAATTCATTACTCAAGGGAGCATATCGTAAGATTGTCATTCTCTTTATTCCTCCATTCACTTTGACTCATCATATTTGTAAATCTGACTAATCTTTAGAGCTAAATTAAATTAATTTACTATTTAAATGTTGGGAAAACTTTTTTAAAAAAAAACTATAAATTGCAATCTTGTGAAAATGGCAGATTTGTAATTTCGAGTTAGTCAGAGCCCATTTCTGGCTAAAATTTCTAATCAATGAACTGATAAAACCCAGTCCATTACAGTGGAAGAAGTTTCGTGATTTTCTCTTATTGTCATTTCATCGAACAGTTGCAGAGCACTCATCGGAAAATTCTCAATGAACACATAACGAGCAAAAACTTTCACCGGAAATTTGTAGAGAAATCGGAGAAAATGGGTGATGTAGCTGATAAGATAGCTTATTTTCAAGCGATCACCGGGGTGGAAGACGCCGGTTTGTGCACTGAGATCCTCGCTGCCCATGGCTGGGATCTCGAACTGGCGATCTCTGTTTTCACCTCGCAAAATCACCATCCTGCTACTGAGTATGCATCCGAACCCACCACCTCCAATACACCACCAACGAGCACGAATCAACCACCGGCAGAAACTGGACTCGTTGCCGGTGGCCGCGGCGGACCGCCGGGATTAGCTTGGAAGATTATTACTCTCCCCTTCTCCATCATTTCCGGTAGTCTAGGGTTGATTTCAGGTGCTGTGGGGTTGGGTGTATGGGCGGCAGGTGGTGTACTTTCGTATTCGTTGAGAATGATCGGTTTCAATTTGGGGCTTAATGGTGAATCCTCTTCACCTTTGGTATCTGTATCTGCATCAGCAGCGGAGGCAATGAGTTTCGTGGATAGTTTTGATAGGGATTTTGGGAGTATTAGGCCGAGTTTTATTGCTGAAGGTTTTATGGATGCTTTGCAGAGGTCTAGGCATGAGTTTAAGCTGCTTTTTGTGTATTTACATTCGCCTGAGCATCCAGATACGCCTATGTTTTGTGAAAGGACTTTGTGTAATGAAGCATTGGTAGCATTTATCAATGAGAATTTTGTTGCTTGGGGCGGAAGTATTAGAGCTAGTGAGGGTTTCAAGATGAGTAATAGCTTGAAGGCATCAAGGTTTCCTTTTTGTGCTGTTGTAATGGCTGCGACAAACCAAAGGATTGCTCTGCTTCAGCAGGTAAACAAAAAGTTATATGATTGTTTTGTTTTATAATGCTGTATAATATGGTGCAGTTCTATTTTGGTTGAGTATATGCAAATACTAAATCCAGAACTAGAAGTTGCTTTATTTAGTTAGAGACTAGCTTTCTATTACGTGTTGGAAACTATAAATTCTAGACTGAATAGGGATCACTAACTCAAAAGCAGTCAGCCGAATCATCTGGATAAACTTGGGATTGCTTGAGAAGTAAATCCTTGAAGCTATTCCTTCCACAAGTTCAAGCATCTGTAGCTTTTTAGTGTGATAGAGTCCTCTATAACTTGTTAACAGTCCTTTATATTGGTTAACCCTGTATAGAAGAACCCATATGACATATCAGAAGACAATGCATGTCAAAATATGATTTTTTTATGGATTGCATGATTTTGTTTAAGGACTTTGGTCGACAATATTGGACTGGGACAGAGCAATGATGACATTAACCAGTTTGTTGACCTACCTAATTTTGCATGAGATGCTCTTGAGTTTGTCAAGCACTCAAGCCTCTATCGTCAAGCCTGAACTTTGTTCTGCTTCTTACTTAAAAAAACTATCTCTTATGCGTAGCCTAATGGATTGGCTAGAAGCCTAGGATGTATTTGCTTATACACAGTGCATATCCGCTGTTTCTTATGTCACTAATAATGAAGTACATATGAGGAAATGAGAGACTTTTTGTTAGCAACGTTGGTTAGTTCAAGAGGATCAAATTGATTATGGGATATAAGATGATATGATTGCTTATCTAACTCCAAGTAGTTTTTTCTGGCTATTTGTGTTAACTTCGTCATACTGTTATACTAGTAAGTATCTGGAAGTTTCTTTCGAATTATGTAGACTTATAGTGTATCTTGAGTGTATATAATTGTTGTATGCTTAGCTAAGATGATATCTGAGATTTAGATATGTTGATGGCTTATGGATGTTATGTCCCTCTTTTTGTTACTTAATTATAACCTTGGATGAAATAGAGAGAAATGTGGCTGCTCCTATGACTCTATGTCACCTTTTTCCTACCCAGAGTCAAACCTTACGCTTCCTGCATAGATATCAGTGCACATATACTTATAAAAGAAATAAAAATCAGGGCTGTTCCATTCTTAAAAAAAAAGTTGAAAAAATCAGGGCATATATGTATAAAGCAGTAATCTGGTTAATATCTGCTGGCTTCTACAAACTTGACACCTTAAAGAAAAGGGAAAAAGTAACTGTCACAAAAGTTTCATTATTTTGGAACAATGTTCTAGTATTTTTTGTTAAGTAAAAAGAGTGTGCGTTGGTATGAATAATATGATTGTTGTTAGAGGCAGGCTGATAACCTCTTGCAGACAACATTATCCTCAATTCTCTTCCTTTTTTTGGGTCAACCCCTAATTCTCTTTTACGCGTCACTGTTTCTTGCAAGCTCAGTTTCTTTCGCCTCCTTGTCTTCTGTTAATTGATACATGTTCATGATGTTAGAAGCTATAGTTTTGAAACTAAACACCCCTTTGGAGTGTGGTGTGGGGATATCTCTTTCTGTCTCTAGCAACTATCTTAAAAGACATTACATTGATTAGCACTGGTTAGCTTTTGGCCCTGTTTTATTTTGTGCTTCATTGTTTGGCCTAGTCAATTCGACTTAATAGGAAATGTTTTGTCATTCAGTGGGTACATATCACGTGCAGATTTTTCTGTGGTTTATGTTAGATCTGTCCTTTTCTATTGTCTTAATCCTTCTTAGCTATACCATAAGCTAGATATGGAGGCTTGTATCTTTTGTTGTGAAAAGCTAATTAAAGTTCTATTTGCCTTGTTATATACCAAAAGAACTGCAAATTCGTACCAGATACTAGCTAATGTTTAGTGTAGAAGCGAACTTACTGGCCTGCCTTTTTCTATTAAAGCTGCTTCATTGACCTCTCCTTTACTTTGATGGCTTTTTGTACATCATAGTCTGATGAGCACTTTGCAGGTTGAGGGGCCAAAATCTCCTGATGAACTGCTTACTGCACTGCAAATGGTGCTCGAGGAAAGTGCACCTGTGCTTGTTTCTGCCAGGCTTGAAGCAGAAGAAAGGAGAAATAATATCCGACTAAGAGAGGAGCAGGATGCTGCTTATCTTGCTGCACTAGAGGCTGATCAGGTATATAGTTTTAGGTTTTTAAAATAGGCTTTAGCAGTTCAATTTTGAGAAAGGGTACAAAGTAATTTGTGCGCTGCTGAACTGTTCATCCTATACCAGGCTAGAGAGCGTCAGAGGCAAGAAGAGCAAGAGCGGCAGGAAAGGGAAGCTGCTGAAGCTGAAAGGAAAAGAAAGGAGGAAGAAGAGGCTCGTGAAAGAGCAGCTCATGAAGCTGCTGAAAGAGAAGCTGCATTGGCTAAAATACGTGAGGAGAAATTACAGTCACTGGGCCCTGAACCTGCAAAGGGTCCCGATGTTACTCAAGTAATCATCTTGTTCTTGTTTCTTTTATTTAAACATGCATCAGTCTATGTCATAACTCTAGAAACATGGTTGTTTCTATTGGTTTTGAGTAAGCAACTAGAAAACTTGCGAGTAAAATACACATACTAAATGCAGTAGAAATTGCTACTTTTCAGATGATTAAATTATTTGTTGGTTTCTTGTATCCTGCAGGTTTTGGTAAGGTTTCCTACTGGTGAGCGCAAAGAGAGAAGATTTCAATGTAGTACAACTATACAATCTCTGTATGACTATGTCGATTCTCTTGGATGCCTGGAGGTTGAAAAATTCAGCCTCGTGTCCAACTTCCCTCGCACAGTCTATGGCTCAGAGAAGCTCTCTCTGTCCTTGAAAGATGCTGGATTACACCCTCAGGCCAGCCTTTTTGTTGAATTGAACTCATGAGAACGATTGCTGTCTTGTGCTAGAGATAATAACATTTGTTGAAAATGGTTGTATGTCAATTAGAATTGGGCAATGAATTCAATTAGATGCACTTTTGTCTATTGTACCCTAGTTAATTTTCTACTGCTTTATCGTTAAGTTTCTGTTAATACATATATAGTTCAATTGTAATTGGCTGTAAAATCAATGACCACTTAATCTAGCAGATTATCGTTATATTCACATGAAACTCCAGATTGCAAATGGATTCAGGTACCGTCTTTTGATTGCATTTTTCAATAGGTAGAGTAATGTTACTCAAATCTAACAACTAAGAATGAGCAAAAACCATCCAACAAGTACATGTAAGTTGCTTGCAGTATTGCTGAAAAGAAGACCAATTGATTATGGGAAATTGTTGTACACTAAACACTTTGAGGTACCCAAATCTTAATCATGAACACACAAATATATATATCTGTATCTCTCTCTCTATATGTATATATCAAAACATGCGAATTGGCAAAATCTTTGCTGTTTTTTGATACTCTGTGAAATCGATCGTGCATGAAAGTTAACTCGAACACCATTGTCAATAAAGAAAGACCAAAATGTAGCAAGACACAAGCAAGCAAGCTTGGAGAAAACAAAATATACAAAAATGGCTTCGTCCGGGCTCGAACCGGAGACCTTCAGTGTGTTAGACTGACGTGATAACCAACTACACCACGAAACCTTGTTGTTCTAAGTACCAATTTTTTTAATAAATTATAATTTTCAGCCACTAATTACGTTTAAGATTGTAATACGCGGCTAATTAGACGTTAAATCAACGGCGATTAGCAACTTGATTATCTGAAAAGCGAAAGGTTAGTTGTCAAAAGTTGACAAATTATTAACCCTTTAACTCAAAAACTGCCATTTTTCCAGCTGCTTCTCTCTTCTCCATTCCCCTAAATTCTCTATTAACAAATTATGATTTTTTTAGGGATTTTGAGATTTAGGTTTTGAAATTTGTTTGCCCTAATTAATCTAGCTAGCTATATGCGTTTCAGTACTGTGTTTGAATTGTTAATTAGTTGAATTCTTCAAATGGGGGTTCTCAATTTTTCCGGTTTAATTTTGCTGAAAGCTGAGCTTTTTCAATTCCAATTCCGATTTGGAAGAGTTATTGATTCCTATTCTGTCGCCTGTGAAGCATTTTCTGAACCCTTTCTTTGATTTCATTAATTTTCTTCTTCTCTAAGTTTAGTTCTTTTTCTTTTTTTTTTTTTTTTTTTTTTTTTTGTTTTGTTTTTGGGTTTGGAGAGATGAATTCTGCGAGTTCTTGGTTTGAAAAAGTGAAATTGGATGAACCTGAAATTGTTGAAGTATCACCAGACGAGAGATACATTCGGGTAATTTCTATTTTTCTCTTTATGGTTTCTATTTATATTTGCCAAGTTTCTATTTTAGGATTATCTGATTAATCCAACTGTAGGTCCTGCTCGTTGTACTTTGTTCATTTCATTTTATAAGTTAATGCTAGAAAATTGTGGTAGTTGTATCATTTGATTTGAAAGTGAGTCTTGTTAAAAAGGGCTTATCCCATATAAAAGGGTGTGGTGTAGTGGTCAATGAAGTGGTTGAGAGTCATGAGATCTCAGGAGTTTCCTGCGGGGATATTACATGTATTCCCCCTGGGGTAGCTACAAGCATAAACCAGTTTAATAAATTACGTAGAGTGATCGCACAAATTATTTGCAAGCTTGCTTGCACACACGTGGGGAAGTTGAATCTCTCTAAGAATGGAGAACCCCGGACGTGATATTGCTAAAAAGCACCTTTTTTATATTTAATGATAAGGTTATTAATCAACAAAGCAAAAATAAAATTCTTAAAAGATGAGATAAATTCAGAAGCACTTATTAGATAATATAACTAGGTGATTCTTTCCATTTGTCCTAGCCTTAGTGGATAGAGTGTATCACTATTGTTATTCCTTATGTTTGCCTTTCTGCAAAGGGTTCTTCAAGTGCCTATGAAGAGAGTTGAGAGGTTCACGAAGTGTTTACTTTAGGTCAGAAAAAAGCTTCAAAATCTTTATAAAAGGAAGAAAGATTGTCAACTTGTTAAAGATAGTAATATTTTTTTAAACTTTAAATTTAATTTTTGAGACATGATTGTGATTGGTTATCATATGATATTAATTTCTGTTTCATTTGTGGGTTTTGGTGGTATTGTCACCTTCTTTTTGTTTCTCTTCCTCCAGTATAGTGAAATCTTGGGAAGTGGAGCATTTAAGACTGTGTATGGCTCCGACACCCATCTCCTTTTATTTTCTTGCATTTTAAGTCTAACCTCATCAGCATTATACATTTTCAAGTCTTTAGCGATTTTCAAATCTTTTCATATGTAGCTACAAGGCGTTTGACAATATTGATGGAGTAGAAGTTGCCTGGAATCAAATTTGCATAGATGATGCTTTGCAGTCGCCTGAACATTTGGAGAGAACATATTCTGAGGTTCACTTGTTGAAAATGTTGAAGAATGAGAACATTATAAAATTATATACTTCATGGGTGGACGATGTGAACAAAAGTATTAATATGATCACCGAATTATTTAGTTCAGGGAGCTTAAGGCAGTGAGTACTATATTTCTTTCATATTTGCCCTTCTTATTTATCTTTCATGCAACCTCCAGATCTTTTTATTCTTGTATCTTTTGCGTTCTCTCCCTCTTAGCTATCGGAAAAAGCATAAGACAGTTGACACAAAAGCCATTAAACATTGGGCTAGACAAATTCTCCAAGGTTTACATTATCTCCATAGTCACAATCCACCGGTTATACATAGAGACTTGAAATGTGACAATATATTCATCAATGGAAACCATGGAGAAGTTAAACTTGGAGATCTTGGATTGGCGACAATTATGGAGCAACCTACTGTTCGAAGTGTTATTGGTAGTTATTTGACTTAGACTTGCTGTTTTGGCTCCATCAAAATTAATTGTTAACCCCTCTTACCATTCTTTGTGTTTTCTCTTTGTCAGGTACCCCTGAATTTATGGCCCCTGAGCTATATGATGAAGAATATAATGAACTTGTTGACATTTATTCTTTTGGCATGTGCATCTTGGAGCTAATAACAAGTGAATATCCATATAATGAGTGTAGAAATCAAGCACAAATTTATAAGAAAGTCACGTCTGTGAGTTTTAGTTGTTTTGGGCTTTTACTTTATTTTACTTGAAAATAATTGCAATGCTAAGGAAAATATTTGATTTCAGGGAATAAAGCCAGCGTCTTTAGCAAAAATAGCAGATCCTCATGTAAAACAATTTGTCGAGAAATGTTTGGCCCCAGTATCAGTAAGATTGAGTGCAGCTGAACTTTTGGAAGACCCATTTCTTTCATCCGAGAGCTTGAAAAACCCCGTATGTGATCATTTGCAGCCCACAAATTTTGTGCCTGAAGCACAAAGCTTGCCGAAGTCAAGTTTCATGGATGTAGACCTTGCACAAAAGTTACACAGTGACATGTCCATAGAAAGCAAGACTGCATCTCCTCGTTTTTCTAATCTAGATATCGTGAGACGAAATGGGAGAAACGAATTTAGGTTACAAGGTGACAAGCATGATGATCGTTCAATTGTGTTTTCACTGCGAATAGCTGAATTGACTGGTATTTGATCATTCTTACAGAATAATACATGGAGTATTTGCAAGCAAATGTTTGACTCTTTTCTCCATTTTTAACAGGTCGGATCAGGCATGTGCACTTTGTATTTTGTATTGATGCTGACACTGTGATGTCAATAGCTAGTGAGATGGCAGAGGAGCTTGAGTTGCCGAATGACGATGTGGCAACAATAGCTGAATTGATTACTGACTTCATTTTCAAACTCTCAACAAGCCAGAAATATTCTTTTGGGAGTTCGTCTGCAGTGAATAACTCATCCAATGATTCAACTTTGATAACAGAAGATCATATTATCGGTGAAGGCATTACATCTTTGAATCAAGGGAGAGCATCAACCTCAGATGTGGAGTATAACAACGTTTTAAGGTCTCTTGGCAATGAGTCAGATAACATCAATGTACCCAAAATCCATACTCTAAGCAACAGTAAGGGGAGTCTAGGTGATGCTGTAATGAGTGATTGTACCACCAAAACTTCAGGGATCTCCTTTGATAGCTTGCTGAATGTCATATCTAATGATTTCAGTTCTAACTCTCTTATCGACGGGGCAAATGACAAAAATCAATTGCAGGATCTCAAGTCGGAACTTGATGCCATCGATATACAGTATCAACAATCTTGTCGTGAACTCTCGAGAATGAGAGAGGAGGCAATTGAAAATGCTAGAAAGAAGTGGACTGGTAAAAAGAAAATATGTACTTAACTGTTTGGTACGTATTTTGGTTTTATTTCATTCTTTATCAAACTACCTAGCAGTGTTAATGAAGTGAATTGTTTGTATACATGCTCCTAGTTGAGCTTTTGCAAGCTTAGTGTTTCCTTTTGACTTGTGAGTTGCTCACCGGGAACATACAACAAAAACATACCCATTGAATCCCACAAGTGAGGTTGATTGTACGCAGACCTTGAGGCTCTTTCCCAAAGACCCTCGGCTCAAAGTGCAATAAAGAAGGAGGCAGCAGAGAGAGTGATAATCGAAAAACAATAAACAATATACTTAGATTATTGAAAACAATAAAAAACAACGATAAAATTCAACAATCAAGAACTACCAATCGAATAAAAAAGAAAGTGTGTTTACACATTACAATTGAAGAACAGGAAATTTTGGATATTGAAAAGACTTTTCCACACCTTAAGGCTTAAGTGATGATAAAATTGAATGTATTTCTAGTTAGCACATGATTAAGATTGCAATTACTTTGACGTTCAACATAAACATTATTAATATATGACGAATCTAACTCTTAATCGACCATAGAAAAGAAAACTCATTTGGTCGATCCGTCTCATACATAGTTGATTGACTAATATAAATAACTGGTCGTAAATTTTTCCTTGTTCTAACAGGTCTTTATAAAATAATTCGAATGAAAATTTTGACTTGTACACGATCGATAAATAGTCAATAATAGTCTAGTTTTTGTTTATGTAATTGAAATTTCAAGATATTATCATGGATTTTTTGATATGGAATTTGAAATTATATGATATGGTTATTTTCAAATTATAGGATTGAAAAATGAAAAGTGGCTAGTTCTTTGAGTACACACATTTCCTATTATAGAATACTACTTAAATGTCTATGTTCGTTAAATCAATTCGACTTTTGTCTATATACATATATACTATATAGTTTTAAAGAGTTTTATTTAGGTGGTCGTTTTCACGTCACAAAAATAAAACAAAATACAAGTTGTGTAAGTAATTATGATGGACCACAGCAGTCATCATCACATGCATATATAGACAGGAAATAATTAAAAGCGGATTCATAATTTAAATTAAATGAATTTAATTTTAAAGTTTTTTTTATATTAAACTCATTATAGTATCAAAATTCGGAATTATGTTGAAGAATCATGACGTGACACAACTTGATAGAAAAATACAATATTCTTCAATCTGTTATCTACTTGTAACTTTTTACTTTTAGTTGTCAAGAAAAAATGTCATCTTCATGCATCTTTTCAAAGAAAAGATACTACTGTTCTTCTAACCATCTATTTTTTACACCATCAACGTAGTAAATTATCCTCCCTATTTCAATTTTTAGATATATATCGTTTGACTTGACATTAAAGTAAAGAAAATAAAATTATAATTATAATCTAAAACAAATGTAAACACATGGAGGATTATAATTTAGTTAATTAATGATTAAAAAAGGAATTTTTAAAGTTAAAGTTGCTTGATCGGTGCAGTAATGTCTATTGTATGCGGTCCTATGTTGTATTTCTACAAAAAGAATATTTTCACAGCTCGTTCCCATATCATCCTGTTACGTGTTAGGTAGAGAGATTCTTCCACGTTTAAATGCAAATCATATGGTTCTAATGTATCTAATCCTTCTCTCTCTCTTTGTACTATTCAAGAATTCACCTAATCCAATAATACAGAAACAAGAATAAAATAAAAGATTCTCCAACATTTGAAAGCAAATATATAGGTAGAGGCAATAATTCATATATATCACTGGTCACATACAAAAAAAAAAAGAAACAAAACAAATTCAACCAATGGAAGAATCTGCATCTGCAATCAAGACTCCTCTTTGTAAGACTCTTTTTCTCCTAACTCAATTTGATTCTGTGTTGCTCGGGCTCTTTAAATATGTCAGTACATCCATCTGTATTAGATCCTAAAAAAACGAATGAGTTTTTATAGGATCTGACATGTTGTAACAACATTTCTGAAGGATCCGAACATTAACATAGGTGTATTTGAGATCCAAAATTGAAAACTCTGTCTGTTTTGTAGTATCCAATTTTGATCATGGCATTGCATCAAGCTCTAATGTCAAAGTCAACAAGGATGATGAAGACGAAAATTCGCCAATCGAACAAGTTGCTCTTACTGTTCCAACAACTGATGATCCTTCACTACCTGTACTCACTTTCCGAATGTGGTTTTTAGGGACACTTTCGTGTGTTCTGTTATCATTTTTGAACCAATTTTTTTGGTACAGAACAGAGCCATTGACAATTACAGCAATTTCAGCTCAAATTGCTGTGGTTCCTTTGGGTCAACTTATGGCTGCAAAGATAACAAAAAGGGTATTTTTGCAAGGATCTAAATGGGAATTCACTTTAAATCCAGGCCCTTTTAATGTTAAAGAACATGTCCTCATCACCATTTTTGCAAATTCTGGTGCTGGAACTGTTTATGCTATTCATGTTGTCACTGCTGTTAAAGTCTTTTATAAGAAAGACATTACCTTCTTTGTTTCTCTTATTGTTATCATCACAACACAGGTAATTAATCGTAACGACTGACTGACGATGTATATAACTTTAAACGGTGTAATTTTTTGATAAGATTTTTTGAATGGTAGGTGTTGGGATTTGGATGGGCTGGAATTTTCAGAAAGTATTTGGTTGAGCCAGCAGCCATGTGGTGGCCTTCCAATCTTGTCCAAGTCTCATTATTCAGGTAAGTTTCGTAATCGCCGTTACACTATCAAATAATAACTCGAGAGAGGTAATAATCGTTCATATTAATAACATATAGAATAAAAGTCATCACATTACATGTTAAAATCAGCAGCATAGGGAGTTCAATCGATCTTCTTCGTCGAAAAAGTTATATGGCATAATTGAGATAAAAATGATTTTTATACAAATATAAATTTTAAATTGAGAGAAATTGTTGATTGAGACCACGATCATTATTTTGGGTAGGTTGCGGCTGATAAATATGACAGCGACACTTGGACCCCACAAGTTGTTTTTTTGAAAATATTCTTTGGGAATTAGGTGAAAAATAAATAATTTTAGAAGATATTTATATGGGATATTAAATGGAAATTTCATTATGTTAGGTAATTAGATATATAAAATTATTTTTTCTTGAATACACACATTTAATTAGCGTTAATGACAAAGTCAATGAATGTTGCGAACGAAATAGTAGTAAAATTCAAACTCGTAACACTATGATCAAATTATAACCTTAAGATCATGACCGCGATGTTCCACAAGGGTGTTTGCAACATATTTTAAAGTGAGAAAATGGATTGCAATCACAATAAAATAAGAAGAAACATAACTTTATTCATCAAGATTGCGGGTACAATTCTGTTCTTGATTCTCCTCTCATAGGATTTATCCATGATTTGAGGGTCGTTAATGGCGTATTTCTCGAACTAAGATAATTTAGATTTGACCTCTATATGAATATTCCATGACTTTTATGGAATATATCGAGGTCTTGATACCTTTATGAAATTTTTGAGATGCCTTTTAAGAGAATTTAGTACCTTTATATAGGCATAAACTAGGGTTTATGATTGAGTAACCTCTAAGAATTCTAATTGAAACTGAACACACCTTCTAGAGTCACAATTTGAATTGAACACTAGAGTTCCACAATATTTCAATGTCTACAAATGCCCCCTGCTTCAAGGCTTGCCGGAGTGTAGACTTGACGAAACTCAAAGACAAGGCTTGAAGTACTTATTCTTCCACCTTTACGGCTTCAAGTTTTTAGATTTGATTTATGAGAGAAGAGATGAAGGCCAAATTTGGTCCTACTGGGCGTGTCAATTTGTTTGCAACAAATTTTAAAGTGACAGAAAATAAATTGCAATCACAATAAAATAAGAAGAAACATAACTTTATTCATCAAGATTGCAGGTACAATTCTGTCCTTTTCTTGATTCTCCTCTCATAAGATTTATCCATAATTCGAGGGTCATTAGTGACATATTTCTCGAACTAGGATGATTTAGATTTGACCTCTATATGAATATTCCATGACTTTTATGGAATATATCGAGATCTTGATCCCTTTATGAAATTTTTGAGATGCCTTTTAAGAGAATTTAGTACTCTTTATATAGGCATAAACTAGGGTTTATGATTGATTAGTCTCTAAGAATTCTAATTGAAACTGAACACACCTTCTAGTCTCTAAGAATTTGAATTGAACACGTCTTGCAGAGGCCCACAAAATTTCAATGTCTACAAAGGGACTACTCTTTTTCACATGAATATGTTTGTGGGATCTTTACACGTACAAGTATTCACATATTATACACTTATATATAGATTATACATCGGTCAGCTATTTTTAGTTTAACATAGAGCTTCATTTGCAGGGCTTTACACGAGAAAGAAGAACGTTCTAAAGGAGGGCTAACACGTACTCAGTTCTTTATAGTAGCCTTTATCTGCAGTTTTGCATACTACATTTTCCCTGGATATCTCTTTTCAATGTTGACATCTTTGTCATGGGTATGTTGGATCTTTCCAAAATCAGTGTTTGCCCAACAACTTGGTTCGGGCCTAAAGGGGCTTGGAATTGGAGCAATAGGCCTTGATTGGTCCTCTATTTCGTCCTACCTTGGAAGCCCATTAGCTAGCCCATGGTTTGCTACAGCTAATGTTGCTGCTGGATTCATATTTGTTATGTATGTTTTGACTCCAATATGTTACTGGTTAGATATCTTCAAAGCCAAAACATTCCCAATTTTCTCTGATGGAATGTTCACTTCCAATGGCCAAGTTTACAACATATCAAGTATCATTGACTCTAATTTCCATCTTAATATTGATGCCTACGAGCAACAAGGACATCTTTATCTTAGTACATTTTTTGCGGTTACTTATGGAGTTGGCTTTGCTGCTCTCAGTGCTACTGTCATGCATGTTCTCTTATTTCACGGAAGGTAAGAAACATTGGGTTGGGGCGAGCTTAAATAGCTTGGGACTGAGGCGTGATTGTAGTTGTTGTTGTACTAATTTGACATGCTATACATGAAAAAGGGAAAGTTATGTTATAATGAGTTTTATCGATTTCAGGGAGATATGGGAGCAGAGCAAATCAAGCTTCAAAGATCAGAAAATGGACATACACACTAGACTAATGAGCAAGTATAACCAAGTACCTGAGTGGTGGTTTTGGTGCATTCTTGTAGCGAACATTACACTCACTATCTTTGCTTGTGAATATTACAATGAACAACTTCAGTTACCTTGGTGGGGAGTTATTTTAGCTTGTGTCATTGCCTTTTTCTTTACCCTTCCTATAGGAATCATCACCGCCATTACCAACCAGGTAACATCTTTGCTTGGAGTTGGACACGAATCCAATTACTCAAAAGATCAATCAACTATACGAAATTACCTAGTAAAGTCATGTTTCTTTTGTCTGTAACAGAAAAGTCACTAAATTACTTATATTTTTGAACATTGTAGACACCAGGGTTGAATGTCATCACAGAATATATCATAGGATACCTTTATCCAGGATATCCGGTCGCTAACATGTGCTTCAAGGTTTATGGTTACATTAGTATGACACAAGCTATAGCTTTCCTCCAAGACTTCAAGCTTGGCCATTACATGAAAATTCCTCCAAGAATAATGTTTATGGCTCAGGTAAGCTACTCGCTAGAATGGATAACGTAGATGATTCTGTCTCTGCCCCTGTTAATGCTTACCATCATACATGTATAAGTACTTACAATAGTAGAAAATGTACAATGCAGGTAGTAGGTACTCTAATAGCAGGGTTCGTGTATTTGGGAACAGCATGGTGGTTAATGGAAACGATTCCAGACATATGCAACAAGACATTGTCCAACACGGTGTGGACTTGTCCTTCGGATCATGTGTTTTATGATGCATCAGTGATTTGGGGTTTGATTGCACCAAGAAGGATTTTCGGAGATTTAGGAACTTATGGGATGGTGAATTGGTTCTTCTTATTTGGCGCGATAGCACCAGTACTTGTGTGGTTAGCAGCAAGGGCATTTCCTAAGCAAGAGTGGATCAAACTGATCAGCATGCCAGTGCTAATAGGAGCAACAGGAATGATGCCACCAGCCACAGCTGTGAACTATACGACCTGGATCATCGTTGGGTTCTTATCTGGCTTTGTTGTTTATCGGTATAGACCAGATTGGTGGCAACGACATAACTATGTTCTTTCGGGTGCACTTGATGCTGGTTTGGCATTTATGGCAGTACTTATATATTTGTGTTTGGGCTTGGAGAACATAACTGTTAACTGGTGGGGAAATGATCTTGATGGATGTCCTTATGCTGCTTGTCCAACAGCTAGAGGCATTGTTACAGAGGGTTGCCCAGTTGTTTATTGAATTGTGAATAACAAAGTCAATTGGGTTGAGCTTCAAGTTGATGCATTATATTTTGTAAATTTGGTTCCTCACAAGTAGTACTGTGTCAAACAACTAAATATGTACCTTTTGCAAATAGAACAAATTATATATCCTTTAATATCTCCTTTGTTCCTTGCTTACAATTACAATTAATTAAAGAAGCAAAACAACATTAATGAAAATATGATACAAACATATATTTTTGACTTCACAATGCATAACACGTTATTTCCTACTGTCAGTCCTTTTAATTCTCAATCGCCGTCTTATTATATTAAGTGATTTTTGAATCACATCGTTATTTTTAAGAATAGAATTTTTTTACTCATAAACGTGTTAGAATTAATTTTACATAACCTTGTCAAATATATATATATATAAAAGTTGAACGATATTTGTATTATTAGTTGCTCTTCAATCTCAATTGTTCTTCTCATTATTTTTGAAATATTCAAGAGCTGAATGTGCATATTTAATAATTAGTCGGTAAGTTCACAAAATAAAATTTGTCATCAAATTTAGAAAATTTATGAATGTATAAATATTTGATATTCTACGACCCTTTTAGACAATAATAAAATATGAAAAAAAAAAATATGTAAAAGATTGATACATAAAAGATATAGTATTAAAAGAATCCTAACTCAATTTCTAATTATAAAATCAACTTAGGCTAATTTTTTCCAAAAGATCATTATAACCAAAAGAAAAGAAAGAATAATTACATGAATTTGCCCTTAAATTTAATTTTATAATACTTATTTCATTTGTGGTTCATATTATGATTACCTCTCTTACTTTAATGTATTATGTAATAATTTTCTTAACCTGATTATTACTAATTCATACACTCAAAAAGAAATTTAAATGATGAATTTCATTTTATAATAGTTCACTATATAGTTGGATTGATGAAATAATAATTAATTAAGAAGTAGATAAATGAGTTCAAAGTCTGATCTTCCAAACAATTTATACCCTCTTTTTAGCCAAAATAATAATAATAATAATAATAATAATAATAATAATTTAATTCTCTGTCTCCACTAAATCAAGTATAATTAAATATGTTCACACTAATCTTTAATTAATTATCCCTCCCTCCCGCCCTTATAAATATGTTGTTTTTGATAGTCACACATACAACTGTTTGATAATCACACATACAAGTTTTTGATAATCACACATACAAGTGTTTGATAATCACACATACAAGTTGTGTTGCCAAGTTTATGATTTTTTCTCAAAATAAAATGACCATTTATATCCCTTCCCAAGCGTCTCTTTGACTGTACTCCCTCACCCCTTCACTCACCAACCCTACACATTTATATCCCTTAATATTTTTATTTTATGGGAAAAGGCTCAAATATGTCATCGAACGTTGAGAAAAGATTCATCTAGGCATCCGTTAAAAGTTTAGCTCATCATCTATGCCATTTTCGTTTGAGAAGAGTTTTATCCATGTCACTATTTGTTAACTCTAAACAGTTTCGATTTTGCAAACTATTTTTTACATATGGTCAATTATGATTCGGCCACGTCATTAATTGAATCATTTTTTTTAAAACGATTTGAGAAAAGGTTCATCTATGCCATTTGTTAAAAGTTTGACTCATCTATGTCATTTCAGTTAATAAATAATGACATGAATGAATATTTTTTCAAACAAAAATGACATAAATGATACTTTTTATCAAGGTTTAATGACATATTTGAGTTTTTCTCCAATTTTATTTAGACTTGAATTATGAAGGGATAGCATAGGAATAGAGTAAATATTGAATTTTCTTAAAGAATTATAATTTGTACACATTCCAATCAATTAAAAAGATAAGTGTATCAATTTTCATTTTTGAAGAATCAAGAGGATAAGAAGAAAAGCTCAGTATGAAGAGCACATCAATTTCCTCATTACTTCCATACCCAAAAATCCTCTTCAGCAAAAGAGCATTTCCCCCAATTAATTTCTCAAGCACAGCTCCATTTTCAGGGCAGGTAAAATTTCTAAGCATAAATTGCAGTAATAGCTCGGAAAATGGTGACATGGGGAATTTGAAGGATGCATTGACTGGTATAGTGGACGAAAGAGTAGAAGAACTTTTGAAGAGGGAAGAAAATAGGGTCTTACTTGATGGGTTGGAGAAAGCAACGCTGAGAGTAGAAATGGCAAAGAAAGAACTTGCTGAAATTGAAAGACAAGAATTGGAGGCTAAATTGCTAAAGGATTATATCACCCAGCTCGAAACTAGAACTTCCGAGGTCTGTTATTTGTTTTTTTTTTTTGAAGAATTGATCTGGATAGTTGGTTGATATATAATAATTGTATACATGTTAGGAAAAGTAATCAGTGAATTCGACATGGGATTAGAACTATAAGGTCTCAGGTTTAAATCTCAATGGATACAAAAATACTGCGATTTCTTTACATCTGTCTTGGCTTTGATGGATAGAGTTGTGTGCTACCTGATGTTGGGAGGTTTTAGGTAGGTATTGCGTGGAATTAGTCGAGGTGGGTGAAAGCTGACTTGAACACTAAGAAAAATTAAATCTTTTTTCTTCATTCTTCCTTGGACTTTAACTATTTCGCCTAGCTATTCTTGCATAGTAATTTTATTGAATAAACATATGTGCAATACAACTGGATAACTCTATGTACAAAGGAACAAGTGAATTGATGCATTTGGGCATAGGCAGCCCTCTGCTGTTCAATGGTATGCCATTATCTCATTATGCATCGTATCGTATTAGTCTAGCTAGATATTGAGAGAAAGGGAGAACTTAGTTTTGGATATTCTTTTTATATTGATAGGGATTATTATTCGATCCTAGATTTTTGTCATTATCCATAGATTGTTTTGAATTGCAAATTCGCAATTGTTTAACCATGGTAAAATCCAGAGCAATGATTTGAATTACTTGGAAGATTTAGAATAGTCTGTAGGTGTAAATTCTATGAATTTTCGAGACCATAATAGAGTTACTTGATTATATGCTCAAAAAAACTAATGCATTGTCGTAAGGGGATTGTAAACGAACTTCTTACTAAGTTATACCCGGGCAAAGGGGACTCTAAAGCAAACTCGGTCCAAATTTACAAAAATCATGTTTTAACACCTTGTATGCCCGTGTTGGATAAAAGTGAGACTTACAGAACGTCTAACTTCAGGAAACCGTTAAGGAACCTTGTCCCCCGGCCCTTGATCATTGTGTAAATAGAGCATAATGGATACAAAGGATTTTTAGAACTGATATCTATTACTTTGGGATTGACGCATAGTTGAATGATTGATTGAAATGTTTTAGCACTTTACAAAAGGAGGGTGCTTCAACTGTCTGAACGTCTCAAGAATGATTATATTGTTCTTAGTATTTCAGATGTTCTAAAGATGTCATTAAAGCTTTTTTTGATCAACTGTTTGTCCTCTCTAATAGTTAAGGTACTGATTGGTTGATGCAATTGAAGATTGCAGAATGCCAGAAAGATATTTTAGAAGCAAGAGCAATGATTGAAGAAGCTGAGCGTTCCCTCAACGTTAGTGGTGATGCTAGAAAGAGAGATGCAACAGACGGGGATGTAGTGAATAGAGATGAGGAAAGAGTAGAATCCATAAAAGCAGCTTCACTTTCTGCAATTGTTGGCACACTTGCAGGACTTCCCATTTTCTTAAGTCGGATTTCCAGCAGTTCTGAGCTAATACTCCCTCTGTCAATCACATTTATTAGTTGTGCTTTGTTTGGTGTAACCTTCCGCTATGCTGTAAGAAGAGACTTGGATAATTTTCAACTCAAGTCAGGAACATCTGCAGCATTTGGCGTTGTCAAAGGTATTATACTCTCATGCTAGGCATTGTAATGTGTCGCCTTTCTCCTTCCATTTTCTTGTGTAATTTTAAGAGGATTCGGAATAGAAAGGAGTAGGTCAAAGTCTTGAGAATTTTATAGCGTCAAGGGTTCAGCATGGCCTACCCAAGGCGTACATTGATTAAATCAAGGCTTCAATTGGCCGAGTAATTGATTGGCTAGATCACGGGTTCAATGTGCTGAGAAACAATGTTCTCAAGGTTATTCCTTGCTGAGTTCGGATGCTTGTTTCTTTGTTTCGTTGCTATTGATGCACACATATTCAGTTCCATCCAGCTTACTGCCTTGGGATAAATTGAAGTATTCTGGATTTTTTGTCTGTACATATGATCCTGGTCTTGCCAAAAAAAGCTTCCGCGATAATTTATTTATTTTTAAGTTAAAGGATTCTATTGCATTCAATGCAGGCATTGCTACACTTGGAGGTGGACCACCATTGGAGTTGGATGCAGCCAGCTTCTGGTCCCATGCTCTTGATGGCGCGGTCTATGTCTCGGAGAATCTTTTGATCTTCCTTTTTGCTGGAGTTGGCCTGGATTTATGCTTTAAGCTGAGGATTTTGAGCCCTTTTCCCATTGATAGATCAATTTCAGAGACCGATAAAATTTAAACACCTTGTTGCCTATTTATTATTTCCAAGTGTATATACACACCCAGTAAATTAACTTTGTAACAATTGCTCTAAATAGAATTATACTTGACAATTCTGTCTATAAGCGCCATTCACTGCAATTATCCATAAATCCAGTAAAATATTGTCAGGTCATTCACAGGAGACTAGTTTCAGAAGGGATAAAGCTGCGCTTGGAGTATCTTTCCGTCATTCAAGTTATGTGGAATAGCTATGATTTGGGTATTTCCAAAGACAATTCCTCTATAACAACAATATTACATGATAACGTCTTCAAATAACTATGGGATGCGTCCACATGAGTGTGCTGCAGCTAAACGCAAGACTAAACTCTCGTGGAGGAGAAATTTAAACTGAACCTTGTATCTACTTGTTCATGGTATTTACAACATTGAAACAATGCAAGCTAAATGACCTATATATCTTCCATTTCCTAAACAGGTTAGAGCATTGAGATTCAAAAAGGGGCCACGCCTAAAGAATGATATCTTCAACGGATGTCAAGTGTGTCATCAACTGGAGCCAGTCTCAGTCTAAATCCTGAAAGTATGAAAAATATCTTGTTATTTGAAGAAAAGACAACAATGATCTGTCAAACAGACTTAACAAATAAACATTTTGATATAACCTAAAAGTAGAAGTGAGAACCTCATAGTCATCCAACCGAAAGCCCACAATAGTTGGTTTCTTAGCAGAAACCCTCGTCCTCTTTGATTCAGCCAATGCTCTCTCTATATCAGACTGTGACAATGGTCTTGGTGCCTGTAACAGAGGAGTTACCATGTGTTTTTCTATAAGTCAGAACAAAATGCACAGATATTTGATCTATGACATGCATGCCACCATGTGTGATTTTGCAGGAAAAGCAGATAATAATAATCAAAGAACAAAACAACTTGCGGGAGTTTGTGTATATATATAGAGGGAGAGAGAGCCACCTGTGATTGCTCTCCTTTCTTCTCATCTTGCAAATACTCCCTAAGAGGAATAAAGGCAGCTTGCTTGCAGGCTTCAAGAATGTCTGAACCAGTGTATCCCTCACACAAGCCAGCAAGTCGATCAAAATCAATGTTATCTTCGATTCTCTCACCCTTCAAAACTACCTTCAGTATCTTTGTTCTATCACTAAGAGAAGGTTTTCCAATCTCAAATGCCTGAGAAAAGCGTCTAATTATTGCCTCATCAAGGTCACTTGGGCGATTGGTTGCTGCCAGGACCATTACTCTAGCATTCTCTGCAGAGAAGGAAATTTCATTCATTTGTCACTCATAAGTCATATGTGGTATGGCATTCATCAAACAACATATTTATAAGTGTTATATCATTCATCAATGACTATTATATTAGTTAGTCAAAATGAATGCTTAACAAAAGAGACTTCCTAAGTTTCTTTAGAACAGATGAGTTTGAGAGTGGAGAGATCAGATTCAGGGCCACATTTTCTGCAAGCAATTCATACAAAAAGCATGGAGTAAAATGGGGATGGCATGTCAAACCAGGGATAAGTTATAATGTACTAAAGTAAGACATGCTACCAGTGCAGCTAAATATGTCTGTACCTACAGCATAAAGGAAGTACGTAAACTACTGAAACAGAATTGTATATCGATCAAAAACAACATTCTAAATTATGTATGTAGATTACTTTTAAAACACCATGAATGGATGCTACAGAAATATTTCAAACAAAGAAGACACAAATGTGCAAATACAAAGATTGGTTTAATTTCCATGGGTAAAGCTAGAATTATATATGAACTGGAAAATGAAGAGCAGTTGGAAAAAAAGAAACTAGCTATTCACAGGACTTCTTAAAATCATCTTTAAGGCAAAATGGAAACCAAATGCAGATTGTTACACTCACGATCAGTAGTAAAACCATCCCATAAGGCCATGAACTCAGTTTTCATGCTAGTCAGCATTTCAGTATCTGTTGAACGACGCTGGCCCAAAAAACTGTCAACTTCATCAATAAATATTATAGCTGGCTGGAGCTTGTAGGCCAAGCTAAAAACAGCAGCAACTGCCAAAAGAAAAAAGAAGAGGGAAGGGAAAAGAGAAAAACAAAGGTCATATTCTTATGGAAAATTGAACATTAAAGCTAGTAAATGCCAACATAGTATGAAAATGAACGTGCAGTCTAGTCTTATCCAGTTTCTTCTTCTTCCTTCCCACTATAGAATAACTGCAATTGTTAGCAATAGAAAGTCAAACCCTCGTTTCAAAATCACTTATGAAGGAAGATAGCATGTTGCATGCTAAAACCCCACTTCTTAAAACCTAACCCCTTCAAAAGCTCCTAAGTTTTTCGGTTTTCTTCCTTTCAGTGCCACATGGAACTTTAAAGGCAGATTGGAATAGCTCCTTTATTAAAACAAAATCAGAAAGCTAGCAAAAAAGAAAAAAGAGAACATTATTCTAAGCAATATATTTCCTCGAGTGTGAGAGGAAAGTTTTTTCACTGGGTATGTTGTTGTTGTTGTTGTTGTGAGAGGAAAGTTTTTATTTCTTTTATCAAAATCTTAGCATGCTAAACCATCCCTCAATTTCTTGGTCATCCAACCAAATAGATCATAGCAATTAATATGGAGTTTTCAATAAAAAGACGGAACAAAAGTCCAATTAGATTTCTAATTTACAACAAACTTAGCTATGCAAAGGCATTGTGAAAGACTCACCGAGCTTTTGGGCGTCACCAAACCACTTGCTCATTAGAGTAGAAACCTTGACATTTATGAACACAGCACCAGACTCTTTGGCAATCGCTTTAGCAAGCATTGTTTTCCCTGTCCCAGGTGGTCCATACAATAGAACCCCTTTCATTGGACCAAGCAATTTTCCTTGACAAAATAACTCCGGCCTTCGCAGAGGTAAAATGGCCAGCTGAAACAAAGTTTCCTTAATACCATCCAGCCCCCCAATCGAATCAAACTCCACATCTATGTGGTCTGGATTCACAACATCCCCAGTTATCATATCCTGCAACGAATTACCCAATAAATGAGAAGAAAAAAAGAAGAAGACCAAATCACCCAAGAAAATCAAACCACAAGAAAGCATGCAACATATCCTGTAAAATATTACCAAGAATAACTACTACGCCTCAATCTCAAGCTACTTGGGGTCAGTGCATGAACCCACACTGCCATGTCACTCTATTTGGGCACATTTCATTCCGGCAGTCTATAATTTTTTAGTTTCTTGATATATTTCATTCCGATAATAACTTCTTGTTTCCATCACTAATGATTCCCCAATTTTCCTAATAAATGTTAAGTATCACAACTCTAGTGGTAAGATCTCACTTGTGATGCGTGGGTTAGGTGCATGTTATAGGTTCGAACCCCACTGTTATTTAAGTGGAGAAGGGTAGAACGGGTCCATTATCCATCAAGTTTAGAACTTTTTATCACTTCCCCGAGGTGTTTTCTGAGTTACAAAAAAAAAAAACACAGTATCACTACTAAGCCTTAATCTACTCATTTCTATTTTACATTATCATCAAATGACACTACAGACTAAATTTCCTTTTGTCAAAAATAAATTGTGAATAGAGGTGAAAATTAGATGCGTATACCTCATAGGGAGTGGTGTAAATAAGAGTGCGACCTAAGCGTTTGGAGAGGTGTTTGCGGGATTCAATAGCTTTCTTAGAAGCTTCGCGATTTGGGTCGAGATGGCGAAGCCCAACAAATAACACAGCCATGCTTAATGCTGCGCTTGCAGCGTACAGTATAAGGTCTTGTATCAGCTTCCCACTACTGCTTCCCGCCATTGAAGGTTTTTAGGGTTTCTTCGTCTTTCTTTTATGATGAGAATAGGTAAGATTTAACTTCTTTTTTTGGTTAAAGGTCAACGAATATAACTAACAAATCTTTGTTGAGGCCAATTGCCAGGTAGGCCGCTGCGTTTAGCAAAGGAAAGTGGAGCTAAATTTATACACAGGATGGAGTATTAAATTATTAAAATTAAATGAAAAATGAAAAATAATTTTACTTCATCGTGGTTAAATTATAAGTAAAAATACATTATATGAAACGTACATGTCTTATATTACATTCGTTACTTTGGTATAATACCAAGAGTGAACAAGTTTCTTATAGTAAAGAAAAGGGGACATTATACTATTTTAGTTGGCTTCAAAAGTAAATGATGAAAGATTGGATAGGAATATTTTGATCAAAAACAAAATATTAGCTCTTTCATGATTTAGTACTAGCTCGTTCAAGAGGAAGCATAGCCTAATAAGATTTTTTCCATATCTAATTCTTGAAATCAAGATCTCTAGAGGGATCCTACCACAACTCTTAGCCCATATTTCTAGTTACTCTTTCAACCTAGCATAAGTAACATTCTTTCAGTAACACCATCACGTATCTCACACTTGAAGCTTATTTATAAGCTATGAAATTGTGATAAATAGTGTTCTGCATCCACTGGAATTTAAGATTGCAGATCAAAAACACTGATGAAAATTCTTCACGAGGGTACACAATTTATGAGCTCAGACCTGCCAATACAGCATGAACCTTTGTTCAACGTAAAAATACTAAGAAAACAAACTTCCCTTGATATATAGAACTCGGGAAGAGAAACAACATACAACTGGGAAAAGATGGTAGGCCCTGGTCCAATCTTGATAGGAGACCATTCAGATATTTGCTGCAGAGTTGAATCATAGCACGTTAAGATCAATCTGTTGTGTACAGAAGATGCTTATTGTTTGGTCAGTGAACTACCTACACAGTTACACTCCAGTATATGATGTGCTCCTTCCAAGGATTGGCATTAGACCCGTCAAAACTCAGCCTTGAACATGCAAATTTAATGCTTCTTTGAACTAGGATCTTCTCCGTCTTCATTCAAGTGCTCGGGATTTTCAGGTCTTCTAGAAATTTCCCACCTCCTTTTCTCATCTGCTGAAGGCAACTTCTTAAGATCATATGTTTCCTCCTTCATGACATTTTGAACGATTAGATAGGAATGATAAACTTCTAAATCATTTACATGTGTTAATAAGTGCTTCACGCGGTCTATACCTTTTCTGACATTCTTACATCTTTCTTCCCAGCTATTGAAGTTCCAGTACCGGTAAATTTATCCAACACCTGAAAGTTTCCATCTTTTTGGAATGCTTCCAGCTGGAACAAGATGAAACTTTCAATGAGGATGATACGATTCAGGTTACACAAAGCGTAGTAATAAACTAAATAATGAAATGGAATTATAGAAATTACCGAAGGAATTGAAGAACAAAAAGAATCTCTGACCCTAACCAAACGTTAAGAATACAAATTGATATTTGAAATCAATCACCCCTAATAGAACGACAAGACATAACCAAAGATATAAAGATCAAAGGAAGAAAAGAATTACCATGAAGACTTCAAGCTTGAAAGTAATTTTCAAGTTCAATCCTAACTATAAGGTTTCCAACTTCACAATTTTGTTTGTATTCACAATTGTCAATCTCCTCCTAAACTATGAGTCTAGCAAGTATTTATAATTATTATGTCCCTATCCGAATCAACAAAGGAAATAAGTAAAAACAAGGAAAAGCAAATCCCAAATCTACTAAACACTATAGTAAGTAGAATCTAAAAAGAAAAGGAAACAGGAAAAATTTACTAAAAATAGAATTCAAGAACTCCCATTATTGAAAGGAAACAAAAATTACGGTTGAGATGCTCTAGTCTGCTCGCAATAAACCCTGTGTGAGCCGGGCTATCCAGGATCGTATCAGAGAACCTCAGCATAATTGATTTATAGAGTTTGAGATAGACTTTAAATATATTACCTGAATGTGGAAGATGCACAAGAGGATGCTAGCAACGGGTAGAAAGCTATCCTCAGGAGATAGAGACAGATTGGTGCTGCATACGATAAAAGAGCATCAGAATGAAATGCTTGGTTATAAATATCAAGGCAAAATGACTCAACTAAACATCAGAAAATGCTGATCATGCCTTTGCCTAAATTTATAGCAGCAGGGAATGCCAGCTTTCTAGAGAATCTGATGTTATCAAGAAAGGACTAAAAGAACAAAGGATGTCTTCGGAGAGTGGTTAAAAAGATTCAAAATTTGTACGGGCTCCCACATGCAAGCTTCACTAGCACCATTTCATTGCATTTTTTCAAGTTCCTTGGTGAAAATCATAGGGCCAACCCAGACTAGTTTGTGAACTTTAAAATGTTACAAGTGTTTATAGTTCAATAGTTAGGGTAATTGTCTTCCAACAATAAACTTTAAATCTTACAATCATATCAAAGTTGGAAGCTTAAAATGGAAATCAAGAAGGATAAGCAGTCATTCATGGAAATAGAGATTACAATCCTTCATTTACCATGACTCGTGAAGGATCCTTGTAATATAGATGACAGAATAGAACTCTATGTGTTTTCTTTCTTTCTGCTTGTTCAAACTTCAATACATTCCTTAAAGCACATTCAGGGTGCTGACAAGAGATGATATTAAAACATCACCTAGAAAACTAAAGTTTTAAGAGCTCCGTACCTTAAATATGGAGCCAAATACACAAGAGCATAAACAGCATAACGCGGTTTCCCAGTATCCAACCAAGCGAAAACCCAACTCTACAAAGTAAACCAGAAAATCAATCAATCAATCACACCTTAATCCCAAGTTAGTTGGGCTTAGCTATATGAATCCCCTAAATGGTTCTAAACGCCTAAATTCTAATGTAGAACAAATGATTATTAATATGCAATGAGAAAAATCTCACCATCCAATTAAAATACGGAATGAAGCTGATAATTCCCATGACAGCAAACCTCGCATCAGCAGAATCAATTGTGGATTCACCATCGTCCTCCTCCGTGTAAGTAGTCGGGAAAACCCACGAGCTCAAAATGCAAGCACCAATAGCAGCGGCGTATGGCACATCGTTTGCAAACTCTGCCCGGCAAGTTCCATTTCTCAATCTTCTCTACAAAATCAATAACAATTAACATATTTCAGCTCTATTGAGCTCATTTTCATTCCAATACAGGTAGGTATTTAAGTTAAAATGAGATTAGAACAAGTAGTAATTAAGTTAATTACCAGATTAAGCTTGTTGCGGAGGCGAGCTCGATAAAGAAGAGGTCGGAGAGTTGGTAAGAGAGAAGATCGTAAAGACGGCGACGAAGTAGAAAGAAGTAGAGCTGAAGTGGAAGTGAGAGATTTCATCGCCGGAGATAGAGAACGGCGACGGCAGCATCTAATCTGTCCCGGCGAAGTGTTTGGTGATTGGAGTAGGTTAGGATTATAGAATTAGTATTAGTCAGAAAAGGATTCGTGAATACTGTACGTTTTTGAAAACAGTGCCCCTTAAAATAAAGGAATATCTTATGGGTTCTGTTTGGCGCTTTTCATTTTCGAAAGCGGGTCCACTGCCAAACAAACATTACGAACTTGCTCATTTTCATTATTTATATATACATAAAATAATATTTAAAACATATCCGTCATTAAAACTAAAATATTATATTATTTTACATACAAAATTACGTAGTAACAAAAAATAATAATGTAAAGGAAAATTAAAATTATTACATCTTATTATTTATCCTTTAATAACATAAACATAAATTAATGACTATAAAAATACATACAATGATCTGTAACATAAGCAATGGTGTCAGTGAGTCACTCAACAGGACCAAAGTACACAAATATTTAACTGTGAAGAAGAAGAAGAAGAGGTTCAGAATTTTCGTTGTTTTAAAATGAGAGAAAATCCCCCTATTTATAAACAACAAAGGGTAATGTTAACAAATGTTTATTGTGTTTTATCAGAAAGATTACAACTATTTGAAAAAGTTGCAACCCTTCGGAAAGGTCACAACTTTTCATAAAAGTTGCAACTCTTCATTAAAGTCGCAACTTTTCATAAAAGTCACAACTTTTCATAAAAGGGAAAAGCTAGTTTCGAAAATAAATAAATTAAAAGGTAATTCTTATTTGTGGTGGCGCCACGTAGGCGGACTTAAGGTTCTCTTTTATATATATATATAATAAGCTAGAATGCAAAGAGAATGCAAAGATTTTTCTATCTATTTAGTTACATTGTAACTATCTTGTTAGCTTTCAACCAAAAGGAGTACTTCTTTTAAAAAGATTTTTATATCTATTTAGTTACATTGTAACTATCTTGCTAGCTTTCAACCAAAAGGAGTATTTCTTTTAAATAATAAATATGTCATTGTATGAGCTATTTATTACTCATTTTTTATCTGACACATAGTTTACGAAAGTAAATTAGATTTGAGAAAAAACATTAACTGATACTTGAAGTTGTCCAAGATTTTCAAAAAGTCACTTTAACTTTGCGTGCATCCTATTACCCCACAAAACATTCAAAATCACAATAAATACACATTTTTTACACAATATTCCACTTTGGACAAAAATATCCTTCAAATGTGCAATTTCTTAAAAACAAAAAGTGGGACCCATTATTAATGTATTGAAGGATGCTTTGGTAATTTCCTATGATGAATTCGTTTTGTTTGTTTCTTTTAAATTTATTTTACTATACTAAATAATTGTATAAAATATTATAAATCACGATAATTAATTACTTAAATATTTAAAAGATATAAAAATATATAAAAGATCTGATTGACTCTTCAAATTTTACCGGTGACACATAAATTTGGACAAATGAAATAATATAGATTATTTGAAAATTTCTTAGAAAGTACTATAAATTACAGTAATTAACAACTAGAAATATTTCAAAGACAAAAAAAAATTAATTGAATCTCAAAAAAAAATTTAGTACTACATACATTGAGAAAGAAGAAATGACCTCTATTATTTGAAAATGGCATTACAAATCATACAATAAGAATTAACAATTTAAAATTTAAAAAAACTCTAATGCTTTATACTTATTCTATTTCCACTTTGGACAAAAATATCCTCTCAATATGCATATTTTTTAAAACAAAAAGTGGGACCCATTATTGATGTATTGAATGATGCTTTGGTAATTTTCCTATGATGAATTCGTTTTGTTTGTTGTTTAATTTTTTTAAATAATTGTATAAAATATTATAAATCACAATAATTATTTACTTAAATATTCAAAAGGTATAAAAATATGTAAAAAATATGATTAACTCTTCAAATTTTATCGGTGACACATAAATTGGACAAATGAAATAATATATATTATTTGAAAATTACTTAGAAAGTACAATAATTAACAATAGGATATTTTAAAGACAAAAAAAATTAATTGAATCTCGAAATTTTATTAGTACAACATAAATTGAGAAAGAAGAAATAACCTTTATTGTTTGAAAATTGCGTAAAAGATATTATAAATCATACAACAATAATTAGCAATTTAGAATGTTAAAAGACATCAATTTTTTTTTAACATAGTTAACAATATTTAAAAATTTAAACTATTTTAAATTAATATTAAAGTTTGATTAGCTCTTTAATTTTGTCTTTGTCACATAAATTGAAACAAAAAATAATATATATTGGGCCCGTGCTAGCACGGGCTCCGATGTCTAGTATATATATATATATGATATGATACATAACATATATAAACGTTATTTTACAAACCAATATCAACATACCCAGCAGTAGTGTAATCCTGAAAAGGTATATCCCACCACGTTTATTTTGTCAAAAAAAAAAACTATCTAACAAAAGATATGATATCCAAATATAAATTGGATCCAACAGTAACAGATCCATCTCGCCATTTATGCAATGGCAATTTGGCAACGGCCACAAATATGTTAGGCATCGACTAGCTTGAGGGATGCTTGTGAAGCTAAAAGCTTTATTGAACACATCTCATGGTCACATTGGTTATTATCATATATGATACAAAATTACAACTTAAATATGACTACACCATAAACTAAGGATCTACAAATGAAATTGGGAATTGAATCCCCCACACCCACACCCACTCTCTAGTCTCTGCCTTCCTCTTCCCGCTGAGCCCTTCCTCCACAATCTTCTATATCTAAATAAAAATAATAATCCCTTGACGTGAATCTGCACAAGAAGCTTGTTTTCAGCTCGTACTTGTCAAACACATGAAGAAATTATCTATGCGCTGATTATTTTGTTTATTGCTACTTGGAGACGGATTCTTCCCACACGAGCTATTCAACAAGGACAAGTGCATGATTCAGTGACATAAGAATAATTACACTCTGCCTCTTCCTATACTTCAACCTGCAAAACCAAACGACAATTAAGTCTGTTCACATGTGAGTGAAAGAATTCAAAATTATCTGCTCTAGCAACATCAAATAGACACCTGAATATACACGGTGTTTACATATGAAATGTATCATTTGTCATCAGGATTCCAATTCTCTTCTGTCCCCATCCTCTCCGCAACTTGACATCCGCTGTTGCAACTGTAGCAGGTGAAAAACCATTGTTAGCAAGACACTTGGATGCTATTAATAAACCTCTCCAGTTCATACAATTAACTTCAGGCCTAGTTTTTTAAACCTCATCAAAGTAGAGAGATATTTCCACACAGTTGGTCTTCTATTATTATCTTTTCATTTTCTTCAATTCAATTAAATAGTACATAGGCCTTTGCATCAAAGAAACGAGTATGCACTCACCTGCCAGTATTTTAATTTTTCTGCAGTTAACTCATCCGTCAAATTAATCATCCTGCAAAGTAGAGACAAGATCAGTTCTTTAATTAAGAATTCCACATAGAACTGTGAGAAAAATGCACCACAGTGGACTGACCTAGCCTGAAGCTCAGATATTTTGACTAATAATAGCTTCTCCCTCTCAGAAACAGCTGCTTCAACCTGCAAAACGGAAGTGTCTTAATCAAAATGAATGGTTGCCATGTGATAAAAGACAAGTTCCCAATAAGAGACAAATGTTTATATAGCTCCATGTAAACATTTGCAGTTTCTAAAGTCTTAAAGCTAAGCATATTTTCAAAGCAAAGACATGTACTTACAATTCCATTGTTCTCTGGGCGCTGTAGGGGAGATAACTTCCCATTTTGAGAAGCTGAGACAGAACAAGAAATTTCAATCTAAATAAATCTGAATCCATGTTACTATAGGTAAAACATATTTCTTTACATAAGGACATCAGCCATTTCTTCCTCATACTTACAATCTCCTGCCTCAGATAGTTGCAAGCTACTCAATAGATTTACAATGAGATCCTGATAACAAATGCAGTAGAAATTAAGCATTAGAACAACCATAGAAATAGAAATGGACTAGTTAATCCTGAATTTAACATTTCTTTTCTTGTTTTTGTTCTGTATTTTTTCCTGTGTGTGTATTTGGGTGGGTGGGGGACACGGATCTTGCATCCCTACCATACACTGATGCCTTACCTGTTGAATTGACGTCTGTTGAAAGAGATTTTGCAAGTGAGGCATGAGAACTGAAGCAGGAACATTATTAAGGCCAAGTTCCTTGGGCGGTTGACTGGGTGGCTGAAAATTTATGAAAAATGCAGTATTACAACAAGTTCTTTGCTTTTTCTCTTGGTTAAGACAAAATAGCACCATTAGGGTGGAGCCCAAGTTTTAACATATTCATATCATTTAACTACAGCTGTAAAGTAAGGGACGATACACACACCATTTGTTTAGATTCGATCAGCCATTCTCCAACACTAGCAGACTTCCTAAGTGGTGATCCCTGTGAATCACAGAAATCTTGTGTCAAAGATGCAGCAGGAATGAAATACTTGAGTTGTTTTGAGAAGGCAACACCACACCACTTACTTGAGAAGATCGTCGAGGAACTGTACATAATGGAATATCCTAACATACATATTTAAGTTAGCAAATAGTCATCTAAAAGAAAGAGAATGACAAAATATGATTTACCTTTACAAGATCTACATTTTCTGATGTTACAGAGAAACGTCCCTTTATTTGGACCAAGTTCGGCTTCGACTTGTCATCCAAAGAATCTTTGAATCCTGAACATATAAAAATTATCATTACTGCAAAGAGAAGTCTGCCTTAAATAGCATGCCACCGAGATTTTTTCTATAAACCATTGTCAGTCTTGCACACAATAGCAAAAAATGAACTTGTCTTGAAAGCATTAATACCCCCAGATGATTTAATCGGAGCTGATAAACTATTTCCTGAAGCTCGGTTTGGCAGCATTAAAGGCCCACTAAAGCTGGGTGCTCTTCGCACTGGATGAGCTTTATCTCCTGGTTGTTGGTTTTCAATCTCACTTCTGCAAGAGCAGCATAAGTTAGCTCACTGAAAGTTCTCATTTGATAATTGTCTAAATAAACAGTCATATTTCGATATGCAAATGATCAAATAAAGCACAATGAACTACAGTCTACATTAGAATGCTATTGGATGATTTACACACTGATTTTAGCATCTATAAAATGAATCCAACACACTAATTTTAGAGAAAATGCCTGTGAGAATTCCTTCTCCAATGGAAATCTGTTTTGTTTCAATGAAGAAACATTTTTATTTTTAAATCGGGGACCTGCCATATTGGTAGAGAGACCTAGTTTGAGCATTCAGTTCTGATTAATTTCCTTTCACCCTATTACGGTTGAAATCGATATGAAAAGAAAGGCTATTTGATTCCTGAATATTAATAAAGCTTCACAGTTAAAGTTTTGGTGCAATGCTTTTCTTTGATAATTTGTCTTTGGCGCAATGTAAGATACAGTACAATAAGAAAACAATGAGTCGTACAGAACCTTTCGGAGCTTCGAACTCTTTCTGATGCCGAGTGACTAAGTACAGCGCCAGCCATAAGTGGTCCACTCTGACTTTGACGAGCTTTTGTTGTTTGAGTTCTACTCTTGGCCAGTAAGGCATCCCTTTCTGAGGTTAGGGGTGGCAACTCTGTTTTTGATGCATTCTTCTTCAGTCCATTTTTCTCCCAATGATCAGAATCTGGTGTACTACTCTCCAAATCTTTTCCCTTCTTGATCTCATATTCAGCTACTGGCACTTCACCAACACTTTCTTGCTCACTAGGAACAAGATGTATCAACGAAAACTAAAATTGAGATGATAATAATCCAAGGCATACCTTGACCAAAAATAAATTTTTAACTTATAGCTCACAGAATCTAGCCCATGCATAACCATTACCTAAACTATCATATTTTGGTGGTGATGACAAAACCATTATTAACATTCTCCCCTGGAGAGAGCAGTTCTCACAAAATATGCTGATGTTTTCTATCTTCTGAAGAAGATAAAAAATTACATTGAGAACACCTGGTTTCCACTTGATTCCACAGGAAAAAATATACGCTCCAGAAGAGAGGATATCATGGATAAAACAACTACTTTTTAAAACAGAAAAACACCTGAGGTTACTGATGCATAGTGGATAATGGATCACCCCTCTACCCTTCTACCCTTTAACGTAAATACGAACAAACTAACTTAAATACATCAATATGGACTCTAAGAACAATATTTAGCATGAAAGCACATACATCCTGCACCTCTATTTGTATGACATGCTTACTATTGTGGGATATTCAAAATGTTTGACACCATCCCATAATACAATAAGTCTTTCACAACTTCCTATGATAAAGATTCGTTAAGTATCCAAATTTTGAACTTCAACATGATATTTTCAGTATCATGCTAATTTTCAATCACTACTTTAATATTTATTCCATCAATATAATATATATGTCAAATTAACATCTTAAACTCCGCATCCAAAAAGTACGACTTTTAAAAATGAAATGGTGGGAGTATAATAGTTGGCCCAAAATGGTTTAACTAGTTCTAACACCTAAAAGTTCAAGGAATTCAAGCTCACAAAAGGTCAAAATTCAAACAAGGCATCAATTCCCTCTTGCAAACTAAGTTACTAACAGCTACAATTTTGATATCTTTCTACAACAAATTCTATGTGGGCATGTGGCTGGTCAAAATGAAAAAGGAATATACCTGGCAATAGAATCTTTTCTAGGGGTTGATTTTCCAGCATATTGTAGGGCAACAGATTTCTCCTGCAAATAGGAGAACAGTTCAAGGCTGATGTGAATAACTTGAAAATAGACTAAAGCACCGCAGAAAAGACTGGCAAAGACCTTGTAGTTCATATAAGCTTTCATGGTATCATCGTCTTCCTTAATTTCTTGTATTTCATCATCGTCCTGTACCTGCCTCAGAAATCGAGAGACTAATAAATTTAGGATGGCAAAATTCATGGAGCAAAAGTGAAAGAGCATCTTTATCAGACATAAAGAGACGCCTCTCATATACATACCAGTGAAGCCTGAAGCTTTAAATCCTCCAAATCAAAGTTCCAGGCGCTAACTCCCCGTTGGTACTCACTCTGTGAAGAACAACAAAATGTTAAAACAGATGGGAGATTTTGAAGAAGGCAACTCCTCACCTTGTTCACACTCACATGCCACAGATAAAGAATTATGAAAAGAGAAGGACTGGCGTAAGCAAAGTAAACACTTGCAAAGGGAAAAAGATGATGGAAAATGCGTTTACTTGCTTTTAGATAAAAAAACAGGGCCATAGACACAATGTCAGAAGCAATCCTTTCAGCTAAGAACATCAAAACATTATCTGAGTACATCGTCACCCAAAACCAGAGATACATCATCAACATCCTATCCCCATGTCCAAAGGATTGAAAGTGGACAGGAATAGAAAGTACAACATTCTTTAAAAGTATATAAAGAATCAACAGAATGAATTTGACAGTTATAAATAGCAATTATACACCTACCAATTTGATATCTCTGATTTTCATGGAATGCACAAAGTTCAAAAGAGAGAAATGGAGATCCAAAGATCTGGAATTCATAATTGAGAGGCTGATTACATTTTCTCATCAACGATGGAAACCTAATTTAAGAGCAAAATGGCATTTTTGCGCACAGAAGAATAGCATTGCCGCTACTGGAACAAATAAATGCACGCGAACTTAGATGGCATAACCATTCAGAACTAATGAACAATGTCATTGATAAAACAATTGCCACAAACCTGTGATAATGCTTCCTGCTCGGAAGAAGGCATTCTCTTCAAAGCTAGTTGGGCAGCATCTTTAAGCTGCAATAATTTCATCAATCAGCAATAGACAATGCTAAGTAGGAAAACTAAGCAACCCTAAAACAACGATACTATGAAATACCTGTAGGGCTTTAACTCGATTCCAAAGTGGTGGCAGGTCAGCAAAGAGTTTTTTTACAGAAAGCTCTGGGGGCTTGGCATTTTTGAAAAAAGAATGCTTCAACAACTTCTCAGCGGTTGGCCTTTTAGTTTGATCTTTCACCAAACACATCGCAACCATTTCCTTGAATGACTGTTACGACAAGTAAAAACCATTTTTGTTCTCCGTACATGACACAAATAAAGATTGAAGCACATAGCAGATCAACACATACAAATATCTCCATGTACAAATGCAAATGAAACAGCTAACTTTTTTTTTTTTTTTTTTTTTTGGGGGTGGGGGGGGGTACAGTTTAATTAAACCAGAATTTAATACCTACTTATGAAAAAATGGAATTAATACCTTAGAGAATTTTTTGTCTCTGTCATAATCAAGTCCAGGAGGGGCATTCTGTATTGTCATCAGAAGTACCTGCGGCGAGAGAACAGAGGGTAACTTAAATAATGTGTACCTCAAGCACCAAGTTAAAGTATTGTTGTTGTCCCCTCTTGGAAATGAATACATACCTTCATTGGAGGGTACTTTGAAAATGGTGCATGACCATGAGCCAACTCCAGGGCAGTTATTCCAAATGACCAAATGTCAGCCCTGTAGAAGGAAGAAAATTAGAGTCAATAGCATTGATAATCTAAATATTCTCAGAGACCCTGCATAAGTACACAAGCATTTCACTTAGACAAGAAGAAAATGTAGACCTTTATGTCAAAATTCAGAATCTCATCTAAGAGCGTGTTTGATAACTGTTTTAAGCACTTAAAATTACCAGATTAAGTCATTAAAAATTTAGACTTGTTTATACATAAACTAAAAATCATGTAATACTCCATGTGCCACTTAAATTGCTTTACCAACTTCAAGTAAACCAAAATTTAGTCATCACTGAAGTCTGAAAGACCACATATCCGAAAACGAGTTTCTAATCAACCATAGTTGCTTATTACATGAACTAAAATGCTTAGAATATGTTATATCATGAATGATAGAAGCTTCATCATTACAACCTGATTAAGTCCAAGAAGCTAGCATTATCTAGTGATAAATTAATATACTCAGTTTTAGTTTCAAAAATATACTAAAGAGGATAATTCATATTTGAATTCAGTGACGGGATTAAAATGCATAAACTTAATACCTTTCAGCACTAAAAGTTCATTAAAGTAATTCAATGGTACAATTTCAAAAGGAATTCAGACTTCAGCTTTCTCAAATAGCTCTCAGTCAACCATTAAATGAAAATTTACATCATAACATATGAAACCATCAAGATCTTACACCGTGACAGAGAAAACTCACTTAAAATCATATCCAGTTCCAGGCTGCAGAACTTCTGGTGCCATCCTACAAAATAAAAGTAGTTGATGACTTGATGGACATGTAGAGCACGAAAAAACTTGCATAGAAACAATTATTGATAGAAAGTGACTGAAAGGATGCCTATATGCTCACCAGCACGGAGTTCCTACAAAGGTATTCCTAGACCGCTGTCTATCACCATTGTCAAACATGCATGCTGAAACACCAAAATCGCCCAGCTTTACTGCCCCATTAGTGTCCAGTAATATATTCCCAGCCTGGGATGAGAAAAGTGGTAGAGAAACCACAAATATCAGAATTTGAGGGTCAGAAACAAGGGAACATCAGTTTTAACAAACCTTAACATCTCGATGTATGTGCCCATGTCGATGGAGATATTCCAACGCCTTGAGAGTTTCCTTCAACATAGAACATATAGCAGATTCTTCGAATCCATCTGGATATGCTATTTTCATGAGATGTAGACAAGAGCCCTCAGCCATGAAGGGCATCACCACCCAGAGGTAGTTCTCAACAACAAATGAACAGAATGACTTTATTACATTAGGATGGTCTATCAAACTCATAGTTTGAGCTTCCCTGCGTATGTCATCCTGTGGAGAAATAAAATTCTTTCAACTGCCTATAGCAAAATAGTAGCATGATCCTACCCAAATAAAAATGAAATTACAAAATACAGTCCTTATAATATAACACCTCAATTTGTAACTATTAAGAAGCCTTCCTTGACACTTCTACTCCTCAAAAAGGAGTTGACGCAGACCAAAAATCACATTGAGAATAATTTTCTCAAAAGACTTGAAACTTTCTCAGAATGCATGCAACCTTGCTGAAAACAGAACCCTATGGACGCAAAAGATACAAATGCTGCAATTAAGGTTTAATTGTTACTGTCTCACTTCCACGAGATAGTGGGATTTCACTGGGTATGTTGTTGTAAGAAAACCTCTAACTTATCTTTAAAATGAAATTAAAAAATTAGCCGGAATAGAGTTGAACGAACAAAGAGGATTCATATCATTGATGCCAACTAGTTAGGGATTCATTAATTGATATTTAAATTTGTTACTCTTAAATTCATGACGTTGTTAATGGAGGAGGATTGGGGCCCCCTGAAAACATTAAGGAATCACTAAGTGAAAATATAATATCCCAATTAGAGAATATATTAGGATCTTTTCCTTCTTTTGGATAGGAGTGTAGAGCAAGTTTAAAAGGCAATTAGTTTAGCAGGTTATTATGACATGAAATGAACATACACCAACTAAATATATTGTTCCCTAATAACATGGAAATGAAATTATCTAGCGACATCCACAACCAATTCCCCCTATCAGAATTTTCAATCCAAAATTGTTGGTTGACGTTGCAATATGACAAGCTAGTCCTTAAATATTCTATGTAATAGATTTGAACTTGTTGATATGACTTATACTTTGTATATTCTATGTAATCGTAGTTTTTCAATTCTTTGGCCAATATAACTGTTCTTTATATATTAAGTTACTTTTTCTCGTCGAAGCCTTACTACACTAAAGCTCATGCTTTAAGCTTTAGTTAAAAGCTAAAACACCAGCAAACACTTGGCAGTTTTCTATGTTTTTCGCCTTTGACAACACTGACCTGATAATTTTAGTGGGTGCTTACATTGAATGCATCGATCAACTTACCAAAATGAACTATTATCACAAGTAGAAAGAAGCACAAAAATGCTGGGTGGCATGAAAAGTCGAAAATAGACCAAGCACAGATGGTCATGGTTACTTTCAGGGATACTTCCTCTCAAATATTTTCCTAGGGCTGGTTATAGTAAGGGGTCTATTAATTGCTTACCAAATCTGTATTTACCTTATTAAGAAGGAAACAAAGATCAATTCATTACTGAAAATAATAACTTCAAACAGATGAATATCATGGGGTTCTACTAGCGACTAGTCAAACAAGAACTTAATGAGAAATCTGCTAACAAAAAAAGAGAACTTCTTTGAATTTTGATAGCTACAAATCCCCTGATAAAATAGGATTAGTGGTGACAGGAATAATGTGATTTTATGTTGAATACTATAATGTGATGGTATTTGTAGAGAGAATCCACAGGCTTCTCAGATAACGTCCATCAAAGATGTAATTAAGAAACTGTTTTGGTTTTGTTGTCCATTTCATTGTCGTCCATTCTATCGCTAAATACAAGTCGCTCTTTCATTTTCTATCCTTTGTTATCTGATCCAACTAAAAATTACATTACTGTGTATTGTTTTCTTTTCTTTTCTTTTGCCCCTGCTAAATAGTTTTGTCGCATATTATTATTTCTATTTGAAAATATCCCCAACAACAATAACAAAGAAAAATAAAATTAGGAAATGAACTGCCATAGACGTGGAGCAAATCGCATTTCAAAATAGCCAAAGATCTTATATGTTCTTTTTATGCCCTTGAAGAGAACTTCATATGCATACATCATCAGTGGAACACCTAGCAAACCAGAATCTTTGACATAAAAGCGCAATCCAAAAGGAGTTCAAGAAAAGAATTTAAACCTTCCAAACCTGATTATTGTTACTGCCTTACTGGTAGGTAAAACCAGCTGTCACTTCAGACTTAACCCAGTTAATCGATAATACTTTGTTATCTGATTACACACAAATTGTGCATTAGCGTTTAGTGCCAATGAACTCCAACAACAACGACATACCCAGTGAAATCCGACTGAATGGAGTCGACTAAATGGAGTCTGGGGAGGATAGAGTGTACGCAAACCTTACCACTACCTCTAGGAGGTAGAGAAGTTGTCTCGAAAGACCCTTGGCTCGACAATGAACACCAACAACAACGACATACCCAGTGAAATCCGACTAAGTGGGGTCTGGGGAGGGTAGAGTGTACGCAGACTTTACTTCTACCTCCTAGAGGTAGAGGAGGTAGAGGAGGTAGAGGAGGTAGAGGGGCTGTTTTGGAAAGACCCTCTGCTTGCCAATGAACTCCAACAGTGTAAAATTAATAAAGGGTCAACAAAAATACAAAATCAGTGACTTTGTTCAATCAACATCACTTGGAGCCACCAGAAATGAGTCTTGTTATATTGGCTGCTAACAAAATACAAGGAGTAAAAACATGGACGTATGACAAGTCAAAGCAAACAAGGAAATCACAATTGAAGCCTCGTCCTTTCAACTCTATGATCTCTATAGCCAATTTGCAATTCTAACCACCTATATCCATTAAGATAAACTAAAAATGCATCTATAATTCTATACTAGACATCACAAAGCAAAACATCAACTAATCCGCAAGTCAAATCAAGTCAAAGTCAATTTTCCATCAGCAAACTCGAAGAGCACAAAGCAGAAGAAATATAGACAAACCAGATTGCTGTTACAGCGATCGAGATCCAAGCACTTGACTGCAATAACTTCATTGTAAGGAAGATAGATCGCTCTATAAACTGTTGCACTGGCTCCATAACCGACTTCTTCGAGAAGCTTGTAATCATTTGGATTGGCCGAATAGTTTCTGGGACCGCCGCCGCCCATCGCCGCTCCGACCGAATAAGTAAAATCGCGTGTTAGAAAACTGAACTATAAGTTGCCGATTGTGGAAGTGGCCGTTGAAGTTGACGGAAGAGCATCGGAGAAAGTATTGGCAGTTGAATGTAGCTCACAAATGAACTATTCTATCACAAATTATTATCGATAATATTTTACAGATTTTATTACTACCTATTTTGTTTTTTATTTTTCTCTAAATTCTAGGCGATAAATAATTTACTTAAAGTGATTTTACTTTTATTTTATCATTAGGGGGATCTGTTGACTGCCATGAGAAGTGATTTACAAAAAAAATAAATATGTATGAAGGAAGGAGATGCCTCATGCCAGCCAGCATATGGATACGGGTAATTCGGGTTTGGGTTCCGGATCATAAGTTGGGTGGTGTAGAGACGCTGACGTGGATACATACATCTCTGTGATGACACGTGCTGCGATTAATCGCATTTCAATTTATTTACATGTTTTAGCAATAGAAAAAGAAAATGAGAATTCAAATTACTTGTGCAATAGTGAATTAGTCCTTGTTCACTGCCTAGATTAATTAATAATCGTAATAATCTAGCTTGTCTAGTCTAAGATTAACAGAAGATTCATTTGTTCTGCAATAAACGAATTTAGTAGATCTTTTTTTTTCTTTTAAAGTTTAGACTAATTATATATATGTATAAATTTACTTGTTTTAATTTGGAAAAAGTAAATTCTTTTAAATATTATAATTAATACACATAAGCATGAATAATGATATTTAAATGTCTAAAGAATTTTTAAAGTCAAAACATTTTTCTCGAATTTAAAGGCCTTAGACCGTGAAACGGAAGCGTGACAATTACCAAAATTGAATTACATAATCTCCCCACCCCAACTCAAGCCATTACTTCTGAGCTTCCTCACGCCATAAAAGTGCTAATCGTGATTTTTCGCCAAATTGTATTGTAATTTAACACAAGCAAAATGTGTGTTTTCATCTCTTTATATTAAAAAATGTAATATGGTGGAACAATTGAGTGATTGACGATTGGTAAATTTGTTATCTTTCAAAAGCAAAGTTATAAAAACAGGATGAAATAAACAATTCAAGAATAATTTATTTTTGGATTAAACGAGCCGCACAGTGAGATTAATGTAGATAATTGCCGGAAAATTGTGTTCATTAGCAAGCAATATGAGGATCCTGTCTGTAGACTCAAATACTTGTACAAAACTTGCTGCTAAATCCAATTTGTTAGAAATTACTAGCAGGAAACTAAACTAAACTATATGTTTTATAATTATATGAATCTCCTTCTTCTTAAGCTCTTTGAAGAAGCTCTAGAGACCAAATAGCCCACCCCTACCCCAAGGCACATCACCCATATCCCTACATCTACTGCCCACCCAACTCCCTCCGCCGCGTCGCTGCCGTCCGAATCGTCTTCTTCACCTTCACACTCCGAGCAGCAACAAGTAGACTCATCATTTTCAACTTCTCTTTGTTCAGGAATCTCCTCCAGCTTCTGAAAACAGCTCCTCCGCCGTGTTCTCCTCTTCCTCACCGTCATCTCCACCTTCTCAGTAATTACCTCCGCAGCGGTGCGTCCTTCCACTGCCACACACACCTCTGCTCCTTTCACTTTTAAATCGTCGTTTTCCAAAGCGCACTTGCAATCGATTCTCCAGTTCTCTAGATCTTTCATGAAAATACCTTTTATGAGCTTTACATCAGCCATGAATATTTCGAATTTTACTCCTTCACTCGCTTTAACTCTGTCTCTGCTTCCGTAAATAACACCTTTTGTTGTTACTTTCTCAGCTGATACGACCCGGTGGAGCGTAACGAAACCGGGGAAATTAGATCGGATTTTGGATTCGTTAATCTCTAATGGACTTTCACTAATTCGAGGGAGATAATGCAGAGTTAGAGAATCGGGTGAGACGGTTTCAGTCGGTGATGAAAATGATAAATGGAGATAAATGCCTTTGATTTTCAGGCGATCTTTCTCGTTTGGTTGAAATCCTTTACACATTTTTGCGTAATTTCGTTTTGTTGATTGGAATGAATTAAGAAGGGGTTTTATGAAGGGCTAAGGAATGAGGCGACGTTTGTTTTGGAATGAATCTTGGGGCTGGAGTCTGGAGAGCACACGGTTTTGACAATTTCATATGCTCAGCAGACAGAATAGGTTAGGGACGTGGAAGGTGGAGTTTGACAAAACGACAATTTTTACCGAATTAAATATACTTCATTTGTTATGTAAATTAAGACCTATTGTAAGTATGAAAATAATAAAAATGTGATTTTAAAAAAAAAGGATTTTGATCTATTCTCTCTTAAACGACACCATATAATAAAGGTAACAACCTACTCAATGAGTGGATCTAAAAAGGATAGAGTGTAGGTAGATTTTATTATTATCTCTCGTGAAGAGAGAGAAGTTTTCAAAAGACTCTCAGCTAAAGTGCATCGAATCGGAGACATCCTTTTTAACCATCGTATAATAAACGGAAAGAGTCAAATACATGAACTATTCAAAATTGGTTAAATTTATACATTTTGCTTAAAAATATCTTTATCGATACATTTTTTAGCTCAAATTACTTTCTAACTAGTAAAATAATTCAAAAATACCTTTCTTATCATTTTTTTAAAACCAAAACGGAGAAAAATGGGTCAAATTTGCCCTCATTCGAAGTTGGGTAATCTACACAGCCTTTGCCTGTCGATAATTGATATATCGAGAAGGTTGCATGTAGAACATACTTACTTATACTCAATACCTCTCCACTAATCTTAAGAAGGGGTGTCGCATAAGCGTTTTCGGGATTTATCTAAAGTCAGTTGAACTCTAGCCCAAGGCTAACATGGGAGTGACTTTGATATCATTCTCAGTCCGTTAGTAATATTGTCTGTTTTGGACCTAGATCCACATGACTTTAAAACGCGTCACTAGTTAATAAGACTTGCTTACTTATATATTCAACATATCTCATGTATTTAGTTGGGGTATCACATTTATAGGGTAATGTAATTTGAAATTTGAAACTAATAAAAATATGATAATTTTTGGAGGATTTTAATCTATTTATCACTAAATAAATGAGAGCATATATAATAAATAAATTGAGCCTAAAAGAGTATAGAAGGCGACAAAGTAGGAAGGCGGATTGGCCAACAGAGTTTTGATATGCCGCGTGCTAAGGCTTTTTCTTAACCGTAGTCGCAAAAAGTAGCGATACATTGTACTTATGCGCAATTTGCTCTGCACTTGTCTTTTTGATTTTTCAGCAATGATTGAAACAGTTAGAAATCTATATACCCTTCAAAGTTCAAAGGGACTAGGCAGTGATATATCCAAACCTCTTTTATCGGAAACGTTAAAACTATTTTTATGTATTTATAATAGATATTGAATCTTCTTCATGTGAAAATTCTGATTATGCTGCCATTTCACTTTTGATGTCTTGCTTTGGATTTGCCAATTAATAAATAGAGCAGTGCAAATACTAGAAACATTTGGTTTGGGCAGTATCCATTTTGGGCCTGTTTGAAGTTATGGGTATTAGAACACCAGGTCCACTTCAAAAATGTATATTGGGCCATCCTTCTGTGAAATGAATTACTTAGTCCTTGAATAATTTTTGCTGGTCATGGCCTGAAATTGGATAATAGTAAATCTAAGTGACTGGAAATCACAAGAGAGTTACCAACCTAAGTTGATTTAAATCTTTTTTTATTATTATTATTTTTAGACACATATGTTAAGGCTTAGGGATGAACACAATAAATTATTGGTAAGATTTGTATATGGTTACATCACATTGTTTCCAGCTCTATGGGAGATATTGGACACATATAAAGTTGGTAACTTGGTATGCCACTTTTTTATGGATAGTGGGGAGGTGAGGGAATCCCCCCACCCCAACTAACTTGTACAGTGGAATGGTCACCTCTAAAGTTATTAACATAATGTTCAAATCATATCATATAGTGGGATGTACGAGATTTTAAGTTCACGATATTGAAATTGATAAATTCTTAGTGGACGGTTTCCCCTAAAATGGAAAAACACATGTCGCGCCAATATATGTTAAATGTTAATATCACCCCATCAAAATTCAAAGTATCGTGTAGCTTTACCTAAATATATTCATTATACTTTTTTGTATCTTCAATTGTGCTTTTTGGGAACATTAAGCTAATTGTTGGAGCTTTATATATAATTATATATATCATGTAGTATCAACTAATTAATAACTCATTGATGGCAATTCAAGTATCGTCACCAAACAAGAAAAGGAGAAAAAAGCAAAAAGGTTCTTGGGTTCACTTTTAAGTTTGTCAAAACTCAACAATGGACGTTTTTTATTTCCGTTAAATATTTAACAAAATTTATTTGTAAGATTTGACGGACATGTGACCAAGTATTTAGTGAGAGAAGGTATTAGGTATATATTGGACAAGTATGGAGCTAGAGCCTGTATGTTTCTTAATTAACTTCATTGATCATAAATTGTTTGATAATAAAGATCAAAGATGACAATATATCAAATTTGTCCTAGCATTCAGTTTTGATCTTATATATAAAGGTGCAGACTTCGCAATATTTGAGTTATCGAGATTTCTCTTTTCTTTCACTCGATCTTTTTACTTCTTTTGAGTCAGATTCTTAAAATATAAAATCAGATTTTCTAAATTTTTGTTATACGAATAATTAAGTAAATTAATAGTTAGAGATGAAATTAAACCTGAAAGAGACTTAACTTCTAGAAAGGAAAAATAATAATGGAGGAAATGAAGGGAGGTGAATAAAATTGGTAGCTAAGTGGGGGAATGTTATGAGTTATCTATAGTTGCAAATTGATATAAACCATTGACTTAAAGAGTGAAACATTGTGGAAGCATCCATCAAGTGGCGTGTGTTTTCCTCCCTTACAAATCAATCAACTGTCAATTATCAAATATCATATTCTTTTTTTGTTTGTATTCTATTTCTAAGGTAGACATTTTATGCAATTGTTCAAATCCAAGATAAAACACCTTTTATTTTTGTTCCTTTATATATTCTTCTATATACAATTTCCTTTAACCATAAAAGTCATTGTAGAAATTATGAGAATAATTTTCTCCATACGCAACAAGGATGTGCTCTATTAATTCTCACTCGATCGAATACTTATTTTTCTTTCTATGTAAGTCAAAGAAACAAATGGACGCGTATGGAAATATGATAAAATGGTATAAGTATAACTTTTTCATTCTTAACGAAAAGTTTGTAATTGATCATATTCCGAAAATGTATAGTATACGACTAAAATTCAGATTAGTCAAGTCAATATATTCGATATGCTTCTAAAAATGTGGACTCAAAATTTAACCCCACACTACTATAGGAGGAATCTAGTTTAACTGATATATAGTGGATGTTTTTAACTCTCTTTTTTTCTTTAGTTCATGGCTAACACATGCATGTTGAGTGTCTTTGTGGGTGTTTTCAACTTGGACCATATATAACTAGTTTGTGGATAAAAAAATATCAACTATATCATAATATTTTCTTTGATTATACGCATTTGTACTTATAACAAGTCGTAAACTCAAGATATCTCACTTGAGGTTGCTATATTATACATAACATACTTTATGTGGTTAAATTAGCTATTTAATAGACAAATGAAAATACACATAAATTATTTTTCTTTCAAGATTTAAATTAAAAGTATCTAATTGAAACACTTTATTAGGATCAATTAAGATGTTCAATTAGAATAGCTTAGTTCAAATATCTATAATACTCGTATTATGGTACCATGTCCCATACCCTTATAACTGAAACATCCATTGACTCAAATTATTAAGTACAATAACAAGTCGTAAAACTCAATATCTCTACTTGAGGTTGATATATTATACAGAAATAACATACTTTATATGGTTAACTTAACTATTTAATAGACAAATGAAAACACATACAAATTATTTTTTCTTTCACGATTTGAATTGAAAGTATCTAACTGAAACATTTTATTAGGATCAATTAAGATGTTCAATTAGAATAGCGTAGTTCAAATATCTAAATATAGTATTATGGTATCCCATACCCATATAACTGAAACATCCATTGACTGAAATTATTAAGTACAATAATCATAACTGCATTTGATTATAGTTTGTTTTTGTGTACTATCATCTTTCTGATTTTTATAATATTCTTTATTCTTGTTGCTTTCAACAAGGAGATGATGATGATTATACTCCACTAAAAGTAGTGGAGGTAGGCACAAATAAAAAGATAAATCAATCCATTAATTATATACTAATTTAACTGTAATTAGAAGCTACATGACACTGGTAATTACGAGATTAATAATAAAGTATATATGGAAAAGATCAACTCTATACCTTTGCGAGCTTTGCAAAGCATATAAGTTGATTTGCCATAACAAAGAAGATATATACCATTTGCACAAATTCCATGTATGTCATTGAGCATTAATTATGATAAGTTGACTATCAGCGTAAAATTTACTTTTAGCTATTTATTATAAATTTGTCCAATAATATGTTTTTCACTATATTGTGAAAATCTAAATTTGATTACAAGTATTTTAATATGTTTTAGAAATAGTCATTTAAGGATAAAATTGGAGAAAATAATTAGGAGAGTATTTCTTTTAAATTGATCATGTGAATTAAGTATAAGAAATTTTGTTTTTTTTAAAAAAAATATATTGAACAAGTAAAAAATAACAAAGCAAATAAATCATTTGAATATTAACAGAACAAGGTGGACATGAGGAAATGAGATCTCTTTTATGCAGAAATGAAGATCTTTAATCTAAAAAAACTTGAGAACTAAAGTGGATTAGTACAAAATTTGTACTACAAACTCCAATAAATTTGTAATTTAAAAGCAATTATGTAATTGATTAAGAGTAAAGAAAGGAGGATGATTAAGTAGCTAGGTGTCAGTCCCCACGTCTTCCTCTCTTTCTTATGCCTAATTTTCAGCTAAATGTTTCCTAAGTAATTGTTTAAACACTCTAATTATGGCATTAAACAATGTTTGGATCTTGTTTTACTAATCAAATAGTCAAGTACAAAAAGTCCAATTTGGGGCCATACCTATAGATATTTATAGCCCACTTGTTTGAATTATATCAGTCAAAATGAAACAAGATTATTTTTATGTCCCAATTATTTCTCTCACTCACTAGTGTATATATATCAAAATAAAATATTATTCTTGAAGTATATGACTATATGTAATAAGTAATTAATATTTTCACTAGTGTTTGGATTCGGCTAGTTATAAGCTAGGCTGAACTTTGTTCTCCCTAGCTAGTCTGTATATAGTATGATATTTTAGATATACTGTGACACATTTTACTCTTTTACTTCCCCAAAAAAATATTCCCTTCCTTTTCATTTATTTATTTTATTTTAATTTAATATCAAATTTAAGAAGATCTTTGAATTTTGTTATCTTAAATTGAAAAAATATAATATATATCAAAATATTTTTTAATCTATAGTCTAGAATTAAAGAAATGTAAAAAGAGAGATAATTTTTTTCTAGAAATGAACAAATTAAAATGAGAGGAATTCAGTTTCTTCTTTTATTATTTTTGTCTGGAACAGGTAGTTCCAACTTGTCCAATTTAAAGCATCATCATTTTTTTTTTCTCTTCGATGGAATATATTTATTTTGAAACTCAATTAATTTAGTTTCATTTTAATATAAAATATTTTCTATTAGAAATGACTTCATTCGCAATCCTTGAAGTCGGAATTTCTAATTATAAATGGAGGGTACTTATTACTACCATTTTATACAAAACTACTGCTTAACTATGTACACATACATATTAATTTAAATTTGATTATTTATGTAATAGTATTAGTCAAACATATTTTAATTTCTAAAGAATATTTAATTAGTTGTCATTTGTCAAGCAACCAACAGGAAGAATCTTTTTGACTCTTTTAGCCAATCAGATAAAGATGAATGAATTTTCCACTGTCCACCTCTCTTATTCTTTTATTTTATTCATATATAATTGACATATCACTCATTATATTCGAAAATAATTCACAATCATAATATTCGAATATATTTATATAGCCTTTTGAGAACTACAGGTTAATACACATCTTTGTCCAAAAATGTTAAAAAGGTTTATTTTTAAAGAGCTCAAATTTAGTTTATTTGTAGATTCCAAAATTTAAAATAAATAAAATAACACAAAAGAAAGAAAGAAAGAAAGAGACATGAACCAAAAGTTGGGTTACTTTATGATGGAAGAACCTCCTCTACTAGTACATTATCTTTATGGATTCATGTTTTATTTATTTATATATATTGAAACAATTAAAAAAGATTATATTATAAGTATTAACATAATCGTATATAAAAGACATAATACATAAATTTGCCTTTTAACTTGGCCAACTTTTGGGTGTGCACAAGTGTTCACTTAAACGTGTATAAAGTTGCACAAATAGACAAATACGTCATATATGACATTCTACATGACAATTTGCATCCTACATGGTGTCTTATGTATATCTATGCCACGTAGGACCCATGTGTCTACGTGTTCAACTTTATACAAGTTTGAGTGTACCTACTTATGAACACCCAAAGTTAGAGGACATACATATGAAATAAAATCAAGTTAAAGGGCACATTAATTTATTATGCCTATATAAAATGTTATTATATTACTTCTAAAAAGTTTCTTGTAAGTTGTAACTATAAATTTTATATGATCCACATCATATATATTATACTATCATATATAGCAGAGTCATTTTTATCGAAACATTGACACCTTTTCTTCAAAAAATTATGTTGCATATTTAAACATATTGAATTTCATTGTCTTTTTTATGTTCTTTCAAAAGTAAAAATTCAAGTTCTATCATAGCTTTATTGATCATATTAGTGCGCAGAAATTAAATTATATCCTAAGTATTATTTACGGGTTAGCGAAGTCGAACTCAATAATTTTCATTTATTTATATTTTAAAAATTTATTAAATATATACAAATTATTAATTTATACTTTAATAACTTGAAAAAAATATTAAAATCTCGAACCCACCAATTTTAAATTCCGACTCATCCAACCATGATCCCAATAATGCATGTAGAAGGTCAATAATAAGGTCTGCATGCCAGCAAGATACTTGTTAAATAAACTCTCTCCATATATGGTGGTTATTTTTTCTTCCTTTTTGTGTGTTTGTGGGTATATACATAAATATATATTTTTCTTTCTTAGTAACATGAGAAAATACTTAATATTCATCATAAAATTAGTCACCTTACGCTACAAACAACAACAATAATATACTTGGTATAATTTCAAAAGTTAAGTCTAAATAAGATAGGATATATACCAATCTTACCCATATTTTTATGGGATAAAGAGGTTATTTTCGATAGACTCGGCTCAAAAATAAAATAGTCAACTTACAGTATGGAGGCAATAATATGAGTAAAAAAAATGTAGAAAATCCAAAATTCTGGGACCAGATCCCATATAAAAAAGCTCTAGGAATTGTTCACTTCATAATAAAAAGTTTCATTCTCTCAGTTTAATATCTTTTTTTTTGGTAAAAATATTCCCAAAAACTATTAGTAGCTGTACTTGATTATATTCCCTTTTTACTTGTATTAATTTTATTTGTAACTTGTACCATTGAAGCTAACATTTCATCTAGCTAGCTCTTCCTCAAGGTATTATTTTTTTTTTTGAAAAAATAAGAGTAATTATGTAGTATTCTTAAATTATGACTCTTTTTGAATTGTTGCAGTTGAAGTGATGAATAATAACAACACAGAATTAGAGCAAGTTCGCGATTTAGCTATGGAGGAACGCGTGGAGGAGGAGGAGGAGGAAGAAGAGTTGGCTGAGAGCGCGATGAGAATTCAACCTTGGACAAAACAGATCACTTTACGAGGAATAATTGCTAGTACAATTATTGGTAGCATTTACAGTGTGATACAAATGAAAATGAACCTCACAACTGGGATCAATCCTAATCTCAATGTATCAGCTGCTCTTCTTGCCTATGTTTTCATTCAGGCATGGACTAAGATCATTAAAAAGCTCGGGTTCGTCTCTGTTCCTTTCACAAGACAGGAAAATACTATGATACAAACATGTTCTGTCGCGTGTTACAGCATTGCTCTTGGAGGTATATTATCATAGTGTGTTGTTTTGATTATGTTTTATGAGACTTTTTGTGATAATATATTTGAATTTTCAGGTGGACTAGGATCTTATTTATTGGGAATGGATAAGAAAACATATGAATTAGCAGGGGTTGGAACAGTTGGAAATACATCAGATAGTTATAAGAAACTTGAAATTGGTTGGATGATTGGATATCTTCTTGTAGTTTGCTTTATTGGACTTTTTGTATTAGTTCCACTTAGAAAGGTACTTTAAGTTCTTAATATTTTTTAATCATTTAAATTAATTGATGAAATCAACATTGTTTTGCAATTATGCACAGGTCTTGATAGTGGATTATAAGTTGACTTTTCCAACTGGAATGGCAACTGCTGTTCTAATTAATGGATTTCATGGAAAGAATGATAAAAAAGCTAGGTAAGATTACGTTGAAAAAGCTTTCTTTTTATAGTAATGTCAAATTATTAAAAGTTGTTGACTATTTTGCAGAAAGCAAGTGAAAGGTTTCCTCAAGTTTTTTTCCTATAGTTTTAGCTGGGCTTTCTTTCAGTGGTTTTATACTGGCAAACAAGATTGTGGATTTCAACAGTTTCCTACTTTTGGATTAAAAGCATGGAAACAAACGTATGTCTTTTTCCTTTTGGCTGAATACATCGACAACCCCTTGAAAGTGTCTGATAGGAACACTTTATCAGGTTCTCACACAGAACACTTTGAGTGTCTAAATGAAATTTACTAGGGGGGTTGTCGATGTATTTTGCTTCTTTTTTTTCTGCTTAAACTTGAGGATGACCTAACATATAGATTCTGTTGTGGTGTAGATTTTACTTTGATTTTAGCTTGACTTATGTGGGAACTGGAATGATATGTCCGCATATAGTAAACATATCATTGCTTCTTGGGGCAATTCTTTCATGGGGTGTTATGTGGCCTCTCATTGCAAAACTTAAAGGAGAATGGTTCCCTGCTGATATATCAGAATCCAGTATGAAAAGCCTTAATGGTTACAAGGTTAATTAATAATCTTTCTCTAAATTTTAATCTGAATTTGCTACAGATTTTTTTCATTTTATAGTACTATATGTTTCTTGATATATAGGTCTTCATCTCCATCGCGCTCCTCCTTGGTGATGGGCTCTACAATTTTGTCAAGATATTGTATTTCACACTGTCTAGTGTTCACGAGAGGTTCAAACGCAAAAATCTAAGTCCAGGTAAACTTCAATCTAGCTTTATTATAAGTACTGTTATGTGTTGTATGATGATTAATCAAATACTTGGATTACTAGATATATCAGCAGCAGGAGTGAGGCAGAAGAAGAAATCAGAGGATGTGAAATGCGATGAAGCGTTTGTTAGAGAAAGAATTCCAATGTGGATTGGAGGTGTAGGGTATTTAGCATTGGGGACTATTGCTGTGATTATGATTCCATTGATTTTCCATGAGATCAGATGGTATTGGGTGATACTAGCTTATCTTTTTGCTCCGTCTTTAGCTTTCTGCAACGCGTATGGCTCAGGTTTGACTGACATAAACATGGCATATAACTATGGTAAAGTAGGACTTTTCATGATGGCTGCATTGGCTGGTAAAGAACATGGTGTCATTGCTGGTTTAGCTGGTTGTGGTTTGATAAAGTCAGTAGTTAACATTTCTTGCATTTTAATGCAAGATTTTAAGACAGGGCATTTAACATTGACATCTCCAAAAACTATGTTTCTTAGCCAGGCTATAGGGACAGCTTTAGGCTGTGTGATAGGTCCATTATGCTTCTTTTTGTTCTACAATGCATTTGATATTGGCAACCCAAATGGTGAATTCAAGGCACCTTATGCATTGATCTATCGAAACATGGCGATTCTCAGTGTTCAAGGTGTTTCGGCTTTACCTCAACATTGCTTGCAGCTGTGTTATGGGTTCTTTGCATTTGCTGTTGCGATAAATTTGGTGAAAGATCTTTCTCCAGAGAAGATAGGGAAGTGGATGCCATTGCCTATGGCGATGGCGGTGCCTTTTCTAATTGGTGGTTATTTTGGTATTGATATGTGTATAGGGAGTTTGGTTGTGTTTGTGTGGCATAAACTTAACTCTAAAAAGGCTAAGGTGATGGTTCCAGCAGTTGCTTCTGGTTTGATCTGTGGAGAAGGTCTATGGATTCTTCCTGCATCTATACTTGCTTTGGCCAGGGTAGCTCCTCCAATCTGCATGAAATTCTTGGCTTCTTGAAGAATTTCAGTGTCCAACTGGTCCATAAAAATGAAAAAACTAATGTACTGATTTACAGGAGAATTTTAAAGTCACCTACAGCTCGTTTCGTTTAGTTTTTTCTGTGTTGTTAGTCTAGGAACTGATAAAGTTGTATCTCACAGAGGATATTTATAATGAGAATGGGTGGCATTCATTTACAATAAATTTCGATATCCTGTGCAAAATATTACAAGTTTTCTGTAAGCATTGTACATCCAAGAACGTAATTACTAAAATCCATTAAAACAAATCCTCAATTGCTATCTGGATCCTTTGTTTCCAGAGATAGAGAGGGAAAATAGAATAAGACGTTAGAAAGAGAGGTGAGGGTAATTACATTGAAAGTACACATTAATTAACCATGTTTTAGGAATAAGTATGCGTGTCAAGCTTGCATTCATTAGTTTAGAGTAAATAGAGGGTGCGGGATTGATTTTTAAACAATTAGTGTGTTTTGTTTTCTATCAGATTAATTAGAAGTCAATTGCAGGTATCTACAGTAAAAAAACATGAATAACCTGAGATATAGTAAGTAACTTGCTATGATTAAGGATCCATCGTGTTTACAATGTCTCTGAATATATCTTAAATCCTTACCAAATGCATAACTAAAACAGCTATGCAGCATTTCATTCTTTTAATTTAAATAAGCAAATCAACTCGATAGACGATCACAAGAAGAACCCTCTAAGAATTTAATTAAAAAAGTCTCTTCCTTAATCCACATCTATGAAACATCATCAGTACAAGTTCAAATATCTGTAGTCCTGTGACGTACGTCCGCTTAAAAGAGGAACTTCAATGAACCTCATTTCATGTGAAAAATCAAATAATATACAAGTGTACATTAGCAACAGACTCCAGAGACTAATAAATCAGGCTTTTCTCGAGCAGGAATCCCACCTTTGAGGTTGATCATATAGTTACATGCTAAAAGCTTATGAAGTGATGATGCCTGCCAAAACGTCACTCTTGTCCCTTGCACCTATCGTGTAAACCAAACGAATTGCGTCAAGCCACCAGTCCAAAGATTCCCATGAATCTGCAATCTGAGAAATAGAAGAATGTCACAAGATCATGCAAAAGGAAATTTTCCAGGGAATGTAAAATACTATAACTCCAAAACTGAATGTAAAACTTAGGAGGTGTTCCAATCAATAGAGTAATCTTAAAATGAACATATTTAAAACTTCGTTTTCCCACTCACTCCTTCACCTACAAGGAGGAACTCATGGAGAACATAAAACTAATGAGTTGTGTTTTGTTAGAATAGAAATATGTACATATACTCCTACTTAGAATAGGAAGAAGAATAGGAAGAAGAATAGGAATAGGAATCCTAGTTAGAAAAGGATTTCAATGTATTGTCTATAAATGGGATCTCAATGTAACAATTTAGATACACAATTCAATAATATCTTCCCCATATATTTCTCACATGGTATCAGAGCATTGGTGAGAATTTTAAGTCATCGTGTCAAATTCCGGCGACGACGGTTGGGACTGATTTGTGTCATCTTTCATTCTGAAGGTGTTGTGCGAAAGACAACACCATCACGAGGCTCGGGAAGCACAGGCGACCGGACCCCAATCAGATCCACCGAAAAACAACCCCCCACGCGCCCCCACGCACCGGTCGGAGGTGGAAACTTTCCGGCGAGATCTGTTCACGCGCTGGCGCGTGACTGCTGCTCCGGTCATCTTTTTTTGAGCTGTTTTCTTCTGTTGAGGTCGCCCAGTATTTCCGACCAGATTCCATTCAGTTTTCTCTAGATCTGATCACCGGAATTAGGGTTCCGGTGATTTTCAGGCAGTTTCCGGCGAGTTCCCGGTGAAATCAGATTTTTTTCAGGCCACTGTGGGTAGATTCCGGCAGTTTCCAGCTCTTTTCAAGTCAAATTTCGAAAAATGTCTTTCGGATGTGATGTTTTTGGCTCCAAAAATATGGGGATTGGAAGTTCAAGCCTTACAATCACTTCAGAACCATTAATGGGAAGTTCAAACTATTTAGCTTGGGCTTCTTCAGTTGCGTTGTGGTGCAAAGGTCAAGGTATTCACGATCACTTAACAAACAATGCTTGGGTTGAAGATGAAAAGACAAAGTCTAGTGGCGAAGGTGCAAAAGCCAAAGCACAATGGGAGAAAGTGGATGCCCAATTATGTAGTCTCCTTTGGCGCTCTATTGATTCTAAGTTGATGCCCTTGTTTCGCCCATCCCAGACATGTTATTTAGTTTGGGAAAAGGCACGTGCTTTATACACTAATGACATATCTCGATTCTATGATGTGATATCTCGGATGACCAACTTAAAGAAACAAGAATCCGATATGTCTACTTACTTGGGACAAGTACAGGCAGTCATGGAGGAATTTGAAACATTGATGCCTATCACTACAAATGTGGAAAAAATAGCATATGTCCGTCTTTTTCTATCTATGGTTGCCGTTCGTCATTGGCCTCTTCATCAGTTGGACATTAAGAATGCTTTTTTGCATGGTGATCTTGAGGAGGAAGTCTATATGGAGCAACCACCTGGTTTTGTTGCTCAGGGGGAGTCTAGTAGCCTTGTATGTCGATTGCGTAGGTCACTCTATGGTTTGAAGCAGTCTCCTAGAGCTTGGTTTGGGAAGTTCAGCACAGTTATTCAACAATTTGGCATGACTCGTAGTGGAGCTGATCACTCTGTGTTTTATCGGCATTCTGCACCAAATCAGCGTATCTATTTGGTTGTGTACGTTGATGATATTGTTATCACTGGTAATGATCAAGATGGTATCACCAAATTGAAGCAACATCTCTTTAAGCACTTCCAGACTAAAGACCTTGGCAGATTGAAGTATTTTCTAGGTATTGAGGTTGCTCAGTCTAGATCAGGTATTGTTATTTCTCAATGCAAGTATGCCTTAGACATTCTTGAGGAGACGGGAATGATGGGATGTAGACCTATTGACACTCCTATGGATCCGAATGTTAAACTCCTTCCAGGACAGGGGGAGCCACTTAGTAATCCTGAAAGGTATAGACGGCTCGTTGGAAAATTGAATTATCTCACAGTAACTAGACCTGACATCTCTTTTCCTGTGAGTGTTGTAAGTCAGTTTATGACTTCCCCTTGTAATAGTCATTGGGAAGCAGTTGTTCGTATCTTGCGATATATAAAGTCAGCTCCTGGTAAAGGACTACTCTATGAGGATCAAGGTCATGAGCATATCACTGGATATACAGACGCTGATTGGGCAGGATCACCCTCTGATAGACGTTCGACATCCGGATATTGTGTTTTAGTAGGAGGTAATTTGGTGTCGTGGAAGAGTAAGAAACAAAGTGTGGTTGCTCGATCTAGTGCAGAATCAGAATATCGAGCAATGGCAGCAACAACTTGTGAGCTAGTCTGGATCAAACAGTTGCTGGGAGAACTAAAATTTGGCGAAATTGATCAGATGGAACTTGTGTGTGACAATCAAGCAGCTCTTCATATTGCATCAAATCCAGTGTTTCATGAAAGGACTAAGCATATTGAGATTGACTGTCACTTTGTCAGAGAAAAGATACTCTCAGGAGATATTGTTACGAAATTTGTGAAGTCAAATGATCAGCTTGCAGATATCTTCACCAAGTCCCTCACAAGTCCTCGTATTAATTACATCTGTAACAAGCTAGGTACATATGATTTGTATGCACCAGCTTGAGGGGGAGTGTTAGAATAGAAATATGTACATATACTCCTACTTAGAATAGGAAGAAGAATAGGAAGAAGAATAGGAATAGGAATCCTAGTTAGAAAAGGATTTCAATGTATTGTCTATAAATGGGGTCTCAATGTAACAATTTAGATACACAATTCAATAATATCTTCCCCATATATTTCTCACATGTTTCACGAATAAGAAGAATGACGATCTGCACACAATGTTCATGTTCACCTCTGGGAAACCATTTTATATGTTTTCTGAACAGATCAAATGTAGATAGCACCATTTGTAACGGTAGCTTAAAGTTTGCGAAATTACCACAACATCTTTGTACAAACCTGAAAACAAGTCCTATCTAAAGGTATAATCTCCAACTCGGAAAGTCCGGAGTGAAAATGTAATTGAGTGGGCTTAGAAGTGAGATAAACCGATAAAGATATGACAAATGGGTCTGTTCAAAGAGAAGGTAATATCTGAAGACACCCCAAATACAGTTTTCAGATGTTACCAAAGTATGCCTTTTTGTGGCATGAGAGTAAGAGAGGGAAGAAGGGCATTACAATCATGGAAGGTTTCTCACTATGACCATAGAGAGAAAAGTAGATTTAACATAATAAAAGTGGACGTAGATAGATCATAAAAGTCAATTCATTCCTAAACGATAACCAAATTTCCATCACAAGATGAAGAAAGGTGAGTGGGTCATCACAGCAAACAGGTCAAGGACAGTGAAGGGTAGGTCCGGGCTTGATGGCAATAATATTCCATAAATTCCAAAACACATAGGCAAAGGCACTATGAAAGGATGGCCCATTTTGCAAAGGAGGCAATCACTTTAAGAATATCAAATCATCTGCTAAAGGAAGCAATCAAAACACCCTATGTAGAAAACATTAGCTTTTGTTGATGAATTATAACTAGTCACCCTCCTTTTAAAATAATCCATAAATGACTTGTAATTTTCATTGGCCGTGTTGACAGAGAATATGACTGTCTCAAATAATTAAGAAACATATGTACTGCTGTCTCCAATTTATAGGTTTGTATAGGACTGGATTTGTGTTCTGACCCTGATTATCATCAAGTTAGAGAATATAGCAATCAAATTTCTACTGCTCTCTAAGGCATATTTATCCACGAGCTGAAATAAAGTAGCCACAGGCGACATCTTAAGTGGAAAATGTAAGTTGAGAAAGCATGAAGAATTATTACCATGTAAACTGGCCCATGAATCGTATCAATACGGAGGCCTGCACCAGGTGGTAATGTAAGATCTGCACAGGCTGATACAGAGATGATATCTGGCACATCAACTTTAATTGCTTGTCTACTAGGACTCGTATCTGCTGAATTTGATGAAAGGCTACTTGACATGTGTCTTTGATCAACTTTACTGATCTGTCCAAGCAGGAAAAGGAATTAGTTAATTACTAGTAAGGAAGCTACAATTATGTATCAAATTAGACATGCAAGAACATTCAGATCCATCATGTTGAAGACGTAATTAAGAATATAAATATGTTCTCTTTCGGTATAGTTTGAAATTTTTTAGATGAGTTGGTCACACTTCAACATGGTATAAGAGCAGGTTGATCTCCTATGCTCGAGTCTCACTGCCACCTATTATCAAAAAGAATTTTCATGTAGCGGCCATGAAACAAAAACAAAGTAACATGTGAAGGAACGTGTTGAAGTCATAACAAAGAACATGAAAATGTGTTCTTTTTAACAACTTAGGCTTTTAGATGAAATGGTCACACAATTCATCACTACTAAAAGGCAAAAATATCTTGTCATCTACTTGATCGATCTAAAAGAAGAACATATCACTTTGTGTGCATCAAATGGATTTAAGGTTGACCTTTAGGGAAATAGAGCATTCTCCCGTTCAAGTGGGAGACTAGAACTTGATGACATGGACAAAATAGCAAATGCAAATAGTCACAAACCTGTGACATGGTAGCTTTACATAACTGATATGCAAGGTTAGAAGTTCAAAAGGATCATGCAAATAATGATAAGCAATAGTAAGGTCCAACCACGTGATCTGGTCATACTTTTCCATAGTCAAAAACAATTTAGGACCCATTTGACCATAGATTTTTTTTTTTTGGCAAAATCGGTTTGGCCATAGAATTTGTCTAGTTTCTTGTGAAATTTTGAAAACCAAATCCCAAAATCTACTAAAAACTTGTTTTGGGACCAAAATATAGCTAATGATATCCTTTTAAATTTTAAAACTTACCCTAAACTTTTATATTTTATAAAAAAGCTCATCGATTTATGACCCCCACTAATTCCTATCTACCCTTTTCAGTCATCTGATCTGGAAATGCATGCTCACCGTGAAGAGATTATTCGTAGAATGTGGAAAGATTATATTGAAATATAGCTAGTTAGTATTGTTGTTATTATCTAGCTTTTCACTAATGGATCTTCGTAACTAATTTTAATATGACGAATTATAGTAGCTAGTAATTGTGTTATTAGTAACTTTTATTAAAATATTGTATTATGATTTTAGGATAATGTATTATCTAGTTTATTATAAAAATGATAATTTTGTGCCTAACTTATGGATATTTTAGCTAGTTTTTAGAACTTATGGGTATAAGTCATGTTTCATGTTTTTCAAAAAAAAAAAAAAAAAAGGTGACATGTTTCCAAAAACTTTGGCCAAAAACTTTTTGAAACTTCAATCCAAACTTCACCCAAATCTGATTTCCCAAAATTATTTGGGAAAATCTATGGTCAAACGCTAGCTTAATTTAGCTATGCTATTATAATTGTGGTGAAACCTCATAGCATGAAAAAATTTGAATGCAAGACAGGTTTCCATATGAAGCTAGACTTTTAAACTCTCCGTGAAGAAAAAACGAGCCAGGATCGCGTACATAAAAATACTGTGCATTTATTGTTAACAAACAGAGGCATGGAATGTTTTCACCTGTTGAAGTCCTTCCTGATTCAAAACAAACTGAGAACGCTTCCAGTCACTGTGTGGTGCGAGTGGATTACCAGCAGGTGGTGAAGTGAGATATCCGACCTTTAGGTAGGGCAGAGGTAGCTGAAACAGAGAAGTGCTTAGAACTTGATTGCATTATTTGACAAACTTACATGCCTAGTAAGATTAAATATGCCCAAAGAAGAAAAAGCTTCAACACATGCTTATCTCAATAATCAAAATATTACATAATAAGAGCACTTGTTTCACTAGACTACTGCAATGATATTTGACGGCAAAGCAAGAGGTTTTTTCAGTAAAGAAAGGGAAGGGATCCAACTTAGTAATGATTAAAATTAGAATTACAAAATTATCCTATGTAGTTGCAAAATAAAAACTTGTTCTCTATTTTCTCAACGACCAGAGAGAGTGAGAGAGAGATTAGTTTAAGAGGTGAAACCAACTTTTCATTGACCCTTCTCCTTTTGCTTTTGCCGTACTAAAGGGCTCCCTTGAATATACTAATAAAGAAGGATTACTTGATTTTTCATATAAAAGCCCTCAACCATTTTGAATTTTGATCATCATAATGAAAAATTGTTATTCCATGATTTGCCAAAATGCTTTCCAATCTTTTTGAATGGAAACCTTCTCCCCTCATCTATATTGTTAAAAAGATAAACGAAACTCTCATTTTGATTCTTATAAGATTTCAAATCTATCAAAAAATAAGTTTTATCTCCTGTTTGGGTGCACTTCTCTTTAGCTGCATATAATTTCAAATATACTCCTAAGTTTCAAGCGTAATAAAACAAATACAACAAAATAAGAAGGGGGACTATTCAGAGACTAAGGGGTCGTTTGGTGTGAAGGATAGGTACAAATAATCCTGGGATAATTATTTTGTGGCACTTAATTTAGTGTTTGGTTGGGAAGTTTGGGATAACTTATCCTGGGATTAATAATTAGTACCGGGATAAGTTATCCCTTTCCATGTGTGGTATAGTAATCCCGGGATAACTTATCCCGGGATAAAATGAATAAATGACAAAAATGTCCCTTTAAACACTTTTTATACATTATTTTTCACATCCATGAAGGGTATTTTAGTAAACTTATATGTTGTTCTTAAGATTTATTATTTTGATACAACAAACCAAACACTCAATAAAAAATAATCTTAGTATAACTTATCCCATCATAACTTGAATTCAAACCAAACGACTCCTAAAGGATCCAAGCAATAATACATACCATAGATCGCACAAGCTTCAAGGCACTTGTATAAACCTGCATAACAATAGACAGCTGAAATGAGGACAACAGAGAAAGCGGGAACTGCACAACAAGTTAAAACAGAATAATAGCCACTAGATAGCTGATGCCAACTTTCCTTCACAAGATAGCAGAATTATGATTAAAATCTTGAATTACAAGCAATGTGTATCACCAGGGTACAGAGTTTAATCTCTTTTGATACGGTTAGCCAAACCAGAGTATAGAGTTAATAAGTGATAATGACACCCGCACCAACAGTTACCATGTCAGTGGTAGATTAGTTTGAAGAAATTGGAAGGGAAGTTACGGATTAAAGATGGCGTATTTCTAACTTTACTCAATGTCTCCACTGCACTCTTTCCCCTTATCATCACAACCAATTTTTATACAAACAGAAATATAATGGAGATAAAATGGAATCATATCTTTCAAATATAAATGACATACCGAGTAATTTGGTTTAAGTGCATGTGCAGCAGCAATGTAAATCGCAGACTGGCTGTACAACTCATTAGGAGAAATATCCTTAGCAGTAACAGCTCCCCCTGTTCTTGACATGTCCTCTGCTAATCCATACTGCAAGAGAATGGTGCAAAAAGAAGGTAATCACCATTTTCACTTTGTCCTTTCACATTGTTTAAGTTTTTTCAATTTTCACTTGAAAAGGAGGAGGTTGCTGTAAATGATCAACACTCTCCCAAGTACAGAAGCCAGAAGGAGCAAATATGTAAAACCCACCAGAACAGTTCCAAGGTTGTAGATTGCTCTATGGAAATCAAATTGCAGTTGGATTGCTGCACGAAACTGCAAGTTCATAAGAATTGATGAGTGACGTGTGAGCATAAACAAAAATTATATAAACAATTTTTTTTTGAATTCTACCAAACTACTGGACCTAAATGATTTTGCAGCTTATTCTTCATATTTAGGCTTTGTGTCGAATAACACCAGTACCTTACTGATCGCTGTTTTGACAATTGTTAGCTTTTCTCTTGCAGGAACAATTGCACTGAGTTCCTGGATGTATTTCGAAAAGAATAAGGTCAGATTTCATTCAGCAAACTGAAATACACAGCAAAATTCAGGAACTATAAATGACATAAACTACACTAACAATATTTTGAAGTCTAGAAAAGATTGTCCAGAATAGGTTTTTTCAAGTAAATATACCTGCAGGGCAAGCCCCCAGTTGTTCAATGCCTGGAATGACAGTCAAATGCATTAGAGTAGGAAAAACTCTCAAGGACGAGAGATCAAAAGTAGATCAATAGAAGGTAAAATAATGCATCTCAGGAGAAAAGCAGAAAACTTTTTTTTATACAGGCAAAAGAAAAGCAGCAAAATACATATGAAATGAAGACCAACGTCTGCTTAGCCTTAAGCCTAACCAGAAATTCACTAGCATAACATATAGAAAATTGTTCAACATAAAAAACCATAACTAAAGGACAAAAGCAGATCAATTATGTGACCTCCAAATAAAAAAAAAACAAAAGGAGATTAATAAGCTGGTATGTTAATCATAAAAGATATAGTACAACTGCATCCTTTAGAAAGAGTTATTTGATATACTGGTAAATTGGTATACCCAAAGAAATAACAAGGCCTCTGTACAAACAAATAGGAAAAATCAGAAGAATATCTGTATTTGTGATAATACAGCCTTCACAAAAATAGCATTCAAAAAAACTATAGTCTGGTAAGGAAATAACAGGGACAGATAGCCACTATTACGGTTAGTTAAACTAGATTAGAAATTACCTGTGGACTGTTCCAATTGAGCTGGACAGCCTTTTCATAATTCTTTGTTGCCTGAAAATTTAAAAGAATAAGAAAAGTTTTTTGAATAAGGACGAGTTTTATTGTTCTCATGAAATCATAAGTTGCCAATCAAAGCATAAAAATTATGTTTGTATTCTATTTCTAGAAATATCAAAATAATACATCTTCTCTACTTATATAAGTTTTTACAACCAAATAGAAGAACGTTGGCAGGATTAAAAGCAGTTTTTGAACAAAGTTGGAAAGCAGAAAAGGACGAACATGCTAGTGAGCCGTGGAAAGGTAGTTCAGAGGGGGGAGAAGGGAATGATGTGGAACAGCGATAGAGGATAGAAAGGGCGACAGCAACAGATGAAGAGGAAAAAACATATGGGAAGGAAATCGTACGAATAGGGTGACGAAAACTGGGTTGGGGTTGGGGAGAAGGTGGGAGTGGTAGTATTGAGGATGGGGGATAAAGGTAAGAGTAATGTAGGATGTTGAGAAGAATAGGGAACAAATAAAGCAGAGACACATTTTTTCTTTCTTTTTTGTGTTTGTGTGCATGCATGAAAGATGTATCTAGAACAGGAACAGTTACAACACCATCGTTTGAATTCTGTTTTCCACATTCTGAAACTTAAAAAAGGAAACCAATTTCTTGATACCAAACCACCCTCAATTAGGTAACAAAGAAATAATAAGGCAAATGATACCAAAGTGGTTGTTCAAGTGTGACAATAATTCTGAATAACTTCTACATATAAAAAAAAATCAGAATAACTTCAATATCTTCATCCATGGCTCTTGCAAAGGTGATACATCTATTGACAGAACATAGAAACATAGATGAGGAAAGATGTCTCCACCTATTAGGACCAAACAGACTCTTTTCCCCCATGAGGAAATGAGAGAAAATAACAGAATAAAGTTAACAATACCTGCTTCCAAAGTTCTTCAGCTTCTTTTGTACGACCCCGGATTTTGGCTCGATCAGATATTGCAATGGCCCAATTGTAGTAAGCCTGAGATAAATAGGAACAAGACAGAGATAAAACAAGAAGGAAAAGGCAGTTCAGCAGCTGAAGAAATCTTTACCAATCTTCCATACCATGTCATAGTGTATATATATGTGTGTGTGTGTGCGCGCACGTGTGGGTGGGTGCATGCCAATGTTAAGGATATGAAACTTCTACAAGCAATATGAATTGCTCCTGCAACTCAATGTCAGTGGATGCACTCAATGGAAGTGGACAATACAGTATTAAATTTGCAATTTGGTACAAGGTAGCGGGTTTTGTTGCTGGAGAATAATGAAAAGGTTATATCAAAAAGAAAATCATCAGAGAGAACACTAATATGTATGAAATAGTGAGAGATCATAACATAGGCCAATAAATAGTGACTTTTCATATAAAGTACTCTGATCTTCAGGTAAATATTACTTAATCCAACATCACAATGTAGCCTAGACCAATTACATTTACACAAATTTACATCTTAAATAAATGAATTGTAAAAAAAAGTAAAATCAAAGGACTATTAAAAGGTTTTGAATACATACATCATTCAGCGTAGGACAAAGGCGGGTTGCCTCCTCATACTTTTTGCATGCCTGTTCGAGCAAAGAATCTTTTGAAGGTGAAGTGGAATCTGGGCTTACATTATCTGCACTTTCCTGCATGAAAAGTCAAAACTAAGAATTATTGAACCATGAATAATTTCTATGGAAGGAAGATTCAGATCCTTCGATAAGTAGATAATGGGATTACTCTTTCTCAAATTCTTTTTCCTTATCTATAGGTTGTTCCTAGATAAAGCTTGCATAGGATGACAAAAAGAAAATTGCAAGACAATCAGTCCAGAAAACTGAGAAATCAAATTACCTGAAGAACCAGTGCCCAATTATAAAGCGCATCATAATCTTCTTGATTTCGCTCCAGTGCAGTAGCATACCTGTACAAAGATCAGAACTCTGATAGGCCTTCATGAAATCAAAGCTTAATATGTGAAATATTTCTATGCAGTTCAGAAAACTGACCCACAAGAATTGTGCACAAATGCACTAACCAGACCGACAACAACATACTTGTTGTAATCCCAAAAGTGAAAAATGCATTAACCGGACCACAAAGAGAAAATAAACAAAGTCACCAAGAAACCCCACATTGACAGAAATGAGAATCTATTCTCGACATGACATGGAACAGATGCTGAAACTGTCGTTTCATGCTTCAAAGTTTTTTTCTTCTTCTCCCATAAGATAGCAGTCATTTTGTGGTCCTAGCGGAACATTTCAAAGTATTCAATTGACTCTCATGTTTTGATATAAACAATCTTACACATAGCACTCAGTGAATACTCTATCAGATCCAGTCACGAACTACTTTAAATGGGTAAATATCTCACATTCAGATCATCCATGGAGAAAAGTCATGGAAAATGGAACTCCCCATAAATTGGCTGTGTAACTTGGTTGGTGGCTAAGGAGGCTTGCCTAACCCAGCACAACCTACAGAGTACAGAGAAGGGGACTGTATCTATAACAGATGTTTTTGTATGACAGTAATACGAAGATGCAAATCATCTTTTCATTCACTGTAAATTAATCAATTGGATATGGAGCATGCCATTGGGTATATTTGAGGTGAAGTGGACCATGCCAAAGACAATAAGGGAGATATTGATAAGCTGGACCAGAGGAGGAGTTTGGTAAAGTTCAAAATTTAAATACCATAGTTCGAAGGTATGGTGGATTCTTTACAGTGAAAGAAATCATTAGTATTCTGAAGAAAAGAAGGAAAGCATGATCAGATAGATACAATTGCTTTTGTGGAAACGAAATTGATACCACGTTAGACGTCTACTTTCATTACAGGATTGAAGAGGAACTGAATTTTGCCTTTTGAAATGTACACTCCCAGAACCCACTCAGTATTCGAGAAATCTCAATAAAATCATTACCTATCAAATAAATAAAAAAAAGGGGACTCGGACTCCTTGAAGAAAGTGAATTGTCTGGAGACCTCTTGATTTACAAACCATAAAACTTGTCATGAAATTAGAATTTGGAATGCAGCCTAAGCCCAATTAAGATATGCAACACCATAACTAAAATGGTGCTAAAGATTAGATGAACCTCCGGGCAGCATATGTTAGAATCCGTTGGCGAGATCGGCCCTCCTCATCAGCACCTGTGACACTGTTAATCAACTCCAAGGCAGCATTACTTTCTGCATGCTGCTGACTGCTCTGTTGACTGGAGAACCAAATTCACAAGTAACAGGAAAATGTAAGTTATAGGCTTCTTAATGTTCAAAAATAAAAAGAACGGAAAAACAGTAGATGTCATGAGGTATTGAGGTCAAGCTGAAGTACTTGTGGTTGTAGAAGTGATTCAAAATAAACAGCAGAGATTACTCAAAAGATGATAGGTTGAATAAATTGATTGCATAGTTAAAGCAATCAAAATGCCTTCAAATGTCACATCTCTGGAGAACTTAGTTATAGGGAGCTATTATTTAACATCAAATAGAAGTATGGAACTAATAATCCTTCTATCTCTTTCAAATCCAGATTCAAATTTGGGATTAGATTGATGGTACATCATCATGAGGTGTTAAGTATAGCTCTTATTATCAGAAAATGGTGTCTGACTCTATTCTCAAGGATCAAAACAGAAGCCTCAACTAATTTGAAACATGAATTGCACAAGGCAAACTTTCAGCTTTTAACCCATGACTATGCCATCTAGGCACTCGAGACACTTTGAATTCATTTTGTGCTTTAGACATTATTTTTGTGTTTCATTATATGTACAACAATATCAGTGGTCAAAACAAGAAGGTGTGATATATTCAGATGCTGGCATGGTCATAACTCATAAAACCAGCCATCATTTTCTTCAATCATGTCCATTTTCTTGTCAAATTTTGTTAGTGTTTTGTTTACTTTCATTCACGGTTATTTTCTCCAAGTGAGTGTGTTTTCTTGCCTTTGTGTCTGTTATACTATAATCTTCTTTACTTCTTCTCTCAAATTTTTTTTGTGCTTCATATATTTTCGTTCATGATCATTTTTATCAAAACCACCTGAACTTTGTTGCGTTAGCATCAATGACAATTAACTTGGATGAGTATATTTTACAATCAAGGATGAATTCTACCATCGGACAAGACATCACCTTCTTCAATTAACTAGTTTTGTAGTAAACTTTCTTTATCTTTTATTTATCTTCATTCATGATCATATCAGCAGTCAGCTTATAGTTAACTTGGATGAGTAAGCTATACATTCGAGAATGCACTTTTATTACAGAAGCATCTGATTCAATCTAGCATGTTGATGATATTTTTTAGTTGATAAGTACACATTAATGATATTTTCAGTACTGCAATTGAAAGGTGCATTGCATTTTACAGAGAAGCCAGCGAACACAAACCTGTGAGGTGTGTCGCTTTCTCGTCTTTCAGCTTCAGAATCTTCATTGGCATCTCCATTCTTCAATTCATCCAACAACTCTCTCATTGTAAATGTTCGGCTACCTTCATCCTTTTTTAGCTGCTTCGAGTTACTTCCCGTTTCATTAGATTCAACAGTATCACCCTTCGGCTCATCCGCTTTGGGATCTGAATCATCTGAGTTGTTCGATCGGATCAATTCCGAGGCCTCTGCATTGTTCAATTGTACATCTCCAGACTGGCTAGAAATAGCTCTCTCATTTGCCTTGGGATCTGCATCACTCGCCTCGTTGGATTTCGTCAATTTCTCGTCAGATTTTGAAGCCTCTGCATCGTTTGACTGTACATCTCCGGATTGGGTAGCAAATTCCTTGGATTCCTCGTGTTTCGGATCTCCAGCACCGTCTGCTGGTGCTTCCCCCGACAGGATCGCGGTGTCTCCTGGGTCAGTCACGGTGGCCGGAGCTTCTACTTCTTTTTGCAATTCCGTTTGGTCGACGGTTGAGGACATGGTGATAAACAGCGGAGGAGTTAACAATGGCGAAAATCTGTTTGAATGTGAATCTCCGAGCTAATGACGAAGTTCATGTGACAAAATTGGTTTTGATGCAAATTACAAGGACTAGTAAATCATAAAACAGAAAATGGTTGGGCTAAAGCAGCAAAGTTAGAGACTTTTGAGGTTTACAACAAATTTACTGAACTTCAATGGGTGTCATTTAGAGCTGATACACCCTCGTTATAAAAGTGACATATATATACCCTATTGTTATACAAATGACTCACATATATCCTTTTCCTCTAACGGAAGTGAAAAAATTAATTTTAGTTTAATTTTTTTTAAAATATAATCCCATATGGATATATTTAATCCTCCTCAAACATATACTATTTTAAACTTTTTTTTTGTTTCAATGACTAATTTAGATTTATTATTTTGATGGTCAAATTTATTTAAGTTTTGCTAATATTCTTGTAAAATTTATTATAGATGACTCAATTTTTTTCTTCAAATACAAAAACCAAATTACAATATATCCAAAAAAAATATAGTTTTAAATTATAATATAGCCACAAAAAATAGTTTTAAATTTTTTTCTTTACACTAAGGAATGAAAGAAAAAATAAAATAAGAATAAGAAACTCAAATAATGATAATCAAGAAGTCAAAAAATAATGTATGTCCGAAAAAAATTAAAATATACATTGAAATTTGCTAGAAAAATCATATATACCCCTCAATAATTTTTAAAAAAAATCAAAATTCAAAAATATAAATTTAAAACTATTTTTTTCACTTACGTTAAATGAAAGGTATATGTGAGCTCATTTTATAACGGTAGGGGTATATGTGAGCCATTTGTATAACGGTAAGGATATATTATTAAAGAAGGCATCACATGAGTAGTTGGGGTGGGTCAATATGTAATTAGAATAATCTAGAGGACTAGTTAGCTAAAATTAGTTAGGGTAGTTAGAAGATACTTTCTTGTTCTTGTATATATATAAACAAACACTCAGTTGGAGTTAATTAACAGATACATTTGTCACGCCCCAAACTCAAAGGGCGCAACTGACTCCTAAAGCCAAAACTCAGGCCCGAGCCGACCCTGCTGAACCATTTGCTATTAGCGCATGGCAGTCACATGCAATTAAGAAAACAAACAAGTATATCTCGACTTAAAACTAAGCCCTCGGCCGGCAAAGCCCCTGTCAACAGATCTACAAAAGAACCAGTTACTCCCAAGAGTTCATATAAAGAAATATCCAACTAGCACAGAAGTCCTGATTGGGCCGTCGAGGCCACCATGATATCTATACCAAAACTAAAAACAGGTAAATATCAGTACAATACATCAAACAGCTCACAAGCTTCAGCAAACCAACAACATAGGCCAGCATGGCCATAACGTAGCTATAAACCCCACACACTAGTCTGCAAGCCTCTAAGAGTAGTAAAAATTGGTGGGACAGGGCCCCAGCCTACCCATGAGAATATATACAACAAAAGGTAACAAACCTCCCAACTCTAGCAGCTCCGGAGGAAAGGGGCTGACCAATCGGATAAAAGTCAAGTCTGCTGATATGGAGGTCTACTCGGTCATCTGTTAGGACCTGCATGCATGAATGCAGCGCCCCCAAGGCAATGGGGCGTCAGTACAAAATAATGTACAGAGTATGAAAGGCAATAGACTATGATGAGGTATCCTGATATACTGGAATAATCTGGTAAATAAATTAAGGATAAGATAATTGTACTGACCTGCTTCTAAATCTAAATTTATCAAAAATAATAAAAACAACAACCTAACCAAGCCCCCATAAGCTCGGTAGGTACAAACAGCACACAAGACCACCTACTCAGGCCCCCATAAGCCCGGAATGTGCCAATCAACCTGTATACCCCTATCGGTAGTCCCCTAGCCCCGCAGGCAGTCACATAGCCCTCTTAGGCAACAACATAGCCCTCTTAGGCAACAACATGGCCCTGTAGGAAGCACATAACCTTCTTAGGCGTCAATATATATCCTTGTAGGCAACTCATAGCCCTTCTAGGCATCAATATAGCCCGTAGGCAACTTATAGCCCTTCTAGGCATCAATATAGCCCCGTAGGCAACTTATAGCCCTTCTAGGCATCAATATAGCCCCGTAGGCAACTCATAGCCCTTTTAGGCATCCATATAGCCCTGTAGGCAGAACATAACCCTGCTAGGCATAGATCACATTCCTGCAGCTAACAACAATAGCCCAAAGGCAACAATAACAATCCAGCAGCTAAAAGTGAGAAATTTAGTTATAGACAACCTATACAAATAGCCTCTAAGTCGTGTCCAACATACGAATGTTACTACTGAATAAGAATCTCGATAAGAGAGGATTATATGCACTCGAGCAGCCAACAATCAACAATAACAACTCAATTACATTGCTCCTGAGCTTTAAGGAAACATGCCATAGGAAGAGAATAGCCTTAACATACCTTTTTCGCTAAATTCACGTGGCCTAAAGACTTTAACTCATAACTCCCTCGATACTACAACAAGGTAGGACCATAATCAACACATAAAATAAAAGATACCATGACAATACAATAAAAGATATGTATTTCCGTCGCAAATTGCTATTTGCTGCTTATAAAAGCTAGAGTCGATGAAAGAAGGGTCTTACCTCGATCTTAGGTTCGTAATTCACCTCAAAACCTTCAAATATATTCAAACCCCTGCTGTCCCAACTCTAAAATGTGATATGCTATGCAATCGATAAAACAAATTATACCACGATGATGAGCCCAACGCATAGAACAACTTTCGTCAAGGACTTACGTCGAGAAAATCTATATTTCACTTGATCCTAAAAATGGGTTTCGATGTTTTCTCTGTATATTTAGCTTAAAATGAAGAAAAAACTCGAAGAAGAAGATATATACACTTTCCACCGACCTAGGGCCCCACCTCACGCGCCTGCTTGCGCAGTCCCACGAAAATGCGAATATCTCTCTATTCTGAAGTCGTATGAATGAACGGTTTAATGCGTTGGAAACTAGACTCGTAGACCTTCGATTCAATAGTTTGTGGGCCCCATAACTCTTTATAGATTGGGAGAAAACCTCCAAGACATTTGACCCAAATTTCAGAGAAATCTTTAAGAAGGAAATTACGATAACTTCCGCCAACTTTTATTTTGCCACTTACCTAACTTGAGATGCAACACTTGAACACTTAAAATAGGACATACCATATCATTCTTAATTTATTACTCACCCTTCTTGTCTTTCCACGAATATACAAGTTAATTTAGACGTTTTGAAAAGTCGGGGTGTTACAACATTGAAATTACATTTTCTCTCAACTCTCTACTCTCAGTTTATAGAACATTCCAGAGTCAAGGAATTGTTCATCACCATATCCTAATTCTGGATATTGAACATGGTATCAGAGCACTGTCAATCACAGCAGTGATTGTAGTTGCGATCATTTACGCACAATTTGTGCTATCTTCTAAGGAATTGGTGCAGTCATGGCAACTGTAGATAATGAGTTACCAGAAAAACTGAGTCATAATCATCTTATGTTCTTGAATAATATCGATAATTCAGGTGTTATGTTGATTTCGATTCAGCTATCTGGATCTGAGAATTTATCTGTGTGGAGCAGAGCCATGCGAATAGCAATTCTGGGAAGAAACAAGCTCAGATTCATCGATGGATCTTGCAAAAAAGAAGCGTATGGGGAAAATCTGAAAACTCTATGGGAACGATGTAATGCCATTGTTTTATCATGGATCATGAATTGTGTGTCAAAGGAACTACTTTGAGGGATCGTTTACTCAACTAATGCATCAGTTGTATGGAAGGATCTGTGTGAAAGGTATGATAAGGTCGATGGAAGTCGAATCTACCAATTACACAAAGAAATTGCAACCATCAGTTAAGGTACGAGCATTGTTTCTGTATACTTTTCTCGATTGCGAGAACTGTGGGTGGAATTCTATAGTTTAGCTCATGTACCTGGTTGTGATTGCCCTAATTTAAGAGATTTTGTCGCATTCATGCATAATAAAAAACTGTTGCAGTTTCTTATGGGTCTTAATGAATCATATGATCAAACACGAGGTCAAATTTTTATGATGATACCCCTTCCCTCCCTAAATAAGGCTTACTCCATGTTGATTGAGAGAGAAAGTCAGCGTAGGATTTCACAGACTACTAGTGGTGGACAGGCTGAATTACATGCGATGTTCACTACTCGAAACTCACCAACACAAGCTCTTAAACATAAATCCCCTAACATCCCTAACTATGATCCCAATGTATCTGCAATTACGATTACTGTAATAGAACAGGACACACTCAGGCTATTTGTTTCCAACTTCATGGATATCCTCCTGGTCCTAAAAGTAGGAAGAAAGGACCTGCATATGAACGAGCAAAGAATAACAATGAGAGAAGACAATTTCAGGCTACTCACAATGCTGTCAGTGATGAACATGAGCACATGTACACAAGAGATCCTAATCACATCAGAGAAATACCTAATCACAACAAAGAAATGAATTCAGACAACATTTCATATGGTAGAGGTTCCAGTAGAAGGTTGGATCACAATGACAATCAAATACTACAAATGTTTGGCAAGCTAATATTCAGGGAGGAACTGAGGGATCAGCTGCATCTCAATCTAACAATGTTGGAGGTGCGAATCTAGCTCAGGAGTGCTCATCCTCATCAGGTAAGGATATTGCACTCATAGTCAGTACTAAGTAGCAGGGATGGATTATAGACTCAGGTGCTACTAACCATATGACATCTTCTTCTGCTATGCTTGATTATAAACAACAACTTCCACCAGATAAACCTAGGAGAGTATATTCACCAAATGGATATACTACTAGGAGAGTATATGACTCCACATGATACAATAAAAAATGTCCTCATAATTCCTGATTTTAAGCTCAATCTTCTGTCAGTATCCAAGCTTACGAAGGACTTAAATTGTGTTGTTTCTTTCTTTCCTGACTTTGTCATATTTCAGGACCTCTACAGTGGATAGGTGAAGGGGATTGGTAGAGAGAATGCAGGTCTCTATCATTTGCCTACTCACAAGGTTAGTAGAGGCAAACACACTCAGTGTTTCACAGCAGAGGCTAACAAGGAAACTCAAACTCAGTCAGATTCTTCTCAAGTCCTACTATGTCATCAAAGACTAAGTCACACATCACCTAGTATCCTAGCACATGTTTTTGATTTCCCTGTCACTCAATGTTCTAAAGAAGTACATACTTGCACAATTTGTCCACTAGCTAAACAACATAGACTGCCCTCTGTTCATAGTACTTCCATGTCTACCATTCTTTTCAGTTGTTACACAGTGATATTTGGGGTCCCTTTCATACTCCTACTCATAATGGTAATAGATTCTTTGTCATTATTGTTGATGATTGTACAAGAATGTTATGGCTATTCCTAATCAAATTGAAAAGTGATGTCTGTGTTGTGTTGAAAAACTTCTTCATTTTGGTACAAACTCGGTTTAACTTCAGGGTTCAGACCATCAGAACTGATAATGGTTCTGAATTTGTTAATACTGAATGCCACAAGTTGTTCATCAGTCTAGGGATTGTTCATCAAAGAACTTGTATTCATACTCTTTAGCAGAATGAGATTGCTGAAAGGAAACATAAACATATATTGGAAGTAGCTAGGGCAATCAAATTCCAAGGTCACATTCCCATCAGATTTTGGGGACATTGTATACTAGTGCTGCATATATCATTAATAGGCTTCTTACACCTGTGTTACATGAAAAATATCCTTATGAAGTTTTTCATAAGAAACAGCCTTCACTTCAACATCTGAGGGTTCTAGGTTGCTTATGTTTTGCCAATACTATGTATATTCAGGACAAATTTCAGCCTAGAAGTGTCATTGCTATCCATATGGGATACAATGAGAATACAAAAAGGTATATATTATATGATCTAAGGGACAAATACTTCTTTCCTAGCAGAGATGTTATGTTCAGAGAGTCTATATTTCCCTTTGCAGTTCCAGCCTCCACAACTTGGAAATTATTTCCTACCACTTTTTCATCAGACATTGATCCTGATCCTAGCACTCCACCTCCTACAATGGTTGAACCTGTTGTGCCTGCACTTTCTCCATCTCCATCAGGTGTTCCTGCCTCTGAACAAAGGAGATCCACAAGGAGCAGTAGAGCCCCCTTATAGATGAAAGACTATGTAGCAACTGCAAAGCTCAAGACTGTCACCAAGCCAGTTTATTCCATTGACAATTATGTTGCTTGTGATCACCTCCATACTCCTTACTAGGCTTATCTCTCAAATTTTGGCAATGGTGTTGAACCTTCTACCTTTGAGGAAGCATGTTCTGAGCCAAGATGGGTTGATGTAATGACCTCTGAGATCTCAGCCTTGGATGCCAACAACACTTGGAACATTGTTCCTTTGCCTCCAGGCAAAAAGGTTATTGGCTGCAAGTGGGTATTCAAGATCAAATATCTAGCTTCAGGTGAAGTAGACAGATTTAAAGCTAGATTGATTGCAAAAGGGTTCAATCAAAGAGAGGGTATTGATTATCAAGAGACCTTCTCCCCTGTGGTAAAATGGTTACAGTCAGAAGTGTTTTGGCACTTGTTGCCACTGAGCAGTGGCATGTTCATCAGATGGATGTTTCAAATGTATTTCTTCAAGGTGACCTACTTGAAGAAGTTTATATGTGTCTTCCTCAAGGTTTTCAGACTCCTAAAGGCTTTAATGTGCAGAGGGAGAAACCAGTATGCAGGCTTATTAAATCTTTATATGGTCTAAAACAAGCTCCTAGACAATGGAATATAAAACTCACAGAGACACTCCTCAAACTTGGTTTTATTCAAAGCCATTTAGATTACTCACTGTTTATAAAAAAGACTGGTGAATCCTTGGTGATAATTCTAGTCTATGTAGATGATATGATGATCACTGGAAATGATCTTAATCTGATACAAGCAACAAAGGAAATATTACATAATACTTTCAAGATGAAAAATTTAGGAGACTTAAGATACTTTCTTGGGATTGAATTTTCCAGGTCACAAAGAGGTATTGTTATGCATCAAAGAAAATACACCTTGGAAATCATTTTTGAGGTTAGTCTTGGTGCTGCTAAACCAACCTCTACACCACTTGATCCCTATGTACAACTAAAAAGTAAGGAATATGATTATCTAAATGGGAAAGGCCATGAAGATAAGCTACTGAAAGATGCAACTGTATATAAGAGACTAGTTGGCAAGCTATTATATCTTAATGTTACAAGACCAGACATTTCGTTTGCCACTCAAACACTGCGCCAATTTCTACACCAGCCAAAACAATCTCATCTAAATGCTGCATTTAAAGTTGTAAGATACATAAAAGGACAAGCAGGGCAAGAAGTACTATTGTCCAGCAGAAGCCCCAAACAGTTGAGAGTTTACTGTGATGCAGATTTAGGAGCCTGTTTACACACAAGTAGATCAGTTTCAGGTTTTATGGTAAAGTTAGGAGAGTCATTGATCTCTTGGAAGTCAAAGAAACAGGCAACAATATCTAGAAGCTCAGCTGAAGCTGAGTATAGAAGTATGGCAAGTGTTGTAGCTGAAGTTACATAGATAGTCAAGTTATTCAAGAAACTGGGAGCTAAAGTTCAAACTCCAGTTACCATCTACAGTGACAGTAAATCAGCAATACAAATTGCTACCAATCCGGTACTACATGAAAGAACAAAGCATATCGAGTTGGATTGTCATTTCATATGCGAGAAGATTCAGCAAGGACTAATTGAAACAAAGTATCTACACACCAATGAACAAGAAGCTGGCATGCTAACTAAAGGTCTATGGAAGTCTCAACATGAACATTTGTTGTCCAAGTTTGGTGTAACGAATCTGTTCATGCCTTCAAACTTGAGGGGGAGTATTAAAGAAGGCATCACATGGGTAATTGGGGTCAATATGTAATTAGAATAATCTAGAGGACTAGTTAGCTAAAGTTAGTTAGGGTAGTTAGAAGATACTTTCTTGTTCTTGTATATATGTAAACAAACACTCAGTTGGAGTTAATTAACAGATACATTGAAATTACATTTTTTCTCAACTCTCTACTCTCAGTTCATAGAACATTCCAGAGTCAAGGAATTGTTCATCACCATATCCTAATTATGGATATTGAACATATATATGAGTCATTTTCATAACGAGGGGCATATCAGCTCCAAATGACAAAGTTGAGGGATATATCAGACCCTTTTCCCTATGAACTTTTATGTATACTATAACAAAATTCGTTTTCACCCATAATTTCTTGTAAATGTCAATTGTATCCTTATTTTGCTTTCAATTTTCTTTTTTGGTTAATATAAATAAGTATTAGTAGTATCATAGACAAATCAAATATTTACTCTTAAAAAGCACTCTGACCATTCTTCTAATTCTGCATTTCTAACAACATTTTGTTGAGATAGATGCATCAAATCAAGAACTTGGACATTAAAAAATTAAAGTGATTAATGAGCGTGTTGAAATGAATGTATGAGCCTAATAAAAAAATAAAATTAGGATTAGATATTAGGGACAACGTGAAAGTGGTCTTTGTGATAAACTAAACGAGAGAAACGAGATTGAAATGTTTCAACCATGTAAAAAGAAGAGGCGCAAGAGGTTGATCATGAGTTTGAGGAGAAATAGACGAGGAAATATTAGAAAAAAATAATTAGATAAAGTATTATGAAGGATACAATTCTACTTAAAATATATAGATATCGAGAATTAGTTAAATATTAAAGTAAGAAAAATAGTAAATATTAATATTATTATTCACATATTATCTACTTATTTCTTATTATACATATTGTTTTCTCTGTATTCGTTTTTTTTTAAAATTCTTATACTCCATATTTATGTACAGTATTTGTTATAGTTGCACCAGTCAGCACCACCCATCTTCTTCAACAAGCTACAAACCAATTTTAAAAAGCAGAGTGAGCGGTGGGGACAGCTCCCACCAAACAATGGCTAGAGCCACCATTGGCTCAACCACTCCTATATCCTCCTCCTTCCGCCATCTCAAAAACCTCTCTGATTCTTCCCCTCCCCGACACGTCACCTTCCGCCGTACTAAAACTATCTGCGCCACCGCAATGTCGGACGGCAAAGTTCCTCATCCATCACTAGAAGTCACAGGCGGAGCTCGAGACAAGTTTCTCACTGCTTTTAAATCCCTTCATAATCCATACAGTCCTTATCCCATCGCCGCTGGGAATCGCCATATAGAAACTATTTTTGCAGCTTTCTTTAGGTCCGTTCCTGACGTTCGTCTCCGGAGAGAGTGTTTGCGGACTAATGATGATGGCTCCGTCGCTCTCGATTGGGTATCCGGCGACGATCGTAGCTTACCTCCCGACTCCCCGTTGCTCATTTTGCTTGTGGGTCTTCTTTCTATTGCTTCATTATTGATAGAGACTTATAATTTTTGGCAATTTTCAGTATGACATACACATTGGCTTTGGATTCTGGATTGTAAAAGTAAGGGTGTGTGTATAGAATGGAACTGATCTGATGAGAGTAATTGCAGCCAGGTCTGACTGGGGGAAGCGATGACTCGTACGTGAGGCATATGCTGCTGAGAGCTAGAAATAGGGGTTGGAGAGTTGTGGTATTCAATAGTAGAGGATGTGGAGATAGTCCTGTGACAACTCCCCAGGTACTCTCGTCTTGGTCTTTCATTACTTTGGTTGATTGATACATTAATAAAGATTTGATCTTCAATTTCTTCCTCACTGATATTGCTATTCGTTTTGATGTGATTTTTGGTGGAGTTTGGCCAATGTTTGTATCTGTTAATCAGACTTTTTGGTTAAGAAGAGATAATTGTTGGTATGGTTAGTTGATGGGAATTGGCAGCCTTTTTTGTGGACGGTTGATTGATCTTGTGCTGTCCATTTGACTCCATTTTTTGGGAAGTTTTTGTTCAACTAGTTAGGTGAACAACACTATCAACTAGATCCCTTCTGCACAACTGCCAGTCAACAACCTTGCTCTGCCCTCTCTTTCTCCTTCCTGCTTTGTGTATATTTAAGCATCACACCATAACCTGAATTGCCGCACCTTGCAATACAGAGCTTTTTCGATCTTATACCACTGCAAAATGGCCAGCGATAAAACATCATGCCAAGATGAGCGTGCAGGAGCAGAAATTGTATATGGAGTTGAAGATTGCTATAGTCATTCTCTTGAGCTCCTGAAAGAGTTGGGATTCCCCATGGGTGTCCTTGCTCTTAAGGACCTTGAAGAATGTGGCTGTGTTCGCGAAACTGGATTTGTGTGGATGAAACAAAAGGCTCCATACGAGCATTACTTTGTCGCAACAAAAACTCTAGTTAGCTATGCCACAGAGGTCACTGCCTACGTGGAGAAAGGAAGAATGAAGAAAATGACTGGAGTTAAGAGTAAGCAGCTATTTCTGTGGGTGCCAATAGTTGAGATGAGCATTGAGGATCCTGCTCAGAACAAAATTCACTTCAAGACTCCTATAGGAATTGGAAAGTCTTTCCCCCTCACTGCTTTCATGACTGACGAAGAAAAGAAGAAGTATCTGGAGAAAGCTAACGAGTAGAACAATTATCTACATGATTGCCCATTTTGCTTCTTTTTTTTTTCGGCTCAGTATATTTTCTGTACTTTTTTTTCTGGCATCAGTGCATTGATGCCCTTTTGTTTTAAATCTGATTTTCATATGATTGCTAAAAGAATGATCTTTTTGAACCAAGTATAAGTTTCTGCTTCCATTGCATCAATTATTAGACTAAAACTCTTTAAAGTTGATTATATCTATTGCTTATGCAAATAATATTCACTTGGGACTTTTGTTTCGGAAGGGCTCAAAAATTTATCTTCACAAAATGTTGGTTCCCCTCCCTTGCTTGACATGATCCGGTCTCTTTCACCAAGTGATTTCAAAAAGGATTTATACCATAGTCAACGGAAACAAGTAAGAAAGGTTTTCCAAGTCCCCTATAGTTCAACTACGGAAGAATTTCCAATAATAATCTCTAAATTCTCAATTTCCATATCTTTTGGTCCTGGATACTTTTCTTCATCTATACACCTTCAAACTCGCAATCTAGCTCATACCAGAGTATCAGAGACAGCTTTATGTTCAAGCTGTCCTAGGCAAAGTAGGAAATCAATGTGTATTTCCATTTTTCGCATAGAAAGGAGTTCTTTGTTACCCAGTTCTTGATGTGTGCTGTAGACTTTCTTAAGTTTGATTATCGTTATAGCTCCTCATTGAACTTCTAAATTTTCTGATAATTACCTCCATTATTATTAGTATCATTATAGCTCCATATTATAGCCCCATTTTCACTTATAAAACAAAATAATTAACTCCATAATTTCCAAACTTGGTCAGCTTTATTTCTCAAATAGTACTGGCAAAGTATTCTAGATTTTTTAGCTTGTCAATTTGTTAAGAGGAAACAAACAACTGGTCATGAATTGATCGAATTAAGGTGAAACATTATTTTAAGATATTACTCTTCCTCTTCAAAGTAATGTCGAACACAATCATCTTTGCCGTGTAAAAGTTATCTGTTCATTTTAATTTTTTTTTGGTAACAAATGTAAAATATTACCATACCATCAAGGAACAAGTACAAACTAAAGAGCACCTATTTCCAAGATCAGGAACTAGGCCTCCAACCAAAACAAACTAGTTACAAAGTAAATGCTGAATAAAAGAACTACATTTCTGTTCTTTCTTGGAATGACTAACTAAATTTAACCTTTCTATTGTCTCCTTCTTTATCTGTGTTGCTGCCTCTTTCGTATTTACATGCTTTCCTTTGAACTAATTTATGCAGTTCTATTCAGCTTCATTTCTTGGGGATATGTATGAAGTGGTGGCACATGTCAGCAACCGCTATCCAGCGGCAAATTTATATGCAATAGGCTGGTCTCTTGGAGCAAATATTCTTGTTCGCTACTTGGGACAGGTAACTCAATCAATTCACTTTGTGCTTATCAATGTTCCTCTTCCATTTGTCCTTGTACTGATCTACCTTGCATCTTCAGTACGAGCTGTTCTAAAGAATATCTGGTATGAATATGATGCTATGGTGAACTTGTTAGCATATTTAAATTTAGTACTGAAATTCTGCTGAGCATTAGTGATCTGGCTAACATCATACAGTTTATTGAGAAAAAGTGAAAACTCTATATATGGATGCTAGCGCCTAACATAGTTACATCATAGAGTATGTTGAGGAAAAATGTTCAGTTGTGTCCCAGTTTTCTTTTTCTCAATCATTTCTTGTGCTTAGTATAGCTGAATGTTTGTCAATGGAATTGGGTTTCATGAGCTTTCTGATAATTAGACCATCTAGTAATGGTGTTCCATTTTTCTTATAAAGATCGTGTGTATTGGCCAGCGTGTACGCATCTTAACTATTCCACCGGATATTTTCTGTTAGTTGACTGATTCAAAAGTTTAATGTTGTTAGTGGCAGTACTTTTAGGAGTCTTTTATGTTTTCAGTTAACTAGCTCTAGGAATCCTAATTAGTTGATAATAGTTAGTTAGCAGGTCATGGGTTAGTGCTAAACTAGTGCCCTATTTTTTCTCTAAATTTGTTTCTTTCCAAGTTCTATTTAAAGACTTGCAGCGTTGTCTTCTGAAGTAATAGAAAAAGATCAAGTTTCTCTCTGTTAACGTCTTACTCGAGTAGTCGCTCATATCTTCTGCCAACATTTTCTACCTCTCATTAGCACAAGCTCAAGTAACTTGGTCCACCAAGGCTTAGGAAGATGGTAAAACTGAGTCACTGAGATCACCTAATACTTTTTTTCTGTTGGGATTTGAACCTTGGTCTCCTAGGTTTTCCACTTTATTAACTGCTAGCCCATGTTTCCATCGATATGGCTTATGATTCTTCATCCTCTGAACACCCCAAACTCTTGTTTATTCTTAATGTGCTTTGAGTAGTTCAATTGGTTCAAGTGATATGTGAGACCGACCTTCTGAAAACCTCATTCCATTGTAGCCTGATTTAAGTCTACATAAAAAGGAATTCAATGCTGCTGCTTAAGAAACTAACTAGAAGGGGATGTTACAGTAGCATGTATTACCTTCTTCTATCCCAAGTAGATCCTTGAGACATCTCGATAAACACTCATTGAACTGGAATTTTTTTTTATTAACTATATTGAAAGTTATCTTTGGAGTCACTCTACAGTCAATATCTACTGAGAGAGTCAGCAGTAAATGGTGAATGGACATGTGAAGTTATGCCATAATCTGGTAGCTGTGGTTATATACGTGCGTAGGTAATTGAGCACTTCTGTCTCCATCCATTTGTCCTGGGTCAACATTGTGCTTTCTTTGTTCTGGATCAAAATAACTCTTGGAAATTTTTTTGACTACCAGTTGCTGTATTTGTCTTCAACAATATTGCCTATCAGTTGCACTATTTGTATTTTCAAAGACAATCTATAGGCAAATGATGTAATAAAGTCGGAATGGATGGAGTACTTGAATTCTTAGAAACTGCTTTCTAATAATTTATTTGTTTAATGATGCATCTACTGTCAATTTAATTAGACACAATAAAGGTGGGGGTGCTCGACTGATTGGTCACAAGTCTGTAGGCGTTCACTGGAGTTGTTATTTTGGTTTGTGTTTACCTTTCAATGATTCAATCCATTGCTCTGAGTTCATTATTTCAATTTATCTACTTGCAGGAGTCCATGTACTGCCCATCTCTCATATTTTATTGTTTCATTGCAGGAATCTCATTCTTGCCTTCTCTCAGGTGCTGTTTCCTTGTGCAATCCATTCAATTTGGTCATTGCAGACGAAGATTTCCATAAGGGCTTTAACAATGTTTATGACAAAGCATTAGCAAATTCTCTCCGCAAAATTTTCAAAAAGTAATTTCATAATTCAGTTTTCCTTTTTTGCTCGGGATACATTTTACCTCTTTTAAACTAGATCTCTTGTTTATAGGCATGCTCTACTGTTTGAAGATATGGAAGGCGAATTTAATATATCATTAGCTGCCAATGCCAAAACTGTTAGAGAATTTGATGATGGACTGACACGAGGTATTTATTCTTGTATGTAGTAATAAAAAAGTTGTAAATGATTGCATCTGAACATATCAGTAATTGCCTTCAACTTTGCAGTTTCATTTGGATTCAAGTCTGTGGATGATTACTATTCTAACTCGAGCAGCTCAGATTCCATTACAAATGTCTGCACACCTCTGCTTTGTATCCAAGTAAGTTTGTTTCAGCCATTTACTCTCCATTGTTCTTTTTTGTTTGTGGTTATTTATCGTACTTCAGACGCCATTTATAGGTCTACAGTTCATGGTCAGGAGAGTTAAAGTGTTACTCTTCTTGAACAAAATCTGAACATCATAGCATATAAGTTAAAATTCCATGTAATAAAGCTGAAACTTGAGAGAGAATATATGTTTAACTTTGTGTTTCCATTAGACAGTACACGCTTGTAGTTATCTGTTGTAGGATTTTTCCCACATCATAGATGTACCTTTATGCAATTTGGTTAACTTACTATCAAATAGACGTTTCACACTTTTCATTTTAATACAAGAGTTACTTTTCTTGATAAAATGCGAAGGATTTTTATGAAATGTAATTGGGACCAGATTCTAGGAAAAGCATTGCACTAACTACTATTGCTTTCTAAGATATATAGAGTAGAGAATCACATTTCTCCATATTTGACTCTCGGATCTTTATAGGAGACAGACAATTTGTCTAGAATATTGCACTGACATAATCAAAAGTCTCATTGTGATTTAAAGAAATTCCATCTCTTTGTGTCTCTCCTCAAAAAAAAGAAAGGAGGAAAAGCAAAAGAGAGGAAGGAAGGGGAAAAGAGAGGGCTAAAAAATATAGAAGTAGTTTTGTGTAATCAACTTATCAAAAAGGGACTATGCTTGTTAAGATTCTGTAAGTGGTAACTAAGACAAAATGCAAAGTTAACTTACTCTTCTTTATTTGTGGAGGCTGCAAATGATCCAATTGCTCCAGCCAGAGGAATCCCTCGTAAAGATATTGAGGTAGATACTATCTTCATTCTCATAGCCCATTTTATTTTGTTGATATTTTCTCATTGTTTGTTGATGTGCATATGCAATTCTGCCACAAAAAAACTAAAAAAATTGGTTATTCGTGCAGTTTCTTATTGTTTGTTTGTCAAAGTATATACCAAGCAAGGATACTTCCTTAGATTTTGTTTTCTTCATAGTCTCCAGACTCCATTTATTCATTATAATTTATATGGATCAGTCAGGCGAAGCACTGGTAGTTTGTTATACTCTCAGTCTGCTAGATTGGAAAAGCTAGATAATCATATTAGAGTAAAATATTCAATTTTACTTTCTGAGAGCTTACATCACAAAGGAACAATTTTAAGGATTATGTTTTAAGTATGAAGAAAAAAGACATTGGCAAGTGGCAACAAAGTAAAATATGCTTAACTCCATCTCATTTTTATCTAATACATTAGTAATATTGCATCTCAACTTGGATGTCTTCTTGACTTGGCATGTGCCTCTAGAGAAGAGCTAAATTAAATGTCTTTGGTGGTATATGGAAAGGCAAGTTAGGATCTAGTAGTGACTTATTGGTTTTCTTATTTAAAAGGATCAAATTGTTTCTGGAAGAGTTATTTGGCCTAATTTAACTTGTGTGCTTCAAAAAGTATAGAAGAAGGCTATTTTCACACATCATACATTAGTTTGAGAACAAAAGATGAAGGTGGATATTCTTGGAGGGAGCATCTTTAAGTGTGCACTAGAAGGACTGGCTAATGACTATGATCCTCTAAATTAATATGGAATACTCTAATTTATGACCCCGTCTGTGGGATTACACGGGGTATGTTGTTGTTGATAGGTAGGGAGTGAAATTTTATTGATATAAGCCTGCAATAAGAAGATGCTGGCAAGAGGGGTTACTACCCAGTAGTTACAGTGCAACCTATGTTTAAGGATAATTACGCTTTCTTTTTTCCTTAAAAATTTGACGAATCTTTTCCTTCTAGATAGTCTGCCAAATTGCTGTAGGAATTGAGTTTCAAGTGTACCTTTGCATTGTTCATTTGATCCCTAAGGTGTCAAAGAAGCCCTAGTACAAATTGTAATCAACACTTGAAACAAATGCATTCCGAAAGTAGGTTGATTTGGGTTTGATACCCTAATTGAAGTTCATTTATCAAGTGGTGTCACATAAATTGGACAAAGGGAGTAGTATCTTAGTGCCTTTAAGCTTGTTGGCATAAAGAAGTCATCACATGATAGTTGAGACTTGAGACCACTATAGGAGGCTCAACTCAGGGGCAGAATCTACAGTATAAATAGTGAGGGGGTTCAACTGAATCCAGTAGCTTCAGCTGAGACCCCAATATACGTGTTAAAAAAACATTAGATAGGGACAAATAATATGTTGTGAAGCAGAAAATCAAATGAACTATGGGTTCAGAAAATCACAAACCCATAAAGTTCAAATCCTGGATCTGCCTCTTGTTCAGTTATATGAGTGCATGCACAATGTATTTAGTTTGTGCTTGAAGGCATACATTGCAGCTAAGCTTTGTGTTGTTCCCTCAGGAGAACTCAAACTGTATGTTGATCGTAACCCCTAAAGGAGGCCATCTTGGTTGGGTGGCAGGTCCGGAAGCACCACGAGGATGCCCATGGACTGATCCACATGTGATGGACTTCTTGGAGTATATAGAACATGATAAATCTGCTTCAGCTGCATGTGCTAGTAATCAGGAGACTGTGAACAACGGTGTTACTGAAAGATTCCAACACCTTGAGGTATAGCAACAAGGTAACAAATTCGAATATTCCATCATTTTGATATAGGCACATATCAAGCACTGTCTGATGAGACAGTAATGTATGTATCATAAATCGTCAAATTTTGGCGAGTTCTTGGTATTCATGCTCTGCAACATGGAGCCTATTCTTTGATTATCCTCCACACATCCAAGAATTGTATAAGCCATAGTGTTGTTTGGTGAAGCTAGTCAAGAACAATCGTTAAGGAAATTTTCTATTTATAGATTGCTACGGCCTGCCAAGTGGTCGATGTTGTACTCTAGTAACTGTAACTGCAATTCTATGCTCCTCATTGAAGATGGAGTTAACTCGGCAGAAGTTGAGACTAACACCTTGTTTGGATGGTTGTTATCTGTTGTATTGTATTGTGTTGCTAGTTTAAATACAATGCTTGTTTTGATTGTTACTTAAATTAGATTGTATTGTATTGTTTAAATTCATCGTTAGATAACAAAAAAAGACTGATTTCATGTAGCAATTGATTTGGTGTGATTGCGTTGTTACCTTAATATTTTCTTCTTATTTTGCATTTATTTATTACCTAATAATTATATTTCATCTTTTATCATACCTTTTCATAGTAACTCTACCCGTAGTCCCGTACCCTTCTTTTTTGGTACATTTATTATTCAAATTATGGATGTGTGACATTATATAACTAACAACTGAGAATGATGTAATCTATCCAAACTTTGTATTCATTAAAACAGTGCGATACAATATAATATAATACATCATAATACGATATATTATGAAATAATACGTAATAACCGTTCAAACAAAGTGTAAAAATTTACTAAATACTATATTCTACATATATGGAGATCCGTATTGCCTCATTGTCATACATGCACAGTATTGGGACGGATGGGAGGTTTTAGGTTAAAACAGGTTGGGTTTTATCATTTCTATTTTTTTTCCCTCTAGAAATCAAATCAGTCGAATAAAGGGCCGGCTCTTGCCTATAAAATTTTAGGCATTGGCCTTAGGCTCCCAATTTTTGGGGCCTCAAATTTTTATAAATAAAAAATTATGTATCTTAACCCCATTCAAATAGAAGAAATTAAGGAAACATTGTTTTGGATTCTTACATTTTCTTCGTTAACACTCACATTATTTATCCTTTGTAACTCTTTTTGCACTCTATTTCTTCAAATCTTTGATAGTTAAGAGTAATACACTCTCAAAAATATGAATCAATAGTCGAAAAGTGTTGAACAAAGTGCATTACAAATTCTTTTTTTAAAATTTATTTGTTAATTTTCATATTAAAGTAGGTATACCAAGTTATCAACTTTTTGAATCAAATTCTATGATTCTAACTCTTATCTTTAAAGTTTATCAACTTATTACTTATAAAATTGTGTTAATAATTCATACAATAATTGTCTCAATAAAAGGATGTTTTTCAATGTTGAATTGATAAAATCTTACTTAAAACTAATAATTAAAAAAAAAGTGTTTGAAAAATCATTTATATAAAAGATATTAAGTAGTAATTTACGTCTAGAAATTTACAAAAATAAATAGATATAGATAAAATTTATATAGATTTTAGGCCTCTAATAAAAATTTCACTTTAGGCCACAAATTATGTTGAGCCTCCCCTGGTCGAATATATCACTTTTCGGCATGAATGATATTTTTGAATGAGAAAAAAAAAATGTGACGTTTTAGGACAATAACCCTACGTGGAGTCATCAACTAAATTTGTGCTTGCTTGTATTATACAACATTCTTAAAAGTGTAAAAACTCATTTAGTGGATAATACCGATTAGAGGTATATTTGCTGTGGAAGAGATAAAGATGATGACAAACAATTAGGGAATTAATGGGATGTGGGAAGCACCTAATTATAAGTTGTTGGTCATTCTTCATTGTATTTATCAAAGTGGGGTAGACTAAACTCACAATATGGACAAAAACCTTAGCACTTGCAAAATTCAGATTAACATGTGCCTTTTTATCTGGCTCAGCTTCATCTTCTTTGTACTATAATAGACATCCTATTTCTTTTGTCTTTTTTTCTTGTTTCAAGTTATACGGATAACGTCTTCTTCATAAAAGTTAGGTGAGGCATTTTAAAAAATAATAATAATTGTGGTGTTCGAATCATGCATTTCAATTAATTCTACAAGATATTTATAATTATTTCTTACAAACGAATATAGATAAGAATAACTTTATTGATCACTAAGACTTGAAGAATGAGAAGAAATTACTACTACTTAATATTTTGTATACAGTAAAATTTAATTGAAATCTTAATAAGCCTCGAATAGATCGATAGGAAGTAGATGAGTTGGCCATGATAAGGAAACGCACATCCTATTGTAATCCTCCAGCTAATCCAATAGAGCTTATCCATGCTTATTTAATTTCTTTTCCTTTTTTTCCTATACTAGGACTTTTTGAATATTTCATTTTTTCTCATTCCTTCTCGAACCACCCTACAAGTAGAGGGACCATGAATAATTAAATATATACTGAGCTCGTTTACTCTTTTGTTCTTATCTGAATAGGGTAAAAAGTATAGAATTGATGTGTTTATATACACAAACATGTGAGATTATGAGAAATTAAAGTTACGCTTCAATCTTAAACAAATTAAAAATTAAAATCAGCTATATGAATATTTTTAATTTTATTGAAGTTCATTTCACATCGATAATAAGAAAATTCGAAAAGAAAAAGAAGAACGTATACTAGTGTGAATTCTTCCTTCAAAGTCAATTCAAAATTTCGTAGATCATCAAAAAATTGTACAAGATGTTGTTTATATGAAGTTCAATTTTTTTCCTTGGATGTATCAATATTACTTAAACAACATATATATATATATTAAGAACAAAGACGTGCCATTTGCTTTTTCAAATAATGTTTTCTTGTCTTTATAAAATCAATTAGTATTCTGGAAAAAGAAGAAATTCCAAGAAAATAAACTACATACTACTCTATTAACTTCCTTCTAAAACTGGTATACAACTTTTTTTTTCCTTTTCTTTCTATAAGTCAATTTAACAATAATTTAACTAATAATTTGTAGCATTTTTTAACTAATAATTTGTAATTTAACAATAATTTATTTGAGATAGATTGTCGATATCACAAAATTCCAACCAAAATTATATTTTTGGACTTTTGTACAGATAAATAGTTTTCGTTTGCAGTTCAATATTTTGATTTTTGTCATTATATATATGTGGAATTTCCTTGTCCGTAGACGTAGACATACATAAATAATTATTCACATAAATTACTGGACAATATTTACGGTGTACGATCTCGATTTTTATTTACGTAAGAATTTAAGTTATATACTACATCATTACTATATCGAATATTTTAATTCGTGTAATATAATTTTCAATTGTGTGTTTCATGCGTTTCAAAAAATGTGTCCTGAATTATTATATTTTTTCTTTCACGTTATTAACACGATTTTCTTTTGGTTCACTGAATGAAGGAAAATTGTATGCTTGATAAATGATAAGCTGACTTTTTAACGATTTGATGGTCGTAATTAGTATATGACTATATCATATTTTTTTAAATAAATTAATCAGAATTAATATAAAGCTGGTAGCTTTTAATATAGCAAACTGTTACATTCAAAATGGTTGAACTAATAATAATTTCTTCATCCCAGAGTTTCAACTGATCTTTCATTTTTTTAATCTAACTGGGAAATAAAATGTAAACCTTAGAAATTAAATATTCTCCATGGCATTTCGACCAAAATAAAAGATGGACTGAATTACGAGTAATATATTTTTGTAAGTTAGAGTAATTTTAACAATTAACCTCATTGATCATAAATGAAATATCAACGTTGAAATTATCTTCTCTGTGTTGCTTACACATTTGCACCCAAAGAAAAATGCTACAACCATATACTCTATTATTTAAATTAATGGAAGAATACCATTCACATGGTCGAGGGGTGTTTTATAGCTAAAAAACGTGATTAGCATGTTAATATATGTATTATTAATGCTAAATATAGTTAATGAAGAATATCATCCACGGTCGGAGGGAGTTAGAGTAATTTTGACAATTAATCTCATTTTATTGATCATAAATGCCACCTTGAAATTTTCTTCTCTGTGTTGCTTGCACAATTGCACCAAAAGAAAAATATATGCTACAACCATATATTATTTAATTAATAAAAGAATATCATCCACATGGTCGAGGGGTGTTTTAATAATTAAAAACGTAATTAGCATGTTAATATATGTATTATTGCTAAATTTAGTTAATGTCAGAATATCATCCACATGATCATGGGCGTGTCTTAATTAGTAGTTAAAAAAAACATACTAATAAGCACGTTAATATTTATTGCTAAATAATATAGATATAATTCGTCATTTCCACTAATTCATCTAAGCCGATAAAATTAAATATAGTCTATCATAAATTTATAATTTTAAAAATATAATAAATTCAATAATAAAAACTTCAATAATTGAACCTGTAAAGTTTAGTTAAATTGTGAATCCGTTTTTGTTGCGAGACTGCTAATTCACCAGGGGCACTATGAAACAATTAATTTTTTTTGCATGAAATTCCTCAAGATTTTTAACAATATTTAATTTTGCATGGAATATATGTTTCCAAGGTGTTGAAGGCAGTAATTATGATTCTCTTCTAGGGATATGTTTTCTGTTTTCAACGTTGCCCGTAAAAAAATCCCCCCCTCCCCCCCCCCCCCCCCCCACCAAGGTCGTGGAAGGATTTATTTTATTTAATAAAAGTAAAAGTAAAAATAAAAATAAAAATTGGGTTATAATCAAGATGACCGTATTTGAAGTTCAACGGTTTTATACCAATATTTAAGTAGTATATACTCTATTTTGGCTAACAAATGTAATTACTTTGGACAGAGCGGTCAAATACATAACTTTTCCTAACTTATATCCGCGATGCATATACCTATTAAAGAGAATGTTAACTTGAATGTCAAATCGTTAAAAGATGAAGAGATGATATTCATCTCACTACATTCCTGAATAAAAATCTTTGATAAAAACAAAATGTTCTGCGTGTGAGATCATGAAACTACTACATAATCTATATACAGTTGATGAATGTGTATCATCATAGGTCCCCCGCATAAAGTGACAATTTACTTGAGAATCGATTTGCATTGCTCCATCTGTTAGAATGTACAGGAAAGAAGCAAAATATATATGTACCTACATACTATCTATCTTGTTTTCATATATAACGTGGAGAGTTTGTGAAAGAGATTTTGTAATCTTGTAACGTAACTCTCATGAATCATGCCTATATACATATATATCCCTATAAAAGGACCACAAAAGCTTTAGCTTTACTTGTATTGAGTAATTGTTTCTATATCTAATTTTGTATATGTAATAAAGAGTAGGCAAATTAATTTGTCTAGTACTTCCAAAAGGGCTATCGAAAACAATTTGAAATTTGTTATTATTATATATAATTATTAAGAAGATCCAAAAAGTAACGATAGGAAATCAATGAATCAAGATTTTCAAGAGCATGATTATAATTGTCAATACACACGCATATGCCTTTGGTTATTGACATTTTTATGTCATATACATAGTTATTAACAAGAAAATATGGGTCAAGAGCTGGGCTCTTTTAATTCAAACTTCAATTCATATTTTTGAGGTATACATTTTTTTATTCAAATTTTATATCATAGACACAAATATATATATTTTAGAACAGACTTCTTTTAATTATGAGTGGTCAAAGTCTTCCTAGTTCTTGATTTTTATAATTTTCCGAATAATAATGAAGATATCACACCTTGTAACTAGAACCTAGCACCTTGGTTCATGTCATTAATCAAAATATGTTACACTACATCTCTTTGTTCTGCCAAGTGTCATGTTTCAAATTAGGGAGTGCAATTTCTTGGGCTAATATATATTCTAAATTAAATATATTACCTTTTCTCTGCATGGTATACTTTTTCGATGTTATTTCCCAAATACGTACTTGATCTAATATAGTCGGAAGGACGGGTAGATTCGTTCTACCAATTCAATTTTGCTACTCACTAGTTGCTTTTCTACGATCTATAATATAAACTAGTCAACATTGACTATACATCCCTTTGTCCTAAAATATATACTATATTATTTTCTATTGATTCAAATTATATGAATTTTAATCAATATTTCAAGATGTAAAAATATTAAAATGAGAAGAAATATAATTTATAAGTATTTTCTATATACTTTTGAATATTAAATTAATTTCATTTAACTTAGCTTCAAAGATTGATTTGCGAAAAGAAAATAATAACATATACTTTCTCGTTATTCTCATACATTTTGACTTGGTACACCCCTTAATTATATAATAAATAAATTGATAATTTTACTATATCACTCCTAATATAATAATTGTCTTCCAGTTTTGTGATCATAAGTTATCTAATGTAATTGGAAATAATTAAACCATTAATAACAATAATAAAATAGGTATATGACAAATAGAAATAGACGGAGAGAGTATTTTAGAACGGAGACTATATGATATAAATATTTTTTGTTTGGTCAATGTAAAATAATACGTTTTGTGTTGGTCAAATGTAAATTGAAGGTTACATAATTGTATTTAGTGGCATTTCCTTTAATGATCTCACTCCATTCTTATCTGTTTGTTCCTGAAAATGAATTATAATCAACACAAGTGAAAACACAAAACTGAAAAAGAAATAAAATAATTACTCTAGTCAATATTATTTTAATTGTAATTATCCATCCTTAATTTTGGTATGGTTTAATTAATTATTTTCTCATATTTTTCGATTATATATAGACTGCTCTCTCCCCTTATTTTTCTCACACACACCGATCAAATTTCCCAAATCTACTTATCAAAAGGGGCTCTACTGATTTTTCTCTCCACAAAAATGGCAGATACATTGAACCAAAACACCAATATCGTTGCTTCTAACAAGAAGAGATCATCGGGTTCCGATGAGTGCGACCATCACGACGATTCCTTTTTCGTGAGCAAAAAACAATCAAAATCGCTTGTATGGGAGGATCCAGCGGCGGCGTTAGCCAATGCACGCCATGAATTCGGCGAACACGGAGGCGTTAACATGTCCATCGAGGCCTCCGCCACCTTCACCGTCATGGAACCGGAGACGATGCGCCGCATGTTCGCCGGAGAACTTGGTCCTGACCGTGATTTCTTCATCTACAGCCGTCATTTCAATCCGACGGTGCTCAATCTCGGTCGCCTCATGGCGGCACTTGAGGGAACGGAAGCTGCTTACTGTACGGCTTCCGGCATGTCGGCGATATCATCGGTGATGTTACAGCTCTGCAGTTCAGGTTGACACCTGCTGCCTTTGCCCATAATTTTTCCCCCTTTTTCAATAGCTATACGTTTTAATTTTAATGATAATTTTTTATATAATATATTCAAATGGAGTAGTGTGTTGTTATTCAGTTGAAGAGGGAGAGATAATAAGCTAAATCGGCGTGTGCAGGTGGACACGTGGTGGCTTCGCAGACGTTGTATGGTGGGACCCATGCGTTGCTCACGCATTTTTTACCGAGGGCTTGTAACATAACGACGTCGTTTGTGGATGTAAGGGATTTGGAAATGGTTAAGGAAGCTATAGTTGAAGGGAGAACAAATGTGCTGTATTTTGAGTCAGTGTCAAATCCGACGCTGACGGTGGCTAACATCCCGGAGTTGAGCAGGATAGCGCATGAAAAAGGTGTGACAGTGGTGGTGGACAACACTTTTGCTCCGATGGTGCTGTCGCCGGTGAAACTGGGGGCTGATGTTGTTGTTCATAGCATTTCCAAGTACATTAGCGGTGCAGCTGATATCATTGCAGGTTTGAATTTACTCTATTTTTGTCCTTCCTTTGGTTTCAGTTACATCACTCCTCTGCATTGAAGTCATCAATTAATATTTCCGTTTCGATTTATATTTAATTGGAAGCTAGTATTTTAGACGAAAATTGTACTATAAATCTCCTTGACTTTGAAAAGGAAATCATTAATTGCAAATTTGAAACGTAATTAAAATGAACAATGAATCTTATTGGCAAATTTTGATTTCGTGAACCTTGAATATTCCTAAAGAAAAGGTACAGTCGATAATCTCAAACTGAATTATTTGTAGACCCACTTTTTTTTTTCCAATTGTAGTTGTAAAGTTAGTTCTTTCACCTAACTTTTTATGAGAATAAATACTACATATTCGTTATAAAATTGAATTTGATTTACTTTTCTTAGGAATACAAAGAATATGGTACTCAATAGTTAAGATTAATTAAGGCAATTCTACAATTCTCTCTTTCTTATAATTCTTGGTATGCATACGTTAAATTTGCACGTACAGAACAAAAATGAAATTGTATTAGTGGTTATTAGCATGATGAACTAGTCATGATTACTGAGAATTGATAGAGTCCGTTGTTGTAATCATATTTTCCACCTTTTATATCTTTTTCCAACTAAGGCTCATCGACATCGACATGTAAATAAAGAGAAATATTGTGAAAAATGATACTCCATTGATAAACTTATTTGATATTTATTTTTTTGAAAAGTTGGAAAGATTGATTTTAGCTAGGGACTATGTTTTAACACGTGCTTAACTTTTGGTGTCTTTACATTATTGGATGCTAGTGCTCTTTAAATCGACTTTAGAGATAAGATTTCACGTGTTTTCTTAATTGGAGTTTTTATTTCCTTTTTGGTACAAAATTTATTCTACTTGTATAGTATATTTGTGGTTTAAGATTAAATTATTACTGTATTTATTTATTTTGAAAAAAACACAAGCTTACGATGTCCCGTCTGTCCGGAATAGTTCGTAAAGGTTGTGCATGTACATGTGATATAACTGACATGTACCTACTTGATGTTGAAAGGTGATGACATGTGTTCCAAAATATTTATAAAAAGCCCCTATCTAACATACGAGATTTAAAATTTAAAATTTATGAATTCTTTACCGACTTCAACATACTATTACAATAATTATTATTTAGGTTAATATTCAAATCTGGTCCTAGTTATCAGTAGCAGTAGTGGTCATATTTTTGGCTTAGTTATTTTAGATAATAAACACGTGGCTTCTGCAAATAGCAAAGTGAACTCACCAGAAATGGAGGTCATCTTCATAATTGTTTTAATATTGTCTTGTTATATTTTAGCTCTATCCTCATACGAATATTCCTTCGTATTTTATTTTTTATATATCAGACAAAGTAGATTCGGTTGATCTTGGTAGTACGTTATAATATGCATGTTTTTTTCAAAAAAGAAATTATTATGACTTATTCTTATCAAAGGTTCATCTTCAATTTAATTTTACTTTTATTCTAAAAATGAAGATATTTGATTAAATAACGAGAAAGAAAATAAGAATGGAGCTTTTGATGTAACACTTTTTAAGTTTTATAGTGTGAAATTAAAATTATTATTCTATAATCTTATCCTATCCTATCTCCAATCTATCTTAATAATTAGTAATTAATAGTGGTCTTTCGGTATTTAAGTTTATTTTTATTTCTACTTATTGTGTAGGTATATATATATCCTGAAACATTATCTAGATCTTCTATATACATTGAACTCAAAAGACCATTAATTAAATGTATTATTATGGACTTAAAGACACAATAAAGAAAGATGAGACCATACATTCTTTTTGTTTATTCCACACATTTTGGGGATATATTCTTGCATGTCATTGAGTTATTGTATTTCAATATAATAACCTGAGCAGTGAGCAGCATAATAATTGTTAAGATAAGGTGATAATTAGGATATTGTTTGTTTAATTTGGTAGGTGCTGTTTGTGGGCCAGCAAGTCTTGTGAACTCCATGATGGATCTTCATCAAGGGTCTCTTATGCTATTGGGCCCAACAATGAACCCGAAGGTGGCCTTTGAACTTGCAGAAAGACTTCCTCACTTGGGCCTGAGAATGAAAGAACACTGCAAACGGGCTTTGGAATATGCTTCTAGGATGACCAAACTTGGGCTGAAAGTGATCTATCCAGGCCTAGAAGACCATCCAGATCATGCACTTATCAAGTCCATGGCTAATAAAGACTATGGTTATGGGGGGATTCTTTGCGTGGACATGGAAACTGAGGAACGTGCTAATCGTTTGATGAATGTCTTGCAAAACTTTACCCAATTTGGGTTCATGGCTGTGAGTTTGGGATATTACGAGACTCTCATGTCGTGCTCTGGCTCTAGCACGAGCAGCGAGTTGAACAATGAAGAGAAGGAGTTGGCTGGGATTTCACCTGGATTGGTGCGGATGTCAATCGGGTATAATGGATCCTTGGAACAAAAATGGAGCCAGCTTGACAAGGCATTATCCAAAATGCAAGAGAAAATGCCCTTTTAGAAGCTCAAAATTTGAACTTTGTTAATTGTTATGTTACCTTTCTAAAAATAAATAATGATTGAACTTTGTTAAGTTGCTATGGTGCTTTGTTTTGCTTTGTGAAGGGATGGATCCTACTTTTTTTGTAGCATTATCTAACTATGTACCTTCGGCCCATGTTTGTGTTTCAAGTATGGTGCCTGCAGTAAAAAACGTACCTATATGTTACCTTGAGGTGTCATTTGCAATTTTTCCTCATTTTATGTCCCTAGTATTAAATAAATTTGAGTTGTGCAAAAGTTTATATTTTCATATCATACTATCTCACAAGTTATGCTTGACATGACTTCAGGTTCAAAGAACTTCTGTCCGACTAGACATAGGTTGAATTATTAAAGGCGAAAATTAAAGAACAACATGTTTGAAGAAAATTTTATTTACTATTCTATGTACCTTGGATCTTCAATATGGTTAATAAAATTGAGTATACTAGTAGATCAGAAACAATTTTTTTACCTCATCATGGTTAATAAAATTGAGTATACTAATAAATCGGTAACAACATTTTTACCTCACTCAAAATAAGGATAAAATGTGGATGCATTGCACCTCCCAACCCCAATTGTGATATTACACTAGACATGTCATTATCATTATTATATACCAAACAAGCATGTTACAACAATTCACATCAAATAATTCTTCATATCATAATCCCTAAAATGAATTCGTCAATAAACCGAATAGTCATTCAAATAAAAATATTGGTTAGCACACAACCAATTTTTCTCGTGGATTATGTAATGAAACAAAAGTCTAAGTTGATAAATTTTAAATCGCTAAAGCATCATTTGTTATTATTTTTGTACATGATACAAATAAATGACTAACTTACATTTTTGAAGGTTAAACTGTAGCTTAGTTATTCCTTTATGAAATCCTTATTCTTTAAAATTAAAAAAAATGAGAACTATTATTGCATAAAATCAAAATTTGATAGATCTCTTATGTCTTAGTTCTTAAAAAGAAAAAGAGACTAATTTATCGATAAAAGTCCTCCTTTTGGATTCCAATTACATTGTCCCAAGCCCAGTTCCTGGGGAGAACCTATCGAAGCCCAATGGGCTTCCATCACTTGACTATAAACCCTAGATATAAAAGGATTAAGAGATGAAGAAACAGCAGAGCAGAGAAGAAGAGTGAATATTGGTGGTGAGAGGCGGAGAAAATGCAGATCTTCGTGAAAACTTTGACGGGTAAAACCATAACCCTAGAGGTTGAATCCAGTGACACTATTGACAATGTCAAGGCCAAGATTCAAGACAAGGAAGGTTTGTTTGTTTTGTACTCTCGCTAAATTTGTAACACACTCTTTTTTTCTATCATTGAGTATAATGATTTTGTGTATGTGTTTTTTGGTGCTGTAGGAATTCCTCCAGACCAGCAAAGGCTGATTTTTGCTGGTAAGCAGCTAGAAGATGGCCGCACTCTTGCTGACTATAACATCCAGAAAGGTATAAATTCAATTTATTGGTCTATATGTATTTGAAAGTGCCACTGTTAAGTGATTCAGTCTTCCTCCTGGTTGATATATTGATTGCTAATTTAGCTAAAAGTTGACGCTTTTTTGTGGGTTATTGTTAATCTAGCTAGAAGTTGATACTTTTTTTATGGGTTATTGATAATTTAGCTAAAAGTTGATACCTTTTTACGGGATGTGAACAATTGCAGAGTCGACTTTGCATTTGGTGCTGAGGCTTCGTGGAGGAATTATTGAGCCTTCTTTGATGGCTTTGGCTAGGAAGTACAATCAGGAGAAGATGATTTGCCGCAAGTAAGTCTTTCATTGAACTTATGTTGCTCCTCATATGTAGTTTTATTGTTCTGATCATATTTGTGTTAGTCCTTCTGATATGTGTGTGTTTTACTGCGTTTTTTCCTAATACTACTAGTACCCAAATTTATTAAGCTCATATGGACATGTATTAGAAAATTATTTGTTTCTGAATTTGTACATTATCAGAGTAGACTTGCTTATATTTTCAATGTGATGGAAACACCATGTAAACTTTACTGGCTTTCTTCTGATGTCTCATAATGGGGGAGTATTTTAAGTTCTGTAGAGAGTCTATACATTCATTTCTTAAATATACATTGCGTATTTACCGTCTTTCTTCTTATGTCTCATAATGGGAAGTATTTTAGACCTTTTAAGATGTTTAATCAAAGTGTAACATTTCATTCGTGGAATCTTAAGTTGATTTTTCTAAAATGTTTCCTCTTTTTCATAATGAAATAATGATCCAACATGAGGGAATGTGAATTGGAGTGTCAGTTTGATATATTATTCATCATAGAGGAAGATATATCTGAACAAATACCTGGCATGATTTCAAGTGGTACCCCCTCCTGCTTCTGCATGTGCTTTAGGTTAGTTGCGTACGCGAAAATTAATGTGGTCTCACTAGTGGTTGTACATTTCTATGCTTCTCTCCCCATGATTTACAATAAATTGTGCCTCCATTATATGGTCGATCATGTCCCTTGAAGAACTTTTGTTTTTTCTTACTCATGAATGCCTTGGGGTAGTGACTAGTTCATCATTTGCTAGAGGTCACTACTGCATCGAGCACTGGGCTCAACCTCACATGTTGAATTCTGCTACTTTTCTCACCTTAAATCATTTAGTGTTTCTACCAATCAAGATGACAAATCCTAGGTCTGCAGGTCACTTTATGTTGATGAGCGCTCTGGTCATTGTTGAGCAACTTGTCTTTATTATATTTAACAGGATAATTGACTTGGTTTTAATTGCTAGACATGATGACCTTGTAACTAGAAAGTTTATGTGGTCTCTACTGCCAACTTATATTTTCATTTCAGTTACTTCTTATTTTGAGGGCATCGATGGTCCTCTCTGCCTTAAAAATCATTGACTATATGTTTTTTCAATAACAAATCATAGCAATTAACAGCACCACTTGAGACTTTTCTAGATTACTGTATATTTGTATGTGCTCTTAAGGTTTTGGTTTGGTACTAAGTTTTGGTAATTTAACTCCTTGTCAACTATGAGAAAACATTGAAGTGTTTTCTACAACTGTATCCATGTCTCATTTATTTAATTATAACCATGAAATATGTCACCATTTTATATTGTTATTTCAAACAGTCAATGGTCAAAGTTTGACTATCAAAATTGATGTAGTTGTAGTAGATGTTTTAATAGCTGGAAGTGGGAAAAAGTTTTAGCTGTGTCAAAACTGAGTTTTTGTATGGTCAATGCATTTTTGTTTCTAATTATTTCTTTATTTCTAAAGGTGCTATGCTCGCCTACATCCCCGTGCTGTCAACTGCCGCAAGAAGAAGTGTGGGCACAGCAACCAGGTTCATTTCATTAGACTCTTCAAGACACATTATGAAACTCTTATATGTTGATTTCTCACTTAACTTTTACCATTTATTTGGTATTGCAGTTGAGGCCTAAGAAGAAGATCAAGTAGATGGTGATTTTGAATTTCTGTCAACATGTAGTTGCTGATGTTGAGAAACGTATTGTTGGGTTGCTTGTTCAATTTTATCCTAAAAACATTGATGAATTTGTGTTTTATCTATATCAAAGATTTTGAGCTATTTTGTTTAGTATCTTTCTCTGTTATATTTTCCCAAGTGAGCCAAGAACATCAACTATGGTTACACAATAGATCTATCGTTGACATCCTAATCGTAATTTCAAACAAAATTAGAAATGCTAATTGCATCTCAAGTAATATAGTGACCAAATATAACAACTTAATTTGAGAAGCTTTGCTAACTGCTTGGTTCTCTTATTAGCAGATTTTGTACAGAGTTAGCAGTCGTGAAATAAAAAGAGTTGCAACTTAATGTGGGTGTCACAAATGTATTAAAACACACTAATATGCATGTGGTGTTTACTTTCAAGTTCACCTAATGTTACTTGTCACCAAAGGGCGTTTTGTTGTTACAGTTCAACTACATTATACATGATTTTGTTTTGGTGTTCGACTCTCATATGAACTGAAAAGTAATATAATTGATACTCCTGTCACTTTGTTTGAGCTGAATTACATCCACTCTTCCCGTTCATTGAGCCATAAAGTGTATTGGACATCACTTATCTTTCCCATTTCCTATCTGTGACACACCTCTTCTTTTAGTAAAGTCTGCCAACCTAAAAGCTCGTCAATATCATGGAAAATCGGAAAAAGAAAAGCTCTATAAGTATCGGTGCTTATCTAAGATGACATATAGTATATGATATCTTGAATCCGATGATCAAATATCTGTGTCTGAAGAATGTAATACCCTATCTTCTTATGAACAAGAACATATCATGAACTTATCTTCCGAGGTTGGATATGGTGGGCATAAGGAGAATTTTACTGATTTTATTAAGAGCTTAGCTTCCTGTTTAGTACTGCAGAGCTTTCTTGACCAATTTGTTTAAACCATCTTTAATTTAGTAGATACATACATACAACTATGCAAGTATGAGTTTTGGCAGTACATATATATATGATTGTTTACATCTCATTATTCATCATTCATTTTAGGTTCTACTGACAAAAAGGTTCTGTAACAGACAGCAAAGTAATTAAAATTCCCACAATGGTGATGTACAAGCAGTATTATCATGAAGAAACGTTCTCGACTCGAAGTTGTATCCATTTTCAATCTCCGATAAGCCATCAGCTATTTGTGCCATGTCTAAAATATCAGATTCTGGTCCCAAGTAGTCAATTCCCCTGCTGTCTTCACACAAAGGTAAGCCAAAATCATCTTGTTTCACTTCCGTTTCTGATTTAATGACATCTTTCTCATTCTCATCCTTTTCCATTAACTTTCTAAGTCTCTGCAGCTGTAAACATAAAAGACTACAAAATTCAACTAGTATGTTGATTTTTTAGATCTAAAGTAACTTTTGAACCCCTTCTGCCACTATGCTAGAGTCTGTTGTGTGTGAAGATTGTTGAAATGAAACAAATATATATACAAGCTATTGTAATAATTGACAACACATACCCAAAAAAGATTATAAAATTACCTGGATGAGGAGGGATTCATGCTCTTTTTTCAGTAATTCATACTTGGAACCTAAGTTGTCATAACTGATTTGAAGCATTCTATACTCCAATTCAAGTTGCTTCGATTTCGATCTAGCTCTCTTGTTCTGAAACCATATAGCTACTTGTCTTGGCTGCAGGCCAAGTCTTTTAGCCAATTGCTGTTTTGTCCTCAATTCAGGCCTTGACTCTGTCTCAAACATGTTTTCTAATGACTTAATCTGCTCATCACTGAACCTTCTTCTCATGTTGTCGTTGCACAAAATTGATTGAGCCCAAATGTCTGAGTTTGTTGGAGCCATTTTCAGTTGTGCTTTTAATTTCTAGCTTGCACGATATATGCTCTTATTAAATAAAATAAAAATATACTATACGAGTGTCTACATTTGGTGGGCCGTTAAATGTTTTCTAGTAATGACAAAATAAAGACTAGGTGTCTATCGCTATATGGTACACTTATTTTTAATTTCTTTATTTTATCCTCTTAACATATATAATGACACTTGAAAATAAAAAGAGATGGATTTTTGTTCTTTTGCAAAATGATTTATCAGTTCCTTTGATAGTACTATTCAATTGGGTGAATTGAATCTCCAGGGTGTACATGTTTAGTTTTGGAGTGTTATATGATTATATGATGATATAAAATTTGGTATGCATGTTTATAGAATGGATAAGGATACTCTCTGAATAGTGAGTTAAAACAGAAATAGTAACTTTTAACCTTTTTAAGGTACTATTTCTCTTTTCTATCTTTTCATAGATTTTTTAGTTTTAAACATATTTTTCGTGTATGTATACAAGTCTTTTTTGCTTTTGGTTGGTGTATTTGGGATAATAGGACATGTGTCATCTTGTTTATTGTTCGACTAAGTTAAAAAGATACTTTTAATATGGCGAAATACAATTCATTCTGGACAAAAATCATACAATTTACGTCAAAAGATCTTATACCGTTTATCTATGTTGTTCAGATTTTTGAAAAGCTCCAAAAATATATTATTTTAAAAACGTTCAATGTATATCATATTTTAAATATAAGACTTTATTCGTGGTTGAATTACAAATGATGAGTCTACTTCAATATGGGAATTGAAGACCCTATTTGACACAATATTGTATAAAGTGATTGGAAAATGGAAGTGCTAATGGATAATTGCGTGGGACATAAGCAAAGATATTCTGTCCCATAACCAATGGTGCAAAGCCACTTTCCAATTGTATCAACACGTAAACCTACTTACGTGGTCTTATCTATTTGTTTTTAATTCATTATATTCCAACTTTGCTTTTCATATGTTCCATTTTCTTTGGGTGAAGTGAGCTTTTCATAAAGGAAAAAAAATAAGACTTTCTAGTGTGAATCTCGTGTGGGGTTTGAGGATTGCTTTTAGTTATTAGTACTACTCATCATCATTTGTGTTTGAAAATATATACATAATATCAATTGTCAATTGAGGAAGAGACGGATGTTCAAATTAAAGAGTTTTGTTGTTTTTTACACTGTTATCTTGTGGTGATATTTGTCCTCCTTTCAAAAATACTCGTTTTGTTGGATGACATATTGGATTGGCCTTCTCCTTATCAAATATTATATCTTAGACATGTACTCAATTTATATCTAGGATTGTGGCAAGTAGAATTATCTTTGTTAGGAAGCACTTTACTCCATATTTGGGATCAGATCAAACATCGAATAAAAAACAAAAATAACATGCAATTATAGGGGCAAGGGCTTATTAGAATAACACTTTTGTGCTGAATAAGATTAAAATTATTTTTATGTATATATAGGATATTGTCTATGTTTTTGAGAATGTAGATATTTATATGCATGTATTTCTAGTCAAATTCATTGCACTTGCACATTTTAGGATTCAAATTGGGAGTGGTCGGATAAGAGAATGACATATAGTAGTATATAATATAAATAAGAGGAAAGGGCTGAAATAAACAAACATTCCAGTAAGATTCTGACATCATTTTAGAGAGATTTATGGAGGAGGTAATTGCCAAATATATATGTTGCAATTTTGTCCTCTTTCTACCCATGTCTTTTATTTAGTATAGTTCCCCACTCTTTGATTCGGACATGATGATAATGATTTTTTTTTTTTTAAATATCGAGATATCTACGTTGGAGTCCGACTAAATTCAATAATGATCTAGTTCCCTTTACTTGGCTTAGGATATGAAGACTCACCTTTTCCAAGTTTAAAATTATTGTTTTTTCTTTATTTTGTGCTTAACTTTTCTACTCCAAAAGCTTCATATAGTATAGCTAGTTGATCGACTAGTTCCATGTTTTGATAAAGGACAATCAACAAAATGGTATTAAATATCTTTTTTCAGGACAGTAATATTTGGGTTACTTTCATGAGGTAGTTTTTCGTTAAAAATCGACCTCAAAGGTAAATCATATTAAACGGGAATCGAATCCTTGTCTTGAGGTCAATTTTGGCAGCTCCAACATGAGTGTCTACCTACCAAAGCTTAGGCATATAACAAGAAATTACATGCAGCTAGCTAGCTAGTACTTTTTCCAAACATAAAAGTATTTTAACTACTATAAGAAAGTTAGCTCAAAATACTGAACATTAGATTGTAGAAAAGACTCATATAATGGGACTTGCTTGGGCACTTTGATATTTAGAAATTGAATACTCCATGATACATCGAAGACCAAGTGATTAAGATTGGGCCAAGCCCACCAAGTATTATTCTGGAGGTGGGAGTTGCAAACTTGGATTTCCCCTTTCGGCCCACAATTAACATGCAAAAGAAGACAAGTATATATGACTTGACTCATTAAATAGGAATATCATCATTCAAAGGCTTATCTTAAGTATAAGAGTGATAAAGGAATTATATGTGTTTAAACACAAGGTCAAGCTAAATATGGGCAAGTTAAAATCAATTAATCAAGTTAATCGGTGATAAACTCTACTTAAGTTCTAATTCGTTTTCTATCTTAATTTTGAGTCAATTTATATTACATACATATAGCTTATACGCTATACTTCTAAAATAAGCTTATTTTGATTTATTTTTTCTTCAAAAAAAGTACTTTCGTTAAGAAACAATTTGAGTTTGACCAAATAGTTTTTAAAATATAGTAATTTTGAGCAAACTTTTTAAAAGTTCAAATAAGTATTTTGGTAAGAAATCTACTCTTTTTTAGTATATCATTTCATCAAGAGCTATATTAAATATAGAGTAAACAAAAAATAAAACTAATTAAGTCATTGTCTTCCAAGGAGGAATATCGTTATCTCTTGTTGCAGAGTTATGTATGAGTATGAAAATGCTAGTGAAGCCAAAAGCTAATGCAAGTGAAAGGTTGACACTGTTGGTCCTTTTTTGGTTGAAGCGTTGGAGGGAATTGACTCTTGTATCTTCTTGGAAAAGAATCATAAACATTTATTCATTACAACTTTTACTAGAATCTTTTTTTGTTTTTTTATATCAATTCATAATATTTTTTTGTTAATATAAGGACGAAAAAACACAAATCAATGTGTCGTGGTAGAGTTGTGTTTACCAAATCAAAGACATTTTATAATGTTGGGACTTAAAACTTTTTTATCTTAGATTTTTCTCATTTGTTACATAATGCAAAAGAATCTTTTATCTTTCTCTTTCTATCCCCCAACTTTGTAATAATTTAATTTAATTGTTATAATATGTGAATTCTTGGGTAGTGAAAAAGCATTCACCAAAAAGGACTCCACCTTTTTCTCTACTTTCCCAACTACTCCCATGCACCTCTTTTTCCTAAGGTTATTCCCTGAATGATTAAAAACTTCCAAAATTAATCAATTTTTTAATTTGTAAATTGTAACAAAGCACTCAAATGTTGATTTTCGTGTTTTTAACTAGCACAACTTTCTAACTCATCAAATACAACTTGGAAACGAAGCAAGACAGAGGAAGTATAGAACTTCTTCGACTTGCTTTGGGTACAAAGTCACCGAAGCACTTTATCGAGATTTTTTGGTACAAATTCAAATTTAATCAGTTAATAAATTATATCATTTTTTAGTAAGCACAACAAGTAATTGTCATGTTAGTTACATTCACATTCTCTCCATTCACTTTTAATTGTCATAGTTTTCCTTTTTCAGAGTCAAACTATAAGAACTTTGACTAATATTTTATTATGTATTTTTTTCATCATATTGATATGTAAAAATAGCAATTTTTCGTATAGTTTTTGAATATCTAAAATATTTGTTTAAAATATTGAATTAATATAAACTAATTTAATTTTGAAAATTAGTCAAATTGACTTCTAAAATGCATAAGATAACAATTAAAAGCGGACGGAGAGAGTATGAAACATGAGATCTAGTGGCTAGCTATGTAGTAGATGCAATTTGCATAGAAGAAGATGCAAAAATTAAGGCAGAGTTTGTGTATAATACGGGTCACAACAAGGAAATGAAATACTCATATAGGAGACATGAAGTCAAAAAGTAGCATTGTCAATTCATGATTTCCATGTAGTAGTAGTAGCTCAATAAGTAATTAATGAGTGTATATACCCACCACTATACTGCTAAAATAAATTGCTAAGTATTAATTGCTGCAAGGTATAGTGAAAATCAGTGCTGCACCTCGAGTCAATGAAGAAAAAAAAACACAAATTCTATTCAAACCGTGAAAAAGAGAAAAAGTAATTTAATGTTTTTTTTTTCTTTTACTAGGGACAAACCCTACTTTTTAAAAATAAAAATAAAAATTGTCGACCCTCTTATCTTTGATCAGTTCTTCAGCCTCTTTGAAAATTTTTCAGTATCAAGTCAAGTCTCATGTACGACGGGATAATAGTTTATAATTTTCTCTTAATGTCAAACACATCTTTTCATTTTCAGAAAATTTTCTACTTTCAGATAGCATTAGTTTGTAGTAATATTTTTCTAGAATGTAAAATGAGTAATAATCAATTTTGTTACTATATTATTTGGAACTTTTTCCAAATTGTGTAAAAATAATAATGTTCTTAGCCACGGCGCTACATATTGTAGCTAATTAATACTCCTTTCGTTTCATAAAAAATGACCTAGTTTGACTTGACACGGAGTTTAAGTAAATAAAGAAGACTTTTGAATCTTGTGGTCCTAAATTAAAGTTATGTCAAATGTACAAAATTGCCCTTAATCTTGTGGTCTTAAACATGCTACGTGGAAAGCAAAAAGTAAAATGTTACCAAAAAAGGAAAGAGGTCATTCTTTTTTAAACTGACTAAAAAGGAAAGGAGGTTATTCTTTGTGAAACGGATGGAGTAATATGTAGTTCCTTGAGCTTGATATGACCTTAGACACAATCATGTATATACAGAAGGAGACAATAGCGAAATCGATTGCAAAAGAGGGAAAATGGACCACATTAACATTACCTTGTAAGTAGGGAGAAAAATTAATGAAAGCTGGCAATTTTGTTGAACTACCAATGAAAAATTGATAATTAAATAGAGAAGAAAAAGCACAAAAGGTTGTTTGTCAATAATAAGCCAAAGGGATTAATTTCTGCGTTGTGAAAGCTTTAGAACAACAAAAGTCTCCTTTATTTCATGCAAACAAAAGAAAGAAAATTTAGTAATTTAATTAAGCTACGGAGCAGAAACAGTTTAAAATCAGAAACATGGAAAAGGCTACCACTAGATATTGCACTATTTTTTTCTTAAAAGTTGATTGATTTTGCCCCCTTTTAACTTTTCAAGTTGACTCTTGGAAAAACTTACATATGTCCCACTATAAAATGAATAGATTAACACTATTCCAACGGCTCAATCATCATCATTAATCTATAATCTATATTGAGTTTAGTAATTTATTTATGTTTGTTTACAAATTAAATCCACGCTTAGATATGTTTTTTCTGAACAAATGGACCTAATTAGAGAGAAGGCGTATAAAATTTACTAGTAAAAATACATGGTAAAGATTTATGTGCATGCTGTTTATATCTAACCAAATATACATATATGTCAATCAATTGGTCATAGTTAGGTGGGAAAAATATTTATATACTTGCACATATCATATATTTATTGAAAATACAAGTAAAGGGTGCGAGTAAGTTTTTTTCGAGATTAATTGGGTTGTTTTATGAGGAAGTTAACCCTAGTTATGAAAGAATAAAGAAGGGTAATAGTGTCTTTTCACAAAACTGAGGCTGACCAAGTCTGTCCTATCTGTGTCCTCCGCAAGCTTAGAAAATGAAGTTACACACTGAACGAGGGTCCCTTTTTTCATGTCACCACATTTATTGTTTTTTGTTTTCTCTTAATTATAACACCCTATACATTTTATCACTATAAATAAAACTTTAATTATCAATTCATAATTGCTCATAAATACTGAAATTGGTTATATTTAAAGAATATGAGTATTTTACCTATGTTATTTTATCTTTTTGAATATTTTTACCATTTTAGCTTTTATACCTTTTAATTAAAAAATGAAAAAAAGATCAATTTATTTTAAAATAAAAAAGATATTATAGATTTTATAAAATTTCTGGTCAGTTTTTCTGATCATTTAGCATTACCCATATAATATAACAAAGTTAAACTACATGAATAACATTTAAAGAATTGAAATCAACTCCATGGATTGTATTGGCAAGGTTCAAAGGAAATAGAATAAATAATGAAAAAAATCCCTTTCTAATAATAGGACTTGAAGATTTTAGCTACGCAAGCTAATAATAGGAGTAATTAATGACCTGAAACTTATTTTACTTAATCTCTTTCAAGATAAAAATCTTACCTAGGTGAAGGCATCCATCAACTTACATTCTATAATGTAAGGATAAGAGTAAACAAATTAAATTCAATTTAAAATGCAAAATTCCATTACATTATCGGTTTATATAATGTATAATAGACAAGAACATTTAACCCTACACAAATGTTTATTTGTCATACTACGTAAAAGATTCCTTTTTCTATTTTACTTATACAAAATCCTTTAATTGGCCCAGCTACTGGTTGTCAAGTTTTCTTGTTCAAAATATTATTATGTTATTTCACTGTCAAACTTACCTTATTCATGCTATTAAATACTAGTATATGTTACATCTCGTGATATACGTTTACGTATTATTTTTGTCATTAATTCTTTTCTTCTCCTGATATTTCTATATCCTCGTTTTTGGAATAAGACGATTCATTATTCTTTGTGCAGATTTTATTTTACTTTTTCTTGATTATCTCTAATCTTTTCCCCTTTTTTTAGCTGACTTTCTGGGTATGATTTTGAGAAAAGCCTACATGATGCTTATATTAGGTCATGTGTTGATAATTGTCTCCCTTTCTCTTTTTATTTTTTATCCCCTCACTATCTACTTTTTTTGTTTGACAATATTACACACAAAAAGTTAATTTACGACGTACGTAACAAAATCAACACAATTATTTCCTCCTTTATAAAAAAGCAAGTTGTCAATAGCGCTTATCAAATAGATAGATTAATCCAATAATGTCAAATAACATGGTAGGTACAAGTTGTCATAATAATTAACTTGAAACATTCAATTATGCTAAAATAGACTGTGATTCAACTGTTTTATGGTCGACTTTACAATGTGTTACGCTTTGATAAGTGCTAAGGTTCTAATATTTGACATTAAGTGTATTGAGCTATTCCACCCATTAATCTAAAGTTTAATCCGGACTTAGAATACTCAATTTCTTTTGTATGGTACCAAAATTTTGTGAGGAACATGTTCTGATCTTATGTGAATGCATCTTAATACCATAGTCAATGTACGAAAGGATCCATATGATAGTATTCACTTGCCGTCCTTTCATACATTCAACACTTAAATCATTGAATTATTTTAATTTAAAGTAATAGGTTGGTTGAATTTCTCGATAAGACTGTTTATACACTTTCGTTTCTACACTTCGCATGTGGGATTATATATTATTGTTGTTTCATTGATGATTTTAGTGTATGCTTTTAAGTTGAATGAACTTGTGCATATATAATTAGGTTAAAGTCAAGGGGAGAGGGAGGGTATTGATATAATATGTCTGTCTGGGGGGGGGGGGGGGGGAGGTGGTCATATTTGTGGAACAAATTGTAGGGTCAAGGCCCATAGTGTCTGTTGCTTTGCTTTTATGACTTTGTTTGTCCTTTTCTTACCCTCTTTCTTTCTCCATCCTTTATTTATTATCCCCACTCCTTCATTCATTCTCAATATCCCTCCTTTCTCAATAATCTTCCACATTGTTTTCTTAATTTCTTCTCCATCTCCAAGATCATAATTAAGGAGGAAGTTCTCTCAGTTGAGGGGAATGTTGTCTGGCTCGAGGTCACCAACTAGATCCATAATCCCTATAAGATGCTTTTCAAAAAAAGATTAGTTGATTTTTATAATACGAAAAGGGGTTATGGATAATGTGTTAGTGTTGTCGGACCAGGCTTCATTCCCCCCAATTGTTGCTTCCTCTAGGGAAAAGGGTTCATTTGATAAACTTTCTTGGTAAAAATATTTGCATCCATCACTATGTTACTTTAGTGACAAAAACTAGTAGGATGTGACTTTATACATGTACATATTTTGGAAAAGCTAAGTTTTTTTTTTTTGTTTTTAAATGTGAGATCTTGGTGTATATATGAGGTGAGTTTTTGTTTTTGTATTTTGTAGGTTGTGGGATACGGTCATTATTAGGTAATATTGTTGGTGGACAAGAGCAGATTGGTGTAATGATGAAGATATTTGACTCATTTGCCACTTTCCTGCCAAAGTAAAGTAGAATGAGTTTATGCTTGTGTCAGTTTTCTCTCTGTTTTGAATTAGTGTTACATATCATTAGCTTCTTTTTTCTCATCATGTCTTCTTGAATCTCTTCTGTCTCTTTCTGCTACTATCTTTCATCATTACCATTTTGCTCATCATTTCTTATTTTAAGATTTTACTTCCTAGCTACTTTCCCACATGTGATATAATCTTTCCATTCCTTTACATCTATTCATAAACGTTGTGTTCAGTCAAACATTTTCACGACATAAAAGTGTAAAAATTTCGTTCTAATGGTCAAAGTATTTTTAAAATCTAATTTTTCATATTATGTTATATCATGTTATGTGTTAGATCTACAACAATATTTGCTAGAACAGTAAATAATATCTTGACAGACAATGTTTTATTATATTGGTTCATTATGTGATTTATTGTTTCCTTTTTCTCTAATTTATCTTTCTCTCATGTATATCTGTTTTTATTGACGACAGGCATATGGAAAATAATGTTGAAATGAGAGATAATCTCCTAACTTGTATTGTGTACAAGATCTTGTGACATCATCATACACAGATATGCTAATAAATCTTTTCACATGAATAAGAGGTCATTCCACATTTTGTTTCACCTTTTGGGTTAAAACTATAGAAAGTGTGAAAGAATATAATTCATTCTAAGCTTTTGTAAAGTTTGCGTAAGATTTCTTTTTCCTTCAGAGAATAATCTTTTCAAAGATCTATTCTTTACCAGAGCTCTAATTTAAGTTGCATAAACTGTTTAAGTTAGAGTTTATTCAAAAGATATAACAAGTTACTATAACATAAAAAAAAAATTACTCGACTTGAACTTTCATTCTAATGGTGAAGGTTATCAATTACCCTGAATATATTTTGAGGTGAAAATAAGACGGTATAAATTACATAATGGATCTGTGGATGTAACATTGCATATGCACTTTGGAAATTGAAGCTGAATTCTGTCATCCCTTGGCTCTATTACATTCTTGTAATCTGCTCCTTTTCTTTGATGGGATGTTTATGTACTAACACCCACTATAAAAAATACGTAGTAATTACTCCATTTAAGAAAGGAAAACTAGACTTTGGATTTGTTGTTTTGGAAAATTTGAATTTTGAAATGTTCACTATGTGATGCAACTTTTTGCAAAAATAGTTCAACTAATTAAATACCTATAAAAAATTCAGACACACAACACGAAAATCAAATACAAAGAATTATTCTAGTATTGTGGAAATTAATTCAATTAAAAAGATAATCAATTATTATAACTTTTATCACCGTTTTGTATAATGTTCTAGATAGAAAAACTTTTAATTTATTATGAGCTGCAATGACTGATTCAAAAGGTTCAAACTAAAATCAAATGTGGTAGCAATACTTATTTATCAAAACAAATAGAATGAGTAGTGCCACTTGAAATTATAATGTTATACTAATATTTTCAAATTCTAGCGTTACTAATAAGAAGAACGATCATTTTGTTGCAAACTTGCAATTTCATTCAGAAGGTAATGTGTTATTCTAACATCACGTTTCTTGTATAATGCTCAAGTTTCTTGGGTGAATATTGAATAGCGATTATAGAGAAAAACTTTTAATTTATTATGAGCTCATTTGACAGGTTCAAAACTATGTGAGCTGAGTAGCAACTTTTAATTTTGTGGAAGTCCGATAAATGGGTTCCATAAGTTCTTGCCAATAGCGACATCATCTATAAACTAAGAAATCATACAAAATGAGTAGGCACCTTTGTGAAAATAATGGCCATACACAAGAAATGAATAACAACAACATTATATATCCCGTATATTTTTATATTCTTGGGAAAGATAGAGTATATGAAGACTATATAAATATTATCTCGTGAAGATAGAAAGAGAGATTGTTTTTGAAATAGTCTCGTCTACGCAAGAATTGAAGAACCATAATGCTAATTAATCAACGTCTCCATTTTGTTCTCTAAGCTTCTTTTTTTTCATTTACCCTCCCTAGGAGCTCTCACCCCTTTTGCTCCATTGGTGACTCGAACTCGCAACTTTTGGGTTGAAAGTGAGGGGTACTTACCATCCGAGCAACTCCCTCTCGTCTTTTGTTCTCTAAGCTTAATGTATGACTCGCCACGTTTCTTCACAAGAACACAAGATATGCTAGTATTATATATTTTACACAGATTTTACTAAGCTTTCTTATGGATTACGGTAACCATTCTCTCAGGATTGAATTGTCATCATCAAAACAAGTTTTTTAACGAAAAAAAATCGGAAAAAGACAATAGAAGAAGAATGAAAATTCATAAAGAAGTGAACATTGGGGAGTATTGTGCAAGGACCTAATGCCCATTGATGTTGATTCAACACTCCTACGCAACATCTGGAGAGTGGTCAATATAAAAGGGAGGCACAACAACGGATGAAATAAATATATAATATAAATACATGAGTTGGGTCTTGTTCTAATATCATGATATATAAATTAACTTTAAACTCTATTCAACCTCAAAATTTAGATGATGAGAAAAGGATTGTCCAAGACGATACTTAATTACAGGGGAAGTCATATACATTATACATACATCCTATCCCTCGATAGAAAGGCTGACAAACCTGGAATATAGTGAAACCTTCTCTCATTGTGTCATCAATTTTTGCTCACAATATACATTTATTACCTTTACTAGATGGTCAGGCCATTCTCTTTCATCACGCAATTCCTATTGAAGTAGAGTCAACATCCCATAGCATCTATCAATTTTCAACTAGTGATATGATTTTTTAATAGATTTTTCACTTTACCCCCCTGAGTTTCTGACTCTCTACTTAATTACACAATGATATTTCTGCCTAATTTAATAGTAATTAATTCCTCTCATTGTTTTCAAAAATCACTGCCAATTTTACTGCAACCTACAAACTAATATGTCAGCTTGACTCCTGCATGCTTTGCTTTTTCCCCTCTCTAGAGTAGCCCCTTGTTTTTCTCCTAGAATCCACACAAATATTCACTTACTACTGTATAATTTTATATCCTTTTTGAAACTAGTTTAAGTGTAGAAAATGCAACCTTAAACATTATATTCAACCAATTAATAACGTCTTCGATCATAGGGATTAATTTCTAGCTGGATAGCTTTTTAATAAGTCGTCATTCATTTAAAAGGATAAAATGATATTTAAGAAGTTTATGGGATAAAACTCCAACAAAGAAAAAAATCTAACATCTATATTCATTTGCTATTTGGAAGACCTCTGGCAATATTCTGGCAGAGAATCGGTGGATGGGCCGGAGAACCAAAAGACATTGGAGTTTCTACTAAATTCAAATCATGCATTGTAGGTTCTATATCGAAATCTCAGTTGAGAAAATAATAGGAAAATTCCTGGATCACCCGTGGAGAAGAACCAAAACAGAATGGTTCCGCCTACTCAAAACTAAGAGGGGATACCGCCTACTACTAAAATCCCGGTTTTTGCAACAGTTGCGTTCTTCTATGCAAGAAGAAGACTTAGAAAGAACAAAGAAGTTTGGATCTGAAAAAGTATGCTTAGGCAGTTCTTTCGTTGAGCACAACAGAATGAAGAGGAATTTGTATCATTTCAAATCCCTATTCTTATCGAAGAGAAGGAACGAGAAAAACCGAAATATTCCTACTCGAACAAGATAACAATTCGCAGGGCTTTGAAACCGAAACTTATTAGGGTGGACTATTGTTTTGCCTGACACTCTTTTCTTGTCAATTGCAATTAAAACATGAGTTCTTCTTCTTTTTTTATATATATTTGGTAATAATTTTATTTTTATTTTTTATTTCACCCTTAAATAATAAAGCAAATATTTAATAAATTGTTATATGTACTCCCACAAATTTTAGAAGTTATTTTTTTCAAACATAAAAAAGTAGATTTTTGTAAAAGTTAAAGAAAGTAAATAAGTTAAGCACTCTTTGGGAAGCCCAATTGGACATTGATTCGCGGCCCAAACTTTCTTTCGAGTTTTGCTTACCAAAATGTAAACATAAAAAAACTTGAGAAAATTAGCAATTAAGTCAAAATACTTAACATAATTAATCAAAATAACAACACTTTAAAATATTTATTTAAAATGGCAGAACGACAATATTTTTATAAAATAATATGTATTCAGATTTTAGTATTTTAAATTAATTTTATTTATGGAAAGAGTCCTATATTAGACCAAATTATATATCAATAACCGTTTAAGGTGAAAAAAATAAATTAAACCAATACCATTAACCTTTTTTCATCACCATTCACGTTTCTTCCCCAACTTTCACGTTTCTTCCATACCTTTCACATTTCAAGTTTATCTTTCTTCAAAGTGCTAAAGTGTTGTTCATCAAGAAATTTTCTTTATTGTTAAACGAAATCTCTTTGTTAATTCAAGCAGAATTCTCGGTTGGCAAGGTAATTTCCATTATCAATTTTGAATTTTATTTATTTGATGTTTAAATCACTAATTCTATATATTATGGATTTTCAGTCAAATTTTTCAATTTTTATGTGATTTTGTTTAAATATTCATCATATATTTATTAATTTCATTTTTTTTTGTGATTTTCTTTTAATTTTTCAGATTTTGTAGATTCTAGAAATTCATATATATGTTTGTTTTGTTTGATATTTAATACATTTTAAAATTTGATAATATCGAAATTTGCTTTTAGGGTTTTAGATTATGGGGAAAGCATTTGATTGTCTACAATGACTGATTCAATCAGAATTACTAGAGGTATACCAAATAATATTCAAATTTTTGGGGAATTTCCCTCATTTGATTTATGTATTACCCAAGGGTTGCATTGTATTTCAATCTCAATTAGTATACCAACATGTTTGTATTTCCTTCTAAATTTGTATTCATCCTAACTGTATGCTAACGATTTTGTATTTTATTGGGTATTCATTTTGTATTTCAATCTCAATTTATACGTGAACAAGTTTGTATTTCTCTTTTGTTTTGTATTCAACCTAATTGTATACCAACAAGTTTTGTATTTTATGTGTCTACTTTACCTTTCAAAGTCACTTTGTATTTCAAATGAAGAGAGTATTTAATTTCTTTTGTATTCACAACTTTATATTCAATCTCACTTTGTATTTATAACTTTGTATTTTCATCTCATTTTTGTATTCATATATTGTTGTATTCAACATATAATTCATGATCCATTAGTTTGTATTTTACCTTTCAAAGTCACTTTGTGTCTCAAATGAAGAGAGTATTTCTTTTGTATTCACAACTTTATATTCAATCTCACTTTGTATTTATAACTTTGTATTTTCATCTCACTTTTGTATTCATTTATTGTTGTATTCAACATATATTTCATGATCGATTAGTTACATTAACTTAATGGGATACAAATTATTGTATGCATTCAAATAGAAAAAACAGCTACTAAACTAAAAAAAAAACAATTTCATTCGTTATACATCATAATTTAGATACAAAACATCCGAAAAAAGCTATAAATCCCAATGCATACAAAGATTTCATTGATTCAATCAGGAAAAAAAACAACACTCTTGTACTCGACATATACGAATATCTTATCCAAACAAATAAAAAAATCAAAAAAAATACCTGATTGTTTTTCGATTGTTCACTGGATGCGACAAATTTATAGTTGTCAATTTTGAAAAATTCTATTTCAAAAATATGTCGTATTCAACTTGAAGAAGTTTTGAAAGTTATCAGATGAATGATTTGGAAGACAAACTAAATTATTTTAATTTTTTTTTGATGTTCTTAAAAAGAAAGCAAAAAAACGCTCGACAGAAAAATGACTATTTATGCTCTTTCAAAACGTAACTGATTTGTATTTAAAATCTTTTTTACTTTTTTTGATTCTTTTTGTTCCATAATTTTCTCTGTTCTGTTATTAATTATTTGTATTCTTTCAAATTAATCAAAATAAAATAAATACATAACTAATCCCTTAACAAACTAAAATAATGACAGTTTTAATAAATAATGAAACTGTTGCTAAGGAGTCCCACTAAAAGCTAAAATATTGCTCTTTTGAAAAATTTCCCAAAAAACTTTATGATTATTGTGTAATACATAAAGTGATAAATAGAGGTTGTATCTATCATCTCTCCCTTCTCCTATCTTTCTCTCGATAGGAGGGATTGTTTTTCCGATTAATTATTAGAGGTGACAAATAGACTATAAATTAAGAAAGTTGAAAACAAAATGATGGTGTTGTCATCATAAACACATTACTTCATTAAAAACATACAATCTTTGATTACGATTGGAGTCATCAAGATAACATATTTTTCCAAGTTTTGTTTTCAGTAATTTATATTTTATGTTAACATATTTTATTAGACTCATTGAAGCAGCTCCCGATCAACTTGTCTGTTTAAACGGGGAGCAACGCTCAATTGAACTTGACAGCGTCTCAGGCATTTTTTATACCTGCAAAAAATATTAGGGATACAAAATATTTGGCAAAATGTTCTGCAAGACATTTTCCCCTCACTAGTGCCTTCAACATTTGCTACAAAAATCACTATGAAAAATAATGCTACTACAAACTTTGTCAAATTCATTGTTCACTACAATTTTTTTTTTTTTTTTATCTATTTTGTATCTGGGAGATTCTAGATGAAAGCAAAGTACAGCTATTTAAAACAAAAACAAATTAAAATTTAGTCAACTTAGCAATTAATGAAAATCAATTTACACTCCAAGGAAATAAATACAGTCCAATCTGAAGTCTATACAATTGATAATTGAGTTTAATTATGATATTATGAAATCAAATTATGTCAAACATACACAAATAAAAGTTGGGGTGATCTACAAATTTTGAAAGGCAATGATATAATTAGTTTTGAATTTATTGAAGTTAAGTAGTTTACAATAATTGTTTTTTTGGGTACATATTACCTTTGTATTTCAATTTATAAACAAACTTTGAATCCATCTGACTGGCTCAAAATCCTTAGGCCCAACTAAAGCCCCTGGATTGTATGACCGTGTCATTGCAATATTGGGCTTACTGAACTTGTAAATAGGAGTGAAAAAATTGGAAACTTTACTTATTGAGCAACTTTCACATATAACAAACACAAAAATCATATTTGTATGTTATAGTTATAGTTTGTATAATTGCGCTTAATAGCAAATATAAATATGTATATTTTGCTATACATATACAAAAGAAAGCAGTTGTATATAATCTGTTTCTGTTTCAGTATACATATACAAAAGATCAGTTGTATAATCTGTGTTTGTATAAAGCGAGAAAGAGAGAAAGACAAAAGAGAACTGGGCAGGGGAATATTTGTATTGTATAATTATAAGTGTATAGGACGAGGATATATGTATTTGCATGTGTATATACAACTTTCTCTCGCTTTATACAAATAGAAATGCAATTTATACATATTTGTTTGTATAAGCGAGAGAGGCGAGGGAGAGACTTGCGAGCGAGATTTGGGAGAGTGGAGAGCGAGATCTGGGAGAGGGGAGAGAGGGGAATGAAAATATATGTATATATACAATTTTCTCTCGCTTTATAGAAACACAAACGCATTTTATACATTTGCGTTTGTATAAAAAGCAAGAGAGGCGAGGGAGAGAATGAGAGTGGCGAGCGAGATTCACTAGGAGAGAGGGAAAATAGCAACAATTTGCTATGAGGTACAATTAAATCAAACTTTGTTTATAGCATTTAATTTGAATTAATAATTTGCTATTATACACAATTTTTCCTCACTTATTTAAGTAGATGAATTTTCATAAATTGTTATTGTTTGAACTATAATTATGAATATTAACTATAATTTTTCTAATTACAATTCATAGCAACAAATTGATAGAGGTGAGGAGATAGAGGAGAGATGTGAGTGAGTGACATACAATGTATTTGGCTTGAAACTACGGCTACACAATGTAAATATTTAAAGTCTCATCACATATGACAATTCAAGAATATAATTTCATGGTTTGTGAAATTTTTTTAGCCTATAAATATGATATGTCCAATCCATTTGTGTTTGAGCGGGTGATATTGAGGAAAGGTGGGATCATCGCTATCTTAAAATTCTAAATTCGCCTCTATGTATGTTACTCTCCGTACGTTAATCTTAAATCTTAATGATGTCACATATTATATGTCTAATTAACTTAGCAACATATTTGTTAAATTAGGTCTTGGGCCTAACTCACACCCCAAAAGCTAGCTCAAAGGGAGGAGGATTGCCCAAGCCTTATGTAACACCCCAGAAATTTTTTGAACTAAGACTCGAACCGTTCTTCGTAGTGAGTGAGATTTTACCAAGGAATTTAAAATTTCTTAAGTGTTAAGGTCACTAGATGTAGCACCTTGAGTTTCAAAAAGAATTAAATTGGAAATAGCAAAATCTGAAATTTTGCAAGTTATGCTTAAGTATGAGTTTTGGGTCTAATTCAAACAACCATAACTCCTAGCTCAGGATGAATTAGGTGTGCTACAAAATACCGTAGCGAAGATCTTTGAATTATCTTTCCAACGCCGCAGAGTTTGCTATGTTTCGAGGTCGGATGAGTGAGATATGGCCTTCTGAAGATAGGCTGTCCAGTTAAGGAAGTTTAGCCGAAAATAGAGAAGGGTATTTTGGTCTTTTCCTTACCCAATCAGATTTAATTCGATTTTAGTAATATTTTAAGGGTCTAATCCTATTAGGTTCAGTTTTATAATCCTAAAATTAGCCTAGGGTTTTAGTTGAGAGTTCAAGAAGAGAAAAGAAGAGAGAAGAGGAGAAAAAAAGGAGAGGATCAAGCGTTCGTCGAGATTCTTGCGTGTTGTAGCAGATTTTCGCCATGGGTTTGATCCCTAAGAGGTATGTAAGCTTGCATAGTGTTGGGTTCTTTCACCCACACGCCAATCATGATTTATTCAGCGTAATTTCGTTCTTGAAATTTATGGATTTAAGTTCTTGATAAGTGTTCTTGAAGTTTATTAAGTTTTGAAGTAAGATTCTGCTTAGGTCAACTTTAAACGACCTTATCTCTTAGAATATTAAGAGTTATGTGAGCCATAACCTATCCAATTAAAGGTAATTGAATCTACTTACCAACCCCACAAATTTCACGTCAATCCAATATCTGAGTAAAAAGTTATGACTATTTTAGTAACCTATACAGTGCTGTTACGAATTAGCCGACGGGAAAATATTGAAAATAATCGGTTTTTGTCTTTTTACCTCCAAGAAAACCATCAACGAATTTCTTGACTAATAAAAAGCTCAAAACAATCAGATTTTCATCTTCACTCATGAAAATCATAATTTTTAGCTATAGAGATTTTAAGAAACTAACTCGAGAATCTCAAGAAAGGTCTTCTTGATTGTTTACCTTCAAGCTAGGGTTTCAAGGCTTCTAATTAAGTTCTTCTTCAAGATTCTTAAAGATTCTTCAAGAATCTTGTTCTTCTAGGTATGTAAGGCTATCATAGTGTTGGACTAGTTCGTCCTCACGCCCTACATCTACTTTCAGATCAGAAAAAGAGTAATCTAGGATACTTTCCCTAGATTTGAGTATTCTTGAGATAAGTTGATTTTGAGTTCTTGAATTCACGTTTCTTTTAAAAGTTATATTCCTACTTATCGAATAGCTATATTGTTATTGAGATCCTTCATATCATGAATCATAACTCTTGAATTCATAATTCAAATTCAAGAGAGAGTTAAGAGTAGAGTTCAAGAAAGCCTTTGAGTTCAATTGTGAATCCTTTGAGATCAACTATCGATTTGAACTAAGTTTTGAGGAAGTAAGTCAGAGAATGAGAAGAGTCACATACATGAGTTTCATAATGTTATGTAGACCTACGAGTCAAGTCGTTCATGCCCATAAATTCCGCATGAACTCCAGAAGTTGAGTATCTTTGAGAGGAGTAGTATGTTCAAGTTCTAAGTCTTGAGTATTGAGTTCCTAATACCCTTTGAGATTATATTTCTAAGCATGGGACTATTACATGTTACCCATAAAGTCTTTGAGTTGAATTGTTCAGGCCCATAATTCCGCATGAATCCTATAAGTCGAGAAGTCTTGAGAAGAGAAGTATCTTTGAGTCCTTGAGTTGAGTTGTTCATGGTCATAATTCCGCATCAGCCCTCTGAGTTGTGCATTCTTGAAATGAGTAGTATTATTGAAGTTCTTGAGTTCCAAGTATTTGAGTTTTATCTATGGTTATTGAAAACCTTGCATTGAGTAGTTCATGTCCATAATTCGGTATGAACCATATTTTAAGAAGTCTTTTACAAACGTTTTAACTTTGTTTTAAGACTTAAGTTTTGAGTTCAGTAAAGAGTAAAGAGTAAAGTTTGAAGTCCTTTTCTTCAAAAGTATATGGGGACTAAGTATTCCCAAAGAGTTTATAAATGTTTTCACATTTAAATAAGAACGGAAACTGAGATTTCCAAAGGGCCTTCGGGCTAGTTTTCAGAAAAGAGTAATAGCTTAGTAAAGAGTAACGAGTAAAGTTTGAAGTCCTTTTCTTCAAAAGTATATGGGGACTAAGTATTCCCAAAGAGTTTATAAATGTTTTCACATTTAAATAAGAACGGAAACTGAGATTTCCAAAGGGCCTTCGGGCTAGTTTTCAGAAAAGAGTAATAGCTTTCTAAATGAAGCAAGTAGGGAAACTGAGATTTCCAAGATAGCCTTTGAGCTAAGTTTTTGAGCAATTATCTCAAATCAGCAGAAAGAAGTATGTTTTTTAAAACATAAGAGCTAGTATATTTTGGGAGTAGTATTGAGCACCGATATGAGGGAGAGTTCAGACAACTCACAGCCCCCATAAACCATGTAGCCATCATGAGTAGAAAAGGGTCATACTTTTTAGATGAACCTTTTTCACATAGACTAGTGGATCCATTAGTAGTTCAGGTTCTATACCTTTGGCCGGGTATAGGATGCGCTGGCAGCGTGAGGTAGATCGCTGTATCATCACTATAGCTCTTATGTGATGGTTGTCGGTTAGAGAAACTCCCACAAAAGTTATTGTATTTTTATATACATCAGTTTATTGTATTTTTATATACATTTCAGAGTTATGTTGTATCCTTGCATACACACAGATTTCAGAACATGTTTTTAAACAGTTTGTTTCTTTATATTGCACTTGTTTTAAATTGCTTTATATTGAAATGATTTCAGTCATATTGAGTTGAGTATTCAAAGTTGAGTATCCAGAGTTGAGCATCCAGAGTCGAATATCATATCTTTGAGTCGAATATCATATCCTTGAGTTGACTATCTAATCTCTGAGTTGAGTATCTTATCCTTGAGTACTTCTGAGTTGAGTAAGTTTGAGTAGTTTGAAGTATTCCTTGAGTTGAGTAAGTTTGAAAAGAGGCAAATATGTTTCCTTTTTATCAAGTTTCAAGCTTATGTTTATGTTTTAGAATTCCCCTTACATGCTCGTACATTCCACGTACTGAGCCATTTGGCCTGCATCTTCTCATGATGCAGACACAGGTATTCAGGATCATTAACAGGAGCTTCGTTGATACATCCAAGAGTTCGAGTTAGCTATGGTGAGCCTCTTTGCTTTCGGAGGATTTCATTTACCTTTCAGTTATATCAGTTGTTAGGATGTCGTGGGTCTTGTCCCGACTTCCATCGTTATTAGTTAGAGGCTTCATAGATAGTCAGTACAGTTGAGAAGTCTGTATCATTTATTTTATTAAATGTTTTAAAGACTAAAGTTGCCTTTTTATGGCGAGTTGTATATATTTTATTATACAGAGTATTCTTTGGACTTAAAGTTTATATTTAAGTTTTATAAACTTTTATTTCAGTTTTTAAGCTTTGTATGCTTGAATCAGTTTTCCGCTTGTAGTCAGCCAGGATGAGGGTTCGCTTGGGGACCAGCAATGGTCTTCGAGTGCCGGCCACGTCCAGGGTGTAGGCTCGGGTCGTGACACCTTATAAGGAGTCCACCCATCTCATTAACCACCGAATTGGGACTTTTGTCATTCTTTAACAATATTTGATGTAGATAAATATCTACTCATTCTAGAAGCCTATAAGCAGAGCCTAAGGGAATACTAGGTAACTGGAAATTAAACACGTTTAATAAATAAAAATAAAAAGAAAACTAAGCTGCCCACATGTAAAATATGTCTAAGCCTTAGCTTGGTCCACTTAATTGTATGTGTTCCCATATGCATAAGTCGCTAGGGCCACACTGTACTATGTGAATCTTTTCATATATACGATACCGCACGTTTAGTTTGGGAACAATTTATTTTGAGATTATTTAAGAATTAGTTATAATAGGAATATTATTTCATATCCACTTTGTGATAAAAATGATAGCATAATAACATGATAACTAATTCCAATTAGATGAATTATTCTGTGATTTATTCAACTAAATATGACATAAACTCATTCTAAATTTAATTATCTATTATCACTTGTATTAAACGAGCCTCTATGTGTTTCCCTGAATTCGAAGACCTGTAACTTATTAAGGCTAAGTTATTTTGTTGTGCGATGTAATTGATAAATACTATAATAAAAAATAGTTTTTAGCGATAATAAATATACACATTAATAAAAAATGCTAAATTTTTTATTGACATTAGTTAATTGTTATTAGATTCAATGACTCTATAAACTTTAGCAATGTTTATAAAAATGTTAAAATGTGATTATGCAGATAGTAGCCAAATCAAAACTGGTGGTTCTGGTTGAAAAGATTATTACTGTCAAGCTCATAATATTGTTGCTTTGGCCCATCAAATATTACCAATTAATTCATTGTATTACATCATTAATTATCCAGCTTAAAAATATGATATCACATGAATTTACAAAATAAAACTTTTCTTATTATGAAATTCGCATAAAGATATCATGTGCCCATTAAGTCTAGCTATCAATCTCTCTTTTGATCGGCTTTATTTAGCTCGTTCTCCATCATAAGCGTCACATTCATCTTCAAGAAATGATGGGATCAAATCTCATCTTAACACACTAAAAATATTGAAACTGAGATAGTAATTGAGATACACATATCCATCACATCATCACACATGCAACTAAACCTAAAAGTTTTATGTCGTTCAGATTTTCGAAACTTGATTTACTTGTTCTTATCCACTAATCAACTAATAATTAATTTTTAATTATCTAAATCACAAAAAACATGGTGTAATCAATAAAATTTTATTAGATTTAAATTCATAAATACTTTTGAAGTTTGAACTAAATTAAATTCCAAAATATATTAGTTCAATAAATTAGGAATGAGCTAATATAATTGAACTGATTATTTAAATCTAATCTAATTTGAGTGGTCTAGCCCTTTGATTTGAGTTTTGAATGATGGGTCCAATTGGTTTAGTTCAAAATATTATTTTATGGTAGATGCTCAAATTTGTGTCATGTATCAAATGACGTGAAATACCTAGTAAAATCATATCACATATTAAAATGACACAATATTTTTAGTTAAATAAAAAATCTATCAACATGTGTCATGTATACAAATATAACAAATAACTAGTTTTCATAATATATCTCTTTATTACCAAAAGAAAAAACTGCTAAATGACCAGACTCATCGAATTTCATTTTAATTATATTACGTACTATTCAACTGTCTAATGCATTGCCGCTACATATCAAGTAGTTTGGTCCCCAAAACGACTTTCTATTTTGGGATGATTCAAAATACATGTTATCACAATAATATGCACCCTTTGTAAAAAATGCATTTCACTTTTTTTCTTTTTCCGTGACGATTATGTTTATATTGATAGTACTATAGAGAAATTACTATGTTTTATAAAACCATTCACTCCCATAATAGTGGTAAGATGGGGGACATGGTCTCAGTAAGTGGTATTGGACAATAATTACATGTTGAGATGATTTTTAGAATGAGTTAGATCTAAAATTTATTTTGTTATGATATTAGAATTAGACTAATCATCTAAATTCATTATTTACCTCTTTACAAGAAGTTCTTATATTGTTTATGTTTTCAAATGTTCATTTTGATCTTGCATAGGGAGGATGAGCAAAAGAAAGTACTGTTGAGCCTCACATCAACAAGATGTTAGTACTATTTTGATTTTTATATGTTCATGAACAATCTTTATTAAACAAATTACAATAGCTTTTGAGGTAAATCAGGCAAAATTTTCATTTCTTATCATTTGCTACGTCACCATTTAACCAGGATTTGGTGCTGTATTAATTTGAATAAAATTTTCATATATAAATTATAAATAGCAGGGGACATAACATCATGTGTAAATGACAAATTCCTATTGAACAACATGCGTGCCCTAAACAAAATCAAAAAGCATTTTGACCACATAATGGGTATCACATGAGTCCATCAAATTGATATCTGATAAAAAATATCAATATATACCAAATCAAGTTTTATAAATATTAAATTCTAAAATACATAATTTTACAAGTGAGACCTCTTAAAAAAAAACGTATATTTTGAAAATCTAAAAAAAAAATAGCAAGTTCCTAATTTTAAAATAATTCCTTGCAAAATAAAGAGTTAATGCAGTAATTAAATCGATTAGGTTACAAATTTTAGATCCGTCTATTACTAATTTATATATTTGAATGGTTGCCGTGACTCACATCAGTGAACATCCCCATGTGATACTGAAGACTTTTAGGTTTAACGTTGTGTATCATATTCAAAGTTTGTCTACTTCTTCAACAAGTTGTTTTTCTGAAAATTGAAAGTTGTACTCAGAGAGCTCATTTAAATTGATTGATATTTTGAAATTAATGACTTCTTTACAACTGGTACTTTTTTTAATTACAATTTGTACTTATTATAAAAGTCAATTAAGTTAATCGGAACAAACAAGCTTGGACTAGAAAGGTTTGATGTAGTCATTAATTAGTGATTAGCGTTAATTTAATAGCAGTGCAATAGAAGAAACAAGTTTGGTACACTAGACAAATGTATTAAGTGCACAATAAGTTGATGGAAATCAAAGAATTGAGAAGTTGTACATGCGTAGCCATTTCCTTCACTTATTAATTAATTAAAAAAAATTTAAAAAGTATAAGGATATCATCATTAATTTCATTTATTACGATTTTTCAAAGAGATGCAAACGTGCAACAAAGGGGTTGAAAATTTTTTATCGCCAAATTTTTTATTTATATGACTAAACCACTAATTTTATTTTTCTTTCAGATCCATACCATTAGAGAATTTGACTTCGACAAAATCGCTAAAGATATATATTTTTTTTATTTTTTTTAAAAAAAGTCTTTCAATTTAATGGTCATGATTTCCATGTGATTATGCCTGATAAATGCAACTTGACAAATACAGAAAAATGGAGTCTATTGGATTATTTAAGATATATACATTCAGAAAAATGATACTGCTATTTTATTTTTGTTCATGTAGTTGACATGAAACACAAAATTATTTTGTTTTTTCCTCTGTTGTAGTTGAGAGGTTCGTTGCATTAGTAATTAATTTGGTATATATGATAGAATCTTAATGGGTTTTTCATTTATCAGTGAAGCCTTGAAGGACATGTTAATCTAAACTAATTAGTGTATGATTTTATAATTACGAGAACTTACAATTTTTTTTGTACACAGATGAACCAGAAAACTTTAATAAATCAAGATTGAGATTATAATTGTATTGGTCAGTGGTATCATGATGTACTAGAGCAACTTTCTATATCATAATTTAACTCTAATTTAATTCCGTGGAGAAAGATAGCACAGAAAAGTTTTATATTAATCATACACATTATGTAGACTTATATAGGAGTAACTAGAATAAATAAGTAATTATTAAAATTGCTGTATTCATCTTAATATGCCTTTAAGACTTAAGAGCAGCTTCAAATAAAAATTTATTTATTCTTGATTTTTATACCAAATCAATAAATGCATGATATATTTTGTATATAGCCTATGAGCACTTAACATAGTTGATTAATTAATAGGGAAAATTGTATGAAATAACAAACTATTAATTCAAATTAAATGATATAATCATAGTTTATTTTATTTGTAATTCGCAGCAAACATTCGATTTTTTTGCCATCTTATTCGGTATACAATTAGCCATTTTATACATTTCGGTATAAAATGAATAAAATGTGTTTGTGTTTGTATAAAGCGAGAGAAAAGTGTATATACAAATACAAAAATATATATATTTTCATCTTATACACTTATAATTATACAAATATAGATCTTATTATACATGAATTTATACAAAACTGAATAATTTGTATAAAATTGAATGTATCTAGCGAATTATACAAATCAAAGCGCAATTATGTAAACTATAGTTATAACATACAAATATGATTTTTATGTTTGTTATATGTGAAAGTTGCTCTAATTAATAACATGTAACGTCACTTTATTAAATCAATTATCTAAATAAGCACACGATAATATTTATCTTTATTTGAATTAAGTGAAAGGATTTTATTTCTAAGAAGTACGAATAAAAAGACAAATTCTTTCTACCCTGGAAATCTCCAAATTAAATCTCAAAAATGGTGAGAGGTTCATTGCATTGTTTGTATGATGTCGTTCTCATAAAAAAAAACGTTACGTTCATTTGAAACTACGGCACGTTAAACAAATTTCCTAAATTTGCAGACAGACAACATTTGACAAGTATTGATTCTCTATTTGGTACGATATATAGTAGAGGTTCTGCAGCCTTACTTAATATAACAGTTGGGCCCATGCTCAATATTCAAGATAATTATGGGTTCTAAATAGTTATAGATATGATTAGAATTTACAAGTTTTTAATAATTAAACAGTTGAGTTGAATTAATTGAGAGGATTAAAATGGCTGGGTAACAAATGGGTGTCATTAATCCATCTAAAAGTTACTTTAACTAAGATGAACTGAATTAATATTGCCAAAACCCAACGATTAATACATAATTTTAATTTATTTGATTATCTCATAATTATTTTACATATGACTATATAAAAGTAAACTTATCATTCCAGTCCAAATATTAAAAATAAAGAAAAAAAACAAATGTCATTATAGTGTCTTTAGCAATCTTATATTTGGAATCAATGAATCAGAACAAATTGAGATGGTCATTGAACCGTCCATTCATTGAGTCCACCATGGATATGTAATATGAACTCAATCATTTCACATAATTTCTTTCTTTACCTCTGTATAAGTTAGGTCAATCCTACGTACGTTGTTTGTTAAACTTGAACTCTATAAATTACAACACGTGAAAAATGACACCACAGATTTTAGATCTTATATAAAAAGTCTCAATATTTTATATTAGTATATGACATATTGCACTTCCACACACACAAAAAAAGGAAAGTATTATTCCATCATCTCTGGAAATTCAATAATAATGCAAGACTTTATCTCTTCTTCTTCAACTTCACTACTTAATACACTTCAAAAACGCCTTCATTATATAATCCACAATCGTCAAGAATGGTGGGTTTATGCCATCTTTTGGCAAGCGTCGAAAGACACAAATGGCCGTCTTATTTTCTCGTGGGGGGACGGCCATTTCCGCGACACTAACGATTTAGCGCTGGCCAAAGTCCATATCGCTAACGCAGACAGTAACGTTAGCGATATGGAGATGTTTTATGCGGTGTCAGCGCCAAATTGTTTTGTGTCCGAGGACGACCTCATCGTCCACGCTTATAATTCCGGCTCCTATGTTTGGCTGAATAATTATTATGAATTACAACTTTATAACTACGATAGAGCTAAAGAAGCTCACTTGCATGGAATTCGGACTCTGGTTTGTATTTCTACTCCTCATGGTGTTGTTGAATTGGGTTCTTCTCAAGTTATCCCAGAAAATTTGGAATTAGTCCAATTAATAAAGTCTTTATTTGGATTAATAAGCAATAATAATAATAGTAATAATAATAATAATAATAGTCCCTCACAAGGTGTTTCAAGTTTTAATTTTGTTCCTTTAGGAGATCATATTCTTCAGAGAGAAATGAATACGAAGGAAATAATTATGGGTAACAAATCGTCCGATTCAGGAAATTCGGACTATGATAATGAGTCCTCGGCTATCAACAAGGATGCTAATTCACCTAAAAAGCGAGGAAGAAAATCCAGTTCGACAGAGCGAGCAACCGCGAAAAATCACGTTGAAGCAGAGAGACAGAGACGGGAAAAGCTGAATCATCGGTTCTATGCTCTAAGGAGCGTTGTCCCTAACGTGTCTAAAATGGACAAAGCTTCTTTGTTAGCTGATGCGGTTAGTTATATTAATGAGCTCAAAGCCAAAGTGGAAGAATTCAAGGCTAAAGTTGAAGAATTAGAGTCCAGTAAAATTATTCAGAAGAGAAATTATTCCGTTACGGATATGTATGGCGCTCAAAGCGCATCTTCTGCAGTAGTTGATCGTACGAATAATATAATTAATTCATCGTTCGCAGCGTATGGAATGGAAGTGGAGGTGAAGATTATTGGAGTAGAAGCTATGATTCGGGTGCGTTCACCCAATGTGAACTATCCATGTGCCAGATTGATGAACGTGTTGCGAGAGTTGGAGTTTCAAATTCACCATGCAAGCGTTTCAAGTGTCAAGGAGATGATGCAACAAGATGTTGTCATTAGGGTTCCTCATAATGTCACTAATGAAGAAGCCATCAAATCTGTTATCCTCACAAAGTTAAGTCTTGCTTACATTTGATACATAAATATTACTGTAGTAGTATAGTATATATGAGTAAGTTTAATTTCATTGTCATATCAAGTGTTTCTAGTATGAAGGACATCGTACGTGTTCTTTGTAAATCGTATTGATCATGTGCATGTTGTATCAAATATAATCTACTACTTTTAATTTAAAGCTACTTAATTTGGTTTTTTTCTTTTAAAATGAACAAGTTCCGACTAATTAAGATTCAGTACTCTGAAAGTAGTACTGTTCTTAGTTTTCTTTCTTCTTCTTTAGTCTTCGATGTTTATTTAGATCAAACAACCCTTAATTAGCTTGTTTGTTTTAGACTTCAAGAAGCCAGTTGACAAACCTTTGCAAAGTTTATATCAATATTTTTACATGATGCTGTGCTGTTTCTTCCTCTTTATTGATCAGTCAGTACTACTCTCTCAGTGCATTTCAATTTTTTTGTTCAAATTCTGTACTGTACTTAGAGATTAGACTAAACTAACCACCCAATGGTCATTTCATGAAATATTGTTGAACTAGTTCATGGACCAGATCTAGCTAGTACTTGTATTTATATATATAATATATGTTTTTGTACATTTTTTTTTGGTCAAAATGGCATCTAAAAGATCCAGTTCCATAGCCATTTTATTGCTCCTCTTCCTTATAAACTTCTCTGTGGTAGATTCATGGATTAGAATTCGTGCACATCTCCCTGTAAAACCTTAAATTCTTACTTCCATGGTGAATGTCAAAAAGGCAACATCAGCCGTAGACCCTAGTGGGAGGTCCAGCTAGCAGGGGAAATTGTGCAACATTGGCTGGTCAAAATTAATATATATTATGGAGATTTAGTTGTATTTGATGATCCAATTACTTTGGATAATTAATAATATTCATTCAAATCCAGTTGGAAGGGCAAAAGGTCTATAAGCATTATATATTTCTAATGATAAATTAAGTTGAATGATTTTATTAATACAAAAGTCTAAATTAAGTGATTTTATTGATACAAAGGTCTAAATTAAGTGATTTTATTGATACAAAGGTCTAAATTAAGTGATTTTATTGATATAAAACAAACTTTAATAATTTTATTAGATAAGTTATCAAAATTGAGTGATCTTTTGAGATATTGACTAGTCAAAATTCATATAGTTTGGCTTGAGAAACTAAATAAACGAAATAACAATTTAGAATAGGAAGGAAGAGCGTGATTTTGCTTCAATGTATTTATTCAAAAATAAGATTTGGATCTGGTGCAGCGGGAAAATCCATCCCTTTAGTCCTTGAGGTCCATTTTTGGAGAACACAAATCCAACATCTTTAGTCTTTACTAGTTCACTAAAATATACTAGTACTATAATATATAAAACGGAAAAGGTAAAAAATATTCATGTTAAATAGACCACTTATATTTTTGGGATTAAAAATATCCTGTTTTTTCCCAAGAGACCACAAATATTCTCAAGAGTCAACTATCCAAATTTTTAGTGACATGCCAAACCACATGAGACTAATCCCTCTATCTAAGTGTTGCCAACTAGGATTCACTAAGAAAGAACTAGACCTTACAAAAGTCGCCACAAAATCCCAAAATATTGCCACTATAGGATTTGAGTGATTTTTAGTGGCGATCAAGGCTACAACAACCTTCGCTAGTAAAACCTATTTTTTCAACAAAAAAAAATATGATGATAATTTCTTTTGCAACCTAATTTTTAAAAATAAATAACATGCACTATTAATATTAAAAACATCCGATATTATTACGAAAATCATCAAAATTACTTCTTGATTTAAATCTCCTACTACATAATGCATCATTGTACATTTTATGCATTTACATATAACATAAAAATAAAACATATAGTGTATTCAAACTCCTTGATCGATATCATTTGTGATTTTTAAAAGCATTGAAGAAATTATAACACAAAAATCAGAATTTAATGCTAAAAATCAGTTAAATCCTTTAGTGGCAATACTCTTGGCATTTCTGGCGGCTATTTCGCTGCGAATAGTCTAATTTTTTGAAGTGAATCCTATTTAGCAACGCTTAGGTTGAGGGATTAGTCTCACGTGACTTGCCATGTCACTAAAAAATTGAGATGTTAACTCTTGAGAATATTTGTGGTCCCTTAAAATAACGGTGGAGGCATGTTTGATCCCAAAATATAATAAAGGATATAAATGATCTATTTCGCATAGTTCAAAACAATTTTTGACCCTTTCTGTATATAAAATAATGAAGGAAAAATAATGATCTTTTCTAATCCATAAGGGACACTTACTTTAATTTGAGATACAATTCACTTTCTTAGAAACACATCTTAGTTTGTTGACAAGTTTTTTATTTGCTTACTCCTCCTATAAGCTCCAAGTGATAAATTTTTGTTTTTAATCAATCATCTCCAAAAAAATAAATTATATTTAGTTCTATTTTACCTTAATAAGTATATTTATAGTCATACATCTATAATTTATTTGAAATCACAAATTTCAAAAAAATTAATTCATATTAGTATAAAGTTGAGACCATATATGGCGAAGTTAATTATATAACTATATTTTTACTTAATTGTGTATAATTCATTATTGAAGAATAAGCTGAACACAACATAAACAAGTATACACATGCATGCTCTCCCAAGAATAAAATAAAATAAAATAAAATTTTAAAAAATAATTAACTATGATGAAGTAATATACATCTATAAATTAATTTGATAAATACTGACAAGTTTTTACACTAAATTAAAGAACTTGCATGATTCTTTACTTGATCAGTATTATCGGAATTTAAATGGTTGAATTTGAGAGGTTCATTGTATTTGTATCTATGTTGAAATCCAAATGTTCTTTCCATTTATTAATAAAGCCAATCTAAAAATATGGGTCTAAATTATTGATTTTTGTCGAATTTGTAACTATAATTATAGTACCAAACTGATCTCCAAGGCTCCAAATCTCCTAATGTTAACTAGATTCATTGCATGGGTAATGATGCCATTCTCATAAAAATGTTACATTGATTTGATCACACGCTGAACTAAGTAATCAATTATTCATCGAGGTTTGATTCTAAATCATTTAAATCTCAATTCATTCGGAGCTTTTTTTTTATATATATTTTAAATAACGATTTTACCACTTACTGGGTTAAGAGGTTGAATTCATTCAATTTGTGATGAAGTCTTAAAAGTAGTACTCAGACCTGGATCAATATGCGTTTTCTTTAACTAAACCGTTAGACACTTGATTTCTTTGCCAATCCTTTTATTATGAAGACGAAAAAAGAGAGAAGATCGAGCAAAGAGGAATGAAGAAAAATAGATTGGGAGAAATAAGAAGGTGAAGTGGGATGTTTGGTGGCGGGGCCAGCTCAACTATAAGATTACTAAAATTATTGTTGGATTCATTAATTATTATTTTTTAAATGTATTTTATATAAAACTATAAAAATTCACATATTGATAAATTTGAAAAAAAAACTTTTTACCTTATTTAGTGCGAAAATCGTTATAATAATTGAAAAATAAAATAATGTTTAGTTAATTGTAGTGTCCTTTTTTAAATGGTTATATATTTGTTTGTCTTATTTATATCCTAACTATTATGATGGACCCACATTAGTATTCTTGTGTTTACATTTTTTTATTCCCCTTTCACTATTGAATATTTTAAAGACTTCCAAACGTCAAATATTTTGCATTATGCAAAATCTATTGTCTGTATTTATAGAAAGATCAAACAGTGCAACAAATTAATGTATTTAATATCATTATATCAACATAACAAATTCAAAGTAACACTATTTCAATATCATTATATAAAATTTTTAAAAGTTTCAATCCTGATTTATTGTTCGAACTTTGTATTTTATTTTTCATTGAAAATTTATCTTGTTTACATATTTACTTTATAAGATCTATATATATTCTATTCTTTTCAGATCCTCACTTATAGGATTAAAATTGAGTATGTTATAGTTCTTCAATTTATAATATCAACTTAAAGAAATAAAGCATTTCTATGGAGATTGACTTAGACCCCAAAACTTATTGAGACATCTTATGTGATGGATCCTCCATACATATAAAAGTTAATTAAATAATCCCCTCATGGGTCCATACATATAAAAGTTAATTAAATAATCCCCTCATGGGTCCATACATATAAAAGTTAATTAAATAATCCCCCATACAACTAACTAATGATAATTGTGACTCATTTGGCATAAATTGTTTCTTTGCACTTACTTTTGGAGTTCTGAAAATACAGTCTACTAACTTGGTTTTTTAGGAAAAAGGTTAGTTATATTTGTGATCCTTGTGGCCATATTTAGGCCACGTAATTTATGGTCATTTAGCAGCTCTCTATTAGTATTCTTTTTTGGGGAAAAAGATAAGGTTGATTCTTATGGTTTCGTGGGACTCCATGATTTTGATTTAAGCCACTTTATGAGCCCAATAATTTTTATTCTCCTATTTTTTACTATACTTGTTCTCTTATTTCTTGACAAATTGTGTGAAGGAATATATTTACTTTTTTCCTTTTAAATTCTAGTGAGTATGCATGTGGGAACACAATTATATAAGGAGGAAATTGAAGAAAAGAAAGAGGGGCCTCTAATGACACATTCATTAATTAATTGATACGACTTTTCATTGAAATCTATATACTGTTTAATTTTGGTATACACATCCATTCAATTATTATCATATATACAATTTCTTTGACCGTATAGTTACACATGACGAACTCTTAATTCCTTTGCATTACTAATACCTAGAAATACACTCCTCAATACAATAGAGTGTATAAGTAATGCAAACATAAATAGTTATACATAACATGAAAAAATGAATCAAACAAGAAACTACTAATACATAAAGCTAATGCAAGCATTATTTTTATTAATACACTCGACCAAATGACCTTAGTATTAAATGAGTAGCTTTTCATTTCACAAATTAATCATATAAAACGCAAAAAAGAATGAGCCCCAGAGAGAGAGAGAGAGTTGTATTTTTGGATGTAATATTTTTAAGTCACTATATTCTAAGTTACTCCTAATTTGTACATATACAATAGATGTTTAAGGCAAGCAGAGACTTTGAATCTAAATTTTTGAAGGGAAAATTACACGTATAAATAAATATATACTTGTTAATTAGATAGCATAGCGATAGTTTGCCTTAATTACAATTCGCGATCTACTTTTAGCTATAATTATGCGGCTCAGCTTTTTAGTTCTATATAATTCACACGTTTGAATAATTCGAAATTTGTATAATATAATTTATATAACTTTTGTATAACTCAGATTTTGTATAATATAATGTGTATAACTGTTACACTTCTGATGTTTGTAATTGTATAATTCGTTATTTCGAGTTAATACAAAAATAACTGAATTATATAAATATACCCGCGAATTATACAAACGAGACAGTTTAAACTATAGCTACAACCCGTAAAATGCAAATTATGGCTATGGAGCATAATTAAGTTTATTATAGTATTTGTGAAAGTTCCCATTTTTGAATATAGGCAAACTTGTAGCCGACACTGTATATATAGTAGTCGTTGATGTTTAGCCCAAAAAGAAAAGTAGACAAGGGCAAAGTATTGTGTTCCAATTTCCAGGCTTATTTCTTGGGTTTAGGAGGAAAAGCCCAATATGCACCCATTCCTATATTTCTTCGGACCCAAGATTTGATTTGTACTCTTATTTTTCTCCGCTATTAATTCCTACTTGATTGAAAACTATTTTTATTTAGTTAAAAAATAAAAAGTTTTTTCTCCTTTGATTTAGTTATTTTATGTATTTATTAATTCAGGAAAAAAGAAAAGAGTGAACAGTAACTTGAACATTTGCTCCTAAAGTATAAGTAGAAGTGAAAACTTGAACATTCAGTATAATGGAAAATGAGACATCGTCAGTCTGAATGTAATATAACAACCTGAAACGATCGAGTTGCCATAAATCCTAATCAACATCAACCTACCAATGGTCCTGCTTCTTGACAGTGTAAATATCTAGTATAGTTATTGGTTTGAATAGACATGATTTTTCTATATAATATTTTTAAAAGATTACTCAACTATGAACTGATCATAAGTCAAATATTTCCATGTGGATAGTCAAAGAAAAACAAAACAAATTGTTAATTAGGGAAATTAAGAAGATTGCGTGCCTCATTGTTTCCGCTGGTTAGCTAACAACCTTACATGTTGTAGTTTTACAAGAAATTAAATTAATACATGCACTAATACTATAATTTCCAAGCCGTTCAACCACATATATAGTTAATAATCATGTAAAGAAGCTTCTATATAGATCAATTACTATTATTTTTCTCTTCAACTCCACTAATGTCCTAGTTTGTTCTGAGATTTTTTCTATTACCAACTTAAAATGTAGTATACCCTTGAGTCCTGCCAAAAAAAATAATGGGGAATCAGAGTAAATTAATGGAGTACTTTATTTTTCTAATTTGCTGCCTTACTTAAATTGGAAACTTAAACTACTCAATTGTGATCTTTGTATGTCTAACAACTCTCTATTCAAATACACTTTCTCCTATTGAGTGTCTTTAAGTAACGAATTCTCCTTGTTTCAACTAATAGCTAATTGGTACTACTACTCATGTGATATATACGTAAATTGTTGAATTATTTTAATTCAGATTTTTATAAAATGTACATATATATTGCATGGCATCTTAACTTGACAATGAATAAAATCTGATGTCAGTACCTAAAAAAGAGGTTTAAAGTACGCAAGTTATGTTATTTGAACTCTGTTTGAACCTACATGAACACCACATAAGGGACACACATTATTTATTTTTTCATCTTAAAAGGAAACTCATAATGAGTAGAAAGAGACCAATTCCTCCATTATATTTTTTCCATTTGTACGTAAACTATAGAGGACAAGTCTGCAACATTAATTTGCTTCCTGTACTCTGCCAACAAAGTCTCACCTTCACTATTTAGTAGTATTAGCTTTCAATCAATTCCAATATTATTATCTTATATAAATGCACCCATTCACCTTCGATTTCATATTATTTTATACAACTCTAAAGAAAACATTCTAAAAATAATAATAACAATAATAATTTTTTCTTGATATATTAAATTAAATAAATAATAAATTTTATTATAGAAGTCAATTAAAATGAAAGGAAGGAAGTAGTATTAATTAGTTGGATTGTATGATATTTGGTGGTCTGTCAATGAGCAGCATCTCTTAGTCATCTGATGAGTTCCCTACACTATTTATTAGTAACATTTTGGTCCACTAATTTAAAATCATTTACGTTGTTTATTAGGTGACAGGTGGACTCTAATAACTGACACTTGTATTGTCTCCGCTGTTATTTATGGTTGGCAGCATTCAATTTTCTTAACAATCATGCAATGCTTACTGTTCAAACATTACTAGTTCATGTTTTCCAATAACCATATCTCTAAAGTTAGAGATTAGTTAGTCTTAATTTGAAATGAAGTGTTAATCTATTTAGTTTAATTTATATAAATCGAATTCACTCGTTTATTATATACAACCTAATGATCAGTTTAAATTCTATGTGCAGTTCCGTAAAATAAAACATTTAAATAGTTAAATTACTTTTAAGATATATAATTGTGTATATATATAATAATGATAAGCAATCTTATATGGTTACCAAAACGGATAAATTACCTATATACACACCTTTTTGTCCCATAATTTCTATTATTCCCTACCAATTCTAAATTTTTCTAAAATCCCTTATTTTACTCCCAAACCCCCAAACCCTGATACATAAATTCTAACTCCCAAAATCAATATTTATCCCTTCCTTATTTCACTCCACAAATCTCTATTTTTATTTATCCTAATAAATAACAGTCTTCGAAAATATTTTGGCTTTAAATATGTTTTCAAAATTCACAAAACAAAAAAAAAAACGAAGAAGATAAAATAATATTTTTTTAAAAAAATAATTAAAAAAATAATAATATATATATTTCATTATTTTCCTTCTTCAAACACAACAACCACACTTTCTCCTAAACTTTAGAATTTTGATATTTCACATTTGTAATCTTGATAACATATCGTCTTTATTTTTGTTATTATTATTTTTATTTCCCTTTCTTTTATTTTATAATTTTTGTCAAAATTGATAATTTTTTACCTTCTTTTTGGTTTCTCAACATAATATTTCAAGTATAAAATTTATTGCCACAATTTTTTTTGGTGGATTCTCATCTTAAAGATAGCATAGTTTAATATGTTTTTAAAAAAATATAAGATGAAAATAATGATATTAATGAACATTAAAATTTATGTGGAATATCTTGTTCTTATCAAATTTGGAGAATAGTTTACCAAAATTTGTTAACTTAACTATGGTTATAATACTTCTAATATAATATAATCTTGACCTTTAAAAATTGAATAAGACACATGTCTCTCATTTAGAAGTGTACTTGACAAAATGGATGGAAAGTGTAATGGAGGGGAGCCAAATCCGTGTTTGTTCATGCATCTAATTGATAACTTAATTCTTATTTATTGTGATACATTTATAGATACACTTTATTTCAGCTTACATACATCCTTCTTTCACAACCTTATTGTATCAAATACATTATTATCAACTACAAAATGATACATTATGTAAGTTATACATATCTTTCAAGGCAAACAATACAATACTTATCAATTTAAACGAGATACATAATAGTAATATTGTATCATGCACTAATTTTTTTAGATATGATATATACGTAAATTCTAATTTATACTAAATGTATCAATTACATAGCAACCAGCACACATTAATGTATCGATCTCAAATCTATCATCTTATAGGCAACAATTACTTATTTAATGTATCTAGTATAAATACAATATTTATCAAATTAATCGAGATACATAAATAGTAATGTATCATGCACTAATTTTTTAGATAGGATACGTAAATTCGAATTTATACTAAATGTATCAATTACATAGAAACTACCACACAGTAATGTATCGATCTCAAATCTAACATCTTATGACAACAATTATTTATTTAATGTATCTAGTATAAATACAATACTTATCAATTTAAACAAGATACATAAATAGTATATAAAATGCTAAGTAGCAAAGATATTCATGATGTATCTTCTCAATTTTTTCGACAATTTTGAATCAAAATTGAAAGGATCTTCAATAAACTAGGAGAAGAATTTTGTATCTCAATTTTTTCAACAATTTTGAATCAAAATTGAAAGGATCTTCGCTGAACTAGAAGAAGAAAGAATCTTGAATCTCAATTTTTTTGGTAATCTTGAATCAAAATTGAAAGGATCTTCGATGAATTTGAAGATTCAAAAGGATATCGTTTGTCCAACAACAATTCCATCACTTTTGTATACTTCATAACTCACCTCGCTTACCCAAAATTTCGACAAAAGTTTTTTAATGAAATCTGAAAGGTTTCTTTGTTGAACGGGGAGAGCAATTTGAAAATTTGAATTTCTTCATTCTATTAGGATTTTCCTATGTATGATTGAGAGTAAGAATAAGCATAAGCGTAATTTATGGAATTTAATTAATTTTCAGATTTTATTCCCTTTTTAGTGCAACAAAAAGTTTTTTTTGTATTAAAATTAATGTATCCGGATGGTGAATTAATGTATCCGGATGGGAACTTATGTACCCTAAAGGTATAAATTTTAAGGGATTATTGTAATTAGAAAAAAAGTAGGGATAGGATGTAATTTACTCTTTACAGTATGTGATTTATGTAAGTTATACTAAAAAAAAAAAAAAGAGCTCATTACTTTGTTACCTAATATAATTTAAATCCTTGTGCTGAAGAGTACGTGCTTGAACAATAAATAAACAGGAAAGAATAAGTAAATATAAAGCTTTCGACCATATATATATATATTCATTGCACCTTTAATGATGTTTGATTATAGAAAAGATGATGAGAAAACATTTTCATATCCCATATTACTTTTTCTTGAATAATATTCAAACTAGACGTATATCTGATACATTACATTCAGCTTGCATGATCGACATACAAATCAGAAAATGAAGAGAGAAAAAAACTAGCTAGCTCAACCAGACCTTCATGATTTTGTCCAAATTTAATTTAGGTTTATACGATAAAAATACTTTCTTTGTTTTAATTTACTTATAAAAATGATGGTGGGGAATTCACATAATTAATTAAGTTGAATTATTCCAAATTTGCTCAAGTTCCCTTGCGAATGATTTCTGTCTTCGAACAACAATGGTGATGTGATCTTCTTTCTGGACAACCTTAACGTGTGCACGAGGAATTCTTGACTGTACATTATAGCTGCATTCGACCGGAATAAGTTCGTCATCTTCACCGTGGAACACCGTGACTTCACATTTTAGCTTGTTTCTCACCATGTCTAAGTATCCTTCTATTTTTCCAGCAGTACCACATATGATGTTGTGTAGTGTATGCCACGCTGCGTTGTGTGTATGGCAGCAAAATCCCTCTATTAAGTATGTCTTAATCCTGTATTCATCAAATATATATTCATTATATTTGCTAAACAAGAAAAAATAAAATAAATTAAATTCATGAATTCTTGTTTTGGAATATTATATTAGACGATACAAAGTCTGTCGTCTACTAATTTCTCAACAATATTTGACTATTCAATGTATACGTATCCTTCTTCTAAGAATACAGCTAACTTTATTTACATATTCTTTAGTTTCCAGTCCTTATTTGGTCGATAGTTTGGTGGGTGGAGTGGAATAGTCAACTGAGATCTCCTTCGATAGTCAACTGTGTTAAGTCATGAGTCATGTGGAATATAAGGCTTGATGAGTTATAATTGGGAGAAACAACAAATGCTTCTAAGCCAAGCAAAAAAATGATAAGCAAAAAGTTGAGGAGAAGCAGAAAAAGGTTGGAGCAGTAGATGCAGTTGGTGGGTTGGTGTTTGAGTTAAAGAAAATCAATCCCATTTATTAGCATCTCTCTATACACAAACATTTATTACAGCAAAGTTGATGAAGAGCAAATATTTAAGGCACCTTTACTACTTCTCTCTGTTAGAATTGAATCCCCTTTAATCCTCCACTTGCCTATTTGGTTAATTTAATGCATGCCACATTTTCTCCATTAACTATATATGGATTTGATTTGATTTTTCTTGGGTAGATGCATAGGTGATAAGTCTTTGCATAACTCAACTGTAAAACCTAAAAAGAAGAGAACACAAAACTACTTGGTGCCTAAATTAAATGAGGTGGATTGAGAAACTCATCCTTCAATTCTACCTAACAAAGAATAAAAGGAAAAGAAAGAAATGAGGTGGACCATGCAAATTTGTGAAGGATGTAAAGTCAAGGGACTATGACAAACAACTTTAATTGTGTAATTTCATTAGGAGGAGTAAATATCTATTTGTTGGCCTAAATGATTCCTTAGCTCAACATGGGGATTTTAGGCAAATAGTAGCCACGTACAAGTATCGTAAGTTCACATCAACTAGTCCTGAGACAATAAATATTCCTTCCATTTTATATTATTTGATTTATTTTTAAAAAAAACATTTGTTTTGGCAAATCTAAAGAAATTTATCATTTTCTTTCCACACTACTTTTATCAATAAATGACTACATGAAGTATTATTAATCAAATTAAATTTTTTAAAGAATATTGTTAGTTTAGTAAACTTTATTAAGAGGAGTGTCTAATCAATGAAACGGAGGGAGTACAAACTCTCACACAGATGCCACAATCAAGGGTACTCACAAATACATGTTAGTACTCGATCGATTTACTCTTAACATAAAAGAAACATACAAATTACTCTTAATTTGTTCTCCCTTTCCATTCTGGTGTACGTCTGGATTGACCCCGGTAAATCCGAACTAGCGTGCCCACATTTTTTTAAGACCGCAGATATCTTATCTATTCTAAGTTAAACGTGAAAAACTTATTGTATTTCATGATCATAGGCAATTTTGACCCCGAAGAAGTAAATGTGGGTAGGAAAATGTTTTGAAAATTAGACGGACCTGTTTCTGGTAACAAGTTTGGTGAGAAAGTCCCACAAACGATGGTTCTTGCATATGACTAGGCAAACACTTCTGCTTATGTGTTCATACCAACATGCTATGGACGCCCCAAACGCTATTGGTGGCCACACCCGCCTTGGTGCTATTCTTCTCATCATATGTTGCGTCGCTTGTTCACCCTTTGGTGTTGGAAAATATGGCTGTCATAATAAATAAATAAATAAATGTCATCATCAAATAAAATAATATGAATATGGCTTTTCATGTTCATGTTCATGTTCAAAACTGTTATTAGCTCCTTACCGGTGCAATTAAAGTGAGGGATTTGACTGATCCAGGATATTTTACAGCTAGTGCTAGAGCCAAAATACAACCTAAAGAATGTGCCACAATGTGGAAAGATTTCACTTTGTGTGCCTCCAAAACTGATTTCTCAATCATCTCTAGATGTTCTCTTATTGTGTAAAGTGAATCACTTGGCTTTGGACTCCTTCCAAATCCTAACAGATCCACTGCAAATAAACGATACTTTGATTTTGCTGCCTTTGAAAAGTTTGGAAATAATGTCTCTGTCCAAAATGCTGATGATGAAATGAACCCATGAATGAAGATTACATCTTCTTCAAAGTTTGCTGATATATGTCAAACAAACGGATCATGTGTTAATTAAAAACGTGTAAAAAGAAAAATAAAAAGAAGTCTTTAACTTACTAAACATACCTTTGGCACCATCAACTCGGACAAAAAGTGAATCTTTGCAAGAAGAGGACCAAGAATTACAAGTGTTGCAATCACAATCCGACCACCTAGGAGTAACATCATGAGGTTTCTGGCCACCCATTTTGCCTTGGAGCATTTCCACTATGGTGGAATTAACAGTAAAAGTTGAACGGACACTTCCATTTTTCAACCTCTCACATGACTGTTGTATCACACCCGCATTGTCAAATTTCCGGCGTTTCAGCTCATTCACTGTCAATTTTGACACCTCCGCCATCAATGATGGCCGAGTGTAAAGTGTGTCTGAAATTTCTTCGAGACGTAGTTTGCTCGAAGAAGTCAGACACACTATCTTGGACTCTCCTCGTTCGGAGACCAAGATTGAGCCGCTGCTTGTTATGACTTCTTTAATGGAAGAGCAATAACAGGGTTTCCACTCTGCTTCGATTATGAAATCGATTACTTTGTAAGTATAACAGAGGATAAAATCAAGAATGTCGAGGATAATGAAAACTAAGAAGCTAATGGCTTCGTTCATTACTCTGCCTGCTACTATGAGGCTTGATCTTGCATTTTCTTTAATCGCCGCCATCATTGCTTCTTCTTTTTTTTCCCTTAAGTTTGATCACCACAATGAAAAAACAGAGGACTTTTGGCAAAAAAATAAAATAAAAAAGTAGCTAGTGTTTTTTCAGAATGGCAAGGCACCCATTAACTTGAAAAAGCTCAAAGTGCCAATGCCACTATAATCTTTTAGGTTTGTTGGTGTGTTTTCATACAAATTTCTTGATTTGGGGATTATTTTGGGAAAACGTGTATTTGTAGAAAAAATTGGTGGGAGAGGAGAAGAAGATAGATAAATAAAGAGGGTACGCAATTACTGGTAACAGATCATTAAAAACATTGCCGGAAGTCTCTGAAAATAAGGGAAAAGAAAAAAGTTTGTTGGTGGTTGAACCTCTTGATAAACTTTTAATATTTTCTTCAAACCTTGTTTTACTCTATACTTGTGTATTTGCCTTCCTATTTATAGTTAAATGCAACAACTTGACCACCAAATATAAGAGTCCTCTAATTATGTGTTGTTGGAATATCTGTTTTGTTAGAAATTGGAATAGTATGAAATAAATTGCTTCTACATAATTTTATTCTCTTTGTTATGATCATTGAAGTGACTTATGAGTTTCGTTTACCTATCAAACTACTTACATTTTATCTAACGGCAAGCACTAAATAATCTTATACACAATTTATCATGAGTGTTGATTACTTAAAAAAATCATTCAAACTAATGGTAATTAATCAACAAGAGTAGTTGTGGGTTCGAGTCACCAAAAAAGTAAAAGTAATAGAAGATTTTAGGAATGAGTCATTTAACTTTGACTCAAGAAATCGTTTCATGCCGGAAAATAATATACGTGTCTACTTTTTTTAATGGTGTAACCACTTGAGTTTTTAGAACAAAAAGAAATTATTAAACTCATTTCATTATTAGATTCGTTTACTTCCTTAGTGTGTTACTGATGGAAAAGAATCCGTTTACTTAGGTTGTGTCGGGCACTTTGCTCCAATTTCAGGCCAAGTCTTCCACTAAAGCGCCGGTCATTAGTTATTACTCATTACAAAGTCCAAGTCAATTAATTTGCTGTTAGAAGAATTATTTTTTTTCAACCATTTGTCAACCATATAAACAAATTTAAATGATTTGGGTTTGAAATATTTTATTTTTTGGCGTGAAAAGTCAAGCGCCTTTTTATTAAAAAACTAATTGGAAAGTTAAATAACTTTTTAAATATAAAAAAAGATAAGTGACTTTGTTCATGAGCTAAAGAAGGAAGCATATAAGATTTTAAATAACTTAAATGCTAGAATTAGATTAAAGTTTTTGGAAAAGAATGAACAAGCTAGTTGTTTTATTCTCTTTTTTTTTTTCTTTTTCCCAACCAATGTTTAGGTGTTTCTGCTAGTCCCTTCATTTCGCTTTAGTGGAGATGGGAGTGTTCTCTTCACTATATCAACTGATTCTGATGCTTGTAGTGTAACAACAAATATTTCTATCCTCTAGTTTTTTCTTCAATCTATTTTACTTATTAATAAATAGTTGAAGCATGCACGATCAAATATATATTATTTACTTTTTCATTGTCAATAACAAAATTAATAATAGAGTAAGTGCGAGTGTATGGAGGAATCATAATTTTACTAAGGGGTGTAAAAAATATGATCAATATATAAACCCATACACAAGCTAAATGCGGGGAAGTCAACCTATAGTAAAGTACGTGATGCATAAATTGCGAGTATTATATGAGGTAAAATATAAATTGTGGAAATTTAGAAGAATTTGAACTTTAATTTTTGCTTGATGCATCACTCAAGTGGTTGAGTAAAAAATAGGAGGCCTCAAGGCGTCGTTGTATTTATTACCCCATGCCACCTATCACCTACAAACCACAAAACCAACTCCCCCATCACCACCGACTCTCCTCTCTTACTTCACTACATCTTTGACTTGTTCAAAGTCACCTTTTTTATCTTATTTTCTTCCTTCTTTTTAATGGTTGGACCCTCATGGAAAAATGTGATAAAAGGGAATGGACCTTTGGGTTTAATTTCATTTCAAAAAATTATGACAAGACTATATAAAGAGACAAATTAAACAAGCCTCAATCGAGGTGAGACCTAATAAATGGAGTAAATTGCATTTTCAAACTCAATTTATAATTAACATGTAATTTGATCCCTAACATATTATATGTGTGCTAAATTAATACATTTCAAATGTATGGTGTTAATTCGTCATTTACACATTTTTTAAGAGGTCATGTGAGATGTATGGATGTACCAACAGGCAGAAGAAAAAGAGTGAAGCATTAAATGATATAACGTGTGGCTAGCATGATTTTTTTCTTCTTCTTCTTTTTTTCCTTTTTTTGCCTCATTTTTAGAGGAAATGGGTGCAAATTCAAATTGCACCACTGAAGGGTCAGTTGTGCAAATATATTCTTAATTAAAAATGGTGTCATAGATGGTAGGAAATATGTATTCAGTAATGGACAATCTCACATCATGTAAAGAGTATACAAGAGATTAATATTTTAATTTGAATTATTTTGTCTAGTACTAACTATTTACAAAAAAATCAAAAAAAATCTTTCATCAGTACTCAGGTCTTTGATGATTGACAATTCTATTTGCAATGAACACTTAATCATGTAAGCTAGCCACCAGATTAAATACAAATGATGCATTAGCCTACTCTAAACACAGCTCGTTATAGAGTAAGCCAGGGCCACTACTCTAGTGTGATTCCATAAGAATAGACTAAGCATACAACAAAAAGAATAAAAATATGACTGGTACAAGCAAGTGATCAATATCACACAAAAATTTACCAGTATTATTATTCCATAAGGGGCTGTTTGGTTACAAAGAATAGACTCTTACCCCGTCTTTTGAGTTGACTAATGCCCCTACCGCCTTTATGGACATGATGACTCGGATGGTCCCCAGAGGGCCAATAGGTTGTAGCCAAAGTATAGGCTCTAAGCTTCACCCCTTCGATCCTAGAGAAATCTTTGGGACTCAATGGAGGAAAGGAATTCATTGATGAAATGATAGAGTCTTACCTTAGAATAAAATTTGGGAAATTAAATCTATCTGGTATTAGCTAAATTAGTATTAAAAATTTATCAAAATTATATTATGATTATCTATCCCTCATGGTTATAAAATTCAGTTATTAGACATGCCGTTAAAATTGTTCTAAATTTTTTTTTGAAGTGTAGATATGCCTGTCCCAATAATAACCTTTAATTCATCTGCCCTTTTTTTTCATCCTTGTATCACATGCTCACGTAACATATATAGTATAAATCAATAGCTTTCTTTTACTCGAGATTTTGACAACCTTGAAATTATACTACTTGTATAGCAAAATGACAAAAAACTTGAATGCAATAGGTGATGGTGAAATAAATTTTCCGATACTCGTAGATCGAAATGTGAAGTGTTTTTCTCCATGACCATGTGGTCTGCATTCTGCAACAATGCTTGTGCATAGCTTACTAGCTATAAAGTTAATTTTATAAGTAATTAAACCGCTATTATAAGCTTTTAAATATTATTTTTCAAGTTTAAAATTGGAAATACTAATCTTATTTGATAAACAAATACTTATTCAAAAATAATTTCTTAGAAACGGCTAATAAGTATAGTGAATGAGATGTTTGCTGCTCGTTTTAATTTTCTTGAATTGGTCAGTACTGCTCATGATATGTTGATTTGTGACCCTTTTTTTCCTCCGGTGTTCGGAGTCTGCATTGAAGCTCCGATTAAATTTAAATTGCATACCGCAGGGCCATTTGGGATGAGGCTTCCAACAAAATTTTCTCTGTATCCAATGCTCAAATCCGAGATCTCTGATTAAGAGTGGAGCAATTCTACCGTTTCACCACAAATTGGTTGGACTTTTGTTTGTAGGAGGCGACGGATGAGTGGTGGATCATGTGACTTGTTAATTTTGCAGCAGTATTTGTCTCTAATCTTTCGGTGCTTAATTGACTTATCAGTAATCACTCATGTTTACACAAAAACTTTGTAAACCATATTTTTGTTGTACAATTTGTGGATTGTCTCTCATGTCACCATTTCATTTATTATTATGATGACTCTAGGTATCTATCTCATAATAACTACTACACAAAATTTGCAAGAAAAAGTTTGTGTTATACAATTGTTCAAAATTAATAACATCATCAAATTAAAGATATGGGATGTGATTATAATAGATACATATTTTATTTCATCTAATACAAATTGTTTAATCAATGAAGTGAAGGTACAATATTATCCGTTTTGACGGCCTATTAGACATGTTAGGATGAAGGTCAATCAATCTACCTATTTTCTAGCAAAAAAAGAACACAAACATGAAGATGATTTGATAGTTTGATAGTTTGGAGTAAAGCAGTTATGAACAAATAGTGGACTTAAGTCGTATTTCTTATGAGCGATATTTGCATTAATTTTCTTCCATCGTACCCAAATAAATATGTATACATCTAACTCCGATCCTATTATTAATGTTCCTGCAATGTTTCATCGAAAGACTTGAAACGGCTCAGCTATTGCAGGTAAAATATTAGTCCTTTTGGACCGCTTCTTAATTAATAGGAGTATTTAGCTTAGTTTAATTGTCATTTTAAGACGAAAATACTATTTGATTCCTCTAGCTAAAATACAGTATGCAGCATAGGATTTGACAAGTGAAATTTCAGTAATATTGTGTTGAAAAATTCATGTAGTTATAAATGCTGAATAAAACTTGATGTATGGTTCAACCTTCAAAGTTGGTAATATTTGGCCATTAATTTCCACAAATGGCTTCTCCATTTAAACGTGTCTGCAAATAAATAAAATCATGTATTTAACCAATAGTGCTAGTGGTCATGTCATATCATTAAAAAAGAAAACTTCACATTGAAAATAGCTAATCCAACCAAAACATGTTAAAAGTTTTATTATTAATTCATAATATACATGATCACAGTAGTATAAAATTCCACGACATTGATCCTTCAGTACTTGTGTTAATTACGTAATTCAGAATTAATTAAGACAGCTCTGCACAAAGCATATGAACATTAAATTCAAATAAAATACATGTAAATATATATCATTTCTGTTACTATTTTCCATTGAATTCGAAGCTGATCGAATTAATTGGTGTCTGATTCTTCTCTGGTTCATGCACCATCATAAAGTTGGTATTTGACAATTATAAATAAGAATAGAAATTTTTCGCTCATCCTACTATAAGTAACTCGTTTTTACATTTTATGTCCGAAGTAAATGTATTTCATTTCACGTTGTACATGACATCAACTTCAAGCCTAAGATTCATCAAGAATCGTATCAACTAAGTTATTTTTGGTAGTTTTTACATTTCCACCAAGTAGTTGATACATCTTTATTTGTTTATATACTAGCTAGTATTTAATTAACTATCCCGTTTCAATATATCAACTAGCTTGAATAATTTGAATTTTCATTGAATTGGTGGACCTCATTAGAAGGATAAAGAATCATCCACTAGATGTTTTTTTACTCACAAACTCATGAATTTTTAATTACATGTAATTAAGAATAGAAAGATATCGTACGTAATAACATATAACTCATATAGTTCATTACGACATTACATGCCCTAATAATTAAATGTATTCATTCCACCTTGTATCGACTTCAAGCCTTCTGATATAATTAAACGATTAACTGAAATTCACGAATGATCGTCGACTATGTTATTTTTGGTAATCTTTTCATCTCCATCAAGTAGTTGATACCTCTTTGTTTGCCTGTAGACTAGTGTATTTAATTAGCTAGCTACTATGTGGTTTCAAAATTCACAAACCTGAGTCCTGACTTATTTGAATAATTATCATCGAATAGGACTCGTTAGATGAAGAAAGGACTATATATCTAGCTACTAGGAGTTTCTTTTATTCATAGGCTCAAAGTAATTAAGGTCTATTTCTTTCAAGTCCTAACATTGTAAGTTCATTACAACATTCCATGTCCTAATTAAGTGTATTTCATTTCGCCTGTACCTATATATGGCGTTAACAACTTAAAAGACTTTTAAGCCAAGCTTGTGGAGCTGATTAATCATGGTGAAATTATATAAGTGTGTATATTTCAACGTCATGTATTAATTGGCTTTGATGTATATCAATTATCATACATCTCTCAGCAGCACCTATAGTGTTGCTCTCTTGTCAATTTCCTTCACTATACATGGTTCCTCTCTATCGAACAATAGTATGTGATTAATTAATGTCAAGTTCAAATTGAAGTAGTCGATGATGTTATGAATACATAATTACTTTCCCGCCCCAAAAAAGAAGATAGAAATAAATGCAGATACATACGAAGTCAAACTAAGAATACTTTCTAGCATGGCATCATAATAATAATAATAATAATGGGAAGTCAACTCTGCTGAATTTAATTAAATTGATCAATTTTACACCATTTTCCAAGAAGAGTATATATCAGAGATCATTAGAAAAAGGTTTTTAGTTACGTTGTTGATTTCACTAGCTAGCTTGGACCATGCATGCAACTGCGACCTAATTAATTATACGTAACAACATTGCCACAATTTTTATAATTTCTCTGAAAATTTAAAAGAAAAGATGACTGAAATACGCAGATTTTGATCATGATATCCCAAAACTTAATTAATAGTATAAGATTATACAGATGGATTGATAAAAATAAAGGATGAATAATATATATAAATGAGGTGTTGTTGGATGTTGGCAATATATATATATATATATATATATAATGCCATGCATGCAGACTGCAGTAGTGATGAACTATTGGCCAGCAGGAAATTGGTCACATGCATGCATGAATATTTTGAATAAACTGTTTCCTTAGAGAGCTAAGCTATCAACAACTAACAATGAGCTGGTTTCGCCCACCATTAATCTTATTTCTTCTGTGGGTTCAATATAATTAATTAAGGGGTAGTGCGATATATTTACATTTGTGGTTAGTATAATTGAGGTTCGAAACCAGGAATTTAAACAAAGTAGTCTCCTTACAAGCATTCTAGGTTATCAATCAGCACTGGCTAATCATAAACTGTATGTACTTTTAAATAACTTACATTAACAATAAGTTAAAGAGTAACTATAGATATCTTTAATCCAAATTAATTAAAACTGACTATTAGATATCTCCAATCTAAATAAATTAAAATCAATTATATGAATGTTCAATATTTTTGAAGTGGATAACATTAAAGCTAAGTATCATAATTAACCTGTTATTCATCAAATGTAAGGCGAAGAGACAATTAGTCAAATTCAAAAAAGGAAATAAAAAATTGAAAGTAGTTGGCTGTTGTGGAGAGCCTCCTTAATGGTTAGCAGATAAAATAAAAAGTCAATCACTTGCTGACTTTGTATTAATGGACCTCCAACTGCCACGTGTAACGTGAACTTGTTACTATCACATATTCATTCTTTTTTTTTTTTTAAAAAAAAAATAATAATAATAATAATGAGCAACTTTCAATATAGCAAATATAAAAATTATATTTGTATGTTATAGTTATAGTTTGCATAATTGCGCTCCATAACAAATTTTATGTTTGTTATGGAGCTTGTGATTTGTATAATTCTCTATACATATGCGAATGACTATTAATATGTAAATTTCAGTATACATATATGAATATGGTTATTAATATGTATATTTTGGTATACATATACGAATCAATTGTATAATTTGTGTTTGTATAAAGCGAGAAAGAGAGAAAGACAAAAGAAAACTGAGCAGAGGAAGATCTGTATTTGTATAATTTTAAGTGTACTAGATTTTCGACACGTGCGTTGCACGTGATTATCAATTCAGAAAATTTAAGTGAAAAATTGAATAATAAGCTTTGCACAAAATAATATTGCAGATTCTTTTGTGAATGTTCAATGTGGATCGTCATATATCTCTTACTCACACGAATCTATGAAGATAGTCAATGAAAAATTTTATTAGTTAAATGCAATAATGTATATATTTATTTCAATTTGATGACGTTCAATCATGTAATTAGTCATATCACACTAATATTACCTTATAGACGATATTTGTTGTGTATTTTTCTTGTCATCTAACCAGATGTGCTTTGACGTGTATTCCACTTAATTTGTTTAGATGTCATATGATCATGTGGAGAACAACTACATTTTATTTTTTAGAACTATTTTTGTATATTAATTATTTTAAAAGTTATAACATAATAGATGACGTTCGTTTTGTTGGCTCTCATATTTGACTTCTCAATTGTCTATGTACATAAATCAAAGATATTTATATAATTGTCCATAGTTAACTGAGAAATGTTTCTTTTTTATTTTAAACTGAAAAAAACTAAAAATTAAAATTAAAGAATATATTCTATCTGTGAAATCATATATATAATCACTTATTTATCTTACACCCAACAAAGATATAGTTCATATACTTGTAAACAATTTTCAATTTATTCAACCAATGCAAGCATGATTCGTCCAAGGGAAAATGACAACACCGTGTTATCACATATATAGGGGCAATATAATAATATGAAAAATTATTGGTCAAAAGTTAATATAATGAAAGATGAAAAAATAGAAATAATTAATGTAATAACTACGAGAATTCATAATATTATAGCTAAAGAACGTAAAAGAGTGTGAATAATATTGGCAATAATTAGTAATAACTAAGAGAATTTATAATGTTATAACTAAAGAATTAATGTACAATAGATGAATTTCTAATAAACTTTATACTTACATAAATAAATAGGGTGTAGGGACAAAATGAAAATGTTTATTCCATATTAATGATTTAAAATTTATTTTGTTAATGATAAATTTTAAATGATTCATATATATTCACAAAATTTTAAAATAATATATTTTGAAGTTAGAAGATCTTGTTAACTTGATAATACATTTGTGACATATATAAATACCTACCCAATATATATATATATATATATATATATATATATATATATATATATATATATATGCATTAATGAAAATATATATCTCATAAAAATTAGTTATTAATAAATAATAAAGATTAAACTAATACACACTTCAACAGACGTTATTAGAAAACATATGAACTTTTCTTCGTCGAAAATACTGAAATATTAAGAAATAGTAAATTATTAAAACAAAAGGGCAATGTTTACATAGTAATAACTATTTTAAAGAAAACTTCCTGAGAATCTAAATCATATAAGTAGCATTGATAAATAAAGTAATTCTTTTGTCTTGAGCATCAAAATAATAAATCGTGATAATTTTCTAACTCTTGAGAAGTTTAATAATTTTGGAATAAGATATTCAGAAACATATATTTATACAACAAGAGAAATTGTTAACAAAATTAAATGAATTTAGACTACAATAAAAATTAAACTAATACAAACTTCTACTGGCATTATTACAAGTCATATGAACATTTCTTCGTCGAAAATATTGAAATATTAAGAAATAGTAAATCAGTAAAACAAAAGGGCAATGTTTATATAGTAATAACTATTTTATGAAGCAAACTTCCTGACAATCTAAATCGCATAAGTAACATTAATAAATAAAGTAACTCTTTTGTCTTGGGCATCTAAAAAGCAAATCGTGACAATTCACTAACTCTTGAGAACTTTAAAATTTTTGGAAAAAAGATATCCAGAAGCATATATCTACATCATAAGAGAAATTGTTGACAAAAACAAATGAATTTAGACTACAATAAAAATTAAACTAATAGAAACTTTAACTGGTGTTATTACAAGTCATATAAACTTTTCTTCATCAAAAGTACTTAAATATTAAGAAATAGTAAATCAGTAAAACAAAATGGCAATTTTTATATAGTAATAGCTATTTTGAAGCAAACTTCCTGACAATCTAAATCATATAAGTAGCATTGATAAATAAACTCATTATTTTGTAATCGTGATTATTCTCTATCTCTTGATAATTTTAATAATTTTTTAAAAAGATATTCCCATAAGCATATATCTACATCACAAGAGAAATTGTTACCAAAAACAAATGAATTTAGACTACATCATGTTAACTTCATATATTGAAACATTACATACTAATGTATATACTAAGCAGAAAAATAATTATTATATCATCACAATTATTTTCCTCAAGTACTCGAGGTTAAGGAATTTATCTCTTAGGATAGAACAATTCACTTCATCAGAATAGTGGTACCTCATATTCCGCTAAACTTCGAACTCACTCAACGACAATAAATCACACGAAATTTTTTAAAATGCAAGAAGAAGAAGAGTAGAAGATTTTAAAATAATTGTGGTTCAAAATGAGATGAAACCCTTCTATTTATAGTCAACAAATGGTAGTATGAACAAGTGTTTTTTGTGTCTTATCTGAAAAGTCATGACCTTTCCGAGAAGTCACAACCCTTTCGAAAAGTCACCACTTATCGAAAAAGTCACAATTTTTTGAAAAAGTCTCAACTCTTTGGAAAAGTCGCAACTCTTTGAAAAAGTCACAACTCATCGAAAAATCACAACCCTTTGAAAAAAAGTCACAACTCATCGAAAAAGTCACAACCTAAGTTAGGGATGTTATAGTAATTTAACATTCAAGTTAGGAGTTCATGCTTTTAAGGTAATATATATATAATATAGATAAGACAAAAATATATGTATTTGAATATACAATTTTCTCTCGCTTTATACAAACAGAAACGCAATTTATACATTTGTGTTTGTATAAAGTGAGAGAGGCGAGGCGAGCGAGATTCGCTGGAAGAGAGGTGACTGGCAAACATTTTGCTACAAATTAAAATTGAATGAAACTATTATTAGAGCATTTAATTTGAATTAATAGTTGCAATTTTATACAATTTTCCTATAAATAATTTTCCCTTGTCTGTGACTTGGACAAACTGGGCTCTTTATTGGATTGGAAAGACCTCCTCAAGTGGGCCTTTACTTGTCCAAATCCAAGATATTAAAGCCCAAGTATTAATATTTCTTAAGAGTAGCAAAATCATTATACTTCAACAAACAATTCTGTTTAGAAAAAAAAAAATTGTGAGAAAGAAGTGAAATTTAATAGAGCAACTTTCACATATAGCAAACATAAAAATCATATTTATATCTTATAACTAGAGTGTGTATAATTGCGCTCCATAGCAAATTTTGTGTTTGTTGTGGGGCTATTAATCTATATATTTCAGGATTCATTTGAAGCTATATACAATTTTATTTTCTAAATAAATTTAATAAAAGGTTATAAATTCTGTTACAAAAAAGGAAGGCAATCGCTAAACTCACGCAAAAAGATCTCTTTCCTTCTACGACTTCTTCATCAGTAGTGACTTCATTATAATTGTGTACAAGTTTGCCTAGAAATTTACTCAAATATACATATATACATAACTATGACTTATTGTGTATAAATATGACACAAATACAATTAGCGAATTGTATAAAATAAGATTTAATTCAATTTATCCTATACAAGTTTTATAAATAAGATTATACATTATACAACACATTTAAATTGTATAATCGTTTATATTGTATATTTAGTGAGATTATTGTACTTCTATTAATAGAGAAAGGTTGTATATTAAACCTAATGGCTAAAAAAATACAGATCTGTGTAAATAAACATATAAAAAAGTACATATAGTCATTTTGTATAACACTAACTTTATCTTAATATAACATAAACATGTTTTATATGGATATTATATATTATACAAAACAGTTCAATTGTATAATTGTTAATATTGTATATATGGTAAAATTGTTATAATAACTACTACTATTTATACAATAAGTTTGTATATTAAACCTAATGGATGCACATATCTGTATAAACAAACAGATATAGGGCAAAAATTTATAGAGAAAATATAAGACTAATATACAATCGTAACATATACAAATTAATGATTATACAAATACCTGAACTTCTTCATGTTCATCTTGCTTTATACAATAAGTTTGTATATTAACCTAATGGCTAATATACAATTGCTTTTCCTTTCCTCTTCTTACTTGAACTAGCATCGTACTGATCTTTGTCACCTCCCTCAACAATTTCAGATTGCTTCGATTTTGCACTAATTTCACCCAATCTGATTGGGTAATTCTTAAATTTGGATGTGATGTCTTTAATTTATTTGGATTTGGCTATTGAACCTGCAACCTCTCCAAAATTCTGAGTTAAACCCAAGAAAAATGTTCATCCATTGTATAAGTGAAAAATCTGTATGGATTATGATTTCATATGAAAGTTAAAGAAATAAGGAAAAAATTGGAAAAATAATAATTGATTTAGAGGTTTTGACGGTACCTGAAATTTTTGAAATCGTGATTGAGAGCGTAGTAGTGAAGATTTGAAATTCAAATTGATTTTGTGGAAAGAATTTAGGAGAAATTGAAGTGTATGGGAGAGAGAAAAGAGATGAAGTGAATTGTATAAAGGAAAAGACTTCTGTTTTTCTTAATTTGTGGAATCTGTCAGTAGCAAGATATACGAAACTATAGCTACTCAAAGGAAATAAATGAAACAGTAGCTATATTATTTATTTTCAATTAATAATTTGACATTATGCACAATTTTCCCAATTTAATATTGGCATTCTATTTGAAGTACTCTTCAAATTAATTTTACACGACAAACTACATCAGCCGTTGACTAAAAATCATTAAACCGTCCTGTGATTTTCTTTTTACATTATTGATATCTATAAACTTTAAGTTATATAATATTCTGAGTAGTAATTTCTTCCTCCCCCTCCTTATTAATTTGAGTAAAAAAAAATAAAAGTCAATGCACTATATGTACCTCTACTTTTGTATTATCTTTTCTTTCTTTTTTTTAATTTTGTATTATATGCAATAAACAAATTTGGCACTTAATCTGTTTATTTATGAAAAAGAAAGTATAAGTGGAGACGGCAAAGACGAAAATCGTTTCACTTTCCCTAAATACCAAAATCGTAAAGAGGTGCAGATTCAGAAAAATGGGATACGTTCTAAGGGTGAGATTTGCAGCCTTCTTCGCCGGTGCTGCGGTGGCATCGGCCGGCGGTCTCTACCTTCTCCACAAGGATTACCAAACCGCCCATCATTCCATGTCTCAACAGGTTCCTTTTAATCTTCCATCCACTTTCTGAATTTCAACTAGTTTGGGATTAAGGTGGACTCAATCGATTGAAATAGTATTTTTTTTCTTGTTTTGGGGACTTCAAATTGTGCTATGGGCTGCCCTTTTACCTTTACCCTTCTCTACTTAAATTGCATATTTGTAATTTTTCTTTTGACAAAGTAATTAGGTTCAAATTTTCTACATTACCTGAGTGTTGCTGAACAGAATCCCTGGGCTTGATGGAAATTACTCTTCTGTTTAATCTAGTGAGAGAAATTAGGATATAATGTAACTGTTGGAAGAATTGCCAGTCAATATATTAAGCTTTCAAGTGCTTTCTGCTTTGCCTCTCCGTTGTTGGCAACAGTTACGGGTTCTGTATTTAGTTGTAGCTTGATGTAAGATAGCTAGTGGCCTGGAGCATATTGGTCCCAAATGGAATATGTTCTTCAAATTCTAGCTAGAGTAATCTATGTGTAATTGGTGAACCAGTGCCCTTTTTAGTGGTAATGTTAGCAAATTATCTATAACTTGCTCCAAAATGTAGTTTTCATTTCTAAGTCAGAATGTTAGATAAATCAATCACCATGGCTGTCACAGCAAGACTATTACTGTTGATATGTTTGACATCCTTAAATATGGACTATCTTATAATGGTTATCTTTTTTAATATTGGCGGCTTCATTCAATTGTTCAAGTTGCAATGGCACTAAGGCTCTTTACCTAGGGTGGAGATAATGGTGCTTCAAGGCAAGTACCAAAGTTGGTGATGCATGAAGAGACTTATTCTTGGATGATTTAGTAGCATGGAGACAACAGATTTTAGTTAGGATCCTAACAGTAACAAACAGGAAATTAAATTAGTCATTTTGGATGGTTTAGTAGAAGGGGTACAACAAATTTTAGTTAGGATCCCAACAATAACAGAAAGGAGATTGAATAAGTCATTATGGAATTAAGATCAGTTGATACTTTAAGGATTATGGTGGTATATAATGACATGATGCAGGCATGATCAGTATGGAGTAGCATCAAATTAGTATGGTAAAGAGTGGAAATGCAAAATTAGCTAGTGGTAGCTAAAACTTAAGAGGAAAGAATGAAGAGAGCAGGAACAGGATTCCTTTTTTATGATATATATATTAATTTTATTTTTATTTTTATTTTCTTTTACAAATGTGACCATTTATTGAATTCCTTTGGCCACTTTCTTTTACAATCACTAATGTTAATTTGCAGATAAACTTTCATAACATGTTTTCGAGGTTTTATTCTTGTTTTCTTAATTTCACATCCCTTTGCCCCAAAGTTAACTACTAATTCTTAACTTCATAGAATATCTCTTTTTCTCCTTGTTCTCCATTTCTAACCCTAGTAGGTCTAGTAAGGATCATTTCAATGGTCAAGAGCATTGTGAAAGTTTAATGCCCAAAATAAGTGCAGAAGTGATGGTAAAAGATGGTAATTTGAACCTAATGCTTGCACAACACTAAGCAATTTAACTTTAAGAGATACAAAATGTGAGGATACATATTACTTAATCATGGTTAAGTTATAAATCCTTATATAATGGATATATGTCTTACATTTCATTGGTTGGGTGTGAACATCGAGGGTGGTTAAGTTTTTGTGGTTGCAACTAAACTGTAGCTTGACCCTTAAAATCCTGCAATTTATATTAAATGATCTATTTATTATTCTCGTGTTTTCTTGAACACTAAATAGAAGAAAGATGATAATTTTTCTAGCATCAACTTTATACCTATGAAATCAATCATTCATCATGTTCCATAGGTCTATGAAATGTTGCTGCAAATAGTTGCTGAAGCCCTCTTTTCTATATTTAAGTGTCTTACTTTCCTTTTTGGTTTGTCCCAAAAAGAGCGTCTCTTTTCTATATTTAGCAAGTTTACCAATTACAACATTCGACATGGCAAGTTTAAGACCACAAGGTTAAAAATTCTCCCATTATTTCTTCAACTTTGTGCGCAGTCAAACTAAGACACTTAAATTGGGATGGATGGAGTATAAGTTGAGAATTTTCTCTTTCTCATGTTCCTTTGTTAAGCCTTATGTATTGCTGCCAAAAGATGACAAGCCATGAAACTCTTTTGTAAATATGGGAAATTGAAAAGATGAAAAGATACAATACTATTTTGACAGGCCAAAATGAAACTTGGTGATTAATCAATATGGACTAAAAGAGCAATTTCTTCAAGCATCTTTTCCTTCATCTGAACTTCAACATGTTACCTCAGCTGGAATCTCTCTGTTATCTGCATGCTATTCACTCTTTTCTTTTATCCAGATGAATGATGTCTATGAATCTCTAAATGGACGCATTTCTGCTTTGGAAAGGCTGAAAGAAGCTGATGCCGCGAAACACGTGGAAGCTACTGAGTAGATTGTTTTAAGAGGTTTCCAATGGAGGCATCAAAATAGATTCCATAGGTTCTAGTTGTTGTTCTGATTCCATTGTGATGTATTTCATGACTTGCTAAATGAAGTTGAGTTTTTTCTTTTGTTTTGCTATATGATGGGTCAAAAGGCACATTTTCCCGAGGTGGTAATGAGAACTTAAAGTCAACATTGACTCTTTAAGTTTATGAACTCTCCTTCCTTAATAAGATGAAAGCTTGAAGACTAATTTTTCTGCACACAATTATTTGGATACAATGATGATTGTTGGTGGTTCTGGATAACTTTTTTTGCTAAATGGTAGATTATTGCTGCCTTTGGAAGTTCACTGTTTTACATTGTCACTTTTATTTTTCAGAAAGTGGAGGTGATAAAGTTGTACCTCTTATATTTGATGCTTCCTCTGACCCGTTTCTATTCCTCTAATGGATTGTTTCACTATTGGATAAATGTCATCAGTCTTAGGTTGTTCCTGTTTCTTGGAAACACCAATGTGGCGTGAGTTACTTAGAAAGGGCACGCCACGTTTCATTGGGGAAACTGTGATTTCATATTTGAACATGCCTTGAGGTTTTAATTGAAATAGTTGGTGATAACATCCAAGAGCTTTTGTGGGGGAACATATACGCAACCACACCTTTTGGAGATGAGAAAACATAACGAGGAAGTAAGGTTAATTACTGGATTCTCCTTAAAAATGAAAAGAGTGGAACTTAACTTCCCCTTTTATTAGTCACTCAAACGAATGAAACAACAAGGAAGGGTAGGTCGAAGAAGATGTTAAGTTGAAGACACACTAAGGAGCCAGCCGGGGCCATGAATGATTTGCTCCACTCAAAGGAAAAAACAAACAAAAAAAGATTAGTGGTAACGATCGCGCACTACCATCTGAGCTACACATCCCCTAGTTGTGTTGAAGAAACACTCCATAGTTTTTTAACCAAACAAAAGTGAAAGTCTTTTTAAGTCATAAAAATGGTTAGTTATATCAGCAAAAAGAAACGATTAGTACTAAAATGAGAATTGTTGGCTATGTGCAGAAAGAAGATCTTAAGTCTTCCCCCTTAACCTCTCGGGCAAACCAGCCTGTACAAACATACTCTCATAAAAAATTATAACACATCTAAAATATTATTCTACTACATCTATTTCCTGAGTTCTGGCTCTGTTATCAATTTCTTTGACACGATTCTAGAGTCAAAATATTCATACACGTGAAAAGTTTAAAGAAGAGACATATGGGGAGTCTACGTTAATATATACACAAGTACACCTTATTTTGTTGGTTTTGAAAATGATTTGAGCATCATGTGAAAGTTTATAATTGCAAATCAAAACAATAATAAATTAGATGGAAAAAAATTATACTAAAAATATAATTTTATTATATGATCTGGTCAATTGGCCTACCTACTATAAAACTAATATTGAAAAACATAAATATGTTGGGAGAAAATCTCTCTATAAACAAAACTCTTTAAACGACTGCATCGTTGATTTTATTGTGTTCTTGATATGAGAAGATGGGTCTCCAATTTATAGAATTCCAAACTTTTCTTCTAAGGAAAGAATAAACTAAAAATGGAAGAGAATTAGAGTATTTTTTTTCTTTCAGAAAAAAGTTTAAGGATTTATGGTGATACTTTGACTTTTCTTTAAAGACAAAATAAAACTTAAAATATGGTGGAAAAATTAATGTGTGATGGACGTGTACAATAATCTCAAAACTTGTACTAAAGAGTAAAGATCAATGTCCCCTTGAATTCCTACCTAATGGAAGGTTGTTCAAGAAAATGAATTAAGCTTTTGTTTATGAGATCGGCGAGGATGGGTTAAGATTTTTCGTCATCATAAATTAATTTATATATAGAGTGAATGGAAGATCTTGCCACTAATAATGTTTTTATTCTCCTTACTATGGTATTGAAATATTTAATTGTTTATTACTTTACAAATTACGTAGTATGTTAAAGTTAGTAGATAGTACGTTATTTTACTATGGAAAAGATGAAACAAGTGTATACTATAATTGGTCTCTGATATTGTCTTTCTCTAAATTGGCACAACATTTGTAAAAAGCTGCAGAAATGAAGCAGGAATAGTCTGTCTTTAATTAAATGAAACACGGGGCTTCATATAAAATTTTAATAACATATAGATTCATTATTATTTTCTTCTTCAAATAAAAAAAAATAGTTTTAGTGGGTGGATGAGCCTCCACATTTTCCTGTTAATTCAGGTTTTTAGTTGACAAATAAGATAATCAGCCACATGGTTTCTCGCCTAACACTTTCTTGTTAAATAAATATAATACAAAGCCACTGTATATATGATTGATGATCACTTTTGACCTTTTCGATCAATTCAAATATAACAATTTTGAATTTTGTACCTCCCTTAAAAATTAATGATTATTTTTAATTAGCTAAACAGCTACTAGTGAAAACTTACTGGACATCTGTAATCTCAGGATAACTTTCATTTAGAAGTGTGAAATAGTCAATCTTAAAGTGAGTTAAAATTATAAGTTAATAGTAAAGATATCACGTGAAATAATCAAAGTATGCACATGCTAACCTAAATGTAAACCAAAATTGTATAGAAAAACTTGTGTGAGGGTATAGAAGATGGTCCCAAGAGATGAGGAAAAGCATGTGAGAGAGATAAATATTTCAGAGACTTGTAAATGAATTTTTTTAGCAATAAAATTGGTCACATGCATGAATAACATGAATGTAGAGGTTATGCCAAACTTTTGTAGCCAAACCTTTTGTGCATTTTATTTAATTTTTTCCCAAAGTGATATATGTATGCTTGTAAGTCCTGTGCACACCACGTGAATGGAAGGAAGTCTTGTTGAACAAAGTCTCGTGACAGGAAAATTACAAAACTAAAACGCCAAAACAACGTTCCAACACTCTTTCTGACAATTTGGTTCTTTTCTTACCCATGAGTACGTTTTCCTCTTAAGGAATCACGCTTAACTAGGTGTTTTAATTCGAGGATGGTGTACTGAGATTTTGCAGATAGCTTTTAACAGCATGTAGAATTGAAGTTTTTAAGATGGGCAGGACAGGACATGTTGTCCTGATCGATTATAATTCATCTTTTTTATATGGGGTCGGAAAAAGTAAAAAAAGATTTAATCTCACACCTTAATTATCTGGCTAACTAAACGGCCCTAGGGTGTTTAGATTGGGAGGTTGAGTTGTTAAAACATTGTGATTTGTGAATGTGGTTTAATGTCCATACTAATTATAAGATGAACTTTTAGGGCGTATAGTAGTTGGTAAGTCACATTTTTATCGTCGCCGTGAATTGTGGTATGTCAATCAACATAGTAAAGTATATTCAAAGTCTACCTAAAAAGAAGAGACAAAATTCCATAATGTCTAATTGAAGTGTAATAGGGGAACGAAACAATGTTTTTTAATCACGAGATTGAACAGTAATACTCCATATGAAGAGTCTTTTTCTTGTCGTTATTCACTTTATGTCAAAGAAGATGAGCCTCTTTTTAACTCTTTTCGTGCAATAAATTCGTCTTATTTGTCGCAGTTGATCCCGTGAATTAAACTATGATTCTACCACTTATTATTATTATTATTATTATTAAATAAAATAAATAGTTTTCTAATAAGCTCTGCAACGACCAACGAACTCTTCAACTACCAACTATATAAGCAGGCTCTTCCCTCCAATAAAAATCAAAAACTTACAAGCACAAGTGAAGCTGAGAAATGGCTCATGCTACTAGGGGTTCTTTAAGCATGCTCATTTTATGCTTCCTCTTACTTAATCTTTCTAATAATTTTGCCTTTGCCTTCACTTCTCAAGATTACTCTAATGCTCTTGACAAATCCATTCGTTTCTTTGAGGGACAGAGGTCCGGAAAATTGCCTGCGAATCAACGCCTTAAGTGGAGGGCTGATTCTGGCTTGTCTGATGGTTCCGGTTACCATGTAATTCTCAAATATACATAACTCATATTTTTTTATTTTTTAGTATATATGACACAAGTAATTAACTTGTACATTTTATCAACACAATGACTAACTCTCTTTTTGTTTTTGTTATAGGTTGATCTAGTAGGAGGATATTATGATGCAGGGGACAATGTTAAGTTTGGATTGCCAATGGCCTTCACCACAACTCTACTAGCATGGAGTGTAATCGAATTCGGGAGCTCCATGCATAGCCAACTTAACAATGCAAAAGCAGCTATTCGTTGGAGTACCGATTATCTTCTTAAAGCAGCCACAGCTAGCCCCGACACGTTATACGTTCAAGTAGGAGACCCGAACCAAGATCACAGGTGTTGGGAGAGACCCGAGGACATGGATACCCCTCGCAACGTGTACAAAGTGTCCCCTCAAAATCCAGGTTCTGATGTTGCTGCTGAGACTGCTGCTGCATTGGCTGCTGCCTCTATTGTGTTCAAAGATTCTGACCCTTCTTATTCCTCTACATTATTGCGTACTGCACAAAAGGTGGAGTAATTAATTAAGCAAATTTAGCCCTATACATTTTTGTTTTATTTTTTTTATGCATCCCACATTTGCAATATTGCAGGTGTTTGCTTTTGCGGACAAGTATAGAGGTTCCTATAGTGACAGTCTCAGTTCAGTGGTCTGCCCATTTTACTGCTCTTATTCTGGATACAATGTAAGACGAAACGTTACTTAATATTAGAGTGAATACACACACACTTATCTCATCGATCGATGGTTAATTTGACATTATAAAATATTCAGGATGAACTTCTATGGGGAGCATCATGGCTTCATAGAGCTTCAAAAGACTCTTCTTATCTTGCTTATATCCAATCAAATGGTCAAACTATGGGTGCTAATGATGATGACTACTCCTTCAGTTGGGATGACAAGAGACCTGGAACCAAAATTATTCTATCAAAGGTTCCTTTTTTCCTCCTTCTACACTCCTTTCAACTTGAACTTTTTTAGCCATAAACTCACTCACTCCTCTGCTTCTTTCCCCTGTTTTACACAGGACTTTTTGGAGAAGAGTACTCAAGAATTCCAAGCATACAAAGTTCACTCAGACAACTATATCTGCTCTTTGATTCCAGGCTCGCCTAGCTTTCAAGCTCAGTATACCCCAGGTCAGTACATTAATTGGGACATATGAAGTAGTGAAACTATAATATCAAAATTAGAATGAGTTTAGTTTAAATTTTGGATCCGCCTATGCACGTATTAAAGTCCGAGCCATATGTATACAGGGGGCCTTTTATACAAAGGAAGTGAAAGTAATCTCCAATACGTGACATCTTCATCATTTCTCCTATTAACCTATGCCAAATACTTGAGGTCAAATGGAGGGGCAGTGTCATGTGGGAGTTCAAGATTTCCTGCAGAGAGGCTCGTTGAGCTTGCAAAGAAACAAGTGGACTACATATTAGGAGATAATCCAGCAAAAATATCGTACATGGTTGGTTTTGGACAGAAGTATCCACTTCGTGTGCACCATAGAGGTTCATCTCTACCATCAGTGCATGCACATCCTGGTCACATTGGCTGCAATGATGGCTTCCAGTCTTTGAACTCGGGGTCGCCTAATCCAAACGTTCTCGTTGGAGCCATCGTGGGTGGTCCTGACAGTAGAGATAACTTTGAAGATGACAGGAACAATTATCAGCAATCGGAGCCTGCCACATACATTAATGCACCACTAGTTGGGGCCCTTGCTTTCTTATCTGCAGAATCCACACCAAAGTAGTAGTGGATGGAGTCACATTTATTAACTAAGTCTTGTAGCAGAAGATGAGGATCAAGAAATCAGTATGGTCCCTTGGTAGCTCAAGATAATTGTAAAATGAAGGTTACACTAAATATTCTAATTTAGGTGTTTATTTTTCCTTCTATGCATGTAAGCAAGAGGAATTCTTGGTTCCTCTAGGAATGTTAAGACCCTTAAAATGCTTGATATGAATTTCCAGACTTATTATTCACTTTGTTCCAAATTGAATACTCAGCAATCTACCTGAAACCAGGGGTAAATGCAATTAGAATGAATTTCTTGTAGAATCACGTATCAGTAAGTAACTAAGAGGCAACACTCAAAGAATGCAATTTATCTTGGGAAAATGAATATAATCTGCAATTAGAATCACTAATGCATGCTTTAAGTTGCCAACTATAAAGTTGAGTCTGGATTGAGGATAACTATTGAGGCAACAATATTTTTGGTGACCTAAAGCCACTACTCTAGTAGCTTGAGACTAAAGCCGCCCCTGCTTGTGATTCTCTGGTTTCCAATATTTCTCCATCAACTAAACTAATGTCTCCCGGATTCAAGAAGCGAAATGGTATTTCTGTGAATGAACTGTTAAATTGTTGGATTATTTTCTTGTTCATTTCGACTATAAAACTTGTACCTGTACGATGCTACACATGTAACTCTACTTTTCTAGAGTGCATGAACAGAAGCTCGTGTATATAGAATTTAATCTTATCCTTGTTACAGTACCCTTTAGATTAGTTTAACTGTTAAATCAACACCAAAGTTTTCAATACTACTGGAAGATGACCATTAAACTCAATGGATAATGACTGATGATTTCATGAGTTTATTAAATATAGTTTGATGTGTGCCTCCACAAGGATAGACTTGGAAATTTGGATGGCAATCACTTGATAGTTGTTGTTCAACTATCGCTTTCATATGGATAAGCACTGATGGAAGTCTATAATCTGTTTGTTCATCAACACATTGCTTCAAATGTAATCTAGATGGATAATCGTGCTTAGAAGAGTCTGTTCTGTTATGTGTGTTACACATTAAAATATGAAATTGACCTCTTATTTTGTTGTAGTACTTTTGTGGAGATGAACATTGAATTGCTTTAGGGAACATATCCTAATCCCTTACTGTAGAAGTAAGTGTGGTATGTTAAGGGGCCCAATCTTCTTTGTTATTTATAGCCTTGTTCATTTCTCCATTTTTGTCCACTTCATTCTGTTAACAAGAATACCTAAAATAGATATCATTTCCCTGCTAACATTTGATCATAGATATCATTTCTCGGTACATTTTTGGGTTATAATAACTTTATAGAAAGAAAAGTCATAATCACTCTTTTTCTTCAATCTAATTAGCACCAATTATTGCTACTGCAGTATTTTAGTGGTCCATTAATCGAACTGCTTTATATTATGATGATCAGTATCCGTTTTGGACTATATTTTCCATTGCCCCTCCACAAAGTTGCTGTGTTATGGAGTTGCAGAATACATCAGCACGTGGTAAGAAGTTTATTGCCCAAGTATTGGTATGATAGAGCCAAATCCTAATGAAGGAAGATGACAGAATGAAGAGGAAACACAAAGGGAGACCATCCATGTGGAACAATTTGTACTATCATAAGACAACGTAACTATTTGGACCCCTCACTCACTATAACCATATGACTTTACCTTTTTCTTGCTAAAAGCTCTATAGGACAGATCATCCTTAGTTGGATTACACAAAATTACCCTACATCAAAGTAGTGGTTATGTATGTCAAATGATGGTCAGTTAAACACCTCAAAATTATTTTGTGCAAATATTACTACTTTTATTTCATTTATATTAAATTTTAAATACTCTTAGCATAATCATGACTTTGCCCCTTCCTTGCATGCCCACTTGACCAAGATAAAAAAGCTCATGTATCCATCTCACACTCATTGGTGGAGGTAAGGGAAGGGTTTCATCCAGACCTTTTTTGTCAAAAAATTACGCTATGTATACAAGATCAAAATGAAGTGTTACTTTATAAAGTATCTAGATGTTGAATCTCTTGACTTCTTTGTGTGTTTAGTTCTTTATATTTTGAGCACTCTTAATGAAAATCATAGTTGCTAGCAGTAGATAATTATTTGTGTGTACCTAATTAAGGATCAAAAGTATGATATTATAGTTTTTTAATAATAGCAGTAGTACTTTTCTTTGTTTTGTAATAGTAACGCAATTATAGTTTATAGGCAGATATGAATTGAAAATTGTTAATGATGGAACATGATTGCAACTGACGTAACTCATTGCGCTAACAGTATCGTCAAAGCGAAGCATCCTATTGTTCTTGGGATATGCAGTCTTTTTTACTCTGATTTCTAATTAAGATGAGAAACATCACAACTTGCTACCACCAAATTATTCCATGTCATAAGCTATATTGAAATAATTTTAATCTCAACATGTTGAAGATCGAAGATATAAAATGGAAGAGATTGATGTAGATGGAGGAGGGGGAGGGAGTTGGGCACCTCTTATTAAATAGTAGAGGTACATGTGAGGTTGAACATCTTTTTCCACTTTTTGAAATTTAGAGTAGCTGGAAGGACAAGAAGATAGAACATCATGGCCCTACTCCTATTTTTTTTTCTTTCTTAAAAGCAAAAGCAAGAAAGTTGATTAGAAAAGCAAGCAGCAAAGGTGTTTATTATAAAAGCAAGAAACTCCCCGACCTTGTCATCAAGAGGATGATGATGATGATGATCAGAAGCCAAGAAAATCTCAGAAATAAGTCTATTGGTATCTCAGATGATCACATTATCCCTACTTCTACATGTCCAACCTGGAAACTATACGAAAACCCTTTCTATAATTCACAAAATCCTGACACTCCTCTCCGAATTCAGCACAACAACAATAATAATAAGCAAATTCATCGACTCAATCTCCCAATATCTGCTAGGAAAATTGCATCATCCTTTTGGGATCTCACCTTTATCAGGCCCTTTATGGACTCTGAGCTTGAGATTGCTCGAGCCCAAGTCGCTGAATTGAAGGCCAAAGTAGAACATGAGCGCAAGGCACGTAAGAAGTTGGAGTGGATGAATAAGAAGATTGCTAGAGAGCTCTCTGAAGAGAAAAAAGGGAGAGAAGCGTTGGAACGAGTATGCGAAGAACTTGCCAATCATATATCGTCGGATAAAGCAGAGATGAATCGGTTGAGAAAAGATATGGAAGAGGAGAGGAAAATGATGCGGGTGGCTGAGGTTATGAGGGAGGAAAGAGTTCAAATGAAGCTAACAGAGGCTAAATATTTATTGGAAGACAAGTTGTTGGAATTGGAAGCAACCAAGAAAATGTTACAAACAGAGCAATCCAATGCAAAGAACAACTATAACGCTGATGAAACAGGAACAAGTAGGCCTGATCACAAGTCTATTAGTGGTTCTAATTTTCATCAGTACCAAGTGACGATTCATCGAAGAAACCATTCACAAGAAGCTGAAAATCCACACATCAAACGAGGGATCAAAGGATTTGTCGAATTCCCAAAGGTTGTCAGAGCTATTAGTTCCAAAAGCAGACATTGGGGTACGAAGTTGGAGTGCCAAAAGGCTCAACTTAGGATATTACTGAAACAAAAGTGTCCTATCCGATCCAATGTTCTTCTAACAACCTCATAATAAAGTTTTTACCCTTTGGATTGTTATTCTCTATGGTTCATCCAAAGATGCTATTACTCATCCAATTGAATGGTAATACCATAAAGTTAATTTGTAGTGCCATTTTCTTTCTTTGTTTAACCGTTGATTGAATTTTCTGTTAGGCAGGCAGAGAATCTATTTTGTTTTTGTGAGTTTGTAATTTGTAAATGTATAATTTCTCTAGGTTGTCTTTTATGATCTAATTCACTTGGAAATGGTATGATTATGGTTACATGGATAGGGATTTGATGAAAATCCGAGTTTGTATCATACTACAATTATTGGAACTAATGATTCATACATATATTTACAACTGAAAATGGCTCATAATTTACCTTCCCAAGAGATGTAATGGATAAAAACAAACAATACGACTTGAATCGTCATTCATAATATTATTATAGGAGGAAAGTTGGGACATTCCAGATAAGCCATTGTTAGTTTCATCATTAAATAAACAAAAGCAAAAGCAAGAAGCGCTCCCCACCCACAAGCATCATTACCAGCACTATTGTTTTAGTTGGTGCAATTTTTGGAATTAAGACCTACACTTCTCTTGGGACCAAAATATGTTTTCAGTATTTATATTTACACTCTAAAATAAATAACCTACAATTATGAACTCAAACTAATTTGATCCTTATTGGGCCGGGTCTCCTAAACTTATGTGTTTGGGCCTTTTATATTTGGGCTCATATTCTGCCAACTACTCCAACCTTTGTCATATACTTACATAAATACAATAGTGTAAAACTTAAATAACCTTTTATCCCTATTACTTTTGTAATTACATAAATCCCATATTTTTTAGGCATTTCGAATACATAATTAAGGATCCGGATACATTATTGTTGATACATTATGTATCAATCTGTTGCACTTATTAAGGGAAAAAAAAGCTTAAAAATCAAATTAAGATCTCATAGTATCCTTTGTTGCACTAATTAAGGGGGAAAAAAAACTGAAAATCAAATTAAGATCCCATAAATTATGCTATTCCATTCCAGATTATTGTCAAGAATTCAAAATCCTTTAGTGTAACAAACCAAAAAATTCAAAAATTAAATTTCTTCTTCTTGTTCATCGTTTTCTCTGTTTCATAAAAACTTTTGTCGAAATTTTGGATAAGCGAGGTGAGTTATGAAGGATATAAAAGTGATGGAATTGTTGTTGGACAAACAATTTCTTTTGTGAATCTTCAAGTTCATCGAATATCCTTTCGATTTTGATTCAAGATTGTCGAAAATTTTGAGATTCAAAATTCTTCTCCAGGTCATTGAAGATCCTTTCCGTTTTGATTCAAAATTGTTGAAAATTTTGAGTTTCAAAATTATTCTCCTAGTTCATTGAAGATTCTTTCAATTTTGATTCAAAATTATCGAAAATTTTGAGAAGATACATCATGAAAATCCTTTCAATTTAAATTGATAAGTGTTGTATTTCTACTAGATACATTAAATAAGAAAGTGTTGCCCATAATATTTAGGTTTGAGATCGATACATTATTATTTGGTAATTGTTATGTATCATATACATTTAGTATAAATTCGAATTTACGTATCATAACTAAAAAAACAGTGCATGATACATTATTATTTATGTATCTTATTTTGTTTGAGATCATGAAGTTCCTTTCAATTTAAATTGATAATTGTTGTATTTCTACTATATACATTAAATAAGAAAGTGTTGTCCATAAGATTTAAGTTTGAGATCAATACATTATTGTTTGGTAATTGTTATGTATCAGATACGTTTAGTATAAATTTGAATTTACGTATCATAACTAAAAAATTAGTGTATGCTACATTATTTATGTATCTTATTTTGTTTGAGAAATATTATATTTTAAAATTTTAAAAAATACATTATACATGTAATTGTTCCAAAATAGCTTCTTTTTTGTGTGTGTGATAAATAACACGAAATTTATGTATCAAGTACATTTATATTGAACATGATAAATATTAATCAAAGATTCAACAATATTAGAGTTATGTATCAATACTTTAAATATGAACATTATACATTGCATAAAACAAAGGTTATTGTAGCAGTGATGTATCAGATCAATGATAGCACTAACAAAGACTAATTTAAGACTCAAAATAAACGAGATACATTAAAAATCTGTATCTTTGATAGTGATGGTTGTGCAATGGCAGATCCAAATTTTTTTTTCTCTTTTTTGGACCTTTTTCAATAGTAGAAACATTAAAAGAAAATAAATATTTTTCAAGAAAAAATTTCAACGACAATATGATTAACTAAAATTACAAAGGTTCAATAAGATTTCAATGAGGGTAGGGGGCGGATGTAATTTTATTTTTATTTTTTTATATGAAAAAAAAAAAAAAAAAGAAATCAAAAATTGAAGTGATAGAAAGAAATCTATCTCTTGAATAATTTGAAATCATTAATTGGAAATAGAAAAGATTTGAAATTCAAAAATAGATTAATTGATAAACTTGAGAGACACTTAATGAAAATCAAAATGAATTTGATATTTGTAACTGCTAAAGAAGTGGAGAGAATTTATGGATAAAATGGAGGAGTGAAATGGGGAGTGGGAAACGTGGATATAGGTTGAAAATAGGAGTGAAATATTTATGTATCCGAAAATTTTATGAATTGGAGAAATTAAGGGATTTTTGAAATTTTAAAAAAAGGTAGAGATAAATTGATACTAAGGTAAGTAAATGTGTGTATATAAGTAATTTTCCTAATAATATTTGCAAGTCGAGTGCCTATCCTAATAAACAGCAAATAAATCATAACACAAGCTAAATTATCACTGATAATCTAATATAATGACAATCTAACTTCATTCCGAATTTTTATTATCATTTTCTACTTTATTTGGTATTTAATTGAAAAAAATTGAATTATTTAATACTATACATTATGTTGATGTATAATACATTTCATTCTTGGTACATGATCAGTAAAAAATCAACCAACATTAAAATAATATGTATCTATATTTCATTTTGATTATTGATATCAGATGTACAAATTTATTTTTGTTGACTTGTTTTGACTGTCTCATTAAATATATATTGCCATCTTATCGGTAGTGTGACTAGTGTCCATTAATTCAATCACCTGAATTGAATCTGAAAAAGTATTTAAAAGATTTTACATACCGCTTCTCATTTTTATCATAATAGTTATTCTTTTTTGGTCATTCAAATGAAAATTATCCAATCAAATCAAATTGGATGGCATTTATTCAAGAAATTAAAATTGAACAACGCAAAATCAAGTGGAAGAAAAATTAATACGAAATTGTAAAGTGAAAAACCAGCAGATCACAACACAAGGTGGCCTAATCAACCAAGAATGCTCAACAACAACATCGTTAGAAAGAAAAAAAGAGTTAAAAATTTGAAGATATTAGCATATATGATAAATGGTTGAAGAGATTACATTGGAGATGTTAAATAAGTAATCAAACTTAACATCCACTTGGTATGGCATTACCCTATTTACCTATATATGATTTTATAATTACCATTTTCGTTTACAAGTGCAACACCAGTACCATGCGTATTCGTTTTGTTTTCTGTTTGTCTTTTACCTAAGTTTGTATTTTTGTATCCACTTAAAACTACTTTTTTTTCTTATTTCATAAGGATTGTACCATTACCAGTAATGGCATGCGATTTCGAATACTATAATACAGATTCGATTAATCGACATCGTGAGAAAGAATTAATTAGAGACAACATATCAGAGAAAACTAATACTGTAGTACAATTCAAACGCAATCTGAATTATGACATTTTAATCATTAGATGGACTCTTTGGACCATTGCAAGAGGAAGAGGATGAGATGAAATGCAATAACTCAAAAAAGATGGGACTCAAAATGCAATAATACAAACTGTTGAGGTGGACATATGTTGGTCCCCACCTCATCTAAGAGGTCAGTGGACCTCAAAAATTACGTTTCCCAATACTATAAGAAAAAGCATACCATTGATTATACTGTGCGTTGTTTATTTTTAATTGTCATGATTCTATAAATTTTTTGATATATTGATATGTAAAAGATTACAATTTATAGTATTTTTTATCTAGTTTTTAAATATTTATTTTTAAAAAATATAATTTAATTTAACTTTAAAAATGTAATATAACAATTAAAAATGAACGAAAAGAATAAATAATATATATTTGTTGTCACCGTCACCCTCAATGAATCAAACCACGCCGACGCCTACTTCCTTTCCCTCCAACTACTCTCTTTATTTTACTCTTTTTCCCCGTTGACTCTTTTACTACTTGTACTTTACACTAATTTCCTCCCTCTTTCATGTCTAATCTATTCTTTTTTAACCCTTCCACTCTCTGGTCAATCAATTGCACGGTTTACACATATCTCAAAATTGCATTGACTTTTGTCTCGTTAATTAATAATTTGTATTAAATTTCAATTCAAATATGTCTATTTGATACACTAAAATAGTGAAGAAGCAAGTAAGATTTGTCTAAATATGAGAATAACAATAGATATATTAAGATCTATAATGAGTATTACAAACTAACAACTAATGTGTATCTAAGTAATTAATTTCTAAGCTAGTGAAATTTAGGTAAGTTTCCTATTAAACTTTCAACAATTAGGATGGAGCTGGTCAATATTTATTTGATAAAAAAATTGGAAATAGTAAAAAGGTACAAATATTTTACGACAGATGGAATGTCTTTAATTCTCTACTTTAAAACTGTACAAGGCACTATTAAAAATTGCCTCGTAAACAGTATGTAGTTGTCTTGCGAGATAGGAATAATGTAGGCCACTTCCAAATTGATAATCTGTTTCATGTGATTTTCTTTTTGCAACTAAAATTCTTGTTATGGAATTAGAAACCTCCACTTGCGCACAAGGTCCATAGCCTACGTCTAACCCTCTTTCAATAAAAGACTACTCTAATTTAAATTACGGTTATTATATTAAATATTGTGATAATCTAACCATCACAATATTGATAGACTATACAAATGATAAGACACGAAGAAAAATGTTACTCACTAGGAGTATTATTTTGACGTCATTTGGGGACCCTACTTAAAATTGTCCCGTAACGGGGTTAGAATGTTGTAAGTATAGGAAGCAAATATCTGTAAAATATATGAAATGGCGGGCCAATCTTGAACCGCCTCTGTAATCTGGACATATATATGAAACAAAATACTTAATAGTAGTAGTTTTTCAGCTTTGGCTCTAGCCTTTACACATTTTGGAGTAAATTTTGTTGTTTGGAATTGGGGCTAATATGGGGAACGGAGAAAACACTGAGCTTCTGGATTTGAAGATGAAGACTAGTGAAGCTTCGTACCCTTATAAAAGGACCATGTTCATGGCCCCTTCTTCTCATCCCCACTTTTTTTCTCCTTATGAGAAAGAGACTGGTGATGATGGCGGTAGTGGACCCGGAAATTTTGTGGGGAGCTATGTTGTGAGCTCAGGGGGTGCACTTTCGTCAAGACCTTGTGCTAGTACGGTTCCCCAACCTTTTAACTTTATTCCTCTGTTTTTCTTTTCATTTTTGATGAGTTAGTTGCACAAGTGTTTTTTGTTTTGCAGGAGGAAGCATGGGCCTCGCTCCTTTTACAGCCTCCCAGCTGCAGGAGTTTCAAAGACAGTTCATAATATGCAAGTACATAATGGCATCTATGCCTGTTCCTCCCCACCTACTCCCTACTAACCCATCTCCAGCTCAATCTAACAGTAAATATTCCCTTTTGAGTTTGTTTTAGTCTTTTTTTTTTTTGTTTTTTGTTTTTTTGATATCTAAATTTTGTTGGTTATGTGTGTTTAGCAACGGGTTTGGATTTGAAGTTCTCAAGTGGGTCGGATCCAGAGCCATGGAGGTGTAAGAGAACAGACGGGAAGAAATGGAGATGCTCAAGAGATGTAGCTCCGGATCAGAAATATTGTGAGCGACACGCCCACAAAAGCAAACCCCGTTCAAGAAAGCCTGTGGAAATTCACACCAATCGGCACCCTCCCACTCCCAAATCTAACAACAACAACCACTCTTTTCAGTTTCCGACTGTGCAGCTCTCTGCTCCTTCCGGTGACCAAACCAGCCCCAGGTGGGTAATTTCAAGCTTCATCTTCCATGTAAATATTGTTAACTTTTTCTTCTTATCTTGAGGAGGGGGTCTACTAGTCTTTTATTGCCTTTTTGTTCCTATGAAAATAAATGTCGAATTCATTGGTTTTCTCTACTTTTATGAAAGGTGTATTGAGTGGTTAGGGAGAGGAGACACAAGTAGAACCATCCCTGTCGTTAATACTTGTAACCAGCAACTCATGCACTCATCTTCTGGAATGGGATTCAACAATGACCAAAACAGAAGAAATTCACCTGCATTTCAAGTGCAAGACGCGCCAAAAGTATATCCAATGAACTTTAATCAGTACATGTGTAATAGCAGTAGTGACCAGGCATTGGGAAGTCAATTAAAGAATGAACAGGGTAACAACTCGATAATTGGCAGAGGAACAACTAGGAATGCTTGGCCAAAAGACGGACTTAGTGATGGTGTTAGCAACAATGGCTCTTTTACTTCGCTAACACTTTCCATGTCTGGTTGGAATCGGGGAATGGATGATGATAACGAACATGCACAAGTAAGCATTGGGATGTTGGATTCTGAGAGAAGTGGCGATGATGTTTTGAGATCCCAGTGGCTTAACCCTGTTTCTTGGATGAGTTCAACAGCTCCGGGAGGGCCTTTGGGTGAAGCATTGTGTCTTGGAAATGCCTCCAGTTTACCTTCACCTCATGGCTATAGCAATAGCACTGCTACCAGCAGCTGCAGCTTTGGTTCCTGCGAGAACGGACCTGACTTCATCGGTTGATCATGCAATCTTGCAGCTTGCAAAATGGTGAAGTCCATCTTGACAGTTCCATCTTTTGTTCAATTTCAGTTTTATGTTTCTTTCACTGTGGTATGCATTGCTGTTCGTTAGCTACTATTGCTGCTTCTCCATATATATACACAATCTCAGAGCGGTTATGTCCAATATTCTTGAACCCAATCTACTCTAGAGAATTTTGGCATGACTACGTATCTATTGATCATGCGTTATTGTTATTGTACATTCTTAAACTGACTGACTATTCCTGTTTTTTCATGAAAATGACAATAATGAGTTGTCACAATCCTTTTAACAGGAAATTGAATGCATTCATTTGTTAAGATGAAGGCAGCAATCCATCCCCGAGTTATTGCTCTGTGTATTTGTGGCTAGTGACTACCCATGAATATTTTACATGAGTTGAGGCATAAGTTTTTATATTTAAAACGTAGCTTTGGGCTTCCATAATAGCTTATTTGGACCTAATATATTAGTAGTTGGGTTGTAACAGTTTTTTGGATGAATTGTACAACTTTATTTCGAAAAAAAAAAGAGTTTGAATTACAACTTCAACTTGTGTTATGGAGAATATAGCTGGAAAAAAGAGTTTAAATTGAGTAGCTTATTGGCCTGACAAGTGTAGTTTTGATTGATAACTTATGTTTTGTGATCGCATCGCATTTCCAACTTTGGCAAATCTTTTTGTTATTAAAAGTTTTAAACACAACCCAAATTCCACCAATAGAGGTTCATACTTATCAAAATGTTGTATTGAGTATGCCGCTCCGCTATGTCTTACGCTGCGTATCCCAATGCTGCCTTTACGTCTTACGCATCAAAGCAATTTCAACTTTGATATTTCATACTCATTTTATTTATAGCTTAAGTCATTTCATTTCTCTTCTCCCTATTCGATGATACGGTACTGGTACCTTAATTTCATATATTCCATTGTTAGTCCAAATTAAATAGATGATTTACAATACAATAACTAATGTCACGGAATTTCTATTAACCAACACACACCGAGCAAAGCTTTTGATGAAGACATACTATACTAGTGGTTGACTTGAATAGTGGAGTAATGTAAAAACTGAGTAGTGGGTACAATTGGCACACGTTCAAAGCCCAAAGGAGTTTATTGGGCTGGCTTTAACCTCGAATAGGTAGGTGATGGGAGGCCTAACTTTGGGCATCACTGAAATGATAAGTGTGATGGAGAGGATTCCTGTGGCACATGGTGAAGGTGAACCCCTCTGATTTATTTTTGGTACGATTAGTGCAGGTTGAAAATGGTCCATCATTTAATTGCAGGAAGAGTATCTCACTAAATATGTCAACATCTGAGGACATTAGTTGTCCCTTTCTACAGTCATGTAGTTCAATTATGTCTCTAGTAACTGAATCTAATTTACAACAGATTTTAATTGTTCCCTCGCATTAAACATTGTTTCTTCCTACTAATTTTATTCTCTCCTTCATTGGTGGCATTCACCCACCGGTAAAGAAAAATATTGCCTCGATCACCTGATGCTGAAGGCTAGATCCCTCTGTTTTTATATATTCTACTTATTAGTTTGGATTTGAAAATGTGATTGATAGGTGCATAATGAATGAGCTGAAGGGTAATTAACCATTAGAGAAAATGAACAAAGAAATACACATCATTTATGACTAGCATTCACCTAGCACCTTGCTAAAATTAAAGAAAAATAGGACACAAAAGATGGCTTGGTTCCTGTAATCTTTATTCAATTGATTACTACTCATCTTAACCATCTCCTTAAATCTGTGGTTGAACAAGGAGAAATTTCTCCACCAAGGCTGTCGGTGTAACATGATTGTTGTTCCATCCCAACATAGGCAGCTTGAAGACTTTTGAAGCTAGGACTTCTCAAGTTCTGACTGTAGCCATACGCAGCGTTTAGCGAGTATGGCTCAGGAATAGGGTAAGAGAGGCGTTTTTTCACCGATCCAACTCTTTCTCTTTCTGGTGTGGAAGGCCTTTGTTTAGGTGTGCTTTGTGAACGAATCCGAGCTTTTGCAGACTCAGTGGCAGCCATATAGTTAGGAACTGATGCATCATTTCCTGACGTGCTATACCGGGACATTATACTGTTTGAACGGCTCGTAGAGCGTAGGCATGGAGTGTTTGCAGTTGATTGGCTTTTACGTGGGCTTGTTGGGCGCATTTGAAGAGGTTTTGGTTGACAAGGGGGTGGGGTGGCTGGTGGTTGAATTGCGGAGTAATTGTAATGTGATGATCTCTGGTGATGGGGAGAATTAGCAGTATAATGAGGACTACTAGCCTGTCTGTGAAGTGGGCTCGAGTGTTGTGATCTTCGAGCATTTGGAACCATGTTAGAATATGGCTTAGCCGTGTCCATCTCAACAGTCTTTATAGAGTCTCTTCTGTCAAATGAACCTCTGTTGCTGGTGTTCCATTGCTTTGATGACATCCACTCATCCAGCCAATTCGCTGTCTCTTCTAGTTCCCTTTCATTTCTTTCTTCACTACAAACATCCATCTCATCCAATTCCTTGATTTTGGAATGTGTAAAAGACAGTATTTCAGTTCATGAAAGGATGTAAATAGAATTAATTAAAGGGATACAGAAATTAAAGTTGAACCTGTTGAGTAAAAGCATGAGCAAGGGATTTTTCCCGTTTGAAGGAGGCTTCTTTTCTGGCTTGTAACATTGATTCCAGCTCTAGAAGTGATCTCGGACAATCCCTCCAATCGTCTGCAATTGAGCTTCCATCTCTAGACTGCACGGACTACAAAAAATTACGAGTGTTAGAGACAAAGAGATGCTACTGAGTGCTGTTTATCACACAGTAACTAAGGCGCGGTAAGTAGAACTCACTCTGGACTTCCTATCTCGGATGTCACGGAGATATTTAGAGTCCCATAAATTGGTTGTTTCAGCAAACATGGACCTGCGGCCTCCATCATGTGAAAGGCGAGCACGTTGTTCACGAACCCGAGCCTGCACTCTCAGCAGAGCTTGCATACATTTCAGTGTCATCTTAGCTTGCTTCCGTACATTTTGACCCCTTATTAATGCTTGAAGCTTCACTATCCCCTTCAATGCAATTAGTGCCCTCCTTGCCTGCAATAACAATAAATCAACTGCTTCACATGACAGCTATCTGTAAATATTTAACACTCCAATGCAAGACTTGTGATCAATTGAAAATGGTCCCAAATCTAAAGCTATCTAGTGGCAAGTGCTAACTCACTACTTTCTTCTTTCTAAATTGCTATTACTACTTAGTTTTTTTACTTGTCCCAAAACATTGTCCATTTTATAGAAATGAAACTGAAGTTAAATATCACAAAACCCGTATTGCTCAGACTCTTCAAAAATGGATCATCCAAAAAGTAGTGCAAACCGACACAGGTGCAGCAGCATAGCATTTTAAGAGCAGTATATATAGCCGAAAACAGCTTTCTCTGGTTTTATTTTCTTTAGCACAAGTCAAAATCTAGTGATGGAGTTAAAATAGTAATTTTTCTACGTAACTTGTATCTTAACAATCTTGTCAGTAACACTAGCTAATTAAATGGTCAAAAGCTCAAAGAAGAATTGATAAGTAATTGGCATAAGATTGGGTTACCAGATAGCCTCTGAATGCTGTTTGGATGAGTACAGCAGCATTGTGTTGCCTGTTAGAAGACGGATTATTGGAAGATCGTGTCAACCTTATGATCTCAACTGCTGCTTGAGCTGTGGCCACAGCTGCTGCTGCTGTTGCATGCTTTGGATCAACAATTACTTTCCCTTCATTTTGTGACTGTTTTCTGAATAACCACCTTCTCTTCTCTCTTTTCTGTACAAGTAACACCAATTAAAGATTCTATATAGTTGGGTAGAAAATATTCATTACTCAAGATCATAATGGTGGAGATAGATTCTCTATAGTAGTGAAAAAAATTTGATTTTGTATTATACAAAACAATGTGATTCTAGTTCAGGACAAATATATATAAGTATACATTACCTTTTCTTCATCTTCGTCTAGTTCATGCTCTATTTTTGCCTTTTTGTCGCAGCTGTTATCTTTAGTTGGTGACCTGAAAGCCCTCTTAACAGCACTCAACCATGAAGTACCTCCCTTTTTCTTTCCCATTGAGAGGTAGAAATTGCTTTGGTTAAAGCGACAAGTAAAGAAGAAGGTGAGAACAGAGTGTGGTGTGGTTTATTAAATTGGCAAAAGCCTTCAGCTCCTGAAACAATAAATAAAGGAGAGAGAGAGAGTGGGAAATAAAAGAGATACGTAATACTAATAAAACAAGAAATGACTGATGTCTGATATATAATGCAAGAGTGCTTATCCGTGCAGGCATCTATTCAAATATCAATATGTAAGTGTAGGTGTTTTGTATTTGCATTGGCATTGGCATTGTGAAAACACTAATGGTGGGGCTAAGTGTCAGCTGTCCCCGTACAGAGAGCATCAACTAACGAGAAGACATTAAAATGAGTGAAGCTGCCTTAAAATAACCCTCTTTTTTTTTTTACCAAGTAATTGCTGGCTGCATCATAAGAATCCAAAGTTATTAAATTATTAGTGATAGAATGTGCCTCTTCTTCTGAATTTTTTGCTACCGAGCGACTGACCATCCCTCATGGCTTCACGTGTTATCTGCATCTCAGAGTTCAATTTTTATCTACAATTATTCATGCACACTCTATATATACAATTTATAAGAGCTTAATTTGCTTGTGTTGTTCAGCTGCTTCATTAAACGTAATGTAGGAATATTCCTCTTCGCATTCCACCAAATTAAATGAGGTCATGTATTAGTCATATGGCTAAAAGATACACATAAATAAATGTCTATGCATTTATTAATTAGTTTATCTTAAACATAAAATACTTGTATTTTTCTATTTTCTTAAAACAATAATGTATTTTGTGTGAAATAAAGAAAGTGAAAGTACAAATTGATAAAGGCGTCTGCATGTGGTTATGGTAAGTGTGTAAGAGAGAGTCAATTATTTTTTCCCTCGAAGACTGCCAATGTAATGTAATGTGGTTACAAGCCAAACGAAAAGGAATCCATTTTCTTTTGGGTAAAAGGGATTTTATGATAGTGCCTTCTTTAATCCCGTTGACCGGTCAAACTTGTTCTATTCTCTCATCTTCTTTCCCCCTCTCTTTGATTCTATTGCCATCCATTGCTTAAAAAAATAAAAAAGAAGATATTTTACTCCCCTTTTTAAACGATAAAAACTATGTGTTCGTCATGTTTTCTGCTAATTTTCATCCTACTTACGCTTTCTAAATTGTGTCTTGTTTGTATGGTTATATTAAATTATTATTTTTATTCAAATTATTGTGTAATAGTCTACAAATCACACAAAAGGATATACTCCACAAAGCAAATCTGATTGGACGAGTTGAAACTAGAAAGCATGCAAGAAATTTTAAATCTAAACACTCCAACGTGTATGGGAGGTCATTTGCTCAACTAATTTAGCCATCTTTACATTTATGCATAGACCTTTTTGTTTACTACTCGACTCTAGTATTTGTTTTGGGGTCTAACTATACTGAGAAGTCCTCCACTCCAATTATAAAGATAACTTGATATCTAAGGTTTAAATTTAAAACTTATAATTAAATATAAAAGAAGAGTTATGTGCTCCACAAGTGAATGCTTATATAGTATAGTTAAATAAGAAAGTAGTGGTGGTGGTAGTAATTAAGGCGTGTGATTCGGCTGGAAGTGGAACTAGGCACATAAAGTTATTAAATTAAAGTATATATTTTGGGGTTTGGTAGGAAAATAAAAGCGTTTTCCTGCTCTTGAGGGATGTGAATGGCACGTGAAGATAGACGTTGCCCATAAACGTCCCAATTCAGTTAATTATTTGAGGATATATGATCAGCTTTTATTTATTTATTGGGACTATAATATACGTAATAAAACAAGTAGAAATGCACTTGCCGTCTTCCTTCTCATCATATACATATCGATGTGCTATTGCTATCCGAACAGTACTCCCTATTTATGTAGGGTAGGCACACACAGAGAGACTAAAACATTGTAACATGCTTATCTGTTCCTCTTCATTCCTATTGACAATGATTGGGGAAATTTTATAAACTTCTCTTTTTGGTCCCTTGCTTTCCGATCCTTTGTTCACACATTAACCCCTCTATATTTATCTACCTCCTTTATATGAACTAAACTGTGAAGTGATTTGAATCTTTACATGTGCAGTAGTTAGGGTAGCTATATATATATATATATATATATATATCTAGTTTGATCAAACTATTAAAAGTTGTTTGAACGTGCGTGAGACATTGTATACCTCATGTACGTACGGTACCTTTTGCACATATACTAATTCAGCTTTTAAAAGTTGTATCTACACCTTTCTATATAACTTGCTTATGTCTATGTCATATATTAAGCGTGCGTGGGAAAAGAAAACAAAACATTCATCCGTTGTGCTTTTCAGCTAATTTCTCTCTAAAGGTATAAAAACTAACAATTGTTTAAAATGGTACTTACAACTTCTCATATCATTCTTCCTATTTTAGTTGATACTATGTTTTATTCTCTTACGACATTTTTGCGTCTAGCTTTAATTTTCTTGATCCTCCTAGAAAACTACCAAAAAAAATTATTTGACCGCATGAATTGATATTTTAGATATTGCCAATACCGGCAATCGACAAATTGATTTATATCTTAAGATTGTTAGACTTGTACATGCATCAATATGAAAATTGCCGTATTGTCTTTAAAGTTCATGCGTATCAAGTTTGTTTGCTTTAATTTGCTACTTCTATATCTATTTGTGTTGGATAAATAACCTCGTCCTCAAAGAAGGAATAAAAACAAATAACAATACAAACTCTTGTTGGGCATGCAAACAAAGTTTCACATTCATAATTGAAAAAAAAATGAGTTTAATGTAAGGTGTACAAATGCTCTTAGTTGTATGGGAGTTTTGAGAAAAATCATGCTAATTTAGCCCAAAGTAAAAATATCTTTAGACTATCTAAGCCAAACAACGAATATTAGCCATAGCCAAAAGCTAACAAAACGAGTATGGATCGGAAATGAGAAAATAATGATATGAGGTTGACTTACTATCTTTGCTAGTCTACGAGTGATTTATAACTATCTTAAAGATGCATATACAAAAGAAGTTTTTGGGCTTTAGAATCATAAATGCTTGAATGACGTGGATTGATAGTCCATGATGCAAAACTTAGTTCAATAGAGATCATTGAATGTGCAGAAAAAGTTTTACATTAATAGTAAAAAAAAAAGAGTTAAATATAAGTTGTATATGTGAATGCTCTTAATTGGTGTTTAAGCCTTAAGTGGGTAGTAAACAAAAATCCTGCATAAGAAAAATATAATGCATATCAATTTTTTTTCTAAGGGGCCGTTTGGCCATGCGATATGATATCATGATATGGAATCATGATGGTATTATGATATGGAATCATGAGAAGAAATTGAAGGTTTGTTTGGACATGCGATATGGAATTTTTGTGTTGTATATTTTCTTATAAACAAAAAAATCCCATAAGTTGTAAAACTATTAAAATAGCCCCAATTTTTTATTCAATCTTATCAAATAAATAAAAAATTATAAAATCGCATAATAAATTATTACAAAGTTATTTGTTCTCCACTTAAGTAATTGTTTTATCTAACTTTAATTTAATAAAAAAAAATTGAACATAAATTGTAGTGTACTAGTCTTTAATATAATCCTCCCACATAGTACAAACAATTTCTCACGTTGAACTTGCATTTCTCGATCATGTGACCGAGAAGACGAACCAACATTGTTACTTTGAGCCATTTGTTGGTCAATATCCTCCGCAACTATATCTTCATGTTCATAGACCATAAATATTTCATCACTACTTTGGTATTTTCGCAAATAATTATGTAACACTGCACAAGCTATGACAATTTTCACTTGTGTATCAATATCATAATGGTTCATGCCTTGTTTCAATATTCTAAATCTATTTTTCCAAGCTCCAAAAGTCCGTTCAATCACATTGCGCAGAGATGAATGCCTATAATTAAATAGTTCTTTGGCATTTTGAGGCTCTCTTTCACTTCCTCGATAATCTTGCAAATGATAGCGTAGTCCTTTGTATGGAACTAAAAATCCTTTTGTGTTTCGGAAACTGCATCAACAACATAATATTTATCTACCAAAAAACGAGACAGTTTTGTGTAAATAAATAATATTTATTCTAAGGATGTAATTTAAAGTTACCATGTGGCAGAAATATGTAACTAAATACTAATAACTTACACATAAAATATAAATGTGCACTTATTAAGGCCATAAAATAAATTTATTAATGTGATTGAAATTTTACCTTAAACCAAGGCCAAAATCGAGTATTATGTCGAATTTTGGAATGTACACCAGTCATATTTTTTGGTTGTATAAATGTTGGTGCTATCTTACTAATTGCCTCGGCAACTATTTTAACATGCCGGTTAATTGTTTCAAGTGAATGTTGAAAAGTTTCACAATTGTGAGGTGTGAGTTAAAGTGACTATATGTGGGTGCAAATAATAAATTTTATATCGGTGAGAATAATAAATTTTAAAAAATAATGATGTGATTATAAATTTTATTTACATATGAAACAAATGGTTAGTAGATATAAATGTGAGGTTGTTTTAACAAAATATAAACTAATGGATCAAGTATTGTATTAAAATATCTCAAATCATGATATGAAATCACCATGTAATTCCATATCATGGTTTTTGGAGAATATGATATCACCTCTCATGATATGAAATCATGAGATGAAATCAGCGTAAAATCGCATGTCCAAACGCTGATTTCATCTCACGATACCATATCGTGATATGGTATCGCATGGCCAAACGCCTACTAAAAGAAATGAAATATGCTTTTGTTTGCTATTAAAATTTTAGGGACCAATAAGCAGTCAATCCTTTTCCATATCAATTTACTGTATTGTATGTCTGGTGTACGATTATCACCATAATTTGACATATATATTGGCAGTGTAAAATAACATTATTAGATTACTTCAATCAATTATATATACTAGTACCATTTCATAACAATCCTGGATTGATAATTTGTAAGAGATAATAATTATAGTACTCCTATTAATTTTTGTAATAATCATGAATTTGTTTATGTAGCCAGTATAAGAGGTAAAACTATAATTCAATAAATCGTTTTGTTTAATGGTGCAAGATTGATGAGATAAAAAAAAGATTTACCTAATATTTTCACTTCCCCTGCAATTTAATTGTGATGATTTTGGAGCAACACAGATTTGGGTTTAAGTTTAGGACCATTTAATCTTAAGAATGCAAATTACAATGACACTGATGTGAGAGTGAGAGTGAGAGTGAGAGGATCAAATTTGACTTTTTAAATTTAGCATAGAAAATGCGATAGTATATGTGTTTGTTATGTAGCCACATAGTCAAGATTTACATTATTAAAAAAGAAGAGAAGAGAAAACCATAATTGTACAATATTTGTTGGAATCAAAAGGCAAAAGCAGAAAGGCGGCCACTTTTGCCTAAATTTCAAGTAGTAATGAAGAGTTTTGTTGTATGGTTTTTGGTGTTAGTGGGTGTTGCTTCAGGTCATAGTGGAGAGCAGCCCTTGTCAAATATAGCAATCGACAGAGCTACTCTCGCACTTGATGAATCAATCACCATTAAAGCTTATCCATTTATTCTTGCTCCCAAGGTACTAATTTCTTTTTTAGGGAGTGAAAACCAATATTAGGGCTAAATTGAAGCATTCTCAATCCATGTAACTAGTAATCATATCTTAATTAACATGACATGACAGGGTGGTGACACTGAATGGGTAACTGTGGATCTTGACAACCCCAACCCATTACATGATGACTGGGTTGGAGTTTTCTCTCCAGCAAAATTCAAGTATGTATTGTTAAATTTGCTACTTCATATATACAACTCTCGATATTGAGTTAATATTGTAGTCCTTTTGCATCTCAGTGGATCCACATGTTATTTGGAAAATGATCATAAGGAACAGCCTCCATATATTTGTACAGCCCCAATAAAGGTGACTACAGTTCAACCATAATTTTAAGAAATCAAACAATTGTTTGCATTTTCTAACCAAAATAATGTGTCTGTCGCAGTATAACTTTGCAAATTTCTCCAATGCGGACTACGTCAAAACGGGAAAAACTTCTCTGAAGTTCCAGTTAATCAATCAGCGGGCAGATTTCTCCTTTGTATTGTTCACAGGCGGGTTGTCAAATGTCAGTTAATCAACTTATCTCTATACTTAATCATCTTCTCTCCTTTTTTCCGTTTTCGCTCCCACCCCAAATCACTACTTTTGGTTTCCATTAATCATGTTAAAGTTCTTATCATATATGTAGTTGAATTCTAGATGAATTTGTTATAAAGCAAATATGCAAACAGAAATAAAACTTCCATACAACTTAGCATTCAAATTCCACCATGCATATCTGCATACTGATACCATAGATGATACCTGCAAACGCATTAGCTGCCCAAATGTTTGCTAGTCTTCTGTATTTTCGTCATGTTTCCTCAATACAGTATATTTGTTGCAGCCAAAGCTGGTAGGAGTTTCAAATTACATATCATTTGCAAATCCAAAAGCACCACTTTATCCGCGGCTTGCTTTGGGGAAATTATGGAATGAAGTAAGTTGGTGCTAATCTCCAGTATTATGTTGTCTAATGTTAAGGAAGGCACTTTGTCCTTGCAATATATACACTAGCTATGTCACCATGAAGTAAATCTTCAGTTTCTTTTAAGGTGCAACGAATTTCAAATGAATCTCATTCATCTCTTCTCCTTCCTTAGATGACATTGACCTGGACAAGCGGCTATAATTTACTTGAAGCTGTTCCTTTCATTGATTGGGGTCGAAAGGGTGATCCTCAACATCGCTCACCAGCAGGAACATTGACATTTGATAGAAATACAATGTGTGGTATGTTACAATTTTTTAGTTTGAAGTTATGTTTCAAATTTAGAAAGTGGGGGAAGAACAATAAGTATCATACCTACAAATGATTTATGGATGACGATCCATAGTTAGCTTTAGCAGCAGGTGCTTCCCTGTTCTGTAATAATCATTTGCAAAAGCTCTCAAGTTAGATAAAGAGACTCTTCTATTTTCTACCTGCAGCTTCAACCTGTTTTAAACATATTTAAGCATGCACAAAAAACTACACTCCTTTTTAAAGTAAACTACACACTATTTGGAGTTTGAGTTTTATCATTTGTGCATATCCATAAAAAAACTACACTCCTTTTTAAAGTAAACTGCACACTATTTGGGAGTTCGAGTTTTATCATTTGGGCATATGCACTTCCACTTTCTAACACTAGAACTAGCATAGAGCGCTGTCCCATATTCCTCTTATTGACTAATGCTGCATGTGGTCATGGCCTATATATAAGACAGACTGTTGGTGTCTAGTCCATCTTCTGTAAAGGATGTCTACAAAGGTTCTCAGTGAACGTTAGACTTCAGAATTTCAATAAAACTTTGAAGGGTTAGAAATCATGATATTTAAGCTTAATTGACGAGGAGAATCAAGTCCTGCAATCATTGGATAAAGTTTTGTCCAATTAAACCAGCTGCTCTTTCATTATATCTTACTCCATCATTTGCGAGCCAATGAGATATATCAGCATGAAGTAATACTTCTCTTATGTATGCTTCAGGTTCACCTGCTCGAACAGTTGGCTGGCGTGATCCAGGGTTCATACACACTAGCTTCATGAAGGATCTGTGGCCAAGCACCTTGTAAGTTTGTTGTACAAATTGTATTGCGTCAGGAATAAAACTTTTACTTGATATCAGTTCATGTATATTTGTGTTCGATGAAATGATAAATACATCAGGTACACATACAAGATGGGTCATATGTTGTCAAATGGTTCCTACGTGTGGAGTAAGATGTATTCCTTTAGATCATCACCATATCCAGGACAAGACTCATTGCAGCGTGTCATAATTTTTGGAGACATGGGAAAGGTAACTTCAGTTGCCAATTACTGAAAGTTTGATAATCCATTCTCTGCTCTTTCTCGATATAGTATCAAAACTAACAGCATGTTTTCTTGTAAAAATGAATTTATAATAGTAAGTAAATCACTCTCGATATCCCAGAAGTGTCGTTTAAAGTGTTATATTGGGAGGACTAGTCTGATATCCATTCAACTATCATTCTTCCTACTCTGGATATGAAAATTCAGCTCATTACATTCTCATATTAGCAAAAGTTGGACTTTTGGTCCTAAACAGCTTGATTCCACAGATTAATGTGAAAGAATGTTTTCTAGGCATAGATTTTAAGCATCGTTTCAATAGTAACTCTTATACCAGGTTTGTACCAAATTTCTCTGCAGCACTCACTAAGTGCATTGTAATTTAAGTTTAAGATGTATGTGAGTAGTTTTTCGAGCCAACAAACTTTTCATTTACTACCACATATTTGAACAACGATCTCTTCATTTATAATCATATTTCCCTTAGAATGTGTTTGATCGGATAAACTACCAACTCTATGCTTGTGTTACCACTGATCCTATAAGAATGTAAAGCCACTTCATGTGGCATCAGTCATTTACCTTTGAATAGAAATTAACTGTTATACTTTATATTGATGGCCAAAGGCTAAGCTTGGTTTTTCTTCTTTGTTGAGCACTTAATGCCAATCTGGAAATTTGCTTGTAGGATTACCTCTCACTGACATAAGCTGAATGTAGCGGTAATCTCTTATGGTTCCCCTATGCTGAGGCTCTGTCCATTCTAGAGTAACTTTGTGCATTTTACAAAAGCATCACCTACCATTTACCAACTTGAAGAAGTGTGCTTCATTTACGGTCTGGTGAATATCAGTAGACCCTTTTGGTGGATTATTCTTGTAGTTGTTCGTTTGAGCAGAAGACCTGGATTCACTCACAGAATCTTTTGTTTTTGTCGTGTTCCTTACCTTACTCCAATCAATTTTTTTGTCAATACTTAAATCACAAAACTAAACTGCATAGTGATTTTCAGGCTGAGCGGGATGGTTCAAATGAGTATAGTAATTATCAGCCAGGCTCACTGAATACAACGGACCAACTCATCAATGACCTTAAAAACATTGACATAGTTTTCCATATAGGAGATATTACCTATGCCAATGGATACATATCACAATGGGACCAATTTACTGCACAAGTGGAACCTATTGCATCAACCGTACCATATATGATTGCAAGGTTCGCACCCTTAACAATGTTGTCTGTGATTAAGCTTCAATCTTGGCTTTTCTCTGTTTATTCTTCTATGATTTTCATGCAGTGGTAATCATGAGCGTGATTGGCCTGGAACTGGTTCCTTCTATGATGTTATGGACTCTGGTGGAGAATGTGGAGTGCTAGCTCAGACCATGTTTTATGTTCCTGCTGATAATAGAGCTAACTTTTGGTAATAAACTATTCTGCCTCCTTTGTTATATGTGACATGAAGGTTTAGAGAATTATCTGTTTAGTTAGAGTGCCCTCTCTCCCTCTCCCAACACCCCTCTCCCCCCCAATCCCACCCCCATCACGTTCAGTTGTGATAAGTACAAAATGGGTGCGTAACTTTTCTGTATTGGGCAAAAGAGGGGGCTTTCAGGATTGTTCAAGTGCTTATACTGAAATAATCAAACAGATCAAGTTTATACACTGAAACAATCCAACAGATCAAGGTCCTTTTGTTCTCTTTTTAGTGCAAGGAGCAGTTTGTTAATGATGCAGAATCAATTCTTAGCCTCTTAGAGTCCCTCTAAGATTAGAAAGTGGTTCCTTTTTTGGTTTTTGCTCCACCTGTAATTACTTCAGCACTTCCTAAGTGCTGTTTTTATAATACGATTACCTTCCTCTCAGAAAAAGAAAGTTCAAGTGCTTGTGCTGAAGAGTAGTTTGTTCATGTGCACATTTTCTAGTCATTTCATGATTCAGAGGTCTTGCTTGGTTTTAATTTGTCCAGTCTCTGTAGTGAATGAAATGAGTTGATTGTTTTTAAAGTCATTTTGCACTTTTCACATATTTGAAATACTTTAGAAGCTATAGACGAATATGTTGAAGTTTGGTTCTTAAAAAACAAATTAAGAAATTATTTTGGGATGGTGGAAGCGAGAATGAGCAATTTACATTCCAAACGATAGCTTATTTTCATTCTCTGTTCATTGCAACTGAGTCTTATATATTAGGAATGTCCTTCAGCAAATATTATAGAGCACCCTCATCCTCAAGAAAATATGGAACACCCTCTTTGGTAGCTTCTTACATTTTGATATGACCTTGTGTATCACAACTGCAGGTATTCAACAAATTATGGCATGTTTCACTTTTGCATAGCAGACAGTGAGCATGATTGGAGAGAGGGGTCTGAGCAATACAGATTTATTGAACATTGTCTTGCTTCAGTAGACAGACAGAAGCAGCCTTGGCTGATATTTGCTGCTCATCGGGTTCTTGGTTACTCTTCAGACAAATGGTATGGCTTGGAAGGCTCATTTGAGGAGCCAATGGGAAGGGAAAGCTTGCAGAAGCTTTGGCAGAAGTATAAAGTGGATATTGCATTTTATGGTCATGTCCATAACTATGAAAGAACTTGTCCCATTTATCAGGTAAGCAGTGCTACTTCTTTTCAATGTTGAATCATGCAATTCTTTTCTGAAGTCATAGAACTCAGTACTAGAAATAACATCCATTCTCATTGTTTTTTCACTTTTCTATGATGCAGAACCGATGTGTGAACTCGGAAAGATCACACTATTCTGGTATTGTCAATGGAACAATCCATGTTGTTGTGGGTGGCGGAGGGAGCCACTTATCAGAATTCACCCCAATTAATACCACTTGGAGTCTTTACAGGGATTACGATTGGGGATTCGTCAAGCTTACAGCATTTAATCATTCATCACTACTTTTTGAATACAAAAAGAGTAGGGACGGGAAAGTTTATGATTCTTTCACTATCTCAAGAGACTATAAAGACGTCTTAGCTTGTGTTCACGATGGTTGTGAGCCAACAACTTTTGCATCTTGAATCAAACTGTAAACGTATACTAGGGAAAAGAATTCAGCTACAGAATTTGTTGGAATTGGTTCCAACAAATACAAGAAGCCATAATGTACACTATCTTTGGATTTAGCAAATCTATTTTCACTACTGGCAGAACACAGTTTTCCAGCTCTGATGTGATGCTCTAAAATCTATCCCAAAATCAGAAATTAGACGCAGCTATCTCACTTAAGATTGATAATCTCCTTCCCAGGGGAAAAAAAACGAAAAGATAATTGAAGCTGTTCACAAAGAAACAACAGCAAATTCCAAAAACTTCTGGAGCAGACTAATTATGCAAAAGAACAAAGGAAAGCCATGTGCATTTCTTTTGTATCCACTGATGTTACCTTCAACACTGCCTTACCAAAATTTCAACCCTGTTTGAACAATATTACGTCAATGATTAATTGTTGGACACCGGAGCAAAAGTTCAGCTGTGGGCCTGCATTCAGAAGCTAAGGATTTTCAGAGCCCATTTATCTTCTTCATGTAAAGGTTTAGCGTTCCCAAATTATGAATAAAGGGTAGACAAGATGAGGAGAAAAGCAGTGAAAGCCCCTTGTTGGATGAAGCCAAAACGTATTCTTTCGCACCATTATCCTCATCTTACATGACACAAAAATGTTACTTTCATGGTGTAGGTTAGAATGATTATATGCCCATCACTCAGTTTAATTTCATAACCATGCAAGTTTATATGGTTAGTTCAAAAAGCGTTTCCTGCACATTGCACCTTTAACCAGCCATCTCTGCATCTTGAGTTGAATTTCCATCTTCAACATACGAACTGATTGATGCAAAAAGATGCTCAATTCTCAGAGGAGAATACCGAGCTGCGTGCTGGAACAAGACCTGACAAACAAAACCAGGTTACTGTGTCAAATAAAATATATCAATGATAACAAGGACTTCATTTGTGAAACGAATTCCATTTAAACAGTGGAGACACATCACAAAGCAAATCATGTGATGACCTGACAAATCACAAGAATAATTTGCATGGAGGATGTTCATGACAAATGCAGAGTACATCAACACCAGATTTGAGATATTGAAATTTTAAACTAGTAACTAAATTAGCAATTCCTACAAAGGGCGTGGAATCCGAATCCACCATCTAACCTTCGAGTAACTATCAGCAAAAGCACGTGCACGATTGGATTTGCCCAGGTATTTCAGATCAGCCTTCTCCAGTTTACTGTCAACAACAACTACTCCTCCTTCACCTATAGCAAATTTTATAAGATCTCCACAGTGAAGTTCTGTCTGAAGACCATGAGAACAGATTTAGTAATGGATAAGTCAAGACATGACACAGAATAAAAGAAAAAATAAAAGTGGAGAGACAATAAGAGTTGTAATGAATTACACTCCCCTGGTACCAAAAGACGGAGGCATTTACTTCCTCTTCCAATTTCAGAGGATTGAGAAAGCTGATTAGGAGGGCCTTTCCTTACAGCTCCTCTATCCTTCCTCCTTTAAATTGCAATTTAATAAAGTGCAAAATAATAATATGATCAAACCTTTTGCATGAATTCACCAAGTAAGCAACCAAATATGACAGGAGGGTCATCAGATGTAGCCAGTCTGCCATCATCCAGGAGCTCCAAAACTACCTGGTTGTACAACAAAAGAAATACATTAAGCCCTGGTTACAAAGATCTCACTTTTATTTCTAATTTAACGTTGGCTTTCTTAGAAGACATTGGGAGAAAAGATTAGCAAAAAGGCAAATGAGTCGTTTAGTTGTTTTACCCCGGGGTTAGCAATCCTGGGATTGTTATCCCACAGAGAGACCAGAGTGGTTTAAAAATAATACAACAAATTTGGTATAAGCAATCCCAAATTACTGATCTCACAATAATAAATTTTACCAAACATGGGATAAAATAATCCCAAAATGCTAATATGTTATCCCACAAACCAAAACGACCCCTAAGAAATGTAACACAAACTACACATTGTACTTTCAAACACTGTAAAAAGGGAGAGTTTTTTTTTTTTTTTCGAGGAACAAAAAAGGGAGAGCTTTATTTGCCTTAGAAAGTACAAAACCAACTTTTTTCGTATACATATCAAGAATGGTCTTGTCCTCATTGGAGAAGCAGCTCCAATTGGATTCTTCAACTTAAGGTTTGGGTATTCAACACTTCTAATTTGTACAATTCATTTGTATTCCAATTGGTTTGCATTTGTTTCGGTTTGAGTTGGAAGTTGGTTCGTAGCTGGGATTTGGTTAATAGGGACGCGAATAGCATGTGATTTCTGGATGTTAGTATAACATGTTACATCCGAAAGTTAGTTTTACAATCTTTGCATGACCTTATGATGATATGCCTGATATTATCTGTTGGCACCCATGCTACAAGAAGTCTAAATGGTGCACTTGGTTGAATGTTGAGTTATTTTTTTAAAATTATTTTTTAATTTAAATTGGGCAAGGCCCATATATTCATAAAATAATGCTGAGTTATTTACCTAGAGGTCTAGAGATTAATTCTCGTTTAAAAGCATTTTTTCCTTCCTTTATTAGTGGTGCACCCATATTCTAGAAATCTTAGATTCGCCTCTAAATAACAGCTTTCAAAATCAAAAAAGTACATAGTGTAATGTACCTGTTGTTGACTTTGAACTTGTCCTTTATTGTCTGTATCAATGACATACTGACTACAATGTTCATCCTTCCAAACCAATGATAGAGGTGTATTTCCTGTTTGATATTGTGCATGCCTGAGCAGGATGGACAAATTAAGATTATGATCAAATGAAAGAAGAAAAAATCACCTGGAGATTTCCTAAGGCCATGAGGTACAGAAACTTAAAAGTTTTGATTATTGATGGTGCTTGAGAAACTACAACAAAACTAGACAATTTAACACTAGGACAGCATACACCATCTAGAGTGCCATGGTCCAACTCCAATGCATGATCTATAACTTTCCCAAATCATGTGAGTGTTGAATTCTAGTTCCATGATTGGTAACATTGTCACTGTAGCCATTAAAATGAACAGTGCAGAGAAGGAAAAAGGCAGGATAAACCTACAGGTGAATTCAGAAAAGGACCAGGCCGTTCACAAGCAACTTCTAAATGCCATCCATACGCAACGTATCTGAGTAGTGCACAATATAAGTTAGAACTAAATGGTGGAATAGGCTTGATTTTGAAAGGTTATAAGATAAGTGGAGCTGGTTAAGTTGCTGAGAAAGCACATAATTCTAAGGACCTGACCCGTGTTACCTAACACCTCAACTAGCTATTCATTCCAATGAATGCACATATATGCAAACAAATTGCTTATCATACGGCGGATGCAGCAATCAAGATTTCAGAAACTTAAGTTGTAACAGCTCCGTCTCAACTAGGTTTAAAGGTTTTAGAAAGCCTGCCCATCCAAGACTAACTCTGAAAAAAAGGACAACTTGTCTTCTCATGTATAACACTTGAAACATCACACCAAGCACTATCCATTATGTGAAAAACTTTAACGGTCAAAGGAAGTAAGGACAAGTCAAAAGCAAATCTTACTTACTGAGTTACCTCCTTATATGCTTGCCTCCCCACCCGCCACCCCCACCCCTTTTTTTATCAGTGAAATAGATGAAGAAGATGAGCTAATAACTTCAGGAGCAAATCATGTTCATAGTTTGTATTAAATTGCCTTCTACTAAACAAATGAGAGATAAACAGCAAAAAAGATCTTACTTGTTGTAAAACAGTAATCCATCCTTGACATATGGAACTTGTCCTGCATAAGCTGTCTGTAGGCCTTCTTTGTCACAGTTGTAGACAGGAAGAGCACTAAATTTATATTTATGATAAGTTGAGGGAACATCACAAGCCCCCGTCTCAGCAAGCTTGCTGTTTAACCAAAAGAATCTGAATTCGGCAGTGCACTCATATAATGAAATTCCCGCCCAACAAACACCGTCAATGACATAATAAGTCTCATCAGACTGCCACAACAAAGGCAGTGCAGAATATTTCAGTTATACAGAACAAAATATGAGCAACAATGCTACATGTTTCAATTGTTACCTCGTGAAATATGCAATCAAGAATACAGTATGATTGAGCAGCTTTACTGTTATTAGTCCTGGCACCATTGGGTAGAGCAGAAGGAAAACGGTGCAAGAGAACTCCATTGCGCAGTCTACTGATTGTTGTTCCATTTGAAGAAACAACAAAACATCGTTTTCCAGCAGGCCTAGCAAATACATACCTGCACATCAAATTCAACCTAAGATTAATAATATGCTTGATTGTGTTTGTTTAGTTTGAATCAAGCAAGACATCCACAGCAAATATACAGTTCCGACTACTTGTCCGACAAATAAGTGAAGTTTTTGTGGTAGGCTAAGATGCAGATAACCATGGCATCAAAGTAGAATAAACTAAGTATGAAGTATTTTCTAGTTGAAGCAAAAAGCATTCAATTTTGACCTAATTCTACAAAAGTTGAACCTAGAATACAAAGTTGAAAAGCCATTATGACCTCAATCTCTGTAAATGTTGAACATCAAACATTCAACAAGCATCAAAATTTGGAGACTTTTTAAGTGAAATTAGAATTTAATGTACAATATCAAAACTAAATAAATAGAGAAAATTGAATATATATAAATGTGGAAATGTTATTGAAAAGTCACCAATCGGTATTCAATTTATCGGGAACATCAATCATCCACTCGGGAAGCATAAGCTGCTTGGCAAACCATAACCGAGCATCAGGTCCTCTCAGCTTGGTAGCTTGACGAAGATCATGTGCGTCCTTATGATGTCCATAATCGTCGTCGACTTCTTCGGGACAGGATTCAAGTTCGTCGGTAACTTGTATGTCGACCTGCTGTTCTTGGGAAGAGGATTGAAGAGAGAGGACAGTGGAAGCTAAACGACGGGCTTGTAGCTGAGCGTCGTGGCGGTTTTGTGACTGGCGGAGCAATGAAAGTTCTCGGCGTCTTTGTTGGTCGGAGATCGCCGGGCGTTTGAACGGACGGCGTATGTCGTGTGAACTCATCCTCTATGACGCGAAGTTTGGCAATGGAACTTTGCAGCGATTCCTCTTCTATTCCATAAATCGCTATTTTTCAAAATACCAATCACCAAATTACTCCGTGCTAATTACTACTATGTCCTTTATGTGTCTAAAAGTAATAGTGATATCAAACATCAGAATGATAAATGGACCTGTTAGGCCCAAACGACTCTAATTTCATATCAGGTTCCCACTTTCAATGCTTCAATTTTTATTATATTTACATTTTAACCAATTCTCTAAATTGCTCCAACTCAAATACAGGCCTCAAAACTTGGGATACCCCTCCCTTCAATCTTTGTATTGCACAAGTGGATCCAAAGTTTTAAGTATCACTTTTGAAAATTTAATAGTTTTGCTCATACTTTTATTAAAAGTTTATACATTTTTAATTATGAACTCAATTATTATCATAATGAAGTTATTATAGAAATCTAATAAAGTTCAAATTTTAAATTTGCTCTTATTACATGATTTTGACAAGTGGTTTGTTCATGCATCAATGTACAAAAATCCAGGTGTTTGGCTCAACGATGATCATATATATACAATATTGGGCTATTGGCATGGAACATGGTTTCCACATCATGCTTGTGACTTGTGAGTGACAGAATCAATTTTGTATTTTGAAATATAAAGGACATGTGATATGAAATTAGATTGATTTGAAGTTGAAATTTTATTTGAATAATTTTTAAAGCTATGTTTTTTCTCATAAACATGAAAAATACACAAATTATGAATAGGATTAGAGTTGTTGTATAGTGATTCTAATTATATTTATATCACACAAATATATCCATAATCCAATTTCTATGGAGTAATAAATAAAGTTAGACGACCTATCTAAAAAAACCAAAAAAGAAAGAGAGGGACAAAAGTGAATGTGGAGGCTCATCATTTTTGGTCTTTACGACAGAAATAGTAACCTTAGGGGTCGAATTTGAAAATGAAATATTTGAGCGGTAAAATACCAAAGAGGACGCTGCATTCACACACGTCCATGTCCATTTTTCAAAAATTGAATAAAAACTCCTCAAACTAATATTTTCCAAAAAGGAGTATGCAAATTTGATGTCAGGAAGTGGATTCATCATTAAGATGTTTCCTCTAGCCTGAGCATAAGTGTCATTTAGTCCCATAAGGAAGTGAATAAGCTTTTCATCCTCCATAGATTTCTCCATTTTATGTTTTCCTTGACACACACATACATAAGAACATTTGATGTTTTAATTCAAAAAGTCTAGTTCATCCCAGAGTCTTTTAAGATTAGTGAAATATCCTGCTATGTTATTGTTTCCTTGAACTAACCTACTTAATTCCTTCTGCAAGTGAAAGAGTTTAGCACCATTTGACTGACCAAAGCGATGCTCCAAGCTGAGCCAAAGTTCTCTAGCAGATCTGGAGTAAATCACACTATCAGCAATATCCCTGGAGAGAGAGTTGAGCAACCATGAAGCACCATGTCATTACATCTGGTCCATAGTTGTAGATCTGAAGAACCAGCAGCTAGTGCAGATTGATCCCCTGTAATAAAACCCAGTTTGTTCTTTGCTCAAAGAGCAATAAGAGCAGATCTCTTCCATGCCTGGTATCCTTTGCCATCAAATACACCATTAACAAGAGTCATACCAGGTGCATCTGAGTTTGTGGGGAAATAGGGGTGATTGGAATTAATTCCTAGAGTAGTTTTAGTACTATCAGTCGTTGCTCCAGTAGAGACTACAGAATCAGGCATTCCTATTGCTTAGGGTGATAGATTAAAATATAGAGGATTTGTGATTAGCTATGCTCTGATACCATGAAAGAAAGCAAACATTATTGGAAAATTTATGTGTATATTGATGATCCAAAATACAATTGTTGATCTTATATTTATATACAAGAGAGGAAATAAAAAGAACCTTCTATTCTAACTGCTATGCCAGATGTACAAGATTAATTGGCTCAACCTATAACAAACTTTATTCCTTTTCTATGTATATACATTGCATATTTCAGCCATATGCATATCTATTGTCTATTGGGCCATTTATACGAAATGGTCTGATGACTTCTTTTATCTGAGGTGGGCTTTTAGCTAGCCCAGTGTTAAAACAATTGTTTAACCCAGAGTATACATGCCTTTTGTCCTTTTCAGACCAAATGAGGGGATTCGACTTTTCCGATGAAATCAAAGCCAAACATGAAGCTCTTGTCTTGTTTTTCTTTTCTCCCTTTGACAACTCCTTTCCTTGTGTATCACCAATAATTCCAACAGTTTTTGCTCATACTTTTATTAGAAGTTTATACATTTTTACTTATGAACTCAATTGAAGTTATTGTAGAAATCTATAAATTCAAATTTTAAATTTACCCTTATTACATGATTTGACAAGTGGTTTGTTCATGCACCAATGTACAAAAATCCAGGTATTTGGCTAGCGATGATCATATATATACAATATTGGGCTATTGGCAAGGAACATGGTTTCCACATCATGCTTGTGAGTGACAAAATCAATTTTGTATTGAAATATAAAGGACATGTGATATGAAATTAGATTGATTTAAAGTTGAAATTTTATTTGAATAATTTATAAAGTTATATTTTTTCTTATAAACATGAAAAATACACAAATTATGAATAGGATTAGAGCTGTTGTATAGTGATTCTAATTATATTTATATTTATATCACACAAATATATCCATAATCCAATTTCTATGGAGTAATAAATAAAGTTAGACCTATCTAAAACAAACCAAAAAAGAAAGAGAGGACAAAAGTGATGTGGAGGCTCACCCTTTTTGGTCTTTACGACAGAAACAGTAACTTTAGGGGTCGAATTTGAAAATGAAATATTTGAGCGGTAAAATACCAAAGAGGACCCTGCATTCACACGCGTCCATGTCCATTTTTCAAAAATTGAATACAAACTCCTCGAACTCCGCCATTAAACTAATACTATTATCAAAATCTCCGTTGTCTTCATCACACTCTTCACTTCGTTGACTCTATTCTGCCATTGCAAATGGGTTGCGTTTCATCCACTCTGCTCAATCAAGACAATGAATTCACCAATATGGGTGGCTCTGCTGCCGGTTTTAGCCACCACATTGTCTCTCTAACTTCCACCACTTATGGTCTCTTGACCCTTGATCCACCTTCAACTCCCCCACCCACCACTGTCCCTCCCACCCCTACCCCACCACCTCGCCACACTCTTGGTTCGCTTTTCCCAAGCCCCTTGTCGGAACCCAGAATCCTCAAGTCCGACATCATCAACTCTTGGGAACTTATGGCTGGTCTTGATTCCACCTCCACCACACCCATCTCTGACAGCTTTCGATTTCCCTCTTTACGCAAATCAACCCCTGATTCTAGTTTCAGATTCTTGAATAAATCATCCCCCAACAAAGAGAATTCAAGCCCCAATATTCCATCTTTTACCGATGCACTTGATAAAGCTGACATTTTTAACCCCACGAGATTGTCTTCTGCTTTCGTGCTTGATGGGTTTGAAAAGCTTTGTCCGCCAAATGGTGAGGGTAAAATTGTGATCTATACGACAACGTTGAGGGGTGTGAGGAAGACCTTTGAGGCTTGTAATGCTGTGAGATCAGCGATTGAGGGGCTTGGGGTTTTGTATTCTGAGAGGGAAATTTCGATGGATAGAGGTTTCAGGGAAGAATTGAAGGAGCTGATGAAGGGTAAAGAGAGCACTGAGTTAATACCTCCAAGGGTGTTCTTTAAAGGGAGGTACATTGGAGGAGCTGAGGACGTGATGAGGATTGTGGAGGAGGGAAATTTTGGGGATTTGCTTCAAGGGTTGCCTAAGATGAAAGCTGGTTCTGTTTGTGAGGGTTGTGGGGGTGTCAGGTTCATGCCTTGTTTTACATGTAATGGGAGCTGCAAGATGGTGAAGGAAGACGTGGAACAGAATGAAGGCAGAGCTGTCGTGGTGCGGTGTACTGAGTGTAATGAAAATGGATTGGTGCTTTGCCCCATTTGCTGCTGAGTGATGCAGGATCTGTGACTCTGAGGACCTAGCTCGGTTAGTCTCTAATGCACTCTCCTTTATTTGCATACATATATCTAAACTTGGTGCTCCTTTGGCAAATTAACCTTGATGAATAAGGATTGATGTTCACTATGGTATAAGATTGTAATTCAATAACTCGGGATATAATTTATTGAGTTACTGCTACCTTTGGTATTTGAATTTTTTGAATACTTACTAACTGGTTATAACAGTGTTGCATAAACTAATTCTGTACAGCCATAAAGAGAAAGCATAGTATAACATTTAGTACCACCAGCAGTGCTAGGCTGTAAGCATTTTTAAATACCATGGTACTTTTTGTGATTACATTGGACTGCTTCTGAAATGGAATTACTCCATGAACAGCTCGAGGCCCAGAGATTGATTGGAATGGTACTTGGAACACCTATGCTGATTTCTGAACTGAAAAAAGAAGTATTTGAATTAAGTTTGAGGGCTACTTTAGTTATTTATACCCTTCTTTTGTCAAGGAGAGACGTGTGTTTCTCAAACTAATAAGTGATAGTTTAGGTATGAAACTCACACTGTCAATAGTTTAGGTATGAAACTCAAAACAAATGGATAGTTTAGGTGTGTTTTTGACACTTATCTCCTTTATTAAAGGACACAACTTTCTTTATAAATCATTTGTACCAAACATTGATATCTCTGTTAGAATCCCTATACTTATTTCTGCGCCAAGGAAAGTGGTATTCCCTCTATTCCATTTTATATGAGATCATTTCCTTTCTAATATAATCCAAAAAGAATTACACACTTTTATGTTTGAAACATTTAGCTATGGAGTTTACTCTCAATGACATGATTTTATAGCCAGAAATTTCATGGCATAATAGATACCACATGATCCAAGGGTCTCTCGTTCCATGCCCAGTCAAATAAGTTCTAATAGAATGAAACAGAGGGAGCATCTGTAATAATTTGAGGGCTATTTCAGCCATTACTATTTGGCAGTAGTCACTTGCCTTTATTAAAGCATTCTTGCTTTCCCTACAGACCCATACAGGTTCTTGTTTGTCCTAAACCAGTTAACTAAAGAATTGTTTAGTTGATTCTTTCTTCTTCTACTTTGTGAATACAAATTACTGGTTTGAGTTTCTTCTTAGGTAATGCAATGGATTACATTATTCAATTGATTATCTGGATCAATAAGCTTGTATGATAATAATGTTGCATTTAGATTTGTATTTTTGACCAACAGAAGCTAACTGACTGATATGATTAATCTCATCAAAACTTGCTTCTTAAATCTCGGTCAGGGTCCAGTTCTATTTATAGTGGGATAAATGGATTATGTACACACCAAGTTGCAAGATGATATTTTACGTGAAGCTCTCAAGGACAGCTTTTGAAAGATTTAGCTCAAGTTGAGTGAAGATTCAGCACTAAACTAAACTGCGGGTAGTTTCTCAGATTCTGAATGAATCAACTGGCCCATAGGTGTTATCTACCTGTGTCATGAGACGCAGTGTAAATTAAAACGTACCAATAATATATCAATGCTAAGTAACTATGATATGATTATGATAAATTTTGCTGCTTTTACCTTACTTACGGATAGCTTCTCAATGGTAACTACAACATTTCTTGTGTTCTTCTGTGGGTGAATTTTGCTGTTTTTTCAGAAATGGTCACTTTTCAACTTGGAAGTTACCAGTAAAACTCCTGAAATAACCACATTTAGAACGAAAAATTTTATTCTGAGCGATGCACAAGTATGATGTGGCAGACAAGAGTTATATGAGGCCCATTTATATTTGGAAAAACTACCTAACTACACATACATCACTACCATATATACTATAATTACCTCTAGTTTAAAACAATTACATATACTACCACTTTTAATATTTATATCACATATTTTAAAAAATTTAATTAGATACACAAATCTCTTAAATATGGTATTGGATAATTATCTTAAATTTAATCTCCTTAATTAATGGTCCACATTAACAACTCAGAATTTTTATCGCATAAATCCGTTCCCCACCCCACTTCCACTTCCACTAACCCTCATTCTTCCTCCATCTTCTCCCTTTTTCTTCCTTCATCCTCTAAATACATATTTGCATGTTCAAATCAGCATTATACATATATGTTTGTTTTTATTATTTTATTATTCTCATGTATCTTGGTTTTGTATCTGAGTTAAAGTTCATAATGTTCTGACATTCAATTTTAAAAAGTTCTACAAATTAGGTTTTATATTTTTTGATTTTGTTGTTTCTCAAATACTTTAATGGCTGGTCATTCTCAAAATCAGATGATTATTGTTAAAGGTACTACACATTAACAATATTATACTAAATCAAGCAACTTCTATTTGTTATTTTCACTCATGAGTTTTTCATTGTAGGGATTGACTCTTCATCCGTTAACATTCAAGCCGAGAATAGATCTAAGTATAGGAACGACTCAACCAAGAGGGAAGAGTTATGCCAAGCTTTACTTAACATAATAAATACACCATTAGATATGCAACAATGTTGGATACACATCAAATGTACATGTATCTAGTTAAGAGTTGATGTATCTAAGTTTAAATTATATGTATTTGTGAGAAAAAATTCAGATGCTAAAAAAAAGGAAGAATTTTGAATTTTTTTACTTTTTTTTGGATTAGTGATAAGACAGATACTCTAACATCGTGAGTTGTTCCTAAATTCAATTGTTTCAATTACATTTCATATTTAGATACACAATTTATGTATATGCTTACAACTTACTATGTATTCAAGATACACGTTTTTGAATATAATGTATGAAATTGATACTTGATACATCAAATTAATACTAGATACATACGAAAGATACATGAAATTAGATCATATAAATAGATACATAAAATTAATAATAGACACATATAGCAAATACACGAAATTAACACTAGATACATCTATTATACATATGAATGTACTTGTACGATACTCATGTATCTAAGTGTTTAGTTTGTAGGATACATCATCTATTGATAATAGATACATCAAATTAATGAATTAATTATTTTAAGAGTAATAAAATGAAATTAATCAAATTACATGACCAAGATATACATGTTTTTGTTTTTTATTAATAATAATATTAATGAATTTATTATTTCAAAGAATAATAAATGAAATTAATTAAACATAAATGCACTCCTTGATTTGTCCTATATTAAGAGATTTGATTAATTTAATTTCCAGAATTAATATATTCTAAAAATCATCAATTACTCCTCTAATTAAGCAAATCAGTTACAATCAATTAATTTAAACAAATAAAATACGTATCTTGATTTTAAATTCGGCAGATACATGTATCTCACAGATTCAAACTCATGTATCTTAAGTATGAAATATGGTAGAAGAAGTGATATTTGAAACTATCGGGAATCTTAGTAATTATGACCTAAACTAGTGGGATTTATGTAGTTTGCCCTTTATATTTTGCCAAGTGGATCCCTTTCAGAAAAAGGGGACACTCCCCTTTCTCTCTCTTCCTTTTAACGTTTTTGCCCTTTCTTACTTCTTTTACTTTTTTTTTTTTCCTTTGGTTTCTTTTCTAAAACACTTGTTCCAAATTATATACTTTCATACTTAAATAACTTTATTCATGAAAAATATGAAATTCAAAAAATTTTGCTTGGCTCATTTTATTTATTACATTTTTATATTGTTTTTCCATCTCATATTAATTATTTATATTATTAAAATAGTTATATAAAATTATTTTTTAATTTACAAAGATATGATTAATTAAAAAATTTCTATTTTATTATAACAATTAATTATTTTTGAAAGTATAAATAAAATTTATAAAGTTACCAAAAAAAATTAAGGTATATATTTTATTTGTGTTTTCTTAAGAAATTTGTAAAAGAAAAAGTAGATCATTAATATAAAAAATAAAGAAGGTATAAATTTAATATGTTCTTTTATTTTTCTCTCAACAATTTCATAATCCAAAAACACTTCAATCCAAATACTCTTCAATAAGTAACTAAAACGGAAAGAACATCAATGATCTTGAAAAACAATTACATAAGTTTTGTCTTTTTGATACTATTGTCATGAAATTCAAAAATGAAAAACATTCATAAACACCAACATAAATACATATTATTTCCGTCAATTTATACCATATTTGTATTCTTAAAAATCAAGATAGGTGAAATTTAATAAATATTTTGCTTATCTACTTTTCTTACATGTTCTTAAAGAAATTATAAATATACATAATATTTTTAATAATTTATTCCTTAAAAGAATTTTTGCAATTTTACAAAATTTATTTATAAAAAAAAAAATTAATTGTTAGGATTAAAAAAACTACTTATATCTTGATTTTATAAACTAAAAAATAAATTTCAAACAACTATTTTAATAGAATAAACAATATAGAATAGAAAAAATAATATTAAAATAATAAACTAAAAACGTATATAATAATTGTAAATTTAAATCAAAATTCAGTACGTAAAAAAAGAAAAGCATAAACTAATTAATTTAGTGGGTTGATTACATGAATTTTCACTAAATTTTTTTTCAATTTCACTATCCTCAATTTTCTTGAGTTCATCCAAAAATAAGTAAATTTAATTTTTTCGACATATTACTTTAATTTCCCCTCAAATAAATAGTAATAGAGATATAAAATATATAATAGATACCGTGTGTGAGTTTCAAATTTTCTTTATTAAAACGAAAAAAAAATTACACTAAGAATTAACAAGCAAAAAGGAAAATGCAAGTAAGAAAGAAAAAGTAAAAGAAAAGATTAAAATTAGAAAGAAAAAGTAGGAAATAAGTACATTATGGGTCCCACAATATACATGTGGCAGCCAAATGTATATTGTGGGATCCATAATGTACTTATTTCCCTACTTTATGTGTGAAAAGATACAGGGCAAAAACGTTAAAAGGAATAGAGAGAGAGGAGTGTCCCCTTTTTCTGAAAGGGATCCACTTGGCAAAATATAAATGGGCCTCATCATATTTGTGGCTCGCCCTGAATAAAAATTTCCCATTTAGAACAATGACAAAATGTAAAAGTGCCGCATTATTTAATTAATTAATTAAATAAAAGAAGAGGTAAAAGGCCCAATTGTAGCTAAGAGATATATTAGGTGTGGAAATGGCTCCTTCCAGTCATAGGGAATAAGAAAGCAACAATATAATGTCCAATGGGTCCTAGCTAGCTGCCTTCACGAATCATGAGTAGGGTATAATCAAAGATTCATAGAGCTACAAGTCAATCCACTAGTCACCTCTTCTTTCAACAATATATTTATTTATTTTCTATAATCCTACCATTACACTAGCTTACACGTACGTAGCACTATATTAGTCTCACTCTAACATATATACTTCTATTCGCTAGGCTTTGATCACTTAATATTTTTGCTTCTCCTGGAATTTCATAATAGTACATACCTATAATTAATTAAAGTAGTAGTTGATGTTGTAGAAAACATTAAAGTGTTAGTTTGTTATGTTAAAATAGTTGATGTTGCGATAAGATTAGAACATTTAAACCAACATATAATAATAATAATAATAATAATAATAAAGAAAAGATAAAAAGGTGCACTCTCAACGTTTGAGAAGGTAACGTTAATTAATGAATAAATGGGACCAATTTGTCAACACAGTGTTATGATTAATGGTAAGAAAATGAAGTTTGGTGATGAAACGAACATAAATTCATTTGATTCAGTGCCTCTTAATGTAATGTTATAATTAGCAGAACCACCGCCACTCTAACCATCATGCACATCAATCAATTCTATCAATAGTTTTATGGTGTATATACCTTGTTATTATAACCTAATTAATTATTTCTTATATATATTCTTGTCGGTGAAACCCTTTAATAGACTTGTGTGTGCTTCCTTATTGAGAGATCAAGTACCTAAAATGATATAGACATTTGTGAAATTAAGAATTAATATAACTATAACAAAGTTGGAGCTGCAATACAATGTTTCATCCTCGTATGAGACCATCAAACAATTAATATATACAGTATACAGTTCTCTATCTAGCTAACAAAAATGTAGCAATCACCACTATTTTAATTACCACCCTACTTGCTTGGTGCAGAGATGGATATGTACCTACTTAGATTTCTAAAGAATTCATAATTTATCTTATATAAAAGATAAAAGAAATTTGTATTGAATAAGCCGATCAAAAAAGAACCAAAGGAAATGAATAAAAGTAGAGGGCTTACTCAAGTTAACTGAGATTGAAGCTTGCTTAATTGATTCATTTTTCAACCTTTAGTATGGTTGGCATCTTTATTTTTATACTACAATCTGGTGGCCGATACCTACCAAAATCTATAACACAATTAAGCAAATGTCAGCAATATTCACTAAAACCACATTTGAAAAAGAAAAAAAAAACTATCTAAAAAAATGTGATCTCATCCCCTGCTTTTATGTTCAACAAATTAAATTATTCTTAGTGCCACTTATTAATTGATAAAAATATATTGACATCTTTTGATGAGCACATGATGCAACTAATACTTTTTCAAGCTGTATACTTTGGAACCCTACATACAAATCAGCTTATTGAAAAATCGTCTTTCTTATTCTACTCCCCCCATTTCTAAATATTTGTCTTTTAACCTCTTAAAAAAACATTTAAGTGAAGAATAATAATTTGACTAAATTATTTTTATTTATTACTCCTATCAATTTAATATTTCTTTCTTTGGCACCACATTAAAATTTCTCCATATTTATGATCAAGAATAAAGGTGGAAACAAACAACGGATTGGATATGAAATATTAAAAAAATGGAGGGAGTATTATTTTTAATTCCAAGACAACAATTGCCATGTTTTCTGATAGTATTGGTCGACGCTGGAACTTTTTGTAGGTGCAAGCAAGGTAATAATCACTAATTGTAATTTTCAAGATATAGTATAATTTTATAAGATCTCACTACTAATTAAAATCATTACGGTCCTCACTAAAGAAAATAAATTAACTATCTATATTTACGCCTCTCTTACGCGATCATCGGAAATTAAAAAGATCAGGTTGGATAGTTTATTGGCATTAGTCATAGACAACATAATGATGAAATAGGAGACAACGTTAATTATTAAGAAAAGATATTTCAGTTGACTATCATATGCATGTCTCATGTCAACATACTCCATTATATTATTCAAGACTCTAATACTATTATTAAAAGAAAAAAGAAAAAAAATTACGTACGTACGTGGTACTCGTATCATTGTATCAATCAAACTAATTACTATTAAGGATACTATATATATAATAACGTCTCAGCTTGAACTTATTTTGGTCTATATGATGGAGAGGAATTAAACTGATAAGTGGCATAATGGATCGGAGGGTGATGGTGCGTAGCTCCAAAATTCAACGTCAACTTGGTGGTCATCATGTGGTTGATGAGATTGGGAGAAGGCATCGTCGTCATCATTTGGTCTGGCGTGACTGTGATGATGAAGAGGAAAACATATGTTGTTGTTTGATGAAATATTGTCATGGCCGTTAAGTTGAGAAGCCACCAGACGATCGAGAGATACCCAATCACTTGGACCAGATGCCGTTGAATCAACAGGCCGGCTAGTTTTGGGTGTCTCACAATGTTGTTGGACGTCCTCCATAATATTAATGTTGTTGGTTGGAGATCGAGAATGATGATTGTGTAGGGCCGGGAGGTGGATGAATGTAGGAGTATTATTATTTATCATGAAGGATGAGTTGGTGTTATTTATTTGCTTATTATCTAAGTGAAGGAGCTGGTTGTTGTTGTTGTTTTCCAAGCTGTCTTGTTGTTTGCATGACGACATGTACATGAGTATTTGATCAAGAACGCCGTCGTTGTAATTTGGTTTCTGAATTGTGGACATGAGTGGTGATGGACTCTCAAGAGCCTTATGATAATTCTTCTTCTTGAAAACACGGCACACCACCCATCCTTCTTCCTGCAGGTTATTAATTGATGATTCATTGACCTGCATATATGCAGTAGGAACAATAAGGTAAAATTATTAAGTAATTGTAGTATTAGCTAATTATATACTAACGTTGAGAGTAGTTTGTTGGGGAATGATGATGTTGTCGTCAAGGCGATACTCATGCATTATCCAATCTGATTTCTGACCATGAGGGGCACGTCCTTTATAAAAGACTAAGGTTTTTCTCATCCCTATTCTCTTACAGTTGCTGTGAATGACTTTATCGCGACCAGTAGCCTTCCAGAATCCGGCTGCAGTAGCACGATTTGTTCGAGTTCCTGTCGGATACTTCTTGTCTTTGTGACTGAACAAGTACCAATCATTTTGTGGTGTTGATCCTATTCTGCACTTTTCTGCATATGATCATATTATTATTATTATAATTAGTACGCGCGTGTTTAAACAAACAAAATGAATATATGGTAATACGTACCTTGAATGTCCCATGGTTCAAGCTTGTTCAGATCAACATCGCGAATAACATCAAGATCAATTTTCTCATAGGCAACCTTTTTCCTCAAGTAATAATGAACAAGTTCTTCCTCCGTTGGATGAAAACGGAATCCGGGAGGCACTTGAGATTCCCCATTTACTGACAGATTCATGTCCTTAGTCACCTTAATTAATTTGAATTAAGGGAAAGGGAATTATATAATTTATTAAAAGGAATAATGGTGAAGAAAATGAGAGGCCGGAGTACTTACTTAAAAAGAAAAGGGAAGAACATCATCATTTAATATGCAGTGGTTAGAGACACAAATTAAATGAAAAGGTTTGCATGATGTCCATTGGTCTACTTTTATGGTGGGGTCTTCTCAACTCTAACATAAAATCAACCACCACTTTCACTATTATTAGAGAAAACAATAAATAATAATCCATTCCATCCCAAAAAATAATACTCCCTAGGTGGAATTCCCCCATAAATTCTTTACATCTATAATTTTTTAATTAGACACTTAAATTACTAGTATTATCTATTCTAATAGAGTACTTGAACATATATATGACAAAATAGTCCTCTTAGACACTATTCCTTGAAATTTAGGATTCTGTTTGCGAACATGCATTATTGAACATTCGGCTTGTTCAGAATGCAGTAGAGATGGCAAAAAATTAGAGTATGGACAGTATAACTTGTTTACTTTGTCTAAATTTATTGATCTTCTATTTATAAGCTCAATTAAATTCAGCTTGATCCATTTTAGCCTATTAAAAAATAGGATTGATATGTACTTCATATTGATCATCATTTTTTTTTATCAGTGTAAATTGAGGTAAGGCGTTCATTTGACATTTGTAGAAAGAACAATAAAATAGTAAGGGGTTTGATAGTATAATTCAAAAGAGTAGGGTCCATAGATGAAGAAACAATGACGTTGGACCTTACAATTTGAAGAAAAGGTCACTCGAAACCACCTCACTCATTTTACTCGTGTAACTAACCCGCGTAGGATTGTTTGGTTGGGAATAAGTTATTCCAAGGTTAATTATTCTGGGATTAATTAGCTATCCTGAGATAACTTATTTCATCATGTATATGGGATAACTTATATCATCACTATGATATAAATGGTGAGATAAGTTATCCCAAACATGACAACCAAACAAGATATAAAAATTTTATTCCATCACTATTTATTTTTATCTCTCACACCAAACGACCACAGAAAGAGGGTATCGGTTCGGAGCCATTGCACTTTCACTCCCAAGAAATTAGCCATCACACATTAGACTAAAATTAACACTGCATCATCATTTCATCTGTCACTTAATAATTGGGATAAAACTTGTCAAATTTTAAACTCTCCAACAACTTCAAATATATAATGTTTGAACCTAATCTAACTTCACACATGATGTTTCAAGTTTCAAATAGCACATGACACAAAAATTACTCCGTCTTCACTTTCACTTTTACGTGAAAATTTTAACTATCATTCAAGAGTATTAAATCAATTATTGAAGAGGTACATCTATTCTATCATTCAAGAGTATTGAATTAAGACAGACTAAAACGAATGTATTAGCCAAGTGGAATGTTTAATTCTAACATATTAGCTAAAAATTGAAGGTTGTTACGTATCTTGTCCTTCTCACAATTCCAACCACTTCATTATTCTAATGTCTTATACATAACTCTATAAAATACTATAGTAGTGTTAAATTTGTAACTTTCATAAAGATGTAATCATTTTATTCGTCTTTCTTCTCCTAGCCCTTTAGTATTATGTCCACCAGCAACGATGACATTGTGACACACGCATTTATTTGTTATTCACTTTGAGTCCAATATATTTCTCTGTCCTATACAAATTATAAATAACAAGGATATAGTTTTATTTATTTTGTTTCTTAAGAAATTTTCTTGAAATTTGTTTATACTTTAAAAATAATTAAATGTAAAAGTAAAATGAGAAATTTTTTATCAATTTTATCTTAAATTTGTAATTTGACAATTATATATCTGGAATAATTATTTTAGTAATATGTGTTGGATAAATGGACAATTAATATGAAACGGACGGATTGAAAACATGTATTCATAAATCAACTGAATTTTTTGTCATTTAAGTCAACATGCAATAGGATATTTTCTTAAAAGTAGAAAAGTCCTCTTTAAATTTTAAGACAACAAATCACATGAAAACACCCAGCTTAAAATTTGGTGGATTATCAGTCACTGGAAAGTTTTAAAATTGGGTCAGGCCGAAGTCGGTCTTTTTTAAATTGAGTATATATTTTATTAGGTTTTTTCTTAAAATGTTAAAATATAAGGTGAAAAACTATCATATACATCGGAAGGTTGGATATTTTTCAATAATTGTGATTTTCTTTTATTATATCTAATGAAAGATTTGTACATTTTCTGTTAAAAATAGGTATACTTATGTGATTATGATGATTTAAAAAAAATCATAATCATGTGACCGTTCACGAAATTTAGGCATGAAAACACTCACCTTAACTCCTGTGAATGAATATAATATTTCCTAAAATCATTACCCATGAGAAAACACGAAGCCTCTAAAGTCTAAAGCAGTTAACTTACATAACTAGCGCAAAATTCTTAAATTTTCACCTAATTAACTACATTCAACTAAACATATCATATTCGATCAAGTAAAAACAATGCCTTTTTTGAAATATTTTTACTAAAACATTATGCTCGTTGAAACGAATAACATGTTTCTCGATAATCCTATACATATATAAATTGAAACCAAATGTTTTTTTTTCCAATAGAGACCTAATTCATAATTTGTATAGAGGTGATTTTTTATCTCAAAGTGAATTGGATTTACTGATTATTAGCTCAAGACTCTGAAATATAAATATACTAAAGTTATGCATTCTACCCAATTGAGGTTCCAGTTTTCAATCACAACACGTCAAAATTAAAGAAAGAATTTCACATGTTCTAAATTAATCTCGAGTGTAGACAATTAATTAATACTTTTGGTAAAATACAATTAATAACAAAAATGTGTGAAGTTATAGTAACTATATATATATATATATATATATATATATATATATATATATGTTGTACACAGAAATGTATTTATAAAACGTTAACCAATTAGAGAGAGGGATAAATAAAAGAAGAATATCAATAGTGATGTCCCAAAAATGAAATAATATATAGTGATGTCTCAAAAATGAAATAACATATAGATGGATAATATATTAAAAATAACTTTGAATCTCATAAATTTAAATATGCAGAGTTATTATTTCAATTATAAAATGAGAATGTTGGAAATTGAAACTCACTAATATAATTACGGATTCGGTTCCTCTCCATTTCTCTTCTCTCCATTTTTCCCAAGCTCTAGCTTGGATTGGAGACATATGTCATAGTTTAGAATTAATGGTTGAGATTTAATTAATTAAGCAAAGTCCTAACCATAGTTATTTAATTTCATATATTTTCTTTTTAAATATTTTTGCAATCCAACAATTCTAGATTTACAATATATTTTTCCTAAATATAATTAAAAGAATTTCTTTTCTTAATTATTTGAATATTTTTTTGCTGATATTTTACTTTTTTTTCCCTAACGTTTTCAATTTCTCAAATAATATTTGCCAAATAAAAAAATTAAAAATTGTGACCTGACGTTTTTTTTCTTTTAAGAGTAAAATAAATTTTGTCACTCAACTTTAAATTCTTTCTTTTTTCGTAAATGGAGTCCATATTGCTCTATAGACACTGTAGTTTTTAATACTCTATAAGAATATTAAAAACTTTTAACTGGATTATAATTTTTTTCAAAAAAAGTAAAAATACTTAGTAAAAGTTTTAAATATATTTATGGAAAATATAATGGATTGAAAAAATATTTAAGAAGCAAATATATGGAATTAAATAACTATGTTAAGACTTTGCTTTAATCACTTAGATCTCAACCATTAATTCTAAACTATGACATGTGTCTCCAATCCAAGCTAGAACTTGGGAAAAATGGAGAGGTGTCGGATCCTATAATTACCAAGCTGGTTGTACTCAGAGGAAGATCGAGGATTCGGAGGCTAGGGGTGCCATATCATCTAAATGATAAACGGGTCGGTTCCTTCATTTTAGGTTATGATTCGGGTTATTTAGTTTTTTCGATTTCTATAAATCCATTGATCAAATATACATATTTAGTAATGTTTTTTTTTCTTTTAAATATTCTAATATTAAAGATATATACTTAAATAGTTTTTTTTTGATATTTTTTAGGAATAAGAGACCTTATTCTCTATAACTTTGAGAAAACAAGAGATTTTTCACCTTAAAAATTCAAATTTGTATACATCATCTAATATCATATAGTTGAGAAAAAAATTAAAAATTATAGCTTCAATCCCATTATCTTCACTTAGCTAGTGTGACGTTAAAGATTGAAAGAACCTTTAAATTCAAAAGCTTTAACATGATTATATCCATCATTTTAAAAGTTTTTTTAAAAAAAATACTATTTAAATATATTTTTATTAATATTTCATGTGACGTTCAAAATTTAATAGTAATCTGAAATTAATATAGAATATCACACAACATTCGTATCAATTAAAGTTAAGTAAATAAGTAAAGAATAGCAAATAAAGGAACTAATTGAGGGGGGCGAGAAACTGAAGCAACGACAAAAAAAAGAGAGAAAAAAAAGAGGAAGAGCTAAAAGCCGATTCGAACCCTCGACACTCACTTGAAAAGATACGCCCTTTGCGCACCATTCAACGTATTGGTCACTGGGTGGCAAATCTACTATATATTCAACTTTTCATACTTATACACATATATATATATACAAAGTTTTAACTGAGGCCACTGGGTGCCGCGGCACCCCACCATAAGGCTAGATCCATCCCTGGTTGTACCGCTTCTTTTAACAAACTAAAAAGAAAAATAAAATATATTAATTACAATTTTGTTTTATTTTTTTTAATCAAAATCCATTCATGACTGCAGACTCCAGACTCCAGTGATGATAGATACAACAATTGACACCCTTTCATGAGAATTATGCGTCCGCCACGGGATAGAAGTTAAAAAGGGATATAACCAGATGGAGGGGGACATATATATAAGCCTAACCTCCTTTAAAATGTTAGGACAATTAATTAGATGACTCGTCCTATAATGTTTCATGATCAAAAGATGTTAGTACAAGAAGAAGCATATAGAAAAGGTGTTACAAGAACATATTAATTACAATTAACATGGGTTTAAAACAGTTTAACTGCCCAGCCATTTGCTGGTTTAAAGTTGTTGTCATTTGAATTGATGTTTTACCTCACTTTTCTCTTCTATCTGTTTTGACTCTCTCATGAGTACTGTATCCCATCATCAACAATCCTTTTTTTCCTACCACCATGTTCAACTTGTTTTGTTCCTTTTTCCCAAGTCCCAAGTATTTATTTATTATATATATATATTTTACCTTCCAGAGAGCTCATTTTTAAAGGAGCCAATTAAAATTAATCCATGACAATATGACTCACTCAACCCTTTTTTTTTTTTTTTTGGTAAATACTCAACCCATTTAAGTGTGCGTGGATGGGGCCTATTTAGCTACTTAACTCATACTAGTTAACCTGCTCAATTCAACTCATTTTAAGTTGAAATATGTTTTTCTTTTTTAAATAATTATTTTGTTTGATATGTTCCCTCGTATGACGTTTTGATTTTCTTAATTTGAGGAAGAAAAATTGAAAGAGTGTCATACATAAAGATTAGAGAAAGGTGAAGAATATTTTTTGGAGAGAGAGCGAGTGTGATGATTAGAGTAGAGAGCTAGTGTTTGTGTTGAACCATGATGATTTGTAAGTGGATGGATGATGAATAAGCTAAGGCAACACAACGCACATTACACACAATATATACTAATAGTATATAAATAAATTCCGTTATGATCAAGTAGTGAGTCTTAGTCCTAATTATGATGTTCATTATTCCTCAATTCCTTTCTTTAATGATGAGGCCCGGCCTTAATAAATTGACGACGCAACTACTTACCTCTTAATCTCATGAATTCACTATTAAATAATAACTACTTAGTGGCCGGTAGTTGTAGTTGGTTAGTTGGAGTTGGACTTAATTCTATATATGCATTACATTATTCACCCATGCTATACTTACTAATTTTTAACTTACAACTTGATGACGTCCCTAATTCGTAAACCAAAATTTTCTCCTTTACATAATTACGATGTGATATATATATATATATATATATATATATATATATATATATATATATGACGACAACATTATTCATGTACACAAAAGAAAAAGGGAAAAAGTACTCCCATGAGGAAATTAACTTAGTAATGTTTTTGAATTTGCTTTACAAGCAACATATATAATATATTAGAGTAGTATTTTAATATCAATAATTGCCAAGGAACTTCTATTTGGCAACTTATTATGTTCAGATAGATGAGTTGCAACACCAATTTAATGTTACGTTTGTCCTACACTTGTTACTTCTATTTCACGTTATAGCTTTACGTACATGATTTCCTCTTTTCTTTCTAGTGTCCGTTTATCCCCCTTTCTAATTTTCTTTCTTCTTCTGTGAATTAGATAGCCAAAGAAGCATTGGTCTGTGTAATACTGTAATTTTAACCTCAATCAGATATCAACTGACATTTTCCTACTTTATGTTATTTTACTACATCTAACATCAGAATGATCGATATTTATTCCAAAGAAAGGATAATTAGTAAAAAGAACATGTAATAAAATGTACGTATGTGTACCAAATCACCTTTTATTATTACCGTTTTATTATCAGACTGCTTTAATTTCTTGTTGATTTGCATCTTAGTATATATTTAAAAGGTGCTTTAGAGAGAAAAGTTTGCAATTATTAGTGAATGAACATGATAATTGTGATTTTACATCTCTAGGGACCAATTGCTGAAATGAGAGAAGATGCTCTTTCAAAGTTAGATTGTTGCTTTGTTAAAGAAAGGTATCCATCTTATCTTAATTAATTAAACGTTTACCTCTTCACATAAAATACTAAAAGTGATTTCAACAGTAAAGTTTGGTTAGAAACCCCACATTGGAGTCCACTATATAATATGTATAAATTATAGGAACCACATATTATAAGTACTAAATAATATTCTATCCCTTCTAGTTTTCTATTTACCAAAAATCCCTTAAAAATGATGTTTGTGGGATACATAGCGTTGTGCACGGGATACATTAGGTTTGATACATTCTACATAGCGGGATACATAGTGTTATGCATGAGATACATGCGAGATACATAGCGTTGTGCACGAGATACATAGCGTTTGATACATTCCACATAGCGGGATACATATCGTTATGCACGGGATACATGAGGGATACACAGGTAAATAAGGGATTTTTGAAAATTTTGAAATAAGTAGAGATAAATGGATATTAAGGTAAGTAAAGGAGTGTAGTTAAGTAATTTGTCCTAATATATATGGTGTTAATATTGGCCCAATATGAATGAAGTTCGCCAAATACTTGTGGGCCTGCTGTCTTTATATTAGGTTATGGGCTATAGCAAATAAAAAATGGGCCCATGGACATCCAAATGAGAAGAGAGTCAAAAACAGGCTGTCATTTCCCATTTCATCCCTTCACGTCTTAATTCAACTTAACGTGTGAACCATATATGTTAATGATCATCAAATCTCTTGCTAGATATGTCTAAATTTTGAATTGGAGAATTATTAACTAGGTCCTTTTCTCAAAACAATTATATTATGTCTACATAAGCATATTACAACTCATTTAATATTGAAAAGATTTTGTAGTTGTAGGGCCGCCAAACCTCCTTAGTCAACAAATTATATTGTATAATATAAGATCAATTCTTGTTGAAAATCCTAAAAGCCTTCCATATGCATGTATAATTAGATTATTTTAGGCTCTTTTTCTTTTTTTAATACATAACATATTTTCTCATAATTTGGGTTCGCGCGGAAATGCGTACTTTCCGTCATTTGCCACTTTAACTTTAACAAATTAGAAAAAGAAGAGTTTGTCCGGTCCCATTTTCATTTCCCTTTGTCTGTCTAAACTCTAACTAAAGAGAAAAAGTGAAAGGCAAATAATCTAATAGGGATTTGACTGAAAACATGGAGATAATGCACTATGGCCCCCATTAATTAATCTGTAAGCATAACGCATGCACTTACTATTCATACACAAACACATGATTTGTTTCTTCTTTATCTAGGATCAAGAAAAGCGAGTTCCACCGACGACATATGCAAGACCATCCATCTATATATGTTCTATTATCAACATTAATTATAAGTAGTTAAGAAATGGGGAATTGCTTGTTTGGAGGAAATGAAGAGATGATGGTGAAAGTAGTAACATCCACGGGTGGAATCATGGAATTCGTTGCTCCCGTTACAGTTGAATTCATTGCAGAAGAATTTCCGGGGCATGGAATATTTAGAAGCCATGATCTTTTCTGGAAGCCACTGCCAGCAGCACAAGTACTATTAGCAGGAGACTCATATTATCTACTGCCGCTCAACAAAGAAGAGAGCAGTAATATAGAAATAGGACATGTAAGATCAAGCAGCGTTCCTCAAATTCAAAATCTAGTGGTTGCACCCTATAGAATGTCTTTCGATAGCAAAGGAAGGTCACAAGCATTGTATCGCTACAACAACATTCAGAAGAAGAAGGGGAGCCATTTTTGGAAAGTGAAATTGGTCATAACTCCCAAACAACTTTTGGAGATTTTGTCACAAGAGACTACAACACAAGAGTTGATTGAGAATGTCAGAACTGTTGCTAAATGCGGCAAAACTGGATTTTCCGATACCTGGAGTCTTTCTAGTAGTAGAAACACCACTTCTCATGCTTTATTTTCCTTAGAGTAAGACCTAGAATTCATCTTTTGTACCTAATATTTGTGTTCTACTCTCTGTAACATCAATCAATATGCATATATTATATATCAAGCCATGTTTCATCATTTGTAACTTATTCAATATTTTCAGGGAGCTGCTTTTGTTTTAGTCATCTATATATGCTTTTTAATTGTTCCTTCCGATTAAAAAAATAAATAAACTTTAGTCAATCAGTTTAGTGCTCATCACAATTTGGGAGGTATAGTCAAAATTTCTATACCACTGGCTTGGGCATCATAGCACTTGTTCTTCCATCAGACCCCGTCGTCCTTAACATCTATAGGTAGATTGTTGCGACAATCCAAAGTTTTAAAATTATAGCACATAATAGAGATTATTCGATATATATGCATGCTTTTTGAGGTCTCTATTTATTTCTAATTAAAAAAATCTGGACTTTATATTTGTGGATGTACATGAACCTCCACGACTTATATTTAATAATAAAATTCTGAGACTTGTATACATTGTCATAGCTACTATAGTGCATAAAAAAGGTTAAGAAAACGCTAGTTGTAGGATATGAGACGGACTTTTTACAAGCATATTGGTGAACGACAACAAAACTGATAAAATTTTGCTTCTTTTTTAAAAAAAAATTCCATATACAGGAAGGCTAAGTTAGTAGTTGGTCCGAACAAAGTTGGATGTTAAATAAAAGAGTTAAAATTGAGCAATAACTTGGATCTAAAAGAAAAGAATATGTAAACAATTTTTTAAGAGAAAGCAAGACTTGGTCCTTGGCACTTGGCTGTACGTTTCATCAAGTTTACTTTGTCAACTTGCAGGTTTCATCATCTTTAGCAAGTTCCACCGCCCATCATGTCACTACCCCCAAGTCAACACATTCCCTCATTCCATATACTCTATAATTAATCTTTTCTGCAACGTAACTTGTGTTTAAAATCACTATCGGATGATGTCCACTTAAACTTAGCTCTATTAGAGAAAGGATGGTGTATTACTAGCTAGGTCTTATCTTTTAATTTTGGTGAAGTAAACATTATTTCCATAGTTTTTATATACTAGAATAAATGCGAAAACATTACTACTAGTAGTTTTGTCTAACCAAATAAAGGTATGCATGTACTTTTGTGTTAAAATGGTAATTGGGCCTGTGGGCTACAAAGCAATGAGTAGACTTTTGAAGCTCCCTAAAACCCAAATTAGAAGTTGGCTCAAGTCAATCACAAAAGACTAGTGCAATAAAAATATTTTTTATTAGCGATAATAAATATATATATTAATAAAGAATGCTAAAACTTTTATCGGCATTAGATAATTAAACAAACGGGTTATTATATAAATGTGGCTTACCAAAAACTAAACTTTATCTGAAAACATGCATGTGGCTTGACTAATAATGACAACTATATGGGTGTGTTTGGTATGAAGGAAAACATTTTTCGGAAAATATTTTCCAATTTTCTCATGTTTGGTTGGATTAAATGTTTTGGAAAAGTTTTCCAAATCAACTCATTTTCCTCAAATTCAAGGAAAATGACTTCCCTTCAAAAATCAAGGAAAACATTTTCCAAAACTTTCCACCAATTTCAAATTACAACTTTTTTGTTGAAAAAATTAAAAAAAAAATTGTTGAAAAAATAACTTTAAAGCTTATTTTTTAAAAATATTTTTCAACTTCAATTTTTTTATCCCACCCTCACCCGACCCACCCTCCTCCCTCCAGCCCCCTACCACCCCACACCCCCACCCCTAAAAAAAATAAATTAAAGTTTGATTTTAGAAAATATTTCCAATTTCAAAATTATATTTTCACCCACCCCACCTTCGATCACCCCCAACCACCAGCCCCACACTCCCCCCCCCCCCCCATCCGCCCAAAAAAAATAATTAAAAGTTTGTTTTAAAAAATATTTTCAATTTCAAAAATTCATTTTTTCACCCCTACCTTCGACCCCCACCCAATCATCCCCTACCAACCCCCGCCCCCTGCCCCCCCCCCCCCCCCCAAAAAAAAATAATTTAAGTTTATTTTTTTAAAAATATTTTCAATTTCAAAATTTCATTTTTCCACCCCTACCCTCGACCCCCCACCCACCCACCCCCTACCAACCCCCCCCCCCCCCCCCCCCAAAAAAAATAATTTAAGTTTATTTTTAAAAAATATTTTCAATTTCAAAATTTCATTTTTTCACCCCTACCCTCGACCCCCCACCCACCCACCCCCTACCAGCCCCCCGCCAAAAAAAATAATTTAAGTTTGTTTTTAAAAAAATATTTTCAATTTCAAAAATTTCATTTTATCACTCCTACCCTTGACCCCCCACGCACCCACCCCTACCAGCCCCCTCCCCCCCCAAAAAAAATAATAATTTAAGTTTGCTTTTAAAAAATATTTTCAATTTCAAAAATTTCATTTTTTCACCCCTACCCTCGACCCCCCACCCACCCACCCCCTACCAGCCCCCCCCCCCAAAAAAAAAATTAAGTTTGTTTTTAAAAAATATTTTCAATTTTAAAATTTCATTTTTTCACTCCTACCCTCGACCCCTCACCCAAAAAAGATAATTTAAGTTTGTTTTTAAAAAATATTTTCAGCTTCAAAAATTTATTTTTTCAGCCCAATCCTCGACCCCCCCACCCCCCAAAAAAAAATTTAAGTTTGTTTTAAAAAAATATTTTCAACTTCAAAATTTCAATTTTTCACCCCTACCCTCGATCCCCCCCCCCTCACCCACCGCCTACCTCCCCCCACTCCCCAAAAAAAATTTAAATTTGTTTTTAAAAAATATTTTCAATTTCAAAAATTATTTTCTACTCTAGTAAAAGTAAAAGATATTTCCCAAAAATATTTTTTCATTCATAAATCAAACACTAAAAAAAAAAAATTCGGAAAATATTTTTTACTCACCAACCAAACATGAGAAAAGAAGTAAAAATCAACTTGTTTTCCGGGGAAAACATTTTCCTTCATACCAAACACACCCTATATGTAGCCTTTTTTGTTAGTTTGTTTGGTTTTCTCAACGTAACTTGTGTAGATAGCGAAGAAGGAAAAAGTTAAAAAGAAAAATAGGGCAATTCTATTTCAACCATATGCTACAATTGATAACTATTGGAGTGTTTTATTCTCCTTTCTCTTCTTCAACTTGGTTAAGTGGAAACCAGAAAAAAAAAATATTGACCAAGCTGACTCCATAATAGTAGTATAGTACAGACAGGGGTGGAGGGTAGGTGTTTAATAGTCAAAACATTGAATTTATAAGTGAAATTATGAAACATTCCAATATTGTTCCAAAGGGTATATTTTAAATTCCATTTATGATATTTTAATTTGTCTTTGAGGTGGTTTTCTTAAATCGGATATCCCCGAAGGGACAGTAGTTGAATGGAGTCAGTGCATGTGTTTTAGGTAGTTGCTATTTACCACTTTCTCCATCCACATTAGCTTTTCTCTAATGAATGAAATCACAAATGCCTTATGAATATTCTACAAGCATTAGCCTTTTGGTCCTAGTTGTTTGCAAACATCAAAACTAGGGTCAACCTTTTTTAAACAAAAATAATAGTAATTTACAAGTTTAGCACATGCATTCATGTTCACATTATACAATCTTCGTTGCTTTATGGTAAGTAAATGTGAACCCTTCTTTCTGCTGATAATTACTGATTCATTTCTCTACCACATCAAAAGCTAATAATCCCTTTAACATAAAGAATTTAGTCCACGCTTCTCTATCTCCAACAATTGGTCGATACATGTTTAATTAAACTTCTCATATACTAGCCACATACTATTATTATTAAAAAAATCATATCATAGCGTAGATTTTATTTTTGAGTAAAAAAGTGATTTAATAATTTATAACTTTCTTTTCTAAGTACTCTAGAGCCCATGAAGAAAAAATAAAATAAAATCCACCTCTAACTAATAATTTTATTTGACATATATAATCATTTTTTTAAGGTCATCGCCAATTAATTTTTCTAATGTAAAATTACTTTATAAACTACTTGATTGCGTAATATTTTTTCCTATGTCTGCATAAAATTAATGCCACTTTAAAACATATTAAAATAGAAGCAGAGTAAAAAATGATAAAAAGGAGTCACGGGCGATGGGATTTAATTTAAAAATACTAGTAATAAATATGGTGAGCACATGAAGCAACAGCCAGGTCAAGTCAACGTCTGCTTTTGGCCTAAGGGCCTGTTTGGCTTATGACTTATAAGCCAATAGTCATATGCTAAGATTTTTAATTTATGGTTTTTTGGCTTATTTTTGTTATTTTGATTTTAAAATAAGTGTTTATAAGCCATTTTTAACTTTACTCAAACACTTCAAAATTACTTAAAAGTTATTTCGACTTAAAAACACCTAAAATAAGTCAATTCAAACGCACGGACACTTACACATGGAGGAGATTATGTGCGTAGGAATGAAAGGCATTGGATGTAAAAGATAACGACGCACTTAATTAAATAATTCATTTTAAATGTGTCACTGCTCATCAAATTTTTAAATGTTGATCTTCTATTGATTTATTTATTTATTTTTAAAAAAGTGTTGTGGGACTTTTCGATGGTTTTGTTGTTTAACGACTTTGCCTCGTAGCAAACTCTATATATTATCATCGTTATTAAAATAATAATAATTTGGAGTTTAAATTACACTTATTAAGTTTTGTGTTCTTGGGGATTAAGATTTGATAACATTAGAAGAATAACAAAATAAAACTTATTTAGGCTTGTTAACAAACAGGAGATTTCAAATAATTCGTGTTGGTCAGTTAATTTTTTAAATAAGTTAATACCAGATAATTGTTTCATGTTTCAATCTCAAATTAGATACGGCTATTGTTCAGGAAATTTTTGCAAATACTCACTATAATAAATTTAATTATGCTCCATAGCTTTAGTTTGCATATTTACGGATTGTAGCTACAGTTTAAGTTGTCTCGTTTGTATAATTCGCTGGTGAGTTTATATAATTTCACGGTACATTTGTATAATTGAGCTATTTTTGTATAAACTCGAAATAACAAATTTATACAAATATATACAAACATTTGAACTTTAAACATTTATACAAATTATATTATGCAAAATTACATTTACAAAAGTTATACAAATTCTAAATATACAAACTCGAAACCCCAAGTCTATTACCACTGAATATTGGTCTCGAGTAATAATTATTTAAAACTATAACTATATTTCCTTAAAAAGTGTTTTCCCTTTTCTTTTCTTTCTTTTTATTGTTATTGTTTTCCTTCCCTACATTTTTTTTTTTAAAAAAAAATGTTATGCTCCAACATCTATTTAATTACAAGTTGGGGATGAGAGTGACATATAAATCCCATGACCTGTTGAATTAGGTGTATCACACAGTGTCTTTGAAAAAGGTAATTTGAGATTATCTTCAAACACGTACAATGATATTTTACCGTTCCAGAAACAATAATAGTAGTATCAGTATGCTTGGCGCATTTTTCATTAACTTATTAATTGTCAAGATCTATAGTCTAATGATATTTACGGACTATTAGCTAAATAGTACAAAATAATACTCAATAATAACCAAATATCTAACTATTAGTTTTTTTAATTAAGTAAAATATTGGGATATGACATACTCTTATATTACAAAAACATTTACGGACATACATTAAAAATTACTTTTTTTACTTTGTCCTTTGGATTAGTTTTGAGCTATTCTTCTAAAAGAGGTAAAGTAGTTAAGAAATTCATCAAATGGAGGATAAATATCAAAAAAAGAAAAAAATCTCAATTTTGAATAATTTAACTTATAATTATTTTTTTAATATTTTACTTAATATGGAATATTGGGAATAATATTACTATTTGATATCCCTTTTATTTGCAGTGACAAGTGTAATATATTTTATATAAAAAACACGTCATAAAGAGAGGGATGAGAATGAATTGAATTTATGGATATGTAGATGGGTTGCTATTAATTAGTTTGACCACAAGGTTTTGTTGTAACACTATAAATAATGCCTTTTGTAGAAATTGACTAGGAAAGAAAGCCCCCAAAATTGAAGACATGGCTTCCAACAGCAAGGTCATCACTTGCAGAGGTGAGTTTTGTGGAGTAATAAATTTCTTCTTCTTCTTCTGTAGAAATTAACAAATTATTATTGTTGCAGCTGCTGTAGCGTATGGTCCGGGGCAGCCCTTGGTGGTAGAACAAGTGCAGGTCGATCCACCTCAGAAAATGGAGGTCCGAATTAAGATCCTCTTTACTTCCATCTGCCATACGGATCTCAGTGCTTGGAAAGGCGAGGTATATATATAAATCAAGTTTTGATTATTGTGATTGATGAATGATCTAATTTAATTTAATTTGTTGGTAAAGAGCGAAGCTCAACGAGCTTATCCTCGAATTCTGGGACATGAAGCTTCGGGGTAAGTTGAACAATACTACTACTAGTGTCTAGTATATATATTATTGTTTTGTTTTACAATTGTTAAGAAACATATACAGAGTGGTGGAGAGCGTGGGAGAAGGTGTGATTGACATGAAAGAGGGAGATCACGTAGTACCGATTTTCAATGGAGAATGCGGAGACTGCATTTATTGCAAATCATCAAAGAAAACCAACTTGTGTGGCAAGTTCCGCGTCAATCCCTTCAAAAGTGTGATGAACAGTGACGGAAAGGTCAGGTTCAGGAACAAGGATGGGATACCCATTTATCATTTTCTTAATACTTCAACATTTAGCGACTATACTGTTGTTGATTCTGCTTGCTTAGTCAAAATTGACCCTCATGCCCCACTTGACAAGATGACCTTGCTTAGCTGCGGCGTATCCACTGGTAATTAATTCTCTTTTCTTATGAGTATTTTTATAACCCAAATATAATCTCTCTCACATTTTTTAGTAAGGGTTATTCATATCTATTAGTATCTTTTATATATGTGCATTAGTTATTCTATTTTCTATTCTACATAAATTGATATTTGAACTTTGCACGCCCTTAAAATTAACATGAATTTAACATAATATACATATTAATTGATGTTTAATTTTAATTTTTTTAAAAGTAAAAGTATATGTTTTTATCTTGATATGTTAAACTAACGAGTAAGAATGAAAATATATTTTTATTGCAAATTAAAACAACTAGTAGTATGAGTATAATTTTTTATTTACGTAAGATTGTAAATAATAACAAAAAAACATATTTAATGCTATTATACAAAAACAAGTAAAAAGCTACATGATGAAATTAACATAATATTAATTGCTATTTAAGAGTATTTGGGCCTACTTTTGTGGCTGCTACTTGTTTCATTACAAGGCAAGTAGGGTATAGAAATTATTAAATGGGATATATCCATATAATTGATGCAGGTCTAGGGGCTGCGTGGAACACGGCTGACGTTCAAACAGGGGAAACGGTGGCAGTCTTTGGATTAGGAGCTGTTGGTTTGGCCGTAAGTTCCTAATACTCATTAATAATGTCAAAATTAAAATTATTATTTAAATAGGTTTGAAGTCACATTAATTTTAATTTAATTAAATTATTATTTAAATAGGTTTGAAGTCACATTAATTTTAATTTAATTAATAACTGCGCCTAAAGGCGTTGATGTTGTCTCCATCAATTAATTAAATACCCTCACATGGTAGCTAGGACACCGCGAGGTAGGTGTATTGACAAATCTTGTTTCTCCTTTCCCCTTACCACAAGATACATAACCAAGGCTGGCAAGGGACAGGGACTGGGGGACGGGACGAAGGGGGACGGTTCTGGGGGGATTTTGGGGGGACCGGGATTGGGGGAACCGGGATTGGGGGGACAAAAATAAGTCCCATCCCGTCCCACTATATATACGGGATGGGACGGTTTTTGGGGGGACGGGACGGGACAGGACGGGGGATTTTTTATTTTTTATATACTTATTTATTTGTATTGAAATTATATTTATTGAATAACATTTTTAGTTTATTTGATTTTTTTTCAATAACATTTTTAGCTAATAAATAATGCTTAAGTTTTCAAATTTCAAAATTCAAATTTCAATTTCAAACTTCAAATTTCAAATTTCAAATTTCAAATTTCAAATTTCAAATTCAACTTTCAAATTTCAAATTTCAAATTCAACTTTCAAATTTCAAACTTCAATTTTCAATTTTCAATTTTCAATTTTGAAATTACAAATTTGAGAAGTTCAAATTTGTCTTTTAAATATTTTAAAGTAATTTAAACTTGAAATTTTGATTTTGAAGAAAAGGCCCCAAAAAAGGACGTTATGTGCAATACTTTGAATTTTCCTTCTTTTTTTTTTTTTTTTTAATAATCTAGGTGTTAGTTGATGTATTAAAGTTCCATTTTTTAACATTTGTTCCTTATTATAAAATTTTGTAATAGCTAGTTCTCTTTTTATTATGTTCAACTATTTTCAAACAAATTAGTATATATGTAAATATGTATGAATATATTAAAATTAAAATGCAAGACAATAGTTATATAAAAAAGACTTAATAAAGCCTTCAAATTTATTCAATAAAATCTAATTGCAACTTAGAACTTAGAACTTAGAAGTTACAATTTACAAATATTAGTGGAGTAACTAATCTACGCAGCCACCTTCTAGGAAGCGTTCTGTTTCAATAAGTTCTCATATGTAAAACTAATATTTGTTACAAATATTAGATGAGTAACTAATTTACGCAGCCACCTTCTAGGAAGGGTTCTGTTTCAATTAGTTCTCTGATGTAATCTAATATTTGTATTTTCCTTTAAAATTCAATTCTAATTGTCGCATCATATCGACGGTAACATCCTCCGGTGTTGGCAAACTTGCTAGAAACTCTTGTGACTCTAATTCATCATCATTAGATCCAAGTACCACATTAATCCAAGCTTCTTGTTTGGAACTTAACTTTGGCAAATTATCATTTCTCCTTTTGGCATTGACCCAATCTCTAAATAAAACTGATATTTCCAAACTGTCTTCCGCCAATGAATGTTTATGATCGTCAAGTTGAAACCTTGCCGCACTAAAAGCAGCCTCTGATGCAACTGATGAAGCTTGAATAGCTAGAACATCACGAACCATTTTGCTTAAAATTGGAAATGCAACGCTCCGCCTCCTCCACCATGCTAATAAATCTTCATTGCCATCTTCGTCTTCCACTGTTTTTAAAGATTGATTAAGATATTCTTCAAAATCATCACGGTTAGTAGAATTAAGACCAAGAAAATCTCGCATATAACTTGAAATTCGAGCTTTACTCTGAAGATTAGAAGTTTGACCAACTTCTTGAATATTTCCTGTAGTTCTATATTTTTCATACAAAACTTTTGCTTCTACTTTTATGCTACACTTACACATTTGACTAGTTGGATTTATTTCCGGTGAAATTTCTAAGGTATCATAAAAAGTGTCAACAAGTCCCTGCACACCTTGTAATTTATAGTCAGGATGAAGTAAAGTAGCAGTTAAAAAAATTTGAGGAATAGGAAAAAAATATTTTTAAAATTTTTCAATCATACCTTCAATTGCAACTCTAAATTTTTCAATATTTTTGCATTTAGAAAATTGAATTGAAATAGCACAAATATTTATTAATACTGATGAAATAGTAGGATAATAAATTCCAGAAAACATGGTTGTTGCATCATAAAAAAGTCTTAAAAATTCTAATAGTTCATTACTTTCTTCCCAATCTTCTTCATAAATTCTGTCTAATGGGTCAGCATTATGAGCATTAAACACCATTTGTATGGGTCCTCTATATTCGTAAGCAACTGAAAGCATTTTGTAAAAAGAATTCCACCTTGTTTTAATATGTCTTGGAATTTTTCTTGGTGGCAAATCACATAGTACACAACGCTCATTAAATTCCCTAATTCTAGCAACTCTATTAGCATAAAAAATCCAGGCAACAGCATATTCAATTTTCATACAACCACATTCAAATAATGAAATACCATCTTATACAACTAAATTTAATACATGTGCAACACATCTAACATGAAAAGAATTATCATCAATTGGACATAATCTAGTTTTTAACATACTAGCAGCGTTTACATTATTAGATGCATTATCTAATGCGACAGACATTACTTTATCTATAAGCATGTAATAATCTATAACACTCAAAATATTTGAAGCTAAATATGCACCAGTTTTTTTCTCTACACATTCTTTATAACTTAAGATTCTTTTTTGCAAATTCCAGTTATGATCAATCCAATGTGCTGTAACAGTTAAATAATCACGTCCATTAACACTATGACTCATGTCCGAAGTTATAGACACTTTACAATCTAATATGCTAAACACACAACGAAGATATTGACAATGTTTACCTTGATATACAAAAACATCAGATTTAATAGTATTTCTTGAAAAACCTCTATAATTAGGATTATAAGTTTGTTGAATATATTCAATAAAATCGGGATGTGAAGGAAAACTATAAGGTAAACCACAAACAGAAACCATTTTAGCTAAATTTTCACGATCTCTTTCCTTATTATATTTACGTTGTGTTAGTGGACCACCGGGGTTAGAAGGATCTAATGTTCCTTGAACCATGTTAGAAGCCCCTACCGATTCATTAACATTAATATCAAAATCATTAATTGGAATTCCTTTTTTTCTATCGGCTAATGATTTAGCTTCTTTATATTGAATCGGCACACAAGATAACAAATGTCTATTTAAGCCCCCCGTCCCACCTTGACCTCCACCTTGTTTATGTTTACAAGGTTGCTTACATTTATTACAAATAGCAATAGAATTTTCCTTATCTAAAGTCATAAATTGCCACACAACAGAAGTTTTAAGACGTTGATACTTCACCTTCTCCCTTGTAGGAGGTATAAGGGGTGGGCGTCCAGAATTTTGCTCCGTTGAATTTGTAGTTTCATTTGGAACATTTGTCACCGGACTAGTAGGTGTATCTTCTAATTCATCTTCTCCCGAACCAACTTCTACTTCTTCACCTGAATTTTCATCAAGATAAGGATTAATATCACCATAAATTTGTTGTAAAAGTTCATGATCGAGTTGAGCATTTGAATCAATATCATAAGAAGTATCATCAACATAAGTAGAATCATTTGTATTAAATCTAACTCTAGAAGTACCACCACATTTAGTCTTATTTTTTTCCTTACTACTTTTTTTAGTAAAATTAAATAATCTACTAATGCCACTTGGTTCCTTCTCTTTTCCTTTACCGGTATCTTTTTTGTTAGAACTCATATTTAATTATATGTAAAGTATAATATAAAAATAATAATAACACAAAAATTAATGACGAAAAATAAAATATAAATATTATGAAACGAATATACCAAACGTCTGCGTTAATAGCAGACGTTATAACCAATTCTTGAAGCTTGTAGTTTGTTGTAACTTGTAACTTGTAACTTGTAACTTGTAATTTGGAACTCCAATATTTGATAGCAAATATAATATGAAAACTTAGATATATATATTATGATATATAATATGAAAACTTAGAATTGAAATATATGTATTATGAATTTATGATATAATATGAGACTTAAATGAAATAAAATATTGAGATTTGAGACTTAAGATTGAGAGTTGAGACTTGAAAGAATAAAAAAAATAGATGAGAGAATATATAATTTTGTAAGAAATAATAAGGGATAGAGGGGTATTTATAATATTAAAAGTGGGTTAAAGTGTATTTATAATAACTTGAGGGTTTAAAGTAAATTATTAAAAGTAGGGGTGGTAGGGGGTGTTGGTGGGGGGAAAAAACTGCCAAAATATCCGTTGGGGGGGCCCACTAGCCGTTGCCCAACGGATAGAATTTAAAAAAATAAAAATAAAAATAAAAATTGTTAGGGGATCCCGCGAACCGGCCGGTTCATTCGGGCCGGGACAGGGCCGGGTCGACCGGGGCCAACGGGTGAACGGGATCGGTACCGGTCCCCTATCCCGAAAGCCCCCATCCCGCCATCTTCAAACGGGACCGGGTCCGACGGGCCGATTCTCGGACCGGTCGCGGGCCGGGGCGGGCTGACCCGATCCCCCTGCCACCCCTATACATAACATATATAGGGGTTCAACATAGGAAAGTAGCTAGCTAGGTGGATCATTTTTATTTTATTACTAATAAATGTACCTCTTTTATTGACTTTTCAATTTTTTGCGGTAGCTAATTTATGGAACAAGCTAAGCACATAGTAGTAGTTTATTTTACTTATATATATACTATTCCTAAAGTCAACAATATATTTCTATTACTAAAATAATTCTCTAATCATAGTTTTAGTATTATTTTTCCTCTTTCATGGATTAAGGGTAAAAGGTCCTTTAATAGACTAGTTGAGCACAAGAATTAATTTGTTCAAATTTTCAATTTGCCGCAGGTTGTTGAAGGGGCACGAACCAGAGGCGCATCGAAGATCATAGGAGTGGATATTAACCCTGAAAAACGTATTAAAGGTAAACGTTTCCGCAAAAATCATAAATGTATGATCTTAATTACTAATTTATAAGTTAAGGATTAGACAAATAATGATAGATGCTCCCTCCTAATTATTAATTAAGGTGAAGCAATTGGAATTACTGACTTCATCAATCCCAAAGAAATCGATGTGCCCGTCCATGAGGTCAGAAAGAGTGACAAACTCCATGACTGTAATTTTTAATGGTTCATAATCAATCACATGAATGAATGATCGATGCATTGAATTTGGGTGCAGAAAATAAGGGAAATGACTGAGGGAGGCGTGCATTATAGCTTTGAGTGTGCTGGAAATATGGAAGTTCTCCGAGAGGCATTTTTATGCACACATGATGTAAGTAATTTTATTTTTTCTATATATATATATAGAGAGAGATTGTCGTCAGATGACATGTGAGTTACGTTACATTACGTACAGGGATGGGGCATGGCAATAGTTTTAGGAATTCATCCGACACCAACATTGTTATCACTCCATCCAATGGAACTGTTCGATGGCCGAAGGATTGTGGCTTCTGTCTTTGGTGACTTCAAAGGAAAATCCCAACTCCCTCTTTTTGCTAAACAATGCATGGCTGGGGTACGTACGTTCATTTTACTTACTTACATCGTATTTTCCACTTTTTCTTATTAATTTAAAGTTACTGACTTTTCAATTGCATGTCTATGATCAGGTGGTAAAATTAGATGAGTTTATTACTCATAGACTGCCATTTGAGAAGATCAATGAAGCTTTTCAATTGCTTATCGATGGAAAATCCTTGAGATGCCTGCTTCATCTTTAATTTTAATCTTTCGTCGCTTCCTCCTCCTATCATGTAATGTATTTTGTGATTTTGGGTTTCTGCAAGAATCTTTATTTTCGTGCACTTTCTCGTATTTACTTTATAAATTTCTACATTGTTAAGTACTACTAGTTAATTGCCTAACATATATTTGCATAATTTGTTTACTTAAAAATTAATGGAAGAAAAATCATTTGAATTGAGCATGAGTTGGTATAACTCTACAATGCAATTAAATGTGACTTGGTTTTCATGAAAAAATAATATGGGTTACTGGATCCCATATTGAAGCTTATCAAACTACTATACTAGTTAAACTAGCCCAATAATATAAATAATATGTTTTGGGGCTAATTATGGAGTTTTAAGTTAAAGAAGCAACAGTGGGTTATTCAAGTGAAGTAAACACCAACATCACAAACCAATTTTTTTGAAGTGATTGTTTGCGTGAATAAAGGAATAAGTTTTCTTTATCACAAACCCTGTACTTTCTTTGACGCTATTTAAGGTATAATAAGAGTACCCATATACAACAGACGACTTTCACACTATGAAAAACATAAGAAAAGTGACACAAAAGCATATAGTCGTAGATCACAAAGACCCAGAATTAACACTTTGAAAGGAAAAAGGAGCAACAGTAAACATTTGTGTTCATTTTTATTTTTCTGTGTATATGACATTATCAATCATTCCTTCTAGGAAAGGATCTCTATTATTCCCAACGATGAAATAGTCCATATTAGCGCCAGCGAAACTTCTTGTCGTTTGCTCAAACCTAATATAAATCAAAAAAGGAAACACCATAATAGCAAACCAAATTAGTAATATTACAAATAAACTTGAGGGGTGGGTTTGAAGTTGAGGAATTGGGAAAGCAATAGAACAATACAAATTAATACATTTACCGTTCTATTCATAATTTCGCTTCCATCCATATTTCTTAAAGGCAGAATTATATTGTAATGTGATCTCAGATATTAAATCACCTGCAAATGTCAGCATGTTGTATTGCCCGACTAAAATCAAAGGAATCGTGAACATGTTTTGTAGACTTATGTTTTACAACTCTTGAGACATGAGAACTATTAGATAATAGACAATCCATATGCAGCTGGAAAATATAAGAAGCAGTACCAATATGCAGCTCCTCGAGTATAATAATCATGTACCCATCGAATTTAGCATACAACAAAAGAAACAACCGATAATAACAAAAAAGAATGCACAATTCTATTCTTTTTCAGTAACTTCAGAATTCAAAACTAACTAATATTTATAAGAGCAATAACTATAAGTTCTGTTATGTATTGTGTTGTCATATTCCTCCTATTTGCTGCGGAAAAGTCTAATATATGATACTGTTAATAAAAAATCTTATAATAAAGTTTAAATTATTATTTCCTCTAGTCAACCATTAAGTTAATTATTGAGGTATGACATACCCTTTAAGAAGAAAAAATTAAGAGCATATGCAAATTAAAGAGCAAATACACAACAACAACAAATGAAAGTTGTTTTATTATCAAATGTTTTCTTACATTTCTTTTGGTAGAACCTCTGTAGCTAAAACTAAATCATTCTCTATCACATAAATGGTTTATTTAGTGTGTCAAGGAAGTGTTGCCATCTCCTAAGGATCTGCAGTGGAATCTAATAATTCCATAACACTCCATTTAAATTGTTCAAACTGTAGAAGTCCAATGGAAACTATCTAATATATTTTATATTGACGTCGTTACCAATGTCTCACAGAGCGGTAAATATGTGTTCTTCATGGCAGTATTTCACTGTCCATGTAGCATAAGTCAAGTCTTATATCGGATTTATGTAACCGGATTCTATAATTGGTCTTCTTCCGAGTAAAGGCGTGGAGAAGGAAAAGTTATCCCCGCAAATTTGAGATTACATATCTCCAGACACGCAACAAAAATTCAATTTTATTTTATTGTTCGATAACAGAACATATTCTTTAGCTACTTTAAATAAGTTGTTGTACATGGAAAGGCTTCCTAACTTGAATAGTTCACATAGAAGCTTTGTTTTGAAATAAACAACCATATTTTGTCGTTGTAATGCGACACTTTGAGTATAACGCCAACTTAAGTTATAAAGCGTCTATAAACCTAACTTGTCGTTCAATTCTAATCAGTAAGTAGTAATTAAGATTATGAGTGCGTTTATAAACCTAACATGTCGTTCAATTCTAATCAATAAGCAGTAATTAAGAATATGAGTTTGTGACAATCCGTTTAATTTATATAGAGATAAAGTGTGAGTATGACGGTTTAATTAAGTTGAGATCGATACAACAGTTGATAAATTTCAAATCTTGAATCCTCCTTTCACATACCTACTTTTAATAAAGAAATCAACTAACCAACAATAAAGTATGAGAACTGGAGAACGCTATGGAAGCCTAAACTCTACCCTTTTGAAATTTGGTATTTGGGTGAATTTTAAATTTGTTTATTTTTTGGTTAACAAAGATGGATTTTATTTTTTTTGCAAATCCTACGGCTGACTGAATTTGATTGATTTTTGAAAAGTAGGACACTAATTTACTATATTAGAATATCAAGAACAGCAGGAATATGATGTGCGTCTGGGCTAATGAGTTAACAATGGTAGTTTAGATTGGAGGATTGCAAATTTTGGAGAAGAAATTCGAAGGAAATATTACCTGGAATCAGTGGACGCAAGAGAAGGGCAAGCAGATGGAGAATGGAAGTAAGCTGAAGCAGCGGAGAAACCAAAGAGAAATTATATTTTCTACTGAAGACAGATCGATGACAATGAGATTTACCGAAGAAAGATAGATGAGAGCGTGAGACAATACACGCGGCAGAAGCTGAAATCAGGTGGCTTATCTAGGGAAACTGAAATTACTAATTTGCCCTTATTATTAGCCAGGCAGGCATGTCGACCATGACCTGCTTGGTTATTGTCACATATATATATATATATATATATATATATATATATATATAGGCTTAATTCATCACCAGACACTCAAAGTTGTCCGTATAATTCACTTGAACACCTTAATTATGAGATGTACCTATTGAACACTTAGGGGTCGTTTGGTAGAGTGTATTAGAGAAGATAGTGCTTGCATTAGCTTAATGTATTAGTAGTACCTTGTTTGGTACACTTTTCTAACATATGCATAACTAATGCTTGTATTAGTAATACACTCTATTGTGTATTGAAGAGTGTATTACTAATACCATCTATTTCTATGCATTAGTAATGCAATGGGTTCTCATGCATGCATTAACATTATTAAAGACACAATTGCCCTCAAAAACTTTTTTTACATCCTTTCCACTATATTTGTGGAGGGTACTTTTGTAAACAAATATTTTTTCTAAAAAAATTATGTAATGCATAATATTTTTAGTACACCAAACCAAACATTGCATAAAAAGATCTCATCATAACTAATGCAAGCATAACTAATACAAGCGTTACTAATGCAAGCATTACTAATACACTATATTTTGCATTATTTTTATACACTCTACCAAACGACCCCTTAAGGTATTCAAAATAAGTACCTATTAAACACTTTTAGCTGACATGGCTTGAAAAGTGCATTTCACACATATTCAGCGCGTGACCAACAATTTTTAGCTATATTTTTTTTATCTCTTTCTTCTTCTTTCTTCTTTCTTCTTTCACCATAACCAATTTCCACCGCGTCTGCCGGCGCACCACCACAACCATTTCCACTGCGCCCACTGCAGTTATTACCACCACTATCCACCCTTCTCTTTCCTTCTTATATTCAGCCACTTCACATTCTCCCTCACCACTATCATATTCATGTGGAAAGCACTACTATCCTTTACAAAAATTAAAAATTTCTTCTTCACCACCCAAAACATAAACAAGATAAAAAGAAATAAAAATGAGCAATTTCTCCTGAAAAAAAAAATCAAAATCAACTATGGAAGAGAAAAGCCGAAAAGGGATAGAAATAAAGAAATTAAAGAAGGGTTCAATTTAAGGCTGAAAATCTTCACAAAAAGTTCATTAATGGTTGAATTTCCTTGAAATTTCTTTCGAATCTCAGATGAGAAAAGGAAAAAAAAATAAAGAAATTAAAAAAGAATATACAGTTTACTATTTCAGTTTTTTTTCTTTAATAAACATATTTGGATTGATTTTAAGTTGAATTAAGACTTAAGAGACAATGAATGGATGAAAAGCACTTTGAATAGAAAAGGTTGCAAGGTCGACAGCGGGCGGACAGTCGGACATGCCCTTTTCCTTTTTTTTTTCTTTATAAATTTTTAATTATTATTTTAGCTCAAAATGCCACATGTATATCATTAATTCATCAATCTTCCACGTCATCGCGAGTGGGTTACACACATTTTGTACTTTTAACTGATTGTCAAAAAAGTGTTCAAATGGTTTAAATTCGAGTTTGTAGAGGTGTTCAATTGGTATAACGTTAGGTTGAGGTGTTCAAATGAATTATGCGGACAACTTTGAGTGGTTGTGGATGACTTAAGCCATATATGTATATAGTAGATATTAATCGTAGCAAAAATAAATAAATCAAATAACGATGGGATAAGTTAAACATCACTTAGTGAGATGTATATATATATAAATAAGGTATGTTTCATATTTGTCAAATACAATAACATATCATTATATCTAATTTTATAGATATTATTACTCCCTCTATCCCTAATTACTTGTCCACTTTTGAATTGACACACCTATTAAGAAAACACTTATTGACATAGTGAGTTTATCATTTTACCCCTGTTAATTATGAAGTGGATGAATTTAAAACTTAAGGTTTTCAAGAAGTTCTACCTTTTTCAAAGTAATTAATTGAGGGTGCAATAGGTAAATTTTTTTTGTCATTTCTTGATTTGTCAAAATGGACAAGTAATTAGGGACAACTAAAAAAAGGAAAAGTTGACAAGTAATTAGGGACAGAAGGAGTATTAACGTTGTTATATAGTAAAATTAAACCTCACTAAATTAATATCTGTGGGACCATGAAATATTATTATTTTGTAGATGTATTATTTAATCGACAAATTAATACTTATTAATTTAAAGAGTGTTTTGTGAAACGTTATGAACTTGAAGTCATGATTAATGATCCCGGTTACCGCAAAAAAATTGACGTTATCCAGATGAAAGTGATATATGTTCAAAGGTCCATTACTTAGAAGAAATTGTAGATACCATCGAAAAAACAATGTTGATGATGAAGTTGAAGATGATACAATACATATGCAACCAGTTACGCGTAAGGAAACACTTATCACATCTAGAACTTTTCACAATTTTATGGTGTAGCTCGAAAAGACAACACCGGAACTTTCTGTTGGGACCATATATTTATATAGATGTCTTATGAAAATATATTATCTTATTATCATATCGAAATGAGTGATATTTTCCATTGGCTCAAGTCGGAACCAAAAAAAAATATTGTCTTAGAGAGATTATTAATTACCGAGTATTAATTTAATAAGATTTAACTGTATTATGACTTTACTTCTGAATATTGAATTATTAAGCTTAAGGTTCATTTTCTTATATATATATATATAATAAGCTACAATGCAAAGATTTTTATAGTATTTAGTTACATTGTAACTATCTTGTTAGCTTTCAACAAAAAAGAGTACTTCTTTTAAATAATAAATATATCATTGTATGAGCTATTTATTACTCATTCCTTTTGAATTTGTTAATCTGATTTTGATCTGACACATAGTTTACGAAAGTAAATTAGATTTTGAGAAAAAACATTAAGTGATACTTGAAGTTGTCCCAGATTTTCAAAAAGACACTTTAACTTTGTGCGCGTCCTATTACCCCACAAAACATTCAAAATCACAATAAATACACATTTTTTACACAATATTTTCACTTTGGACAAAAATATCCTTCGAATGTGTAATTTCTTAAAAACAAAAAGTGGGACCCATTATTGATGTATTGAAGGATACTTTGGTAATTTCCTATGATGAATTCGTTTTGTTTGTTTCTTTTAAATTTATTTTACTTTAATAAATAACTGCATAAAATATTATAAATCACGATAATTAATTACTTAAATATTTAAAAGATATAAAAATATATAAAAGATCTGATTGACTCTTCAAATTTTACCGGTGACACATAAATTGGACAAATGAAATAATATATATTATTTGAAAATTTCTTAGAAAGTACTATAAATTACAGTAATTAACAGCTAGAAATATTTCAAAGACAAAAAAAATTGATTGAATCTCAATTTTTTTTTAGTACTACATAAATTGAGAAAGAAGAAATGACCTCTATTATTTGAAAATGATGTAAAAGTATTACAAATCATACAATAAGAATTAACAATTTAAAATTTTAAAAGACTTTAATGTTTTATACTTATTCTATTTCCACTTTGGACAAAAATATCCTCCCAATATGCATATTTTTTTAAACAAAAAGTGAGACCCATTATTGATGTATTGAAGGATGTTTTGGTAATTTTCCTATGATGAATTCGTTTTGTTTGTTGTTTAATTTTTTTAAAATAATTATATAAAATATTATAAATCACAATAATTATTTACTTAAATATTCAAAAGATATAAAAATATGTAAAAGATCTGATTAAATCTTCAAATTTTATCGGTGACACATAAATTGTACAAATGAAATAATATATATTATTTGAAAATTACTTAGAAAGTACAATAATTTACAGTAATTAACAGTAGAATATTTTAAAGACAAAAAAAATTGATTGAATCTCAAAATTTTATTAATACCACATAAATTGAGAAAAAGAAATAACCTTTATTATTTGAAAATTGTGTAAAAGATATTACAAATCATACAACAATAATTAGCAATTTAGAATGTTAAAAGACATAATTTTTTTTTACCATAGTTAACAATAATTAAAAATTTAAACTATTTTAAATTAATATTAAAGTTTGATTAACTCTTTAATTTTGACTTGTCACATAAATTGAAACAAAAAATGATACATATTGGGCCCGTGCTAGCACGGGCTACTGCTTAGCACAGGCTACTACTTAGCACATGACAAGTGTTGGATGTATGCGCTTAAATAGTCTTGTACATTCTTCTTTTATGGTTATACCTTTAAGGTTTATATTATTGGACAATTTAACACCATTAATTACCTACTACTTTATTAGCCGAAAAGTTAGACCTCATTTGGACCCATTTATTATTTATATGTTTTCAATTTTCAATATATGTTGTCTATCTAATTCTTTTTTTCAACCTTTTATTTTAAACTTCTTGAAATTTAATTACCTATTTATTACTCTCTCTATACACTTTTAATTGTACGAATTTTAACTAATATTTTACAATTTGTTTTTTCATCATATTCATATGCAAAAAAATACAATTTATAGTACTTTTTGTATAGATTTTGCATATTTAATTTTTTTGTTTAAAATATCAAATTAATACAATCTAATTTAACTTTGAAAATTATTATATTACTACTATTAATAAGAGTGAATGTGAGGAGCTTCCCGTTTATGGGAATTGACAAAAAAATTCTCAGATGTTACTTTTGTAATTTCACATGAAAAATGTAATTCAATTGGTTAGTTAAAGGAGTAGTTCAACTGTATTTCATTTTTTTGTATCTATTGGTCTAATTTGTCCCCTTAAAACTACAAATAATTCGCACTACCCTTTAAAACTACAAATAATGCCCCCACTTATTACTACTTAGTTGTATTGCTTTGGTGACTGATATCAATTATTCTCTCTCCAATAATATTTCTCCAGTATTGACTTTATACATTTTTTAAGAAATTATAAATAAAAGAGTAATACTACTATATCATTCTTTAAATATAATAAATATAATGTATTAAAAAATATAATTGAAAAATGACTATAATTAATAATAAGGGGTAAACTATTCATTGATTTCATAAAGTGGACAAGTATTGTACGACATTCCAAAATAGCATAATAGACAATAATTATTGGACGGATGGAGTAGGATTAAGTCTTTCTTTCAGTACTTTTCTCACATTAATTAATTTCTCTCAACATTCAATTAGTGAATCTTTAGTAGAATTAATTAGAATACTTTTTACTTAATAATTCGCACAATAATCAATAAGAGGAAGCTTTCGTTGGTCTGTTCTTTTAAGGGTATGTTGCTAAACCATCAACACTGAAAGGTAACTCTACTTATAATTGTGAAGAAAACATATTAATGGATTAAAAATAAAAAAGAGGTAATTAAATCCTAAAATATTATAAAGACATCTATAAAATTTGGTTGAAGCTCAAAATCTATTAGTGCCATATAAATTAGGATAGAGGAAATAACATATATTATTTGAAATAACATGAAACGTACTACAAATCACACAATAATTAGCAACTTCAAAATTTAAAGGACGTACAAAAAATTTGATCAACTCTCAAAATTCTACTAATGTCACATAGTTTGGGATAGAAAAAGTAACATATACGTAAAATGTACTATAACTCATAATAATTAAATAACTTCAAAGACATATACAAAATTTGTTTGACTTTCGAAATTCTGTCAATGACACATAAATTGGGAGAAAGAAAATATTGAAAATTACATATAAAGTATTATTAACCACAATAATCAACAACTTAAAATTTAAAGAACATACAAAAAAATTGTTTGACCGTTAAAATTTTATTAATGTCACATAAATTAAAATAAAAAATAAAAATATATGTTTGCCCATGCTAGATAACATATACTAAATACTTAATTGAGAAAATATTGTCTTAGAGAGATTATTAATTACCGAATATTAATTTAATAAGATTTAACTGTATTATGACTTTACTTTTGAATATTGAATTATTAAGCTTAAGGTTCATTTTCTTATATATATATATATAGATCAAGAAATAAAGAGCAAATATTTTTTTACCGTCTTAATTTTTACGTCTCACTCGAAAAAGATATGATGATTCAATTTTCACCCTTCATTTAGCATCGAATTATGACAACTGAGGTGAGTATTAATAACTTTAAAGGGGTTTTTTCTTTCTCACTTATAGACTTGACTTTTGTATGCCTAGTTTGATGATTTTAATTCCATATCTGATTGATAATCATATATATATATAAAGGGGAACCCTCAACCCGGTGATGTGGCGCCATCACAAGCCTTAATTCTCCTTCAATTTTTTAAATACCAAAAATACCCACCTTAATTCTCCCACAACTTTAAAAATACCAAAACAACCCTTCGCCTCCAAACAGTCACATCCACAACTAAACAACATTCCCCTTGCCTTGCCAACACGCCTCTTCCATACCATCACCCCATTTTTATATATTACTCCTAAACCAAAACTCCCTCCTTACATTGCTGCAACTCGGCATACACACAACCTCCAATTTCCTCCGTTGCTTCCAACTGCTCCACTCATTCCCCCATGCTGCTAATATTCACGCACTCTCACTTCCTGATTCTACATACCAGAAGGCTTTCAATCAAACCCCCACTCAAACCAGGTAAACATTGATACATTTTTCACTCCCACGATTTGTCCCCTTCATATTGAATTGTTCTAGGGTTTTCCTTTGTTTAGATTAGAAGAAATTATAACGACCTAATCTTAGAGCAAACCCTAGGTAATTAAGTAAGATCATACCCATCACCCAGAACCTCTAGCAGCGATATTTTCCCCTTTACAAACAAGAATGTAAAAAAAAGATGCACCTTTCTACTTCAGTGTTAGCAAAAAATGAATGACATATAATGCGGGGGAGTCATTTTGTTTAGTAGGAGTAAGGTCTGCGTACACTTACCCTCCCCAAATTCACTTCTGAAATCACCTTGGGTTTTTGTGTTAATTCTGTTTGGTTATTGTTCTTGCAACTAATCTTAGGTTTTTTTAATGTGTAAATAGTAAAAACAGGGTTTTGGTTGTTTTTAGTTATGTTTGGAATTTTCGATGGTCAAACTGAAAAACTTAGATAAAATGTTATGGCCAAACACTTCCTTTTTTTTGCTATATTTGGGCATCTCTTTCTTACCCTCCTTTCGGAATTGATAGTTATGTTTCTTGCTATTACTGCAGTTCAAATGGTTCTTACATGGTTTCAGTGAATTTTGAGTTTATACACAATGGTTCTTATAAAGTCATGTTGTTTAAACTTTGATTTTTGTATATAATGTTCATTTCTTTGTTGCAAAACTTAGATGACCTTGTATGTTAGGCAAAAGACTATGTCTTCAATAGTGTAGTACCTTTCTATATTTAGTTGCCTCTTGAAGATGGCATGCCCTTTGTTGGGCAGAATTTGAACTGCCTGTAGAGTTTATACATATTAATTCTTATAAATTCATGTTGTTTTAGCTTTGATTTTTTTATATAATGTTCATTTTGTTGTTGCAAATCTAGATGCCCTGGTATGTTAGGCAAGGGACTATGTAATTGTCTATATTTAGTTGCCCTCTTGAAGATGGCATTCTCTTTATTGGGCAGAATTTGAAGTGCATATAGAGTTTATACACATTGGTTCTTATAAAGTCATGTTGTTTAATATTTGATTTTTGTATATAATGTTCATTTCTTTTTTGCAAAACTAGATGACCTGGAAGTTTTGAAAGTGCAAACTCCCTTACATTTCAAATTTTGTCTCCTACCAGC